>NW_028317968.1:3712500-4312500 GCF_062004578.1 Staurois parvus | reverse complement strand
TAGCAAAGGTTGAGATGGGTCTGCTGTGTGACAATGTCCTCTGATAGTGTGAGTAACTGGCGGTGTGTCTGAACATTGATGAAAATGTCGCCAGCTCCACGGCTACTGAACTGCAGGTTTCATACCAACTTCTCACCTTTAAAAAAGTAAAATTTGCCATCTGATCCTGACACTGCTGCAGCTTCTACAAAAGCTGGTATTCTCTTCCACCTCTGCTGTGTGAGAAGGGGCCCTGAGACATTCCCATCCAACGTCACCATCCAGTAGTGTCGGCCTTTGAAGATGTACAATGTTTGTTTCAAGTCTGTGTAACCAGCAGAAATAATTTTAGTGGCAGTGAAGCTTTAGTGTAATGAAAAACACAAGATTAACCCCTTCACGCTTAAGGGTAAAACAAATCTAAGCACAATTGTGCAACTTTGACATGTGTTAGTAAAACTGTACATACTGTATCATCACAACTACTTTGTACATCCAGGTTAATTATACCACGGTTTTTTTTTCAGGACAAATTGGGCTGGTGGTAAATGGTAATGGATATCTCCTGATTTTATTTGGTGGTAAATGGTAATGGATATCTCCTGATTTTTTTTTTATTAAGGAAAACTAGCCCAAAATAGTAAAAAAAAAATATATATTTTTTTTTTACATTTAGCTGTGTGTTTCTTATTACTACCATAACCTACCACCAAAGAACAACCCAAAATAAATTTTCCAGCTCTTGACAATCACAGCGATACCATATATGTGTATGTTATTTGTTGTTTGTACCCGTAGTACAGCCCAGAAACAGTAGTGTGCATTTTGTTTTTTGTTTACGTAAAAACACACTGGCACTGACACACTGACACTCATACCAATTTAATAAGAAATAATTAAAAATCCTGACCTTTGACCCTGACCTTTTACTCTGACCTTGTCCCAAACACTTACCCTGGCACTGACCTAGATCAAACCTTGATCTAGGTATTTTTTCTTTTTTTTTCCTTTTTTAATATCTATTTATTTTTTAACAAACATTGTTTTCCCCTCTATGCCAGGAGTTAGAGAGATACAATGTATCTCTCTCCTCCATTCACAGAGAGAAAAAAAAAACAAGGGCACGAGTTCACCTCAGGACAAGCTAGGGAGGTTCTGAAGGTCAGAGCTTCTGGAGCCCTTCCACCTCTCCAGAAAGCCGAGAGTGTTCTGGAGGAGAGATGGAAGAAGGGAGGAGGCTCAGATATGCATGCTTGAGGGACCTTGGCCAATCCCCTGGCAGATGGCAGGGCATGGTGACCAAGGCAACCCTTAGGGCAGTGTCGAGTAGAAGATGGCAGTGTAGGGTGGAAGATGGACTGAGAGGAAGACTGGAGTGAGGAGCCTGGGAGGGGTTCCCAGGGAGGGGAGTCCACCTGCAGGCAGGATTCTACAAAGGAGAATCTTCTCTGTCCCATTGTCTCCTTGGGAGGACAGCCAGCAGAGAAGGGCCCAGAATAAGGCCTGAAGGCAGCCACCAACCCACCAAGGAAACAGGGAAAGACAGAGTGAGTACTCCTACACCCCCTGGGCCAGATTAGGAGAGAGGGAGGTCAGGTGCAATACCCAACTAGTTTTCATCCAGGACTGTTCTAATACTACAGCTCTTGGGTCCCCTTGCCCAAGCATTCTCAGGCGGCTGGGTGAAGAGGGTTCATCTGGGATCTGAGGAGGTACACCAAAGAGCTTTGGATGTTCTTAGAGCAACTATGTACAAAAATGTGGGCTAAAATAGTCTCTCCTCTAAGTTGTCCTCATGTTTACAGTTTCCGCGGGCATCCTGTATACCTCTAGACCCCATCCAATTTGTTAACCCTTTAATAAAACAAAACCAAGCTCAATGACTGTTTACTGTCTCCAGTGTGCAAAGTGAAGAAAATGCATATTGCCTGGCAGTGCAGAGCTTTAGGGGGCCTAAAACTCAGCTACTCCTAAGGGGGTAGGTGCTACATATATTAATCAGTGCTTTATATATATGTGCTCTATTTTTCCCTTTTTAGCTGGCTTCAACAGCATACTAATACTTTGCACAATGTACTCTCTTTTAACAGTGGTTTAGTTGCATGCTTCTATTATGTAAACTTTAATTATAAACGAATGAAAATTCTGTCTGCTTATAATTAGGGAATCCTTACCCCAAGTGACAGCATCAAACATGGACTGGCAGTAATATGGTCTGACTGCACCATCTGTGACTCCTTTCTTTTCTTCACTCCAGTCTTCAAACATACTGAACAGTTTCCCGGGAAGCTGCACCATCCTGCCACTTGAGGGCGCCCCTGTCACACAAGCACAATGAAGATGATAAAGCCATTTCACTTATTATTCACATTTATTTTTCAGTGTAAAAAAAGCCTAGTAACAAACCTTAACATTAAATTTGCTCTAATTCATGAGATCATTTTTCCATCTATACCCGTTTTCACATTTAGTTGCATATTTCTAATATTTGTTTTATACTTTTAAATGTATTTACTATGGTCAATTCAAATGCTCAGTGGTTAGCACTTATGCAATGCAGCATTGATATTATTCTTTTCAGTTTCAACCAGGACACTGTCTGGAGTTTGTATGTTCTCCCTGTGTTTGTGTGGGTCTCCTCCAGGTACTCCAGTTTCCTCCCACACTCCAAAGACATGCAGGTAGGTTAATTGGATCCTAGTATGTGTATGTATGAATGTGAGCTAGAAACCTTAGATTGTGAGCTCCTTAGAGGACAAGTATAGCCAAAGCTGTTTTGTCTATAATTCTCCTGTAGGTCACAGGAGTGTACTTAGTTCTGTGCTCCTAAGACCCGTTTTCAGCTGACAGTGGGCTAAAGTCCGCTGTTGGCCGACGGCAATCAGCCGGACCAGGCTCTGCAAACATCCCAACTTTACAGCCAGGATCCACTCAGAAGCCTGGACCTGCACCTGGCTCAGCCTATCAGCAAACTGCTGAGAGGCTGAGCCAGCAGTTCCCTCCCCCTCCAGTGAGCGCTGGAGAGGCAGAGCAGGGAGTCGGTGTCTGACAGTCCTGGCTCTCTGCTCAGAGTGGAGGGGGAGAGCTGAGCGATCAGTGGCATTTGATAGCTCACTTTTCAATGCAGAGCTGGTGGGGGTCAGATTCAGCATCGAATCAATGCTGCATCCACCTAGGTGAGTAGGATTGTTTTGGGTTTTTTTTTACTTCTCTTTAACCACTTGAACAGCAACCCGCTCCTGCACCCGTTTATGTACATGGGCCAGACGGAAGCAGTGCAGGAGCGGGTTGCCATTCATAAACAGTGCCCACATTTATGCCTGCGCACGCTCGTGACCTCTGTGTGAAGTCCCGATCATCACATCTCATCACATGAATAGTAGTAAGCAAGATGTCACTTCTGACATCATTACTACAATTGAAATCTGTGAATGATCACAGAGGTCACATGGTACAAAGCTATTCACAACAGCCTTGTACCATGTCACAAGCTGTGACCAATCACAAGTCTCACAGTATTTCTCAATGGCTGCAAGAATGCAGTCAGAGAAAGAGAAATGATTGCTTTTACAGCCTTTATGGGGGTAAAAGCAATCAGTGTAAAAAAAAAAAAAAAAAATCTTCATCGCGCCCCCCCCCCCCCCAAGTAGTACTGCTAGGGTGACCGTATGTTAAAAAAAAACAAAAAAACAAATAGTATAAAAAAAAAATGTAAAATAAAATTTGGAAAATTATAATTTTTGGTTATAAACTAATTTTGGGTTATTCTTCATAAATCTTGGCCAAAGATAACTGAATACATTTTGGCCAAGATTTATGAAGAAAGATTATTTATTTGCAAAATTTTATAAGAAAAACACTTTTTTCAAAAATTTGGGACTTTTTCATTTATATAGCAAAAAAAAAAAAATTGCAGTGGTTAATAAATACCACCAAAATAAAGCTTTATCTGTCTCAAACAAAGAAGCTAAAAAATTCATATGGGTACAGTGTTGCATGACCGCGTAACTGTCATTCAAAGTGTGATAGCACTGAAAGCTGAAAATTGGCCTGGACAGGAAGGGGGTAGAAGTGTTCGGACTTGAAGTGGTTAAGGGACATGGACTGAGGTGAATATATATTTTCTAAAGGTGCATGAACAAGGGCACTATATAAAATACTTTAAATAAATAGGCAAACAAACTATTATTATTTAGGGTGTAGAGTGGGCTCTTACACATGTCAAGCTTGAGTAGGTTTCGCCCTAAAACAACAGTGGTGAGTAGATTAAAAAGTTTATCCCACCCATCAAGAATAATTTCATGTGTTAGTAGAAGCTGTTGTGTTGTATTACACAGTAGTGTCTTATTTATTGGGGACTGGCAGATCTGTGCATTTCCTAAGGCCAGTACAAGGGGGGCAGTCTCACTCTCCTTTCTGCATTTGTTCCAATTTCATGGAGAATAATGTGGGAAGAATTATGTCCAGCAAAAGTGTCAGTTAGAGGATTGGGAAAAACCATTTAACACTGACAGAGGAGTTTACAATGGCTACCTATTGTAAGGCAAGACTACTCTACAGTAGGCAGGGAACTGTGGTGGGAAGACATCACATACTGGGGTTGATTTACTAAAACTGGAGAGTGCAAAATCTGGTGCAGCTCTTCACAGAAACCAATCAGCTTCCAGGTTTTATTGTCAAAGCTTAATAGAAAAAGTTGAAGTTAAAAGCTGATTAGCTATCATGCACAGCTGCACCAGATTCTGAGTTCAGTTTTAGTAAATCTACCCCACCGAGTCCTCAAGGCCAAACCAACAAAGTCAACAGGCAATTCTGCTCTGTAGCATCTACTCCTAAATGATATTTCAGATTTGGCCAAATTAGACTTCTTTGTTACACTGTTGTACGTAGGTTACAATATTACACAGTGAGGTTGTTTTACTAAAACTGGCAAAATCGGGTTTAGCTGTGCATGGTGGCCAATCAGCTTCTGACTTCTTGACAATAAAACCTGAAAGCTGATTTGTATGCAGACCTGCACCAGACTTTGCACTCTTCAGTTTGAGGCCTGGTTTGCACCCATGTGTTTTTTATTGCTTTTTGCTTAAAAGCACTACAGTACATTTAACATGGTTTCCTATGGGACATGAGTGAAACATAAACAGAAAATATAAATGGCATACAAAATGGCTAAAATTATGCCACAAAAGTGAAAATGAGCACATATATCGCAAGTGCTCTACCATATGTGAAACATCATTTTCATGTTTCATGAACAGTGCACTTTTATCACTACGGTACGTATCCAGGGGCGGACTGACCATTTGGAAACTCAGGCACTGCCCAAGGGCCCGGGGTCAGTAGGGGGCCCCATGAGATGCCCCTGGTACCTTTTTCATAGGCTTTTTTGAGTTTGGGCAAGGACACAGGGGCCCCATGATCCCCTATTGCCCGGGGGCCCCATGAGTTGTCAGTCCGCCCCTGTACGTGTCTTTAGTTTTGTACGTGTCAATTTGTGTTGTTTCACATATGGTAGTGCATTTGTGATATTTGTGCTCATTTTCACTTTTGTGGCATCATTTTAGGCATTTTTTATGCCATTTATATTTTTCTGTTTATGTTTCACTCATCATCCATTTATATTCTTCCCTGACCTTTATGTCATCCACGTTTATATTGACATTGGGATATATCACTTTGGGCTCTTTTTGTATTTGGTATACCAGTATAGTTTTATTTATATATTATTTCTACCACTCTATTATATATACACTTTATTATATATGGGCGGCACAGTGTCTTAGTGGTTAGCACGTCTGCCTTGCAGTAAATGGGTCATGGGTTTGATTCCCAACCATGGCACCTCCTGTATGGAATTTGCATGTTCTCCCTGTGCTTGTGTGGGTTTCCTCCCACACTCCAAAGACATGCTGGTAGGTTAATTGGATCCTGTCTAAATTGTCCCTAGTATGTGTATGTATGAATGTAAGTTAGGGACCTTAGATTGTACACCCCTTGAGGGTTAGGGACTGATGTGAATGTACAATATATATGTAAAGTGCTGTGTAAATTGACGGCGCTATATAAGTACCTGAAATAAATAAATATACTATTCACTTTAGTATTATGGCACACGTCTCCAGTCGAGGACTTGTTTTATTCGTGGCATGTTCACGTATGTTAGGATACTTGTGGTATTTGTGCTGTTTAAGTTGTAGTTCACATGTGGTATGGTCCCTGTCCAGCAAAAGTGTCAGTTAGAGGGTTGAGATAAGCCATTTAACACTGTCAAAGATGCTTGGAATGGTCAGCTTATATTCATTTATGTAAAACCTTTATCACAAAAAATGAAAAATATCACTATAACTGCTTAAAAAGTGTTGTCCGTTTGGCTTTAATTTGTTAGTCAAGTCCATCTAAATTTGCTAGTGCACGTAGCACTACTTTCTCCCCTGTCTGCCAATGCTGCTGTCCAAAGAGGTCTCTGTTGCTCATCCAGTGGAGTGGAGACATCCTAAGACAGAAAGTGTGTTACTGGCCAGATCACCAGGTGAAAAAGGAAAAGCCTATCAAAATGAGCAAACGCAGCCACCAAATTTAGGTCTCATTCACACCATAGGTGCAGAAAAACTGATGGAAATTGACGCGCAGGTTTCACTTGCTGAGACATCTGTTTACATCTGTTTTCATGCGCACTTCAATGAGTTTTATACACGTTGCAGATTTCTGCGCAGAAAAAAATCTGCACATGATACTAGTCTTGTGGTGTGAACAGGACACTTGTAGCATGCATGTAGAAAAACGGACATCTCTGCACCATGGTGTGAACAAGCCCTTAAGGTAAGATTTAATATATAACGTTTTTGAATTTAAAGCTGGAGTTTGGGTATGTATGTTTTTGCATAGTTACATTGGTCCAGGTTGAACCAATATAAGTATGTATGTTCCATACCTGGCCGATCATCATGGAACCTGAAAATGCCTCTAGCAGTCGCCGCTACCACAGCTAGAGTTTCCTTTGCTAAGTGGCTGCACTTCAGCTTACAGAACACAGGAGGTTGCCTGCTCGATAGCTGCCATATTCAGAGAACACTTCCATCTATGTTCACCAAGCATCAAGGCAGCTGCTCGAGACAGGACCTTGAAGTTAGTGTTAATGACAGTAGTGGTGCCTACTACAGCGATTTCCAGCTTCCAAGGGGGATCCCACAGGTATGGTGCAGGACCCACATTTTTGTGAATATGCATTTAGTTGAAAAACAGTAGATATACAGATGCTCCCAGACTTAGGCCTTGTTCATGCAATACGTGCAGAAAAACTGATGCACAGATTTCACTTGCAGAGACATCAGTTTACACCAGTTTTCATGCGCGCTTCAATGAGCTTTAAACACGTTGCAGATTCCAGCGCAGAAAAAAATCTGCACAAGATACTAGTGTTGTGGTGTGAACAGAGCACATAGAGAACAATTGATTTTGTTGTGCCCTTGCAGAACGCATGCAGAAAAACTGACATTTCTGCACCGTGGTGTGAACGAGCCCTGAATGTTACATTTTAAAATAGTTTGGTGTAACTTTTTTGGAGTTTGAAAATGTTATTATATATCTCACAAGCCACCAGCTGTATTTTCTTTTTGTTGTACTGGCAGCAAAAACAGAAGCTACTCACAACCTCCAATCAAGTTGTTTATGAGCAGAAAGATCCATACCACACGTACTCATCACAAAGAAAAAATTACCATAGAGATTTTGGATGGCAAAGATATCATCAAAATTCAGCACATATTCTCTGCCTAATTTTTTGTAGTATGGAGACATGAGGGCGTTGTTGATGGGTGAATGCTGAAGCCCAAGCGTGTGCCCAATTTCATGTGCCAAGACAACAAACAGATTTCTGCCCTTCCCATTCAATGACCAGTGTTCAGCATTGTCAAAGTGGGCTTCTCCTCTTCTTGGAAAAAAGGCATGAGCCAAAGCACCACCTGCCAGAAGACACAAGTCAGTTAGTGCAAAGAATGCATCATTCCAATAAGAAATGCTAGATCACCTAACAGACATTTCATATATAGAATTTATGGTTAGGAATCCCCCACTCCCCAAGTGCAGTGCCTCTTAAAATACATTTCAGCAATCTTCAATGTGCAGTGTTGCTGAATGCTGCAAAGCCTTTCCAACGAGAACCAGTCCTCTTCTTATGGTGTCTGCGCACCATAGCCTCATATTTTCTGCTATAGATGAGCTGTCCTGTGCTGGACTGTTGGAGGCCAAAGAGTAAAGAACTCAAAACAGGTAGGAAGGAAGGAAAGTATACTACCAGGCATGCTGCAATCAGAAGGTAGGGATTAACCAATTCATGCCTTATCTTCCATCAATAGTACATAGAAAAAAAATTAATCATCGACATGCCTCAAAACTATTTTCATTTAACATTCCAACTTTCTGGCTTTAAGAAACACTTAAATAAAAAGAAAGAAAACTGTAGTCAGTTGCAACTGTTTTTGCAGATGAAGCAGAGGACAAAAATATGGAATCACTCAACTCTGAGGAAAATATTATGGAACCATGAAAAAACCAAAACAAAAAAAACACTACAGTACACCATTAGTAGACTTTGTTGCATCACCTCTGGCTTTTATAACAGCTTGAATTCTCTGAGGCATGGATTTAACTATCGACAAACCGTATTCTTCATCAATCCGGCTCCAACTTTATCTTATTACAGTTGCCAGATCAGCTTTGCAGGTTGGAGTCTTGTAGGACCAATTTTCTTTATTTCCACCATAGATTTTCAATTGGATTGAGGTCCAGACTATTTGCAGGCCATACCATTGATGTTATAGGTCTTTCTTGAAGGAAAGTTTTCGCGGCTTTAGCCCTATGGCTAGATGCATTATCCTGAAAAATTATGTCATCATCAAACATCCTTTCAATCGATGGAAAAAGAAAAGTGTCCAAAATCTCAATATAAACTTGTGTATTTATTGAAGACTTACCACTGTTATCTCCCTCATACCTTTACCTGACATGCAACCCAATATCATCAATGATCATGGAAATTTGCATGTTTTCATCAGGCAGCCATTTTTATACATTTCATTGGAACGGCACCAAACAAAAGTTCCAGCATCATCACCCTGCCCAATGCAGATTCGTGATTGATCACCACTGCATATCACTTTCATCCAGTCATCCACAGTCCATGATTGATTTTCTTTAGTCCACTGTAACCTTATATTTTTTTGTTTAGGTGTTAATGATGGTTTTCGTTTGGCTTTTCTGTATGTAAATCTCATTTCCTTTAGGCAATATCTTACAGTTCAGTCACAGACATGGTCTCCAGCTTCTGTCCATTTGTTCCTCATTTGTTTTGTTGTGCATTTTCTGTTTTCAAGGCATATCACTTTAAAATTTCTATCTTGACGCTTTGATGTCTTCCTTGGTCTACCAGTACACTTCCCTTTTACAACCTTCCCATTTGATTTGTACTGGGTGATTCCATATGCTTTCCTCTGCTTGATCTGCAAAAACAGTTGCAATTGACTACAGTTTTTATTTTTTATTTTTTTTAAGTGTTTCTTAAAGCCAGAAGGTTGGAATGTTAAAGGAAAATAGTTTTGAGGCATGTCTGATTAATTTTTTTTTTTGTACACAAACAATTGAATTAACAATTTCCAAGAGTAGGGATTCCATACTTTTTGTCTGGGGTTGTAGAAGAACTGTGAATGTAGGGTCCTCCTGGGTCTAAGAGTGGCCATATTTGCTTTGTTTTTATTATCTGATCGATGTGCAATTCAATCAAGATGATTTAATCTGCAAATAATCAAATAGTCATAACTTCCCTTCTGATCAATTTAGAATAGGTTTGAGTTGAATGGCAAGGGCAGAAAATTACTGATCAATTTGCATCAATCAAGGGCGGACTGACAACTCAAGGGGCCCCCCGGGCAATAGAGGATCATGGGGCCCCTGTGTCCTTGCCCAAACTTAAAAAAGCCTAAGAAATAGGTACCAAGGGCATCTCATGGGGCCCCCTACTGACCTTGGGCCCTTGGGCAGTGCCCGAGTTTCCAGATGGTCAGTCCGCCCCTGGCATCGATCATTGGCACGGAGATGAATATGAACATATTTTGAACGATCAAATTTTGAGATTGCATGGTGGAAACAGATATGCGTTCAATAATTTAGGATTATATCTGCCAAATATCGATTGAAATATGTTTACCTGCGTGTGGCATATCAGCTGAATGGGTGGTACACTATAGATGGAATGTTCCTATTGGGAGAGATTGATCAGAAAAGAAATCTATAATTTATCAAAGCCTGTATGGTTGTATACCATTAACGACAGGATGAATCTGTGCTGAAATCCTCTGTGTAGTAGGGAATCTGGGTTCTCTGTATTCTAAACTAGTTTCTAGATTAATACATACATCACTGTTTCAATAACAGAGCTTACAAGAGTGAATGGTTTAGCACCTGGTCCATCAAATGCATGCCTAGCTCCATCATTATGTTCTCCATCGAAGAAAGCCAGACGAATGTTTGCTGGGCCCGTTGTAACCTCTGAGAAGGTCAGCGAGGAAACATTACTCCACAATTCAAACGCTGCTTTAACTGCCTGCCTCACCTGATGCTGAGACAGGTACCATGGCCAGTTCACAATCTGATAGGTCAGCTGATGTTTGTACCATTTACCTGGAACAAAAAACAAACACATTAATGTTCTACTGTAAATGGGGATTACAGATCATAAACGGTAGTTGCTTCAATTGTTTATGCATAAAATGCATTTAAAAAATGCTAATTAAGTTTATGGCAGGATTGATTTTACCACTTCAAGTCCGGACACTTTCACCCCCTTCCTGTCCAGGCCAATTTTCAGCTTTCAGTGCTATCACACTTTGAATGACAATTGCGCAGTCATGAAACACTGTACCCGTATGAAGTTTTTTTTGAGACAGATAAAACTTCATTCACCACTGGGTTTTTTATTTTTTTTGCTATAAAAATGAAAAAGGCCAAAAATTTTTTTTAAAAAAACATGTTTTTCTTATATAATTTTGCTAATAAATAATTTCTTCATAAATCTTGGCCAAAATTTATTCAGTTATCTTTTTAGTAAACAAAAAAAATATAACCCAAATTAGTTTATAACCAAAAATTATAATTTTTCAAAAAACTTTACATTTTTAGTTAATTTTTTTATATTATTAATTTATTTTTTTTTAACATACTGTCACCCTAGCAGTACAGTGTCACCATAGTGACACTCTACTACTTGTGGAGGGTGATGAAGTTTGTTTTTTTTGTTTTTTTAACACTGATTGCTTTTACACCCATAAAGGCTGTAAACGCAATCATTTCTCTTTCTCTCTTGCTGCATTCTTGCAGACATTGAGAAATACTGTGCGAGCTGTGATTGGTCAGTTTGTCACATGGTACAAGGCTGTTGTGAATAGTCTTGTACCATGTAATCTCTGTGATCATTTACAGATTTCACTAGTAGTAAGCAATGATGACAGAAGTGACATCTTGCTTACTACTATTCATGTTATCACTGATTGGCCAATCAGTGATCACATGACCGGGACCTCACACAGAGGTCCCGTACAGCGATTGGTGTTCCGCTGTGTCCTCCAAACACAGCAGGCACCAGATCGTGGTGCTGCGCACTCCCAGGGAGTGCGCACAGGCTGTGAATGCGGGCTCAGTTTATAAACGGCAACCTGCTCCTGCACTGCTCCCGTCTGGCAGTTTATGTACATGGGCCGGATGGGGAAGTGGTTAAAATAAACTGAAGTAAAATTTACTTTAAAGACATGTGCATGCATAGTTAGGGTGGACACCTTGAACGCATAAAGGGCTCCAGCAGCTCCATTTTGAGTTGATGCCTGCACAGTGCAACTGATGAGTTGGCCCCTTCTTTGTACAAATTATAAGCTACATTGCCCAGGTCGCCGGGGATAGTGCCAGGGATTCATGCTTTCTTTGGACAAACACCTCAAAATTAGGATAGTCCTTGGGAATCGGGGACGTATGGTAACCAAATTCTGTAGGGATGTAAAAATCTGATGATGGCTTGTGATTAATATTTTGTTAATTATGTTGACTTTTGTATTTATTACCTTGACTTAAAGGTATTTTATTATTAAAAAGTAATAAAATTTGAAAATACTTTTTTTTTGTATTGCTCAATAAAAAGCTCTGTAATCCATATAGCCGTTTCGCTGACAGCCACAGGATGTAACCACAATATTATTATTATTATACAGTATTTATAAAGCGCCGATAGTTCACTCAGCGCTGTACATTACAAAGGGGGACAGAACATGTGACAGAACAATACCAATACAATGCAAAACATGAGGGGATCGAGGGCCCTGCTCTTTCGAGCTTACAATCTAGAATATACAATGCATGTTCTAAACACATACATAGGAATGGGCATGACAAGTCATGCAGTTTAGAAGATTTTTTTTTTCTTCTAATCTTCTGTTAATGATGCAAGTACTGTTCAAACCCTTATTTATCTTTGAAAGTCATAATTAATTGAAATTAACACCCCAGTGTGCAACTTCAAAGACACAGGAAATTGAAGCCATAAAAAAAAGACTTGAGAAGACAGATAATTTTAAGTGGTGAGATAAGTTGGCAGGCAGGGACAATAAGGAACATCCTAAATAAATGGGTCATCTACATTTTACCTGAGGAAACATCCATTGAAAGCCTGCCTAGAAGAAGCAATGTGTGCTAAGATAGGTGTGTTCTACCACAGAACCAACCTTAGATTTCAAAAGTTGCATCACAAGGTGCAGTGACTCACTCTCAAATTGACACGGCTTGTCATCCCTCATCTGATGTATCATCACCTGCAGACAGTTAATAATCTGCATTCCTTACCAGGCAAACCTTACATACGCCAAGCAACAAAAGGAAATGCGTGTTGTCCTGTTAATGATTCGCTAAATTGTCATGTATAACGTGCATAACAGAATATTACCTGTATTGCACTATTCCTTCCAGCTTGCGCTTTTTAACTAAAATTAAACACATTTTTTTCTATTTTTTGTTTTTTTTTTTGCAATTAACTGAACAAAATGGATATAATTATAGACTTCTCAGAATGTGTTGAGAAGCAATGAAATCAAGGGCACAGATAGTAGTGTTGACCTGATCATTTACAGGTTAGTAGTGTCATATTAAAGGCTATACAACAATTTTATCAATTAGTTAATATAGTAATTGTAGTACAAAACAAAAGAAAACCCTGGGGCTTCCTAAACCCCCTCTGGAAAATTTGTAAACTTCTCAAAGTTCCAATGGACACCAAGGTGTCCTTTTATCATGCAGCAGTAAGTGACCGCTGCTCAGTCCTCCGGCATTCTCAGAGGAGACGGTTCTCCTCTGAATGCCTTTTTATGAAGCGGTGTAGATCACTTCTCTGAAGGAAGGGAGAAGCAATCTACAAAAGCTTTGAACGCTGGAAAACGGCTGCTTTTACTACAATCTCACGAAATTACAGTAAGAGATCAGTCAAACACCGTTTACCAAGCAGTGGTAAATTACCGCTGCTTCATTTATGGTTCCTCCGCTTCTCCAGCTCTGGGCTGGAGAATCTGAAGGGAGAACACAGATTGCCAGTGAAGGGCTGACATCACTCCTTCATAAACTGGCCATCTGTGTGCTGAGACGATTAGTGGAGAACATGTTCTCCGCTGATCATCTCTGTTTCCTAAACCACTAATGATCGTAGATCAGCAATGATCCTCAGGATCGCCGCTGATCTCTGTTTCATAAAAAGGACACCTAATTTTGAACTGAGGCTTCAAGTCCGGACACGTTCACCCCCTTTCAGTCCAGGCCAATTTTCAGCTTTTAGCGCTCTCACACTTTGAATGACAATTACTCATACCACACTGTATCCAAATTAAATTTTTATCATGTTTTCACACAAATAGAGGTTTCTATTGGTGGTATTTAATTAATTTTACTAAATACATGAAAAACATTTTTGATAAACAAAACCTGTTTTCCTTAGTTTTTGTTATTCAATTTTGCAAATAAATATACTTTCTTCATAAATTTAGGACAAAATGTATTGTGCTACCTTTTTTTGATAGAAATAACCCAAATCAGTGTATATTATTTAGTCTGTGAGAAAGTTAGAGAGTCCACAAACCATGGTATGTACACCATATATACATATGATGATCAAGATCCACTGGTGTGGCGGTGATCAGGACCCGCTGGTGTGGCAGTGATCAGGACACACAGTATGGCAATCAGGGCACACAGTATGGCAATCAGGGACACTGAGGTGGAGGGCAGTGTGCTTACAAGCTCTGGCGATGCTAACAGCTCCTTCTCCTCTCACAGACAGAACTCACATCTTAATGTTTAGACAGTGTGATTATTGGACACAGTTGGTCACATGGTATAGGATTGATTACATTGGTCCTTTATCATGTCATATTAACCGCTGTGTCCACGGGACACAGCGATCACTGGGCTTGGGGTGTGTGCTTTACGAGCCACGCACGAGCCTTTGATGCGGGTGGCCGTTTAGAAAGAGCCACCCGCATTGGCATGTTTCCCATCCAGCTGTTTATGTACATGGGCTGGATGGGAAGAGGTTAAGTTTATATCTATAGTGGATATAAAAAGTCTACACAACCCTGTTAAAATATCAGGTTTATGTAATGTAAAAAAATGAGACAAAGAAATATTTTCAGAACTGTAAACATTAAACATAAACTAAAATAATGTGGTTGCATAAGTGTGCACACCCTTTTATAACTGAAGATGTAGCTGTGTTCAGAATTAAGCAATCACATTCAAAATCATGTTAAATCAGTCAGTACACATCTGCCATCATTTACAGTGTCTCTGATTAACCCCAAATAAAGTTCAGCTGTTCTAGTAAGTCTTTCCTGACATTTTCTTAGTCACATCCCACAGCAAAAGTCATGGTCTGCAGAGAGCTTCCAAAGCATCAGAGGGATCTCATTGTTAAAAGGTATCAGTCAGGAGAAGGTTACAAAAGAATATCAAAGCCATTAGATATACCATGGAACACAGTGAAGACAGTCATCATCAAGTGTAGAAAATATGGCTCAACAGTGACATTACCAAGAACTGGACATCCCTCCAAAATTGATGAAACGATGAGAAGAAAACTGGTCTGGGAGGCTGCCAAGAGGCCTACAGCAACATTAAAGAAGCTGCAGGAATATCTAGCAAGTACTGGCTGTGTGATACATGTGACAACAATCTCCCGTATTCTTCACATGTCTGAGCTGTGGGGTAGAATGGCAGGATGGATGTTTTTCTTCATAAGAAAAGGCTTCTATGCCCGGATAAATTTTGCAGAACCACTCCCAAAAGCATGTGGGAAAATGTGTTATGGTCTGATGAAACCAAGGTTGAACTTTTTGGCCACAAATCCAAAAGATATGATTGTCACTGCACATCACCAAAAGAACAGCATACCCACAGTGAAGCATGGTGGTGGCAGCATCATGCTTTGGGGCTGTTTTTCTTCAGCTGGAATGCGGTCTTAGTCAAGGTAGAGGGAATTATGAACCTTTCCAAATGCCAGTCAATATTGGTACAAAACCTTCAGGCTTCTGCTAGAAAGCTGAACATGAAGAGGAACTTCATCTTTCAGCATGACAACGACCAAAAGCATACATCCAAATCAACAAAGGAATGGCTTCACCAGAAAAAGATTAAAGTTTTGGAATGGCCCAGCCAGAGCCCAGACCTGAATCTAATCGAAAATCTGTGGGGTGTTCTGAAGAGGGCTGTGCACAGGAGATGCCCTCGCAATCTAACAGATTTGGAGTGTTTTTGCAAGGAAGAATGGGAAAATATTACCAAGTCAAGATGTGCCATGCTGATAGACTCCAAATAGATACCCAAAAAGACTGAGTGCTGTGATAGACTCAAAAGGTGCTTCAACAAAAGTATTAGTTTAAAGGTGTGCACACTTATGCAGCCATATTATTCGAGTTTTTTATTTTTACTTCCCTCCACCTAAAAGATTTCAGTTTGTTGTTCAACTGAGTTGTACAGTTTATAGGTTACATTAAAGGTGGAAAAAGTTCTGAAATGATTTATCTTTGTCACATTTTTTTTACATTACAGAAATTTGTCATTTTAACAGGGGTGTGTAGACTTTTTATATCCACTGTATATGCATCAGAGACATTCCATACTAAGGCTAGGCTCACATCTGTGCAGTTTCCCTTTGGCCACATTTGCGTGGGCACAGCAACCCTTTTGTTTGAATGGACTGCTGTATCTGCACCTTTTCTAAAACCACAATCGCACGGAAACCGCATAGTGCTGTGCATTTCTGAACACGGGGAACCATTAAGGGTAGGGCTGCCATTAAGAATAAATAGTACCCCAGAGCATCTGTTAAACAGCCGTTTCTGCTGTGGGTGCAGAAACGTGTGCAATTTAAACCCAGTCCTGCACCTGCATTGGTGTGAACCTAGCCTAATTCTATACTGAATTCTGAATGTAAAGCACACAAAGCAGGGGTCAGAACTGCAGCACACCTCAGATGACACATGAGTATAGCTATGTACTGACTGCTAATTTCAGCTGTACGGCTGAGGTGTAGTGCTTGTGAGTTTTGCCTGTCTTATCAGGTATCAGGTAAATAGGGGCAATTTTACATGTAATGCATGCAGATCCTGAGAAAATTAAATGGGCATCTACCCGTGTCTGCAAACGGATATGTGAAGTGTAACACATTGCTGAAGCTTCTGGAGTAGTGATTTCTAACTGTTAATTTGGCATGCAATACACATCCTGTCTTGTGAGAAGTAGAGTATATTGTGAGGTGGTGCTAAAAAAGGAAAGGTACCTGCAAAGGTGAACAAGTTTTGCCCACAGTTAGATACTTTAGGCCTGTAACTAGGGGCGGACTGACAACTCATGGAGCCCCCGGGCAATAGGGGATCATGGGGCCCCTGCGTCCTTGCCCAAACTCAAAAAAGCCTATGAAAAAAGGTACCAGGGGCATCTAATGGGGCCCCCTACTGACCCCGGGCCCTCGGGCAGTGCCAGAGTTTCCAAATGGTCAGTCAGCCCCTGCCTGTAACTTTAGGAGGTAGAGGCAAAAAGACTGCTTTTTCCTGTAAGGGTATCAGTTGCACATTGTTTTCTCTTTTCATCTTCTCTATGCTTATTTATACATTGTCACAATATTCTAACCCTTTATACAGGGGTAAGTAGAAGAGGTGGCCGCCTTTAGGAGGGGGATACAAAATGGACAGGACCTAAAACCTATGCTGTATGAAGTAGTTCACAGCCTATTAGGGGGGTGGGTGCACACTCTGGCCTTTTTACCTTGGGTACAAAAAAGCATTGCCTGTATACAACCAGTAAAACAAACCAATAAAAGTTCTGTTTACTATAAATATTTTTATGAGAGAAGCTATGTACTTCAGTACTTTATCATGATCGGTTTGCTTTAAATATGAATGGCAACCTACTACTTATGACCAGGCCATGGAGACCCTTCCGCAAGCCTGACGCTTATGTCCAGGCCATGAAGACCCTTACACAAACCTGCCACTTATGACCAGGCCATGAAGACCCTTCCACAAACCTACTATTTATGACCAGGCCATGAAGACCCTTCCGCAAAACTACTATTTATGACCAAGCCATGAACACCTTTCCACAAACCTTCCACTTACGACCAGGCCATGACGACCTTTCCACAAACCTGCCACTTATGACTAGGCCATGAAGACAATTCCGCAAACCTACTATTTATGACCAGGCCATGAAGACCCTTCTGCAAGCCTGACGCTTATGTCCAGGCCATGAAAACCTTTCCACAAACCTGCCACTTCTAACCAGGCCATGAAGACCTTTCCACAGACCTGCCACTTCTAACAAGGCCATGAAGACCCTTCCGCAAACCTACTACTTATGACCAGGCCATGAAGACCCTTCCACAAGCCTGTGCGAATCATGCCGGATCTAGGGGAGTGCTGGGGAGGGCTGCGCCCCCCCTCCCAGATTTTAGTTGTGCCCCCCCAAAGCCATCAGCTCCCCCCTCGCTGCCTGAGCCCAGGTCCCATAAACGTATGCGGGGAGGCACCAGCAGGAAGGATGTATTGGTTGCCACTGTCTTGTCTGGTACTAAAATACATGCCATCCCGACCCACCTGCATAGTAAGCTAGACAACTGGGTTGGAACTCAGAAGATCGGAAGGTAGGTGTTAAAAGGGAGGGACTTCAGCTACAAATTGGCTGAGGAGGCACCTGGGGGTGACCTGCACTGCCTCCCCAGCCAATGAACATACAGGGTGCGGTGTCCATCACTGCTACAAGTTGTCCCGTGGGCTTCCTGTGTTGTTGGATGGAGCAGTTCTACAAAGAAGCTCCTACAATAATAAGGTGAGGCAGAAGTAGCAAAAATTGTGTTTTGCCCCAGTGGGAATTGGAAGTAGCTAAATGTGCCTATACAATGCATAGCCTGTGCCCCTCTCTCCCGTAATAATATCAGTTACTGTAATGGCACCAATATTGCTGTCAAACAGGGCGAGAGTAACCTTAAACATGTTCAGTACAGGTGTAAGCTTACTGTCACCATGTTAAAAGACAGCAATATGGGTGGCCTTACAGTGACTGTTATTAGTCCAGTTTCACAATAGCCAATGCTCTGAAAAGCAATCTGCAGTGGATTGCTTTTTAGAATGTGGCTAAGCAGCCAAGGTCAGGCATTCAAGAGGTGATCCTGCCACATCCTGAATCCCTGTGTTTTCTTTTGTTTTTGTTTTTTTTTGGGGGGGGGGGGACAACAGTTTATAGTGGGGATTAATGCACCACAATGCAAGCCAAAAGTTTTTCCTCACGGTTGCAGTGCAGCCCTATTGACTTGAATGGCCTGTCAGCTCAACATGCCACAACAGACAGAACTCCCACGCATGCAAGTAATGTCATCCCCACAAAGCCAATGAAAGTGGCTCACGTTTGATACCTGGAAGGTCCAGGCCATCACATCACTGGAACTGAGGTGAGTATAGTTCCACTTTACGTTTACAGATCACAACTGCAGTGTTTTGAACAGGGTGCGGGAAACACACACGGAACAAATGTTTCCCGCACCGCATTATGTGAACTGGTCCTTAAAGAGCAAAATGCAAGTGCTGACCCTTTAAAGATAAGTAGATGACTGTGCATTTTGTGCTTTGCACACTCCTGACCCCTGCGCTCTGTACAGTACATATTCCTGACCTCTGCATTCTGTGCGTACAATTCAGCTTTTGGAAAGAGACAAGGACAATACACTTTTTGTCAAGATCAAGAGGTATTATCTGATACTTGCTGAAAATGCATACACCGACACTTGTTAAATGTTAAATACTTTTGATCCTTGCACTCTGTATTTAGGCTGAAGTTTTAAGCCCCCCACACAATTTTACTGAAATTGTGCAGAAAATTATATGTGATGGAAACATTCAAATATTTAAAAATGATTCTTCTTCCTGAGGTTTATGTGTATCTGTGAGGCTGTCACTTGGTAAGTAGGAGTATTTTGTGGATACAGGGACTATGGTATGCAGTATGTATATACAGTTAGGTCCATATATATTTGGACACAATTTTAGATTTTTTTCAGGTATTTACCAAAACATATTCAAGCTATAGTTATATAATGGATTTTGACTGAAAGTGCACACTCACAGGTTTAATTTGAGGGTATGTACATCCAAATTGGAGGAAGGGTTTAGGAATTACAGCTCTTAAGAGTAGCTATCCCCCCTTTTTCAAGGGACCAAAAGTAATTGGACAATTGAATCAAAAGCCGTTTCATGGCCAGGTGTGGGCTACTCCTTTCGTTATTTCTTCATCAATTAAGCAGGTAAAAGGTCTGGAGTTGATTCTAAGTGTGGTATTTGCATTTGAAATCTATTGCTGTGAACCTACATCATGCGTTCAAAGGAGCTGTCCATGCAAGTGAAACAGGCCATTGTAAGGCTTCAAAAGCTAAGCAAATCCTTCAGAGTGATAGCAGCAACATTAGGAGGGGCCAAATCAACAGTTTGGTATATTCTGAGGAAAGAAAATCATACTGGTGAGCTCAGCAACATAAAAAGGCATGGACGTCCACGGAAGACAACAGTGGTTGATGATCGCAGGATCCTCTCTATGGTAAAGAAAAACCCATTCACAACATCCAGACAAGTGAAGGACATTCTCCAGGAGATTGGCGTATCATTGTCAAAGTCTACAATCAAGAGAAGACTTCACGAGAGCAAATACAGAGGGTTCACCACAAGGTGCAAACCATTCTTAAGCCTGAAGAATAGAAAAGCCAGATTAGACTTTGCCAAAAAAATCTAAAGAAGCCAGACCAGTTCTGCAAAAGCATTCTTTGGACTGATGAAACTAAGATTAATCTGTACCAGAATGACGGGAAGAAAAAAGTGTGGAGAAGGCTTGGAACAGCTCATGATCCAAAGAACACAACGTCATCTGTAAAACATGGTGGAGTCAGTGTGATATCATGAGCATGCATGGCTTCCAGTGGCATTGGGTCATTGGTGTTTATTGATGATGTGACAGAAGACAGAAGCAGTCGGATGAATTCTGCAGTGTTTAGAGATATACTGTCAGCCCAGATTCAGCCAAATGCAGCAAAGTTGATTGAACGGCGCTTCACAGCACAGATGGACAATGATCCAAAACACACTGCAAAAGCAACCCGGGAGCTTTTGAAGGAAAAGAAAAGGAATACTTTGCAATGGCCGAGTCAATCACCTGATCTCAACTCAACTTAGCATGCATTTCACTTGCTGAAGGCAAAACTAAAGGCAGAAAGACCCACAAAGAACAACTGAAGACAGCTGCAGTTAGAGCCTGGCAAAGCATCAGAAAGGAGGAAACCCAGTCTTTGATCATGTCCATGGGTTCCAGACTTCAGGCAGTCATTGCCAGTAAAGGATTCTCAAAATATTAAAAATGAACATTTTATTTATGAATATATTCAGTTGGCCAGTTACTTTGGTCCCTTGAAAAAGGGGGATGGCTACTCTAAGAGCTGTAATTCCTAAACCCTTCCTCCAATTTGGATGTACATACCCTCAAATTAAACCTGAGAGTGTGCACTTTCAGCCCATATCAATTATATAACTATAACTTGAATATGTTTTGGTAGATACCTGAAAAATTGTACAGATTTTGTTTAATCATCCCCTTTAAGCCCCTCCCACTGTTAGGTAAAATTTGTCCACTGCATCACTTACTACTGACCTCAGCCTCACCCACAGTACTACTAATCTTTACACACTGCCTCACTTACTGGCCCTCATCTTCCTCCCTGCTGACAACTGTACACTGCTCTACAAACTAATGGCCTCTATACACTGCCCTATAGATTGCTGACCCCTTGTACACTGCCCTGCTGACTTCCCATCCTCTGCCCCTCTGACATTTTTTGCTGCACCCCCACATCAGACTGGCTAGATCCGGCCCTGGTATGAATCCACACTTATGAGACAAGTGCCTGTCTATTACCACCCTGATTTATTAAAAGAGTAGAAACTATTCACTCAGCAAAGTAAGTCTTAACTTTCCAAGGTGAACTATTACTTAGTTAATAAGGTGAAGCTGTGTAACTTAAACCATCCACTTGTATGCAAGAAAAGTGAACTCTTTACTCCTTTAGTAAACCAACCCCACTATGTACTTCAGTATGCAAGTGACAATGTCTCTTGCACAACAGCCTGGAAAGAACGTCAGGATTGGCAAGACGCACAATAGAAATTCATGCGTTGTGTTTACCTGTCAAATATCCTAACATAGCATTAGGCTGAGTAATCTCAGACTAGGATTGTGCAGCCTCTGAATCCCTTTGCACACACCAATAATCAGTACCCATTAATCACTCAAACCCCTGCAATCCTTTCAGCTCTTCAGATAAAATTCCCAGCATTTTTGAGTGTTCTCAGCCTAAGCCGTAGGGTTTGCTCTGCTCAGGTTTGGACAAGATGTTTCTATGATGAAAGCAGGTGGTGGAAAGCCAGTGTAGCATAATCAGACTTCCAAACCTCAAATGCTTCAACTTGTTTTTACACACAGTTGCGAAAAAACAAAAAAAACAACAAAAAAGAACAGTCTGTACATTGCTATGATGTTAGAATGAATAAACATAAAACATTTATAATCCTTAGCAACCTGGTTCACTAGCTGCAGGAGATGTATAGGGGGGAAGTTAATCTTGAGGTCAAGGGGCCCAAACAGAACTACTCCTCTAACTACTTAAAAAACAATTGATTTTCCCATCTCTTATCTGCTGTTTTAACCTCTAGTAGGGTTTTAGGTTTCTCAACAAGTAGGCAATCATATAAATCACTTGATTAACGGTCATGTCCAGGCAGATATTACCACTTGCCCTCCAGAAGATTTCCCCCCCTTCCCGACCAGACCATTTTTTGTGTTACAGAGCTGCATTACGTTAAGTGACAATTGCGCAGTCATGCAAAGCTGCACCCAAATAAAATTTATGTCCTTTTTTCCCCACAAATAGAGCTTTCTTTTGGTGGTATTTGATCACTTTCTATTTTTTGC
The DNA here is from genome assembly GCF_062004578.1 of Staurois parvus. Classification (NCBI taxonomy): domain Eukaryota; kingdom Metazoa; phylum Chordata; class Amphibia; order Anura; family Ranidae; genus Staurois; species Staurois parvus. The sequence continues at coordinate 4,289,943 of NW_028317968.1, read as the reverse complement.
GCTATAAACAAAAAAAGACCGACAATTTTGAGGGAAAAAAAAACACTATATTTTTGACCTTTTGCTATTAAACATGTCAAGTAAAAAAAAATTTTAAAATCTAATTTCGACATAAATGTAAGGCCAAAATGTATTCTGCTACAATATCCCAATACGTGTAAATTAATTGGTTTACATAAAAGTTATAGTGTTTATAAATGGCGGTATATATACTGGAAATTTTTTTTTTTTTACTAGTAATGGTGGCAATCAGTGACTTATAGTGGGACTGCGGAGGGCAATCTGAGACTGGGGGGAACTGACTTGGTGTCACTGACATCCCCAGTGATACCAATACAGTGATCAGTGCTAATAAAAAGAACTGACACTGTACTAATGGCATTGGGCAGGAAGGGGTTAACATCTGGGGTAATAAAAGGGTTAACTGTGCGCTGTGTGTGTTTTACCATGAGGCTGTGTGTGCGCGCTTTCCACTGTAAGCACACTGCTTTGTATGGCTCTGCTATACCGAGCCATGCAAAGCAGTGTGCAGGAGCTGACAGGGGAGAGATCTGTATTATTATTATACAGGATTTATATAGCGCCAACAGTTTGCTCAGCGCTTTACAATATAAAGGGAGACAATACAGCAACAATACAGTTCAATACAAGAGGGTTAGGAGGGCCCTGCTCGTTTACATACAGTTCTCTCCCCCGTCAGTAATACTCGGCGATCACCGGGTGCCAGCGAGTAATCACCGGCCGGAACCCAGTGATTGACAGTCAAGGCCGCGAATGGCGGCGCGGATAGGGTGCACGCCCCCTACCCAGAAATGCAAAATCACATATATTTACACATGATTTTGCGCACCCCTGCCGCCCTGTAGCAGTATTTCTGCTATAGGGCGTCGGGAAAGCGGTTAAAAAACATAACTTAATGCATCCTTAGTTTACATGTAAACACTGTAGCCGATTTTGACAGTGTGAGCCTTTTGCAGTCCTTGTACAGAGGAGCACAGACTAGATAAAGGAAATGTAACTGAAAGAGCCAATCAGTTGTGTTGCAGTACATGGAGCATGCTCACGGAAGGAAAGAGCAGAGTGACAGACAGATGGACTTATGTGTGGGCAGCACAGTGGCTAAATGGTTAGCACTTCCGCCTGGCAGTACTAGGGTCGTTGGTTCAAATCCGAGCAACAGCACCACCTGCCTGGAGTTTGCATGTTCTCCCTGTGCCTGTGTGGGTTTCCTCCGGGTACTCCGGTTTCCTCCCAGACTCCAAAGACATGCTGGTAGGTTAATTGGATTCTGTCTAAATAGGCCCTAGTATGTGTATGTATGAATGTAAGTTAGGGACCTTAGATTGTACTTCGCTTGAGAGTTAGGGGCCGATGTGAATGTACAATATATATATATGTAAAGCGCTGCGTAAGTTGACAGCGCTATATAAGTACCTGAAAAAAACTACCTGAACTTCAACTACCAACTCTATGCCGACAACACACAAATCTATCTCTCTACCCCCCGCCTCACCCCTGCAATCTCCGCCCGAATCACAAACTTACTAAATGACATATAAGACTGGATGTCGTTCCACTTCCTTAAACTGAACCTCTCCAAAACCGAGCTCCTAGTCTTCCCCCCAGCCCGGACCCCACCCCCCGCTGACTTCTCCATCACGTCCAACAATGCCACTATCAGGCCCGCCCCGCAGGCCAGAGTACTTGGTGTCATTCTGGACTCCAATCCTTCCAGCCCCAAGTCCAATCACTAACAAACTCATGCAGACTCCACCTCCACAACATCACCAAAATCCGCACGTTCCTAACCCCAGAAACCACTAAACAGCTCATCCACTCCCTCATCATATCACGACTCGATTACTGCAACTCCCTCCTCACTGGCCTGCCTCACCGCAGACTATCCCCGCTTCAGTCGATCCTGAATACGGCAGCCAGACTCATTGACCTCACCAACCGCTCTGTTTTCGCCACCCCCCTCTGCCAATCCCTCCACTGGCTTCCGATTGCGCAACGGATCAAATTCAAAATCCTAACACTGACGTACAAAGCTGTCCATCATACTGCCCCAAACTACATCACTGACCTAATATCCAAGTACCACCCAACACGCACACTCCGCTCCTCTCAAGACCTCCTTCTCTCTAGTTCCCTGGTCTCCTCCTCCCATGCCCACTTCCAGGACTTCTCCAGGGCGTCACCCATCCTCTGGAACGCCCTACCCCAATCCATCAGACTATCACCTACTCTCCTCTCATTTAGGTGCACCCTGAAAACCCACCTCTTCAGGGAAGCCTACCCCACCCCGACCTCCTCCAATCTTCCTACCACTCCATTCCCCACAGCTATCTCCTCCTGTACCACTATCCCCCCCCTCCTAGATTGTATGCTCGAAGGAGCAGGGCCCTCGAACCCCTCGTGTATCACATTGTATTGTTATTGTACTGTCGCATGTTCTGTCTCCCTTTGTAATGTACAGCGCTGAGCGAAGTGTTGGCGCTTTATAAATACTGTATAATAATGATAAATAAAATAAATAAATAAAAATCAGTCTGAAGCTTCTCCTTTATATGTTCGGTCACAGGCTAGGGAAAGGACAAGACCTGTAAGGTGTTACTTAAAGCTGAACTCCAGGAAAGCTAAAAATTCTTTGTTGCTGTGGGGCTGTGCCCACATTGAACGGGTTACCTGCTCATTTATGTCTAGGGGCCTTTGCAAAGAGCTTTAATTTATCTGATCCTGCAGGCTTCCCTACACTTCAGTGGTCTAAGGTCCTCTGACATCGTCAAGACGTTTGCAGGGACCATAGCCCTGCACTGGACATAAGAATGCCGAGGAATAAAGCAATCGGGCATCATATGAAACTTTCCATGAACTCAAGTTAAGCTCTATTAATTATGTTTGGATCCACTCTTTTTGCTTGACTCTTTAGCATGAAGTACACATATATAGTGTAAAATTTTGATGGCACTGAGACACAGTCACTCTGCCCATTGGTTTTCATTTTTCATTTTTTTCATAGCTACAAGTAGCAGGATTGTTCATGTCTAGTGTGCTACAATATGTTGAAACCATCTGAATATAGGGCAACATCTGGAGGATAGATAGAAACAGCTATTTGAAACTACCCTTTAATTAATGATTGCTTTGACATTTGATCCTAAGGTCACCAAGAGTCACCCTGTAACAACAATTCACTCGGTTTAAAACTGTGAACTGCCCATGGGACAATCTGAAACCAATCTGTTTCCTGGTACGGGCTGTAGGTAACTTATAGAATGTTCTTGCCTTTATGTCCTTCATTACTTCCAGCTGCCCAGATGACAAATGTTAATATATATCAGATAAGGTTCTGTCTATGATTTTCTTACAATTTATTTATTTCAGGTACTTATATAGCGCTATAAATTTACGCAGCACTTTACATATATATTATACATTCACATCAGTCCCTAACTCTCAAGGGGTGTACAATCTAAGGTCCCTAACTTACATTCATACATACACATACTAGGGACAATTTAGACAGGATCCAATTAACCTACCAGGATGACAATTAAAGCAGAACTTTACCCAAACCAACCTAATCAAAAATAATGTTCTTTAGGAAGGAACATACATTCCAGATTAATAATTATGCTACCAAAACTAGTGTGTGTTGTAAATTGCCTCCAGTATTGTTCTGGTTTCCTCCTCCTGGAGGCTGCCATTTTGCTATAGCCCAGAACCTCTGAGCAGTAGCAAATCTTGCATATGCAGAAGGGTGAGACAGTGTATTACTGGATTTTAAATAGTATAGGCACTTATTTTTAATTACCAAATTTTTCGCTCCATAAGACGCACTTTTTTCCCCCCAAAAAAGGGGGGAAAATGTCAGTGCGTCTTATGGAGCGAATATGGAGCTGCCAGTCCGGTATTTCCACCGCCGCCATGTCAGAATACCGGGCCGACCGCTCAGCTCTGCAGCGGGACCTTATGGAGATGACTGCTGACCTTTGGGAAGGTGGGGAGTGGGTACCTGAATTGGACAGGTACCCGTTCTTACTTCCGCGGAGTTGTTCATTGACCTTACCTGTTCCTCTATCCAGCGCCGCGCTGTCTTCCCGGCTTCTGTAGTGTGGGCGCTGGGCTTGAGAGCCGGGTGCCAAGTGCGCATGCGCAAGAAGCGGTGCTTTTTGTGAATGGTAAGGCGGTACCTGGGAAACATGACAGATCCCAGAAGCCGCCGGACAAATCACAAAGCGCAAGTGCTTCTCGCTCATGCGCACTGGGCACCCGGCTGTCATGCCGAGCACCGACACTACAGAAGCCGGGAAGACAGCGCGCGGCTGGATAGAGGAACAGGTAAGGTCAATGAACAACTCCGCGGAAGTAAGAGCGGGTACCTGTCAAATTCAGGTACCCGCTCCCCCACCCCCCCCAAAGGTCAGCAGTCATCTCTGTACTGTCCGCAGTCTCTGGTCATCTCCTGTACTGTCCGCAGTCTCTGGTCATCCCTGTGCTGTCCGCAGTCTCTGGTCATCCCTGTGCTGTCCGCAGTCTCTGGTCATCCCTGTGCTGTCCGCAGTCTCTGGTCATCCCTGTGCTGTCCGCAGTCTCTGGTCATCCCTGTGCTGTCCGCAGTCTCTGGTCATCCCTGTGCTGTCCGCAGTCTCTGGTCATCCCTGTGCTGTCCGCAGTCTCTGGTCATCCCTGTGCTGTCCGCAGTCTCTGGTCATCCCTGTGCTGTCCGCAGTCTCTGGTCATCCCTGTGCTGTCCGCAGTCTCTGGTCATCCCTGTGCTGTCCGCAGTCTCTGGTCATCCCTGTGCTGTCCGCAGTCTCTGGTCATCCCTGTGCTGTCCGCAGTCTCTGGTCATCCCTGTGCTGTCCGCAGTCTCTGGTCTTCCCTGTGCTGTCCGCAGTCTCTGGTCATCCCTGTGCTGTCCGCAGTCTCTGGTCATCTCTGTGCTGTCCGCAGTCTCTGGTCATCTCCTGTACTGTGTCCGCAGTCTCTGGTCATCTCCTGCACTGTGTCAGCAGTCTCTGATCATCCCCTGCACTGTCCGCAGTCTCTGGTCATCCCCTGCACTGTCCGCAGTCTCTGGTCATCTCCTGTGCTGTGTCCGCAGTCTCTGGTCATCTCCTGTACTGTGTCCGCAGTCTCTGGTCATCTCCTGTACTATGTCCGCAGTGTCTGGTCATCTCCTGTACTGTGTCCACAGTCTCTGGTCATCCCTGTGCTGTCCGCAGTCTCTGGTCATCTCCTGTACTATGTCTGCAGTCCATTAGTTCAGAATTTTTTTTCCTGTTTTCTGCCTCTAAAACCTAGGTGCGTCTTATGGTCAGGTGCGTCTTATGGAACGAACAATACGGTAGTTGCTGTCCGCCCACAATGCAATTAGTGCAGGAGGGCAGCATGGGCAGGCTGGATCACGTACATGTACGTGATCCATCCTAGCACACCACATCGCTGCCTTGACTGCTGTGTCCACCAGACACAGTGGATTACAACTCCTGGTACCCGGCGGCTTTGAGCAGCACAGGAATCAGGTGATCACATAGATCACAATGTTAACAAAGCTGTTATGAATGAATGTCATTCGAACAGCTGTGATTCCTGTAGAGTGATGCTGTGATTGACCCACAGCAATCACACGGTAACTGGGTCAACCACAGCACCCTGTACCATATTTTAGCTGTGGGCCAATCACAGCACACAATATTAATCACAGTTATGAATGTAACCCATTAAAACATTGTTGTTACAGTTATCAACATAGTAACTGCAATCAAAGTAGTACAGACATGGAACTACCTGATGAAACTATGTAGAAAAAAAACAAAGCAAAAATAGAAGAAACATTTTTTAATGTTTTAAAAAATTGAATGGTGAGAGTATGTTAAAAATAAATAAATACATTTTAAACTTTTTTTTATTCAGTGTCCCTGATCACTGCCACACCAGTCATATATGACAACGCTGTACTGCACTGGTGAGAGTATGTATATAAAAAAAAAATTGTGGGGAAAAAAACAAAACAAAACAAAAAAAAACCACACAGTTTAACTTCTTAATTTTTAAAATATTTTTCAAAAATATTGTGACAAAAAAATTATAGCTTCAAAAAACTCACCATGCCTCTTTCTAAATACCTCAGACTGTCTACTTTCCAAAAAGGGATCATTTAGGGGGCATTTTAATTTCTTCAAGATATAAGGTAGGCCTTCAGTACCTCAGGATTGATTTATTTTCAAATATACAGTATATACCATAGTTTGTAGATGCGATCACTTTCACACAAATCAATGAATGTACACTGGGATTATTATTATTTTTTTTTTTTTAACAAAGATGTGTAGCAGAATACATTTTGCCTAAATTTACAAAGAAATTAGATTTTATTGGAAATTTATAAACAGAAAGTAGAAATGTTTTCAACATTTTCAGGTTTTTTTTTTCATTTACATAGCAAAAAAATTAAAAAAAACCCAATGGTGATCAAACACCACCAAAAGAAAGCTCTATTTGAAAGAAAAAAATATAAATTTCATTCAGGTACAGTGTTGCAATTGCTAGTGAAAGTAGCATAGTGCTGAATAGCAAAAAATGGTCTGGTCATGAAGGGGGTAAAACGTTCCAGAGAACAAGTGGTTAATATTTTACATAGTTATGGCTGCAAAATGGGGACAGCATGAAGTGTTCTAGCAGTACCTAATTTTCTAACTAGAGTTACATTTTAAAAGAGTTATAGAGCATTTTAAGAGTACAAGCGAGAATTGGAATGTCATGAATACTGGTTTACCAATTTGTTTACTTTCGCACTGATCCATGGCAAAAAACATGGGAAAAAATGCATATGTCTTTTTACCATGTTTGAGGTGCATTTTTTTACAGGACATGCAACACGGGTGTGTTTTTGATGCATTTTGCAGCATTTTCCATTGATTTCAATGGGAAGGTGCATTTTTGGTGTAGTTTTTTTTTACCACACCAAACCTGCACAAAAAATGCAGCAAGCAAGATTTTAAAAAACACACCGGACCCACAACGGATCAGTGTGAAGAGTTCCATAGGAATACATGTTCATGTTTTCCTTCTGCTCTTTTTTTTTTTAACACAAAAAGTGGAAGAAAAACAGATCAGTGTGAAAGCAGCCTAAAATTGGAATTATGCTGAAGAACATTGGAATGTTGATAATGTCTGCAGTTGGCATGTTTCTATTAAAGATAGATAAGTAAAGCATTTATGCTTGCTTATATCACAATGTGCATTAGAAAGCTTGTTACAGAATAGCACTGCATATTTGTGTTGTGGTGTGTTGCTTTTCATCGTCAAATGCACCACAACTCACATCTGCAGTGCAATGTACTGCAACACCCAGATGCAAATTCTCTGTGTATTACAGCTCATTGAAGGAAATTTAACAAACCTAGAACAGACAGAATCTGGAGCAGCTGTGCTCGACAGCCAATCAGCTTTTAGGTTTAATTTTCAAACCGAGCAACCTGAAGATGGAAGCCGATTGGTAGTCCTGCACAGCAGCTCCATGTCCTGTCTGCTTCAGTCTTGATACATTTCCCCCACTGCAAAAACAAAACAAAATCAATGGGCTACCTATCAAAACTTGCTTCAATGCACAGAAACACGATATGAATACATAAGTACTTTGTAAAAAAAAACTCCACACACCACCTCATCAGACATCATAGCACACCTCCATTATTCACAGCATGATGTGCTTGGCATCAAGTCATGTTCTAGGCAAATTAAAAGAAAAAAAATTATATATATATATATATACACACATACACACATACACACACACACACACACACAGCTTTCCTGGAGCATTTCAGTCCCTGGTAATGCAACTGAAGCAAACAATCAACTATGGGTGGCAAAGCACTGTCAAAAGATCTCCGGGAAAAAGTTGTGGCCAGGTACAAGCCAGGAGCTGGATCCAAAAAAAATTCAAAAGACTTTATCAATGCCTAGAAGCACAATGAAATAGATTATTAAGAAGTGAAAGGTATTAACACAGACCCTCCCTTGGATCAGGACGTCGCTCCAAACTGGATGAAAGAGCCAGGAGGAAACTGGTCAGAGAGACTACCAAGAGGTCTACAGTAACTCTGAAGCAGTTGCAGGAATTTATGACAAAGAGTAATCATTGTGTGCATGTGACAACAATGTCACAAATTCTCCACGAATGTGGTTTGTATGGGAGGGTTGCAAGAAAAAAGCCACTCCTCAAGAAAGGCCACATGCAGTCATGACTGAGCTTTTTTGAAGATTCTGAGGCCACATGGAAAAAGGTGTTATGGTCAGATGAGACGACAACTGAATTATTTGGCCTCAACACTAAATGATATATCTGGGGGAAATCCAATACAGCTTACCATCCAAATAACACCAATCCTACAGTAAAGCATGGAGGTGGTAATATCCTGTTATGGTGATGTTTCTCTGCAGCAAGGACTGGAGCACTTGTCATGATAGAAGGAAAAATGGATGGAGCAAAATATCGTCACAATCTTGAAGAAAATCTACTGCCCTCTGTGACAAAGTTGTCAATGACAACATGACAATGACACAAAGCACACAGCAAAAATGACCACACAGTGCTTGAAGGAGAAAAAGGTGAATGTCCTTCCATGGACTAGTCAGAGCCCAGACTTAAACCCCAATGAATGATTGGAAGATGGCAATCCACAAATGGTCACCAACAAATTTAACTCAGCTTGAGTAGTTCTACAAAGAAGAGTGGGCAAATATTGCAAAGTCTAGATGTGCAAAGTTAGTAGAGACATGGGAATGAGGGATATAGATGTATACATATGGTAAAAATTTGTTTCTAACAGATGTTGAATTAGCATTTCTATCTACTATATTGTGCATGGATGAGCTGAGGGGGTTTCACCCTAAAGAGTTCAGCTCAGTGGAAGGCTGGTTTTTGTTAGATTATTTTGGTTTTATATGTAGTGCTATTTTTTTTTTTCTTTTTGTTTTCTCCCAGTTTGTCTTTTTTTCAAAAAAGCGGATGTGGAAAATGTTGTGGTTTGGAATCTATGTTTATATCTTCGGTATACATGACTATGTACCCTTTTTACATTGTAAAGCTGTAAATTGTTGATAAAACACCACACTCTGCTGGAGATTGCGGTTGTATGATTATATGTATATGTGGATCCAAGCTTCAATGAAAAAAAAGGAAGTAGAGACATATCCCAACAGACTAAAGGCTGGAATTAAAGCAAAAGGTGGTTCAACAAAATACTGACATGGAAGGGAGGGAGAGGATCTTTTTCCCAACCCAGGGATTCTTTTTTTTTTTTTTTTTTACAGTTTTCTAACATGTTGGTGTCTTTCACTTGGATGTTATACAGCTAGATAAAACAAAAACTGTGTCTGTCTTCATTTCAGGCTGCAAAGCAACAACATGTGATTATTATAAAGGGGGCAATTCTTTTATATACCCAGTGTTGTGTGTGTGTGTGTATATATATATATATATATATATATATATCAGAAGCGGGTATGAGATATAATCACAAAGGAAATGGCTATGTGAATGACTATATGAATTATTTTTCTGATTGTGCTCCTGCTGTCCCCTACCATGAAAGATCACCATGCACAAGAGTATGACCTGATTCACCAAATTTATTAAAGACATGGTTGGAATGCAACCAAGGTCCCAGAAGCATCTTATAAGTATTTATTTATTTCAGATACTTCTATTGCGCTGCCAATTTACGCAGCACTTTACATATATATTGTACATTCACATCAGTCCCTAACCCTCAAGGGGCGTACAATCTAAGGACCCTAACTCACATTCATACATACTAGGGCCAATTTAGACAGGATTCAATGAACCTACCAGCATGTCTTTGGAGCATGGGAGGAAATTGGAGTACCCGGAGGAAACCCACACAGGCACAGGGAGAACATGCAAACTCCAGGCAGGTGGTGCCGTGGCTGGGATTCAAACCAATGACCCTAGTACTGCCAGGCTGAAGTGCTAACCATTTAGCCACTGTGCTGCCCAGATTCTAATACACATATGAATACATTCAAAACATTTTGATGCACGAAACAAGGATAGCAATTTTGTGGGTGTGTATTGCTCATCTACAGAGTGCTGAAAGATTATACTGTGTTATCACAAGAAGCTCTCTTGAAATGACTTTAAATCAACAAATACGCAGAGAGCTTAATGTTTACTCAGTCTTAGACCTGTAAAAAAAAGGTAATGTTCTATTCATTAAAATGTGATATTTCCAAAAATGTGAATCATTTTCTAATTTTTACAATTAAATGGTTTTCAAAAAAATCTAATTTTGAATCGATGATAATGTCTTGTATTTAACATTTTAAAGAGAAAAAAAACAAATGCAGTTTCAATAGCTTATTTAACTTTGTGAATTACTCAATAGTAAAATTAACCCAATTGTGAATCACCCCATTAGTAAAAATTAAACACTGGGGCTTGGAAGTCAATTTATTGAGAGATATGTCTGACATGAGTTACTAGAATTTTTGACCAATTCTGAATTTAATTGAATGTTTATAGGATATTTCATCAGAGGAAACTTTGTGTAGGCTCTTATGTTCTGGTGAATTAATTAGCCCCATGTTGTTCAGCATACTGGAATGTGATGTAAACTTGGCTGGGAAGGTCAAGATGTCACCATGTCTGAAATTGGGATTTTCTGCTTCTCGTTTTTCATTACATAAATGGTGAAATGGTAAAGGGAAGAATTGTTGAAACTGGCAAAAAGGTCACTGAAAATGGGAATGTGTTTTTTGTTTTTTTTTCTTTTTAATCCAGTCCATGAAGGTCACTTCAATCAGACATGCTTCAAGGACAATGACCACATAGAACTCCAGCAGGGTAGTGTCTCAGTTGTGGTTCTTGGTTTAAAAATATGCAACTCCAGATTTAATTTCCATTGTGAAAAGACATATTGTTAGCCGTTTTTACAAGACAGAATATGAAGGCTGAAAGCATAATTTGTTAGAGAACTCTTTCATAGGCAGAAGCTATATTGTTTATGGCTGGACAGAGTTACTTAACTGGGGTTTGGGCTTCTACACAACATGGGTCATGCTACTTAATCACTTTCCCTTCTGAGGATTTACCCCCTTTCCTGATCAGGCCATTTTGTGCGTTACGGCGCTGCGTTACTTTAACTGACAATTGCGCGGTCATGCAACGCTGCACCCAAATTAAATTTACATTCTTTTTTCCCCAGAAATTGAGCTTTTTTTGGAGGTATTTGATCACTTGTGTGTTTTTTATTTTTGCACTATAAAAAAAAAAAAAAAAGACCAACAATTTTGAGGAAAAAAAATACATATTTTGGACTTTTTGCTATTAAACGTCCAATACATTTTTTTTTTTTAAATCACATTTTGTCATAAATTTAGGCCAAAATCTATTCTGCTATATGTCTTTGCTAAAAAAATTCCAATACGTGTAAATTAATTGGTTTACGTGAAAGTTATAACGTTTACAAATGACGGTATATATACACTGGAATATTTTAAAAACATTTTTACTAGAAATGGTGGCGGACATTCTGACACTGGAGGAAACTGACTTGGTGTCGCGGACATCCCCAGCGACACCAATACAGTGATCAGTGCTGGGAAAAAAAAAAAAAAGCACTGACACTGTATTAATGGCACTGGGCAGGAAGGGGTTAACATGAGGGCGATCAAAGGGTTAACTGCTTGCAGGGAGTGTTTTATTATGAGGCAGTGTCTGTGTGCTTCACTGTAAGCACACTACTTTGGATGGCTGGAGAACTGTTAGTAAAGAAAACAGTTCTCCTTCCCGTCGGAGATCCTTGGTAATCACCGGGCGCTAATTAGTAATCACCGGCCGGGACCCGTTGATTGAATGGTGGCACGGGTAGGGTGCTCACCCCCTACCCCGAAATGCGAAATCACGCATACATACACGTGATTTTGCACATCTGTGCCAACCTGTAGCAGTATTTCTGCTATAGGGTGGTCTAGAAGAGGTTAAAGCAGTAGTAAATAGAATAAACAAAAACGAAAAAAAAAAAAAAAAAAACACAATCTGGTTCCACAGGGTAAACGCCATAATGTGCTAGTATGCACTACATACTAACACATTATAACAGACTTCCCTGAAACACGGATCCTTCCAGTGGCATTCTGTCACCACTGACAGGAAATCCATCTTCACCCAGGAGTCATAGCTGTGGCACAGCTCTCTCAAAGGAAGACATGCCATCCATTGAGAACGCAGTGCGCAAGCACTGGTGACATTACCGGCTGCTAAACATTTACAGTAAATATCTCCTTAACGGTGCATGAATTTCCCCACTAAATTCTACAAGTGGTTCAAATTTACTATTGCTGTTCTCTAGCTGGTCTAAAACCACTTTTGACCTAAAGGGACGCTTTTTGGATGCCATGGACATTTCTCAGTTTTCAGGCAGAAAGAACAGTAAAAATGCAGGCAGGGCACAGGACAAAGCACTAGGGACAAAATGTATGTGAAATGGTTTGATACAGTAATGTTTTATTATGTGATTTTAGTGTATTTAGTGAATGTCACTTTTTGACATTTTTAAATTTCCCGCCGTTCCGTCCCCGTACATCCTGACGTCGCAGGGAACGGAATCCGGAAGGCAGATGCCGGCATCGGCCGGAGGACATGGCCGGGGACACTGCAGGGGGAACAATCGCAGGAGCGAAGGACAAGGTAAGTGAAGAAGAGATCCCGGAGCAACGCTGCAGGGTATTCCCGAGTGTAGCTCGGGGTTACCACTTGTGATGCTGAAACTTTACCCGAGCTACACTCGGGAATACCTTCAGGGAGGTAATAGCGTGCAGCAACAGCCCTGAAGGGAGAGTCTTTTCTCCTGAAAAGACTTGATGTACTTGTCATTACTCTCAATAAATGCCACCTAATCTACCATCAAAAGTGCACTCTTCTAGACATCGGGAACTCATTGTATATGAGGAGGCAGTGGTACTTAACTGATGCTGGGTACATTTGGTGCTCAACACTACTGGAGGAAGGCAGAGTTTTGTGAATAGAAGTTTTGTTCTTCTAGTGCTAAATTAGAGTTTCCCCTTGAGATCCCCATGAGCATTTAACAAAATTCAGCATTAAAAAAGTCACAACTGTTTTAAATAAAAAACCTTCGTGTGACAGCACTTTCCTTAATCATTATTTACAAGTATTGGCAGTCATAATTTCTGATTTTCAATGCAATTAATATATCAAAAGGACAGAACTACACTGTGGTAACATTCATATAAATAGACTGTTAGATTTCTATGGAATAATGCTCATTATTGCTACAGAGAGCAACTGTTCATTTTTATTACAACGGGGAGAATCCCTGAGTTTAAAGCAGCGGTAAAATACATTGTGTACAGTAAAAACACAGTGGTAAAATGATTATCATGTAATACACTGCTGATATTGGACTGCATATGCATCTTGGTTACATTAAAAAGAAATAGAAATTTTATTATTTTAGATTTGCTCTGTGCAGAAAAATGTACACTAATATTCCATATACTTGTTCTGTTTATTATATATGTAATAACTCACTTTTTGTTGCATAGCGTTTCCTGCGCTGGTTTACATAAAGTGGTCTATTAAACAGCCATTTTGTTTCACTGTCATCTTTCATTCCACATCGTGGTAAGTGCATTTGATGTACTGTAGCTTCATCCAGGTGTCCAGTGACTGGAAGGTGAGATGATCGCTGGAAGTCTCTGCAACATATCAATGTATTTAACCAGCTAGATTAGCAATTTCAAAGCACACAATGTTAAATGATCAAGTAACCATGTGGTCTGCAATGGTGTTAGGTGTTGATGCTGATAAAAGAGCATTTGTTTCAACAAGCAATTAAAAACTGATCATTACACACAGAAAAACCTTGAATTTTAGGACAATCCTTACATAGAATATCATTCACCCACTGTGCTCATCACACATCAGCAAATTTGGACAGTTTGGATAGTCAGTTGTCAGATATGGTTACACACATAACTAAACAAATATCCAGACTATACAGGAGGTCAAGGCATAAAATGACCAAAACTATGGTAAGGTAATCATTTATAATTAGATTTCTTTATCGCTCATGTTATCCATTCAGAACCAATCAAGAGTTTTTGCTTTCATACCATTCAAGAGGGTTTTTTCATATATTTAGATCTACAATGGCAAACCAGTCATAAAAATTCCAATATATATATATATATATATATATATATATCTCCATCCTGTATCATAATAATAATAATATTATTATTATTATATAGTCACGGCTGGATTTACATAATAAACTAACTGGCAAGGGTGTTAGACATTTATGCCCAAATAATTTAAAGTGTTACTAAACACAAAACAGTAAAATCAACCTGTATATGCAGTAAAGCATGCTTGTTATACTTACTGTGGAACCTAAGGGGTTAATCATCTGCATTGTGTAAAAAAAGCCATTTGATCCTTACTGCTCTGTTCCTCCCCTTGTTCAAGCGACCACCTCTTATCTCCTGATAAGACAGACTGAACCGTGGGCATTTTCCACATGCTCAGTTTGGTGTGAATTGCTAGAGAGTTTTTTTTTTTTCTTGGGAGAGTGCATGTGATCAGCACAAGGCCAATCAGCACTTGTCAAACAGAGGTCAGGGGTTTTGCATTCTCAGAGCAGAAAGAAAACTCCTCCTGGAAGCTTTAGCTAGTGCTTGGCTGAACACTGATAGAAGCCACAAGATTGCTCTAACTGCTGAGAAAAGGTATTTAGCAATTAATATTTACTAAAATAATTGCATTTCCATGTTCTATGTACTGTGGGAGACCAGATATAGTGAATGCAGGGTCCAGGGTTTATGAACACTTTAGGCATCAAAAGATGCCTTCTTTTAAATTAATATATTTATTACATGGTATTTTGTGCATAACTTGTATCATGATTAGGAAGCTTATTACCGTACTCACAAACAAAAAAACAACTTTAAATTTTGAGTTCCTACTAATTTTGTGCCTAAGATCATCAGAGATAGTAAAAGATTACTGTACTGCAATGTGAACACTTTGCAAACTTTACGCCATTATGCTGTTTATAAACCTCATGAATTGAAAAAGTACAGACACTTGGCCATCACACCTATATTAGCATAACACCCTCCACTCTTCTGGTTTAGCTTTCCACAAGATACTAAAATGAGTTTGGAAATTTGTGCTGATTGAGCCATAAGAGCTCTTGTAAGGCCTGTACTGATTTTGGTTGCGAAAGCCTGGTTCACAATTGGCATTTCAATTCATCCCAAAGGTGATAAAGGATCTGCGCAGACAGTTCGTGCTCTTCCATACACACTCACCAAATCATCATCATGTACTAAAGCACTTGAATAGAAAAAGGCCATCTGCAAGCTGCTGCCACAAGTTGGAAGCACACAATTGTCCAAAAATGTATTTGTATTCGGCAGCATTAACAGCATCATTTAAGAGACACAGTGAAATGTAATTATTTGGAGGGGTGTCCACAGATGTCAAGTGTCTACAAACCTTTGGTCACATGACGTGTATATGAAGGATGACTTTAGTAACATTTATTTTTTTATGTTTCAAGAGTGTACATAGTCAAAAACATGCTAAAATGATACCATCTGTATTTATAACAATTATATCAGTTTGGGGTTTAACATTTACCAGCCTAGCCAACACACTACATCAACAAGCTCGAATGAGACCAAAAATCAGATTCCACTACTCCCTCTAAACAAATCCTAAATTGGGTTTCTCTACCAACAGTATGTATGGCCAATGTACCCTTTACTTTTTCTGTATTATTTCTCATTGTGGAAGGATTTCTGTGTCACGGTGTTAGTTTTGTCTATCAACATTAGGTGGAATGAAGTTTCCTGAAGACCTTCTCATTTGGGGGCTAATGGACAGCAAATGCACCAGAATGGTCTTCTTGACAGCAGAAAACATAAAATTTCCCATCTGTTTAAACACATGGCTCTTCAGTTCATTTTCACAATATACAGTACATGGCGGATGGAAGGGCACAATGGCCTGAGGATACCAGTGGCTTTACTCATGTGTAGCACTACCACCTTAGGGGCCACTGGATATGAATTGGGTGCTCCCATGTTTTACATGGCCAAGCAACAGGCATTTTCCACACCTTGCGCACAGGAGTCAGCAAACAGTCTTCGAGCTTGGTTTTGTGTTTTAGTTTTTTTTCATTAAGGGGTTGAACTTGAATGGGGTCTAGGGGTATATGGGATGCCCAAGGAACGACTATGTAGCGACTATGTACAAAAATGTAAAGAGCACTACAAGCTTTCTAGTTTACCTCCTCAGACCTTGGATGATTCCTCACCCAGCTGCCTGAGCTCCCTGGGCAAGGGGGGCCCTAGAGCTGTCAATTTAGAACAGTCCCAGATGAGAAGCTAGTTGGATCTTGCACCTGACTGCCCTCTCCCATTATTTGGCCCAGGGGGGTGTAAGAGTACTCACACTGTCCTCTCCTGTTAGCTTAGTGGGATGGTGGCTGCCTACAGGCCTTATTCTAGGCTGGCTCCTTCCCTGCTCCACAGGCTGTCCTCCCCAGGAGACACTGACGCAGTGAAGATCCTCTTCTACAGTGACCTGCCTGTAGGTAGGTTCCCCCTCCCAGGCTCCTCACTTCAGCCTCTCTCAATCCATCTTCCACCCGACACTGTCCACCTCCCCCCAGGCCCTGCCACATTTGTGGGTTGCCCTGGTCACCATGCCCTGCCTCCTGCCAGGGGATTGGCCAAGGTTCCCCAAACATGCAGATATGGGATTCCTCCCCTCTCCTGCTCTAGAAATCTCTCAGGTTTCTGGAAAGGTGGGAGGGCTCCAGAAGCCCTGACCTGTTAGAGCCTCTCAGCCTGTTCTGAGGTAACCTCACTACCTCACTCCCAGGCTGACTCATCCCCAGGCTAATCTACCAAACTAACCTAGAGGGCATTACATCTGTAAGAAACAGCATCTTGCCAAAAGGCTGAAATAGTTGGGCAGTGCAATACCAAGTAGATATACAGTAAGTAGGATGTGCAATGTTGCATTTAGCAAATTTATAATCAAATTAATGAATCTCCCTCCAAGATTTGCTAATGATGGCATGCTTAGTGTGCAGCGAACTCTGTTGGAGGGTTCACCAAGCATCTTGAGATGTGAACTTAGTAGTTTCCTATTTCGAGATGATCTGCTGAGATAGAGAAGGTAAGGGTATGCAGCGTTTTTTTCCCAGAAGATATAACCAGAAAAACTGCTTTCCTCACATGGGTTATATAGGACTTAGTATAGTTCAGAAGGTATCTTGAGTGTCTGATGAGGGTGGAACAAAAGTTTTTAATTTAAAAAAATAAAAAATTGCAAGTAACCCCATGAGACTGAGATCATAATTGCATGTATATTTATAATTTAATTTCTTCAACAGAAGTGTAGTAAACAAGTCTGCCAGCCAGAAAAATACATCTTTCCTCCTACATCCCTTGGCAGTTATCAAATCTTCATGTGGCCGAGTCTCTTCCCTCACACACAGCTGGTCAAAGAATGCCCTTTTATTGTGCCAAATTAATGGCAGCTGTTCTTTGCCCTGGGCTAAACTCTATGTGCACAGTGCAAACTATTTAGTGAATAAAATGCACACAATAGAACCAGCACAAGATCTTCGCTTTAGAAAAGAATTCTAAATTTAATAAATTATGAGTAAATGTACAGTAGGGAACATTAGTTCTTGTATTACTATATGAAAACGGTCATTTTTTGACTACAGATTAGGCTCGTTCAGACCAAATCTGACTTTGAAATCGTGCAACTTCACTTGAATTCCCACGATTTCAAAGTCTGATGTCAGTGCGACTTGGAAGACATCTTTGCAACTTCATGTACAGATGTCTATGCAAGTCACATGCAAAAAGTAGTGAATGAACTACTTTCAAAATCGGTCGCACTGATTTGACCGCTTACATTGAGAACAATAGGGGGGGGGAACTTGTCATTCGATTTGAAATGATCAAATTGCATGGCAATTCGCAATGGTGTGACTAGGGACTTACCATCATTAACAAAAAGGGAAACACAAACTTGCATTATTGTTACTTGTTCCCTCAGACTGAGACCACTCCAAGATGTTGGATGGCTTAAGATGTTTAATGGCTAGTATACACCTGTGCAGTCAATCTGATGTATTTATTTCCTAGTCTTCAGTTGCGCTGTATCACAAACCAGCCTCCTGTTACACATAGATGCGACTCCTAGAACTACAAAAATCAGGGCAGCAGAACTGCAGGAAAAGAGGGTTCCCTTAACTGTGTAAGTTTTGCCTGCAGCTGGGCTTTATTAGGAAAAATAAGAGCTTTCATTTAAATCCTTATTGGGTAGTGTTGCTTGTTGGTGACTGTTTAAACAATCAGAGCTATGTAGCTGTTACACATACACAGGACAGCCGAAAGTGAAGAATACATAATGAATCTACATTAAGGGGAATTCCAAATCACTAGATAGTTTATTTATAAGATTCTAAAAGATTAAGTTAGTAGTGCCCTGAGCAAAAAAAAAAAAAAAAAGTGCAAACATGGCTTTTCTACAGGGTAGCTGGAATGTGGAAAAGTTGTAGGAGTGATTGGCAGGGATCAAGCACAGGCGAAAAAATAGAGGTAATGACATGTTAAATAATGTAATATAGACAAAGTAAAAAAAAAAGATGGAGAGAAATAGAAATGCAGCAGAAAATCTTAAGCCCTGTACACACCATGAGAATATCGGACAAACACTTCCAGCAAACTCATTTTAGGGCCTCAAATATCAGGAAATAACCAAAATGGATATAATTTTGATATATGTAAAGAATATATTTTAAATGTATAGTAATAAACAAGTTGTGCTGTATATGTGTTTTTTAAAATCTATTTTATGTATCGCCATATATAATGCATGCTAATGTGCTTGCACCGTAGAAAAGTTATACAATGAACACCGCTTTTAAAAAAGTCAAAGTATTTGTGAGCTCTTAAAAGCATAATAAATAGAGTTCCTTTATTCTGAAATAATGCTGCTTATAAGCTTGATGATTGAAGGAGAGAGATGAGCCCAGTATTCTGCTCTTCCCAGTAACAGGCTGGGAAAGAGACAGGACCTGTAAGTGCTACCTAACTACAGCAGAAAACACCAGGTCTCCTGCCCTGCCAAACAGAGCTGTGCTGTGTGGTTGAGCTAAGTAAGGCTTGGTTCACACATTTGTGGGTCAGGCACAGGGGCGGACTGACCATTTAGAAACTCGGGCACTGCCCAAGGGCCCGGGGTCAGTAAGAGGCCCCATGAGATGCCCCTGGTACCTTTTTCATAGGCTTTTTTGAGTTTGGGCAAGGACACAAGGGCCCCATGATCCCCTATTGCCCAGGGGCCCCATGAGTTGTCAGTCCGCCCCTGCCTCAGGCAAAACATGTTATGCTTTAACAGACGTGTTGGGGCACCCCAAGCATTGGAAGACAAGGCGCATTTTCAGGTGCACAAAACCGCATTTTGAAAACAGGGTTGGGGACCTTTTCCTGCAAGTAGAGTAACCCATTCAACAGCAGCAAATGCAGCACGCGAGACCCAGACAAGTGTGAACCGAGCCTAATTCCTAGCATTGTATGAAATAAAATCCTTTAGAAGATAAAACAATCTTTTTATGTCGCTGTCTGCCTGGAGTTCAGTTTAAAATGGTTCCATTACCCACTCTCTCCCATGTCAGCTCGAAGATGGAGAACTGAGTGATCACATAACTGCTGATCGCTTAGTTCTCAGTCTGCTCAGAATATACCGCTCTCCACTCTGCTCCTGCAGCGTTAACAGGAGCGCCTGGCAGGAAAGGGGACAGGTGCAGCCGGCTCCAACTCTCAGCCACGAGGCGAGAGGCAGAGTAACCCACATGGAAGAAAAATATATTTTAAATATATTTGAAAAATACTCTTCCCAAATATATTGACATATATTTAAAATTCTACACTTTTGGCCATATTCAATATATATATATATATATATATATATATATATATATATATATATACACATATACATACATATATACACACACACACACACACACATATACATACACACATATATATACTGTATATACACACACATACTGTATGTTGAAATGGGATATTACAAAATATATGAAACATTTTAAAAAATACACATTTTCAAATATAATGTATGTCTATAAGAATACAAATCTACATTTTTTGAATGCATTTACAAATATATGTAAAAATATATGTTGAAATGCATTTTTTATATATTACAAAATATATGAAAAATATTTGTAAAAATATATATTTTTTAAATATATTCTTCAGATTTTTTTTAACATATAAAAAAGTAATTTTAACATATACTTTTACATATACCTGTAATGTAAATGTAGATTTGTATTTTGAAAGACATACAGTATATTTTAATGTATTTTTAAAATTTTATGTATTTTTAAAAACATTTTTCATATATTTTGTAATAAAAACGCATTTCAAAAAAAAAAAAAAATTATATATATATATACATACATACATATACATACATATACATACACACACACACAAATACACATAGATAAATATATTGAATATGGCCAAAATTGTAGTATTTCAAATACATGTCAATATATTTGGAAAGAATATTTAAAAAAATATATTACAAATATATTTTTCTTCCATATGGGAAGCTGTCAATTAGGCAGCTGGGTGGATCCCAACAATGTTGGCATCCTTTCAGAGCCTGGAACAGATCCACCACCACAATTCTGGGTCACAGAAGAGCAAAAGCAAGAGCACTCCTGTGACCCCAGAATGAAGTATGGCCTAAAAAGTTTTGGCCATACTTCTCTTTTAAGCAGTAATCAGTAAGAATTATTACAACTGCAGTCTCCGGCTTTGCCATTCATCTCCAATGCTGAAACTGGTTATGTGATGGATGCAGGGAATGTCTAACTTGTTTGGCTGATCTGTATCCCTGAGCAGTGAGATAGTTTTGAAGCCTGCTGAGACATTTCCTGTCTGATCTCTCTGTTCTAGCTTCACATAAGAGAACCAAGCCACTAGGAAAATGAGGACAGTTTCCTTCACCATTCTCTGCTAGCAATTCAGTTGTAGAATGATAGAAATGAGAGGGTGTCTGTTATATGAAAAGCCTGCTGACCCAGACCCTAAATTACATAGGACCACTTAATCTAAACCTTTCTGTTCCCCAAGCACCTAAACATAGTAGCATCTTCATAATCAGCTTTATTGATGGACGTCACACCCATGATTTACCTAAAATATGCAAAATTGTGATAACATGAAAATTAGTGCCGCACTCCACTATCAATAAAACAACTTAAAACATCTGCAAGAGCGCGGGACTAGATTGTAAATTTGTTATATGTAACACATTTGTATGGGTATGGTGTGAGCGATTCACAATCTCATTTACTGTATTTACTATTTGGAATTTGTATTTAGTTTAGCAGCTCACAATAATTTTTAAATTTTTTCATGCAAAACTGTGATGTTACTGATATGCAAAGTGTGATTTTTTTTGTCAAAAGTGACTAAATTATAATTTTTATCTCTAGCTAATCCCACAGGATTCTGGAGGAATAAAAGGTGTCTTTGATGTGGTTGTTTTAACAGCCTAGATATACCTTCTACATATTGTGTGAGAAGCAAAACGGTAGCACCCAACAGAGTAATAACTGGGCCTTTGGGAAAGTGTGTAGCACAGTTATATTTCACCACTGATAGTAGAACACATTTTCCAATAAACTCAAAATAAGTAACAAATATTGCGGTGTATTAGTAGTTCACTTTAAGGCTACGTTCACACTAGCCTTGTGTGCAGGCGGCAGAGAGGCGTTTGGTAAGCGTTTTTACCGCTTCCCAAACGCCTCTGCCAATTCTGCACATTACAGCACATGGTGCTGTTCTAACGGGAGCGTTTGCGTCGCGTTGCGTCGCGGCAAAACGAACGCCTCTGGTCGAGTCAGGAGGCTTTGAAGCCTCCTATTCTCGTCTATGGTGCCGCTCCGCAAACGCCCGGCCGGCGGTTGCGGGGCGGTTGCGGGGCGTTTGCGGAGCGGTAACACCACTCAAACTGCATTATAGGCGTTTGTGGGGCGTTATTAACGCTCGCCAAACGCCTAGCAACCGCCGCTAAACCGCGCATGCGGCGTTTGCGGAGCGTTTGCCGAGCGTTAAAAAACACTCCGCAAACGCCGGACCAACGCTTGCCAAACGCTATAGGGGCGTTTGGCAAGCGTTGGCAAAACAGCCTAGTGTGAACGAGCCCTAACAATCTCCTAATGCCAGGGCACGGTCTGCATTATGTTTGCAGGTAGTTCAAATTCAAATGATGTTCCCACTAGTTTAATTTTCTAGGCCTGGGCCCTACTGGCTTTTCAAAATTTCACGCATTGCTGTGACGAATAAAATCCCTCTTACATCACTGGTTCATGAGCATCATTGGCCTAGAGGCCACATAATGTAAAAACTGCCTAAAATATATCCAGAATTATTTTGGGACTCAAATGTTTTCACAAAAAAAACACCCATTTACAAATAAAAGCTGACAATTACAACATTTGTGTTTTTTTAAATGCCAGAAGCTACTCCCTTGCCTGAGCAAAAAACTGTGGATTATAATTTCAAACTAACAGCCATAAATTATGGTCATAGACAATTCACTAGGTGTACATTTCCTTTGTGCAAATATAAAAGCTTATGAAAACACTATGACAAGCAGGGATCTGCTGCTCAGGGACTGAAGAACTGGACAATCCGAGCACTGGGGCTAAGGAAACTAAGCCCTTCAACCTGTAAGGCCCCATTCATATTTGAGCAATAAGGAATAGCAAACACAATCGAGATTTTACCCATGATTCTAAATTGCGGCAAAGAGCGATGCATGTTTGGGTGCCATTCATCCTAATACTCCCCAATAGTTAAATACTTTTAAAGAGATGCAGACCACGCAGCATTTTTCATTAAAACACAGAGTGCACCAGAAAAGTGGAGTTACTCTTTAGTGCTCTGTACACAGTATTCTGTACCTGAGCAAGCAAGTAAGCCTGAGTCTGAAGGGTATACAGAGGAGAAACACAATTTCCATTTACATACACTATATTGCCAATAGTATTGGGGCACCTGCTTTTACATGCACATGAACTTTAATGGCACCCCAGTCTTAGTCCGTAGGGTTCAATATTGAGTTGGCTCACCCTTTGCAGATATAACAGCTTCAACTCTTCTGGGAAGGCTGTCCACAAGGTTTAGGAGTGTGACTATGGGAATGTTCGACCATTCCTCCAAAAGCGCATTTGTGAGGTCAGGCACTGATGTCGGACACGAAGGCCCGAGTCGCAGTCTCTGCTCTAATTCATCCCAAAAGGTGTTCTATTGGGTTGAGGTCAGGCCAGTCAAGTTCCTCCACCCCAAAACGCACTCATCCATGTCTTTATGGACCTTGCTTCGTGCGCAGTCATGTTGAAACAGGAAAGGCCTTTCCCCAAACTGTTCCCACAAAATTGGGAGCATGAAATTGTCCAAAATGTCTTGGTGTGCTGATGCCTTAAGCGTTACCTTCACTGGAACTAAGGGGCCAAGCCCAACCCCTTAGCAACCCCACGCCATAATCCCCCCCAACCAACTTTACACTTAGAACAATGCAGTCAGGCAAGTACCGTTCCCCTGGTAACCACTAAACCGAGACATGTCCATCGGATTGCCAGATAGAGAAGCATGATTTGGCACTCCAGAGAACACGTCTCCAATGCTCTAAAGTCTAGTGGCAGCATGCTTTACACCACTGCATCCGATGCTTTGAATTGTGTGAGATGGGGAAACAGCTCTCATTGTTTGAATACTGCTTGTGTGGAGTAAATTAAATGTTTTGACTGACATTTTGCAGTTTAGCCACAAGATGTCACTGTTTTTCTAACACAGCCTCAGACTGCATAGATATTTCTATATTCATGAAGAGGTGGAGTTTTCACACAGAGTTGAGAGAGAACAAGATGAAGAGAGAGCAGCCATGTTCTGGAGAATGGTGAATGAGGGGGGCCGTGTGAGCTGAGAATCTGATGACATCCAGGTGTGAGAGCATCCCTCCATAACCAGAGCTGCAGCTAAGTGAAGCTGATGAGATTGCTGCCAGGAATGCTGATGAGAGCAGAGGAACTAAACAACATATACGGCGAGACCGCATGCTTGTTGGAGAGACATTTGTTCTATTCAGAATCACCAGCGGATGCAAAGCAGACCCGGGTCGGTAAGATCGTGCACGCACCTCATTTCAGTGTTGGCGCCTTGAGTCTGAGTCCAGGCCTATAGTTAGTTAGTTAGGGTCTCTGTTTGTGTCAGGCCACAAGTGTTGTTTCTGATCATTGGAAGGACTCCACAACTTAAAGTGACATTTCACATTGGAGAGCTGATAAAATCCTACAAACTCAAGCCAGACTGGCGTTTTGCTCTGAAGGAATACTCAGGCACGTGCTACAGGACCAGTTATGGGAGAGGGAATACTGTAGATTTGTGTAAGATTGTAAGCTGTTGTTCTGCACCACAGGCTAGCCTATACCATACACCCATACACTGATTCCTGCTCTTTTAGGGTAATAACAGGTAAGGTTGTGCCCGCCAGTAGGTAAATTACTACTCTTTCTACCTTCATCATCAGAAGGCACCGTGCTGTGCAGCACAAGGGTCTCACCCTTTGGGTTGGGTGTATGTAAATTTATTGTATGTTTCCAACATTTGTGTTTGTGTTTATTTGCCATATCTAAGTAAAATTCTGCTGTGGCAAAAGCTGGTGTTGGGGTTGCTTTCCTCGTTCGTGACTTCACTATATCCTGGGGAGCCCACTTCGGTACACGGCCTACAATTGCACTTGGCGATATAAGGCTTGGATGCAGCTACTTGGCCATGGAAACCCATTCCATGAAGCTCTCTATGCACTGTTGTTGTGCTAATCTGAAGGCCACACAAAGTTTGGAGGTCTTTAGCTATTGACTCTGCAGACAGTTGGAGACTTCTGCACACTGTGAGCTTTAGCATGCGCTGACCCGGCTCTGTCATTTATGAGTTGCTGTTGCTCCCAGTTACAGTGGATATAACAAGTCTACACACCCCTGTTAAAATGTCAGGTTTCTGTGATTTAAAAAAATGAGTCAAAGATAAATCATTTCAGAACTTTTCCACCTTTAATGTAACCTATAAATTGTACAATTCAATTGAACAACAAACTGAAATCTTTTAGGGGGAAAAGTAAAAATAAAAAAATTTAAATAATACGGTTGCATAAGTGTGCAAACCTTTAAATGAATACTTTGTTGAAGCACTTTTTGATTTTATTCCAGCACTCAATACTTTTGGGCATGAGTCTATCAGCATGGCACATCTTGATTTGGCAATATTTGCCCAATCTTCCTTGCAAAAACACTCCAAATCTGTCAGATTGCAAGGACATCTCCTGTGCACAGCCCTCTTCAGAGCACCCCACAGATTTTCGATCGGATTCAGGTCTGGCCTCTGGCTGGGCAATTCCAAAACTTTAATCTTCTTCTGGTGAAGAAGCCATTTCTTTGTTGATTTGAATGTATGGTTTGGTCGCTGAAGTTTCTCTTCGTGTTCAGCTTTCTAGCAGAAGCCTGAAGGTTTTGTACCAATATTGACTGGATTTGGAACTGTTCATAATTCCCTCTACCTTGACTAAGGTCCCAGTTCCAGCTGAAGAAAACCCAAAGCATGATGCTGCCACCACCATGCTTCACTGTGGGTATTATGTTCTCTTGGTGATGTGCAGTGTTGTTTTGCACCAAACATATCTTTTGGAATTGTGGACAAAAAGTTCAACCTTGGTTTTATCAGACCATAACACATTTTCCCACATGCTTTTGGGAGACTTCAGATGTGTTTTTGCAAAATTTAGCTGGGCTTGGATGTTTTTCTTCGGAAGAAAAGGCTTCCATCTTGCCACTCTACCCCATAGCCCAGACATACTGTATGAAGAATATGGGAGATTGTCGTCACATGTATTACAGAGCCAGTACTTGCCAGATACTCCCGCAGCTCCTTTAGTGTTGCTGTAGGCCTCTTGGTAGCCTCCCAGATCAGTTTTCTTCTCGTCGTTTCATCAATTTTGGAGGGACGTCCAGTTCTTGGTAATGTCACTGTTGCGCCATATTTTCTCCACTTGATGATGACTGTCTTCACTGTGTTCCATGGTATATCTAATGCCTTGGAAATTCTTTTGCACCCTTCTCCTGACTGATACCTTTTAACAATGAGATCCCTCTGATGCTTTGGAAGCTCTCTGCAGACCATGACTTTTGCTGTAGGATGTGATTATTTTGCACCCTTCTCCTGACTGATAGCTTCCAAAACATCAGAGGGATCTCATTGTTAAAAGGTGTCTGTGGACCATGGCTTTTGCTGTAGGATGCGACTAAGAAAATGTCAGGAAAGACCTTCTAGAACAGCTGAACTTTATTTTGGGTTAATCAGAGGCACTTTAAATGATGGCAGGTGTGTACTGACTCCCATTTAACATGATTTTGAATGTGATTGCTTAATTCTGAACACAGCTACTTCCTCAGTTATAAGAGGGTGTGCAGACTTATGCAGCCACATTATTTTAGTTTTTTATGTTCACCCCCCACCCCCAAAAGATTCAGACTCTAGCTTTTGTCAGCTCCCACTCTAGTTTTGAACATTCCGCCATTCATTCCTATGGGACCAATTTCACCGCAAAAACACCGATATTTCGTGAACCATTCGGCAAAATGTTCCACAAAGTAATAGCACACCAATTGGGAACAATCCGTATGTTTCGGTATATTACTGTCTATGTAGTGTAAAAACTGTGGGAGGAGTTAGGGTGGTAAATTTGGCTATAATAAGAAAATATATGTGAGATAACAGTAAGTGGTCTTGCCATGCAAGAACACTTAATAATTCAAGAGGGAAAGAAGCCAGAATACTGAAGTCAAAACTCCGGATAGGACACAGGAATAGATACACATAGAATCAGGCCCTGACTACTACAACCTTGGCAAACAGATTACACCAGAAGTCTCAAAAAACACAGACACACTCTTGAAAGTATGTGGCATAAAAGTCCCAGTCAGACTTCACCCAGTATAATTCTGCCCTCTCATTAATACTTCTCATGCAATCCCTGTCAACTCTTTTCATTCTTTAACTCTTCACTTCATCCTCCACTGCCTCCACCCACTAACTCACTCACTGCCCAAGAGATTGCCAATCACTTCAAAAATAAGATTGATGCAGTTCTTAGTAAGATCTCCACTGTATAGATATCACCCCCACTGAACACACCATGTCCACCTGCACAATCAATACTACCCTCTTACCTCTGCTACCATAGAAACGGTTGATAAACTTTTTTTCTAATGCCCACCTGCCTCCCAGACCCTGTTCACTTGCAACTACTACAGTCACCCCCTTGCTCTATCCTGCACTCTCTAAATCACATTTTCAATCTCTCCCTCTCTACTGGCATCCTACCAAACCCTAAAAACATATGCACTGATCACCCCATAATTTAAAAGTCCTTGCTAGACCCCACTAGTCTTAACTTAAGACTCCTTGCTCCAATTTACCTTCAAACACCTTGACCTCCATGACTTTGTGTGTTCTCCTCTCACCTATCTCACCACACCTTCAGTGTCACAACTCTACCTTCTCCTCTTTCCGACAGAGTCTCCCAAAGTTCCATCCCCTGACCTCTTCTATTTTCAATCTACATTTCCTTCCTGGGTCAGCTGATAGCCTTCCATGGCTTCCAACACCATTTCTATGCTGACAACACCCAGATCTATCTTTTCACCTCCCAGTTCACCCCATCAGTCTCCTCACAATGGACAAAGCAGTATGTATGTCACAACACTTTCTCAAACAAACAATCTATCCAATCACTGTCCATCTATTGCTGCCTCAACTTCTGTAATCTCCAAAATACTCCCTTTTTTAACCAACACCATCACAAGACTACTAATTCACTCCCTGGTTATCTCTCAGCTCACTTTTGCAACTTCCTCCTCATTGGCGTATTTTTACATAGGCTATCCCTCCTTCAGTCCATTATATTCCAATAGTGTTGCCAGACCTATCCACCTTACCAACCTTCAGTGTCTGCTACCCCTCTCTACCAATTACTCCATTGGCTTCCAATCATCCAAATAATAAAATTCAAAATACTAAAAATCACCTTCAAAACTCTGCCCCATCTTTATCACCAACTTTGTCTCAAAATACCAAACAAAGTGTTCTTTGCTCCTCCCAATATCTTCTGCTCTCTAGCACCTTTTTCACCTTCTTTAACACTCTGTCAGGGCAGGGTCACGCACTGACTGACGACAACCACCGCCCACAGACCGGAGTCCCTCAGGGCGTGGAGTCTAAGTCCCAGGCTGCCCTTCACCAGGGCCCCTGATGGGGATGGACTTGACGCAGCAAGGAACCAGGTCGCGGCCCCCGAGACACCCCAGCTGCGGTAATGGCCGCCGCCAATGGCGTGTAGCTGGTAGGGACCAGATAGACAAAGAGTAGTCTGGCAGGCCGGGTCGATAACAACGGGACAAACGGTACAGAACGGTAGACAAGAATAACAGGTCACAGGCCGGGTTCAGCAACGGAAGGTCAGATCAATAGAAAATGCAGAGAATGGTCAGTCAAAAGCCGAGTCAGATTCCAGGAGAGCCACGAGAGTATAAACAGAGCTATAGTCACACTAACACACAAGACACGAATGCAAAGGGCATGTGCGGACAACAGGCTTTTATGTGATCAACCACACCCCTCTAAGGGATGGACCGCATAGACCTGAAGGCATAAAAGACTCCCACCATGCTCTCCAGAAATCCAAGATGGATGCCAGCACATGGAGCTGCATAACCTCTGGGAAAAGGTAGGACCTTGACACACTCACCTCCAGATCTTCTTCAGAGTCTTTCACAATCTGCCTTAAATAAGCACTGCCCTCACTAAAGATGGCTTCTGCTTATGACTTTACTACCAACTTCTTGCAGAACTCTCTTTACTATCTCCTGGTCTGCACCAGGCCTGTACAGTGTATCATCAGGGAATGTAACAAACGTGGTTGATTTTCTACCCTGACTGATATACTACCCCTCTGTGACCTCATCTTATTTGCAGAACTTCGCACAGGGCTTTAATCTATAACATTTCAAACATTAAATAGCAGGCTGATGATACTATCTCTAGAACAAAAGCAGGTAGGATAATAAAATAACAAAGTTAACAGATTTGTTATATATGCAGGGGAACATTGAAGGTATTAGGCAAAGCTGAAGCTTCTAATACAGGACATAAGGCTCATCTGAGCAGATATGTACTAGCTAATATCTATTCGTTCAGCAGGTTTGGCAAAAGGAATGCAATCACTTTCACAGATTAAAAATTAACTTAAAAAAAAGGAAAGTAAAATCAGATCAATATAAATAAAAAAAGGACACTAAAACATGAGTTACATGTAGTTTTATGTACAGTGCCTTGAAAAAGTATTCATACCCCTTGAAATTTTCCACATTTTGTCATGTTACAACCAAAAACGTAAATGTATTTTATTGGGATTTTATGCGATAGACCAACACAAAGTGGCACATAAAGTTGTGAAGTGGAAGGAAAATGATAAATGGTTTTCAAAATGTTTTACAAAAATACATATCTGAAAAGTGTGGCGTGCATTTGTGTTCAGCCCCCTTTACTCTGATACCTCTAACTAAAATCTAGTGGAACCAATTGCCTTCAGAAGTCACCTAATTAGTAAATAGAGTCTACCTGTGTGTAATTTAATCTCAGTATAAATGCAACTGTTCTGTGGAGCCCTCAGAGGTGTGTTAAAGAACATTAGTGAACAAACAGCATCATGAACGCCAAGGAACACACCAGACAGGTCAGGGATACAGTTTTGGAGAAGTTTAAAGCAGGTTTAGGTTATAAAAAAAATCTCAAGCACTGAACATCTCACGGAGCACTGTTCAATCCATCATCTCAAAATGGAAAGAGTATGGCACAACTTCAAGCCTACCAAGACATGGCCGACCACCTAAGCTGACAAGGAGAGCTTTAAATAGAGAACCAGCCAAGAGGCCCATGGTAACTCTGGAAGAGCTGCAGAGATCCACAGCTCAGGTGGGAGAATCTGTCCACAGGACAACTATTAGTCGTGCACTCCACAAATCTGGCCTTTATGGAAGAGCGGCAAAACGAAAGCCATTGTTGAAAGAAAGCGATAAGAAGTCCTGTTTGCAGATTGCGAGAAGCCATGTGTGGGACACAGCAAACATGTGGAAGAAGGTGCTCTGGTCAGATGAGACCAAAGTTTAACTTTTTGGCCTAAAAGCAAATGTTATGTGTGGCGGAAAGCTAACACTGCACATCACCCTGAACACACCATCCCCACCGTGAAACATGGTGGTGGCAGCATCTTGTTGTGGGGATGCTTTTTTTCAGCAGGGACAGGGAAGTTGGCAAGAGTTGATGGGAAAATGGATGGAGCCAAATACAGGGCAATCTTAGAAGAAAACCTGTTAGAGTCTGCAAAAGACTTGAGATTGGGGCGGGGGTTCACCTTCCAGCAGGACAATGACCCTAAACATACAGCCAGATCTACAATGAAATGGTTTAGATCAAAGCATATTCATGTGTTAGAATGGCCCAGTGAAAGTCCAGACCTACATCCAATTGAGAATCTGTGGCAAGACTTGAAAATTGCTGTTCACAGACTCTCTCCATCCAATCTGACAGAGCTTGAGCTATTTTGCAAAGAAGAATGGGCAAAAATGTCACTGTTTAGATGTGCAAAGCTGGTAGAGACATCCCCAAAAAGACTTGCAGCTGTAATTGCAGTGAAAGGTGGTACTGACTCGGGGGGGGCTGAATACAAATGCATGCCACACTTTTCAGATATTTATTTGTGAAAAATTTTGAAAACCATTTATCATCATTTTCCTTCCACTTCACAATTTTATGTGCCACTTTGTGTTGGTCTATCACATAAAATCCCAACAACATACATTTACGTTTTTGGTTATAACATAACAAAATGTGGACAATTTCAAGGGGTATGAATAGTTTTTCAAGGCACTGTAGGCATATCAAATAACATGTATGAATAAATGTATAAAAGATTAAGGAACATACATACTGTATATGCATTATATAATTTTGATGCACACAATTATATTTATAAGTGTTTCTGAATTTTATTGGTACCTAGAATTTAAAGAATAAATTCACCTTTGGGAACATGTTGCATGTTCCACCTCTTTTTAGGGTGGAACATGTAACATACCCATAGCCGCCACCCGCTGCCCCCCCCCCTCCCTCTGACAGATAGTAAGGGGAGACTTCTCCCCGTACTGTCTGTCAAATTTTAAAACAGTGCAGCCGTGCAGGGCTCTGCCCACACGGCTGCATCATTCATTCACGGACTACCGTGAATGAATGAACGAACTACGAGTCCCGACAGCCTTAGCAGATGTTAACTTGTAGTTTTCAATGAACTACCACGGCGCTGTACAGCGCCACATTAGTTCATTGAAGCGTCCTGTTAGAATATCTGCTTGCTTGTACATCCCACACAGCAAGCAGATATTCTGACAGGTCTGCAGAAGACCTGCATGGCACCAGTGGTTTGCTGATCGCTGGTGCAATGCTGTCCAGGCTCCTGTAGACAAAAAATAATAAATGCACATTTTTTACCTGCAAACAAAATTTTTGTCTAAAAGGTGAACTTATCCTTTAAAAGGGGTGGAACATGTAACATGTTCCTGCACTTGCAGCCACTCCCTGATTCTTCCCCCCTCCTTGTGACAGTGGGCTGGGGATCTTCTCCCCACACCCGCTGTCACTATTTGAAAAGAACATGGCCTTGAGGGCCACCCACAAGAAAAGGTGAACTTATCCTTTAAGGAAAACAGAATCTGTATATAAGATTTTAAAGTCATACTGCTTTTCTATGTTGCAAAATATTGAATGTAGTTGTTTATTGTATGTTCAAGTGACTTTTAACCTGATGTATATACTCAAAGCTGTCATTGACTAAGAAACGTCCAGCTGGAGAACAGATGAGGAAACAGAATTTTAGGTGGTAAGAGATAAAAGCTGTAAGCCTTCTAATAATTAAACTCTTTACGGCTACATTCAAATGGCAGTTTAGCAGCAGTTTTCTGCATTCAGGAGGTGGCTATACGCTGCCTCTGGAAACACACAAAATAGCCAATTCTTTGTGATCAGTTTGTGTGCGGCCAAAACTCTGCAGAAATGTCAACCCTAGAGGTGCACTGTCTGTGTCCAGGGTCAGTTAAAGGCTCTATTTGCATGTAATGGCTCAGATGAGCAGGGGTGCCTGCCATTGATTTGTACAGGATACAAATCTGACAGCTACTACTGGTTGTACATAGTGTGTGCAGGCAGTGTTTTGGCAAGAATCTGATATTTGACGGTGGCCATCCCTGGCTGCTACTAAACTGCTATGTGAATGTAGTCTAAAGTCAGCGGTAACCAGATGAAGGACAGAGACCTGATTTCCATATAACTTGATTTAGCCTTTAAATGAGATCAATATGAAGGATCTATGCATACGATCAAATCTTTCATTACCTTACTGCCACTCCAAACTTTGCTGCATTATATTCTCTTTGTTCTTCTTTAAGATAGCCATATTTCATAAGATAAGTCTAGAAAGTAAAAAAAATATACATATATTTTAATACAGAAAACTTTTTTTTTTTTTTTTGCTTGAGTATTGATCTTTCAAGCATGTGTGCATCCACTTAGGCTCCATGTACACTGCAGCTGATAAACTCACATTTAGGAGCTTTTCTGCATTTTTTTCAGCAGCCCCTGAACTCTCCCTAATGTTTTCCTATGTGTCCATGTACACTATGTTGTTTACAGTCATTTACAGTTAGTTGAGTTCACAGTCGTTTTTTTTAATGCACCAAACTTGTGTTCAGGAGTTTCAAATGCCAAACGCTTGTAAACGCGGCTAACTGTGTTTTTAAGCATTTGGAAATTTTTTTTAACTCTTTCATTTCCAGATGCTGTCCAGAGCCTTTTTTCATAATGAAAACTGCATGCAAAGCATTTTCCCAGTACTCAAATGGACCTGGTACACCGTTCTTTGAGGTTACGCATGAAAGATAATATGTTAGACACTGCTGCAATAATTTCTGCACAGAAATGAGCTGGAACACATCCAAACACCACAAAAAAAAAAAAAGACAGCTAATTTCAACAAATACTGCTCTCTCTGCTTCTGTGCTCTCTATTCCTCCCACACTGTCTGAAATAGTTATTTTTTACTGTTTTTCAGTGCATTCTAGGCATTTTGGAAGGTCTCCTGAGGTTATCTTTAAAAAAAGTTTCTAAACACAAACGCTCATAAACGAGTTATGCAAATGCGGCTAAACTGATGTTTTTTAACCTACATTTTCCAGCAGTCAGTTTCCATCGTTCAGAAGTGTTCCCTGTACATGGAGCCTTACTCTCGACTGACTCACTACCTCTGCTGGAAGTCTATTCCAACCTGGACTCTCCTGAACCTTATTCACACCTTTAATGTACTTAAAGGTTTCAATCATGTCTCACCTTTCTCTTCTTTCCTCCGAACTGTACATAATAAATTCCCGAAGTCTTTCCTGATATGTTTTATCCCCAGACCTTTGACCATTTTTGTTGCTGGTCTCTGGACTTGTTCTATCTCATCAATATCTTTTTGATGAGGAGGTCTCCAGAACTGAAACACCATATTCTAAATGAGGTCTGTCTAAAGATATTACATAACTTGTCTTGCATTACAAATGTAAAAATACACAGGCCAGTTGCAGGAATATACTGCAGTTGGCCTTTCTTCAACTCACATCACTTAGGTTCATACTAGCTCTGCTGGTAACTTGTTGAGAAACTGGTCAGAGTTTGTAAGCTGTTCCCACACTAAAGCCCCAAACACGATGAGAGTATCGGACGAATGATCATCCATTGTTTGTTTTTATGCTAGTCTCATATAGAAAGTGAAGAGGTTACTAAAGTTACAAAATTTCTATTATGACATATTAAAAATTCAAAAGTGATGTAATGTATTTGTATTGTATTTTTGGATGAATACTGTACTGATTAAACGAAAATCACACGATCTGGTATCATACGAGAAACATTTTCATGCTTGTCCCTTTGAATAATTTTGGACAAAAGCTGTGCACCAACGATCAGATTGTCGCATAATCGCTTTGAGAGTGGTATTTTTTGTACGATTTTCTAATCATGCACAATGGGCTTTACATCCTAGTTTTTGCCAATCGTCTATGCTAGCCATAGGTTTACTGTGTGTCTTTGTACTGCACACCAAAACTATCAAACCAAACCTTCCACTTCAGCTGAAGGATCTTTACAATAACCATATACCCACAGAGAAAAAGTAATTGCTTAACTACATCTGCCACTGATGAATTTCTGATCGACTTAGACCTAAAGTACAAAATATGCAAGAAACAGCAAATAAACTGGCAGGGGTTTTAATCCTTCCCCACTCAATCCAAATCTAAAGAGAGTTTTCACTATGGGGGGAATTAAAGAAAAAAGCAATGTGCTTGCACCACTCTTCTAAACATAATAAATGAAACAGGTCTATCTGCTTATGAAGAGACTTGAATCACCATACAAAGTTGAGACTTGAAAATCTCCCTGCCTGGTGCTCAGAAACTGGGAGCAGGCATCAGACTTACTCATCCAGAAGTGTCAAACTGTGATGCATGGGACGCTTAGTTAATTCCCTGGTTTAAGTCTAAAACCAGGCTCTGCAGGAGACAACTGAAAAGGAATCTTGCAGAACACAGTTGCCACTTCTCTGAAGTTGAAAAACAAACAAACATTCTTGCAGATAAAAAATTATTCAATATATAAAAGATGTAAAGACCCATTTTCATCATAAGGAATAAATCTAAAATGGCACTGTGAAATTTGCCTTTGTGCTGGGAATAAAATGGTGCACCTCTATACACATACTGAATATGCAGTTACCAACAGTGACCAAAATTACCATTGTGCCCTTGCAGGAATAGTAACAGGCACTGAGAATTATACTCAGCATTTAGTACATATTGGGATCCTGCATATGTAGGGGTGTAGTAGGCGAGTGATGGCAGGCCTTCCTCCAATTAACTTGAGGGGAGCCAAGTCTGGATCATATAAGAGGACTACCCCTGAGATGGGTTCTTCTGGGCTACACTAGGCACCTAAGGTTGAATCTCCTACACATAGGGTACCTTTACTTTTGTGCCATTTCATCAACACACTGGGACAAGGCTGTGGCTGCTGTGGAAAAATACTCAACCTTAAGGCAGACCTCTACTCTTGGAAATGAACGTACACCATGTACTTTGGCATAACAACTGTTCTCCAGTTAACTCTTGGGTCCCCGTGTAAATGTACATCTTTCCATTGTAGCTTGCAATTAGGCAGGCCATGCCAAACACTGGCCACAGCCACCTGCCCAGCATTTTCCCACTATCGATCCCGGCAGAAGCATGGAACCCCACCATACACATAGTGTTGGCTAAATCATGCACTTAAAGCGGAGTTCCACCTAAAAAAAAAATATAAGTCAGCAGCTACAAAAGCTGTAGCTGCTGACTTTTAAAATACAACCACTTACCTGTCCCTCGGTCCAGTGGTGTCTTCACCACTGCAGGTTTCACCGGCCATCTTCTCTCCCTGGCGCTGGAATCTTCAGTGTGGGCACTTGGCTGTAACAGCTTGCGGCTTCACAGCCGGGTGCCAACTGCGCATGTGCGAGAAGCACTGCGCTTGTGAATGGTCCCGTAGTCTCCTGGGACCTATCACATGTCCCAAAAGACTAAGGGGAGGGGGAGGACAACTTCCGCTTCTGATCGCCTAGGTGATCGCAGCGGAAGTGGGAGCAGGTACCTGTCAAATTCGGGTACCCCCCCAAAGGTGCCACTAATTAATGGGGAGCGGGGGACAAAGGCTTAAAGCGGAACTTGCCCTTTTGGGTGGAGCTCCGCTTTAACTTTAACTCTTCGAACCTCAATACCCCTGTACAGAATGGAGACCTCTGCAATGCAGTTCCACTCAGTTTACTAAGGGAAATGGAATGCAGTGTAGGAAGTGCCAACAACATTTCCTTCCCTGCTAGAGGCAATTCCACCAGGTGTAACAGGTACATGCTAATCGACAGGCTGCTTGCTGACTGTACCTTTGTTGCCCATGGCAACCACATGTATAACTTGCACAAGGATGATTCTTAACATGCTGACTATTCATACCCCATGTGCTATTGACTCAAGCTGTACACTTTGTGTGAAACCATGCTGGTTACTTGCAATACACTCCTTTCAAGGACTTCAGATCAGGCAAAAGTTAACATTTAAACATTTTATTGTATAAAATCATGCACCGTACAAAAAGAGCCCAAAAGCAGACAGGACAGTCCAACAGAAATTCAATAAAATCGTAATTTTCCCTAAATCCCTACTCCTAATCAGGCTGTATGCTGTCCCGGGGTAACTGCAAAGGTAGAGTCCTTGTGAATAAAGGTCAATAAGTGGCATTCTCCAGTGGCTTGTATCTTTGGGGCAAACCCCAGGTCGGATGGCTCTCACATCTTTCAGGTGCTTAGGTGGCCATACTCTCCACGGAACACGGCTGATGGATCAGTCGCAGGGCTCCGAACTCCTTCAGGGGAACCTCCTTCATTCACCAGGGCCTCTCTGGCTCCAGATCACTGTCTCTTTTTATATTCACAGAAGCAGTGGTTTGGACCCAAAAGATCCTGCCAAATGAAAAACCCAAGAACTAAGTTAACCCCAGCCCTCCCATCTGAGGCAGAACCTAACTAGCTAGTTCTAACCGGTTTACATGCACAATACAGCTTTTCTTATTTTGAGAATTAGCAGTGCTGGGAAAAGACCACCCAAACTGAAGACACCAAGTACATCCATCTCTTCCTGAGCTGAGAGAGAAAGTTCTGCACAACAGACACACCTGAGGGTTTTAGGATCATGTCTGCACTTCCACACGTACAGTGGCCAGACAAGTGCAAGAGACATAAACAGCATTTCCATTCCATTGGCCCAAGGATTGTAAAATCTAGCCCTTAATTAACCACTTGCCTACTGGGCACTTATACCCCCTTCCTGCCCAGGCCAATTTTCAGCTTCCAGCACTGTCACACTTTGAATGACAATTGTGCGGTCATGCAACACTGTATCCATATGAAATTTGTATCTTTTTTTCACACAAATAGAGCTTTCTTTTGGTGGTATTTAATCGACTCTGGGGGTTTTATTTTTTGTGCTATAAAAAAAAAAAAAAGCAAAAATTTAAAAAAAAAGACTCTTTGTTTCTATTATAAAATTTAGCAAACAGGTAATTTTTCTACTTCACTGATGTGCATTGATGAGGCTGCACTGATAGGCATCAATGATGGGCACTGGTTGGCGGCACTGATGAGTGGCACTGATCATCAGTTCCCTGATGATCGGTGCCGATCCGTCCTCTGACAATTCCCGGTTATCGGCAGTACTTTCCTCACGCTGTGACAGCGTGAGGAAAGTGCAGCCGATAACCAGAAACTGCATTTACTGGTGATCTGCTGTGTCATTAGACACAGCTGATCACGTGGTAAAAGGCCGCTGTGATTGGCCTTTTACCATGTCATGTAATCAGCTGTGTCCGTAGGACACAGCGATCACTGAGATCACTGGGTGCGCACCCCCAGGGGTGTGCGGGAGGGCACATTCTGGGAAGACGTCATATGACGCTCTCCCAGGACTGGACAACCGCACTGTAGCCGTCATTTGGCTATAGCGCGGTTGCCAAGTGGTTAAGCGAAGAGGGTAGTATAGTGATGCATTTAGAGTGATGACACAAAAAGTGGGTATGGCTCAGTAGACATGGCTAAATCCGTGTGATTTTCACATAATACGCATAGTAAAAAAAGAGGAAGTTTTTTAACCTTCTGATACTCAATTGTTTTTCCTTCACCTTGGAACTATAAGTACATTGTAGAAGAAGCTTATAAAGTCTAAAGACACATACTGCAGAATAACATTTGCACTTGTGGTGCACATATCCATTACGGAGTTACATTATACCCTAAAAGGAACTCTGGACAGAACAGCACAGGGAGTAACTCACTCATCCACTGAAAATAGCAGTTTCTGTAATGCCCAATATGGGGAATGGGCAATTAGGCAGTGCTAATGATCACAGTAAAATAGCAGTGTATGGAGTACACTGGGCAGGTGGACATGGGCTGGGTCAAGAGCTGCCCCCAAACAACCCTAATTATAATCTGCTACTGCTTGCAAGTATTGGAGATGATCAGCTATGGAATATTCTTTACTCTTTGCCTTTGTGTACTTTGACATACACTGCTTAATCCCATGAAGGTTTGGCAAAAAATATGATTGTATGTCACATCGTCAATGCATCATCTTAGCATAATACATATTGGCAAACAGTTTGGGTCTGTAACTGATCCTCCCTGAAGCCATACAAAACCCCACAATAATTAATACACATCATTGATAGAAATAGTTTTCAGATGAGAAATGATCCAATTTAATTCAGACAAATGCTTACAATATATCCAAATTATTTTGCAAAATGGCCCCAAGACAATTAAATCCCACCTGTAAAGCTAAAGCACACATGATTAACCCTTTATCTAACAAAAATAAATGCAGAGCTAAGTCTACATTCATTCACATTGTAACCCCATTGTAAGCAGTGGTAATTTCATCAACAAAAAGATTTTCTTTGACTAAATTAACACTATTTTAGTCAACTAAAATACGACTAAAACAATTCAGATGACTAAAACTAAAATGGTATTCTAGTCACAAGGCTATGACTAAAACTGAAATCGAAATTTG
The DNA here is from genome assembly GCF_062004578.1 of Staurois parvus. Lineage (NCBI taxonomy): Eukaryota > Metazoa > Chordata > Amphibia > Anura > Ranidae > Staurois > Staurois parvus. Next base: position 4,250,950 of record NW_028317968.1, on the reverse strand, counting down.
ACATCAAAATTAACACTGGTAGTAACGTATTGAGATTGTGGATCCACATAAAACATTACATGGGTATTAAACCAATGTATTAATCTGTGTTATATACTAAACCTCAGAATTTAGTTTTATTGTGGATCTTCTAAACCTTAAAGTGGTTGTAAACCTCAGACATGAAATATGAACAAAACATATCCCTCTATAGTGTGTACTTGTCTCAATTCAGATCACTAAGTGTCATTTCTGTTTGCTGCCTAATTCCTCTGCTATCTGCATGAGTAACTTCTGGCAAGTTTTCCTGACACCAAGTAGTTAAGGTGACAGGGGAGGGACCTCCATCTGCTTGACAGCCGCAGCTCTGTTTCTGTGTGCTTTGTGAAGGGGGGTGTGTTCCTTTCTCTCCAATCAGCTCTCAGAGCTCTCCTCACTGATGTAACTTCAGCTACCCACCCCCAACTTTTCATAGCTGAGAGATCCTATGTAAATTGTGCACTTTGAAAGGATGTAGGGGACAGACTGCTTTAGGAAATGAGGTACAACTTATGTAGGAGGATTTGTTTCATCTATGTGTATCACCCGAGGCCAGTCACTTCACTGGGTATATGTAAGGGTTTACAACCACTTTAAAGTGAAACTTCACTCTCTCAATCAACATGGGGGATGTCTAATCCTTATGCTGCTAGCATTAGTAAATAGATAGGAAAATATATCAGATTTACTTGTTTTAACTTTTTTTTTTTTGCATTCCTATATTTACTTCCTGGTTTCCATGCCTAGGAAAATTATGTCATATGTCCCAAGAGTCCTCAGGAAGGAAGGGTTCTCCGCTCAGCCAATGCCTGAGCTAAGGACAGATGAATTCTAGGGAGTAACTGCTACATGAATCATCTGCCCTTCCTCAAGATGGCCACTGCCAGAAGTGCCAGGAGGCGTTTTTCAAAATGATGATTTCTCAGCAAAATAAAGCACAGAGACATGGATGGGTGGAGGAGTTTGTTTTGAATATCTCATACACACATATATATATATATATACACATACACATATATATATATATATATATATTATACAGTATTTATATAGCGCCAATAGTTCGCTCAGCGCTGTACATTACAAAGGGGGACAGAACATGTGACAGAACAATACCAATACAATGCAAAACATGAGGGGATTGAGGGTCCTGCTCTTTCGAGCTTACAATCTAGGAGGTGTATATATATATATATATATAAATACACACACACACACACACACACACAATATATATATATATATATATATATATATATATACACACACACACACATATACACACACAATATATATATATATATATATACACACACATATATATATATATATATATATATATACATATATACATATACACACACACACACACACACACATACATATATATACACACACACATATATATACACACACTGTATTAAACAAACATGCACAATATATATGTGTAAAGTGCTATATAAGTACCTGTAATAAATAAATATACTGTACTGTACATAGTTTCTGTGTGTATAGTATGTCTCACTTTGTTTACATGTATCACTTAGCTAAGATTGGCCAAGATAACCTATTCACTTAACAGATCTAGACAATAGGAACAGGAATTTCACACTTGTCCCAGTGGTTTCATTATGTCTAGTGCCAACTTCAAGTGAAATTGCTACAAGACTTCTGCCATTTTCCAGGATACTGGCAGAGACAGGGAAATGAGGATTTTCCTGCAAAGTGAATAGGCAGCCAAGAGTCAGACTAGTGTATTTTGTTAGCTTTTGTTTGACAAGAAATTAAACAAAGAAACAGTTTCCTCAGCAGGATCGCATGTCAGACCTGTGTGGTTGTCACATGTGGATATTGCCTTCTGTTGCTACCAAATGGTGAAGCCAAAACTTCTGAATCACAATGTTTCTCTACTCTTGATATGGGAAAACTGCAGAAGAGGGTCGATACAAGAGTGAAGAAATTGATCCGCACTACCGCCACTGTGCTAAAATCTTCCTTTAGTACATAGACCATAAAAAATTACATCAACTTGGGTTATGACTGAGGCTGTGTAGCCGTCACGCATCAACCTAAAGGCAGCACAGTGGCTAAATGTTTAGCACTTCTGCCTGGTAGTACTAGGGTCATTGGTCCAAATCCCAATGACAGCATCACCTGCCTGGAGTTTGCATGTTCTCCCTGTGCCTGAGTGCGTTTCCTCCAAGTACTCCTGTTTTCTCCCACACTCCTAAGACATGCTGGTAGATTAATTGGATCCTGACTAAATTGGCCCTAGTATGTGTATGTATGAATGTGAGTTAGGGACCTTAGACTGTACACCCCTTGAGGGTTAGGGACCTAAGTATACATATATACACACGTACAGTGCTGCATAAATTGACAGCTCTATACAAGTACCTGTAATAAATAATAAACCTACTGTATTCTTGATGCAATTTTTTGTGGTCGATGTAATAAAGGGAGATTTTAGCGCAGTGGCGGTAGTGCAGATCAGTTTCTTCACTGAGATGGTCAACAAATGAGCAATTGTGGATCATGCACCTGCCTAGTCACTGATATGGATTCTTAATCGAGTAGTAGCACCTTCCTTCTTTTTTTGTCTGCCCACAGGTGGATACAAGACCAGTCACCCTGCACAAGGAGAGGGAGCAGATGTGACCGATCTTTATTACAGGAAGCTCCTACAAAGATATGAAGAAATACACAAAAGGCACACCACGATTCAAGCAAGAATACACATGCCTCTTGCATTTAGACAAATATTTGCTTATTCTGGAGTTCACCTCCAAGGCTGAAATCCTTTCACTTTCTATATTGTGAGGTTTAGCTAGCATTCAGAATCTCATTCACTAGAGTTCTAGGTGGCAACAAGCAAAAACTTATTACATAAATATGTCTACACTCTTTTCCTAGAAAATGTTATAAATCACCAAAATGGCCAATGATTTCCTTGACTGAAAAACAATAAGCCAAATTAACACTAAAATCTTGGGAGCTAGGGAGCTAGCCTGGAGCTAGGGAACTAAATCGGAAAGTCCAAGAGAAGTCACTGCGATAGAGTGGAGAGGAAGTGCAGTCTGTGCTCTCCTCCTCCTATCAGAACAGCGATCATCCATGCAGCAGGTAACTCAGGATCGCTGTTCATTGGGCTGTACACACAGGTTTGATTATGTGCCCCCTATCCACATTTCCTGCTGCTGGGAGATGGGCAGCCCTTGGGGGACATAGGGGGTGGGTAATCAAACCTTTGTGTACAGCCTGATGAAGCGCAATCCTGTGTCATCTGCTACATGGAGAATTGCTGTTCTAACAGGTGGAGGAGAGTACAGCCCAGCCCTGTACACCACACCTCCAGCTCTATAGCATTTGCCCTGACTGTAATTTTGTTTTTGGAGGGGGGGGGGGGCGGTGGAACACACAGGTGGGACATTGTACTGAGACCAATCATTTGTGCTTGGGTTCAGTTTGACCCCCTGGTCCTCCATCCTGCTGACCCCTGTACACTGCCCTACTGACCCCCTGTCCTCCATTCTACTAACACCCTGTTCTCCATCTGCTGTCCCCTGTAAACTGCCTTGGTGACCCCCTGTCCACTGCCCCGCTGATCCCCTGACCTCTGTCCTGCTGACCCCTGTACACTGCCCTACTGACCCCCTGTCCTCCATTCTACTAACACCCTGTTCTCCATCCTGCTGACCCCTGTAAACTGCCTTGGTAACCCCCTGTTCACTGCCCTGCTGACCCCCTGACCCCTGTACAATTCCCTACTGACCCCCGTTCTGCTAACACCCTGTCCTCCATCCTGCTGACCCCCTGTAAACTGTCTTGGTAACCCCCTGTCCACTGCCCTGCTGACCCCTGTACACTGCCCTACTGACCCCCTGTCCTCCGTTCTGCTAACACCCTGTTCTCCATCCTGCTGACCCCTGTACACTTCCTTACTGACCCCCTGTCCTTTGTCCAGCAGACCCCCATACGCTGCCCTACTGACTCCTATACACTGTCCCGCTGACCTTGCATCCTCTGCTCCCTTACATTTTTTACTGCACCCCCACATCAAACATGCTATTTCCGTCCCCGGTTGGGACTGAAACACGTGGAGCTGTGGCATTTCATTTTGACACAAGATTCAACACTGGCCCCCTAGTGGAGCTTTGAAATATTATTTTAGGAGTGGCTTTTCATTTTCACACAAGATTGTTTATATTGGCCCCCTAGTGCAGCCCTGTATATCCCTTTGGGAGCGGACTTTCATTTCTATTATATCATTGTTTGATTTATACTGAATATGCTTTTATTTTCCCACTATATTGATGGTTTTATTGATGATATTATTTGTATTACTTTATTTTTATTGTGATTTTTATGGTCGGAGGTTTTGCGCACTCAAAGGAATAGGTGCCTTCCCATTTTGCAACTGTAGAGCATATGGAAGAAAAAAATGTGGATGTCCGCACTACAATAACAGCTTTTATTATGGAAAAGAGGGAGCAGAAGGGGTACAGAGCCCCTCTGCCACCAAACACTAGCGGACACTACTGGCACAACACGAAATACATGATTAAAAGAGAAACTTTTTATTTTTCCCCAAATTATACTTACCTAGATGGATGCAGCATCAGTCCAACGCTGCATCTGTCCCCTGCCAGCTTCAAACGTGAGAACTCAGCGATCACATGACCGCTGATTTCTCACTACCACTGCGAGGAGAGAGCGGTGACTGTCAATCAAAGCTCTCTGCTCCCCCCCACACTAACTGGAGCGCTGGGCTGTGGAGAGAAAAGGAGTCACTGGCTGAGGCTCTCAATGCCTTGCTTAAAGTTGAGATCTTTTCCCAGCGTGGACCAGCTGAGTGACGTCAAACAACAGCGGGCTTCAGCCTGCTGTCAGCTGAAACTGGGTCAAAGGAGTGCAGAATGAACTGTGATCCACAGGAGAAGTACAGCCAAAAAAGCTTTGGCAGTACTTCTTCTTTAAGGCTTATAGACAAGCATTATGATACCGTTGACTCACGGTTTGTGTTACATATGCTAAAGATTACAGGTGTTTTGATTTCCAATGCAGCATTTGGGAATTGATGAACATTTTAATGTTGTGGGGACTATAGGTTTGTCCCGGACATTTTATGCTTTCGGTTTGTGATGTTATGTGAACTATAATAAATTTGTTACACTTTTAATCGTTCATCTTGTGCTGTGCCGATAACATCCGCTAGTGTTTGGTGGCAAAGGGGTTATGTACTCCTTCTGCTCTCTCCTTTGTCTATAGTATTTGGACGGGGTGTATTGGAAGCCCCCACTATGATATCAGCTTTATTATGAAAAATTCACAAAATCAACAAAACTATGCAACTACTGTAGCAACTATGTTTAAAACAGAGCTCCAGGCTCCCCCCCCCCCCAAAAAAAAAAAAAATTCAGCAGCTACAAATTCTGTAGCTGCTGACTTTTAATTTAAAGGACACACCTATCTAGGGATCCTGCGATGTCCTCATCTGAGCCGATTCTGGTGCAGGTACTTCAGCTGTGCTTTAGGAATGGTCCTGTAGTCTTCTGGGACCTGTGAAGTGTCCCAGAAGGCTGTGGGAGAAGCTGGGGGGGGAACTTCTGGCTCAGATCGCCACAGTGCATCTGACCAGAAGTGGTAGTGGGTACCTGTCAAAACCGGGTTCTTGCTCAGCCCCGAAAAGTGCTGTGGGGGGTGGAGAGATGAAAACAAGCAGAACATCCTCCTTTGGGTGAAGTTCCGTGTTAAGTGCAAGCAGGCGTGAAACATGTGAGTTCATCCCTGTCCCTCTTGCTGTGCTATATTTGTTGCTTTTATACAGTGTTCATAATAAAATGTGACTATAGTAGTGCTATCAACCATATTTTTTCTTCCATAGATTAAAGAGTTGAGAAAAATAAAAATATTCTAAATTCTTTAAACGCCCAGACGAAATAAAACACAATACACCTTACATTCATCTGCAAATAACAAATAATCCAATGCTTTACAATATAGGAGATATTTGTTATTGTATTTAGGATTGGTATATCATCCAAATTACTGACAGGAAGCATTGGAAAATGTCCAAGTCTCAGAAATATCAAATATCAGTTTATTATACTTTTACATGCATAGGAGTTCCATCAACATGTTTATATATAAACCAAGACGAATCGGGGTATACTGGTCCCTTAAAGAGAAGCTATATTCTTTTTACTTTTCTTCTATGCACATGTACAGCACAGCTGTAGTCTCAGAAACCCACTGCCGATGGAGTCTTGCTTGAGGTGGATGTAATGTACTTTTATCAGAAAACAGATTTTTTTTGTCATCCTGCTAAAAGTAACTTAACCACTTTCCCTCCGTCCTATAGCAGAAGTACCGCTACAGGGAAGCAGGGCTGTGCAAAATAACGTATACATATGTGATTTGCATTTCTGGGCAGGGGGCGCACGTGTGCCCTACCTGCGCCGCTATTGGCTGATCGCAATGTCAATCACCGGGTCTCAGCCCGGCGATCGTCGGTAGGGATGAGAGGGGAGAGGTCAACACAGGTCTCTCTCCTGTCAGCATGGACCATGCTGCTTTGTATCTCTCTACACAGCAGAGAGATACAAAGCAGCATGTCTCCCTAGTAAAACACAACACACAATGTGAAACACACACGGCACACTGTTAGCCCTTTGTTCGCCCCAGAGGTTAACCTTTTCCTGCCCAGTGTCAGTGCTTTTTATTAGCACTGATCACTGTATTAGTGTCACTGGGAATGTCAGCAGCCATTAGTCAGTTCCCACTCAGTGTCAGAATGCCCACCACAGTCCCGCTATAAGTCACTGATCGCCGCCATTACTAGTATAAAAAAAAAAAAAAAATTCCAGTATATATACTGCCATTTGTAGATGCTATAACTTTCACGTAATCCAATTAATATACAATTATTGGTATTTTTTTTTGCAAAGACATGTAGCAGCATACATTTTGGCCTACATTTATGAAAGAAATTTGATTTTCATTTTTTATTGGATATGTTTTATAGCTAAATTAAACAATATTGGGGTTTTTTTTCAAAATGGTCGGTCTTTTTTTGTTTATAGCACGAGGTGATCAAATACCAATTGAAAAAAAGCACTATTTGTGGGAAAAAAAATTACATACATTTCATTTATGTAAAGCATTGCATGACCGTGCAATTGTCAGTTAAAGTAACACAGCCTCGTATTGCAAAAAAACGGCCTGGTCAGGAAGGGAGTAAATCCTGTGGAGGGAAAGTGGTTAAAGTGGAAGTAAACCCACTTTTGTATCTTTTACCTACAGGTAAGCTTTATTGTATACCTTATAAAACGTGCACGGTTTAGGAGCTAATCATGCTATTTGACAGCCGCACATGCGGAGCTAATTATGCTATTTGACAGCATACCCGTGCCGTTCCTTCAGAGCACTATGCTGTATTCTAAAACTCCTGTGTGCATGTACAGGAGTGGCGTCATTGGGCTTGGCCAGTCAGATGGCCGGAGCTCACGAACCCGGAAGGAAAACCGGGAGAGGATGGAAGCCTCTGCAGCGGGGACAGCGTGCCACTGGAGGGCTTCGTTTTAAGGTAAGTCCTTCACAATGTGCTAGTATGCAATGCATACTAGCACATTGACATTTTTTAAATTTTTTTTAAAGTGGAACTGCATTGCATCTGAGCACCACAAACCAAAAATGCCGTTTAATTCATTTTTAATATTCAAAACCATCTCCCCCATCCATCCATTTCTCCATGCTTTATTTTGCTAAGAAATCATTTTGAAAAGCATCCACTGGCATTTCTGGCAGTGGCCATCTTGAGTAAGGTCAGATGATTCCATGTGTCATTTACTTCCTGAAATCCATCTGCCCATAGCTCAGGCATAGGCTGAGCTGAGAACCCTCCCTCTTTTCCTGAAGACTCCTGGGATGTATGACATCATTTGCCTAGGCATGGAAACCAGGAAGTACCTGAAAAATGTGAACAAACGGTTCAAAACAAGTAAATATGATACACTTTTCTATCTATTTACTAATGCTAGTAGGAGTAGGATTAAAAATAGTCCATGTTTTCTGACAAAAAAATAGTCCATAGTTGATTGAGAGAGTAAAGTTCCACTTTTAAAGAATACAATACAGTGGGATTGCTACAGGCGTAGGGCCAGGAGGATAGGTGGATCCCTCTTCTATCCCCCCCCCCAAATTTATTTATTTTTCCCTAGTTATCTACCTGTCTGTTGCTGCTGTCTGTTTCCCTACAATTTATCTACCTGTCTGTTGCTGCTCTCATTCCCTTTCATTCCTTTGCTAATCCCTTCCCCTCCCCACCCCCTTCATCCTCTCTAATCCCTCTTGTTGTCTACTCACTCCTCACATTAAACTTTCCCCACTGTGGTTGATTGTGATTTCCCCCTCCAATAGTAAACATGAAAATTAAAGGAGGAGATGGTATGTTTTAGGGATGTAGATAAGTAGATCTGCTGATTTTTTTTTTTACTTGCTGTACTAATTACACTAGAGTTCAGCACATTGCTTGTATTTATTTATTTCAGGTACTTATATAGCGCCGTCAATTTACACAGCACTTTACATACATATATTGAACATTCACATCAGTCCCTAACCCTCAAGGCAACTTGTTTACGTATCTGTCAGTGTAAAATGTTTTTTCTGCATTCCATTCAGTTGTATATTTGTTGGAACATTGTGTCATACTATTTCTTCAAAATAAAGACAAAAAAAACAACCCCCCCCCCCCACACACACACACACACACACACACACAATACATAAACTGTACTATATAGTTGATTTTATCTAGGTGAAAAATATTTTGCTTAAACACTTGCCCTCCAGAGGATTTACCCCCCTTCCTGACCAGGCCATTTTGTGCGTTATGGCGCTGTGTTACTTTAACTGACAAATTACACGGTCATGCAATGCTGAACCCAAATTAAATTTATGTTCTTCTTTTCCCCACAAATAGAGATGTCTTTTGGTGGTATTTGATCACCTGTGCAGTTTTTATTTTTGCCCTATAAAAAAAAAAAAAAAGGTAAATTTTGAGGGGAAAAAAAAAAAAAAAAAAAAATCGATGTTTTTGACTTTTTGCTATTAAACATGTTCAGTAAGAAATTTGAAAATCAAATTTCATCATAAATTTAGGACAAAATGTATTCTGCTACATGTCTTGGCTAAAAAAAAAAAAAAAAAACAATACGTGTAAATTAATTGGTTTATGTGAAAGTTATAGCGTTTACAAATGGCGGTATAGAGACTGGGATTTTTTTTTTTTTCTTTTAATTTTTACTAGTAATGGCAGCGGTCAGCGACTTATAGCGGGACTGCGGCGGGCATTCTGACACTGGGGAAACTGACTTGCTGTCACTGACATCCCCAGTGACACCAAGACACTGATCAGTGCTAATAAAAAGCACTGACGCTGTACTAATGGTACTGGGCAGGAAAGGGTTAACATGAGGGGCTATCAAAGGGTTAACTGTGTGCTGGGAGTGTTTTACTGTATACGTGCTTCACTGTAAGCACACTGCTTTGCATGGCTGTGCTGTACACAGCCATGCAAAGCAGTGTGCAGGAGCTGACAGGGGAGAGAACTGGTTTGTTTACAAACAGTTCTCCCCCCCCGTCGGAGATGCTTGGCAATCACCATGCTTTGGCAAGTAATCACCAGCTGGGACCCGGTGACTGACAACCGCGAATGGCGGTGTGGGTAGGGCACACTACCTGGAAATGCAAAATCACATTATATATATATATATATATATATATATATATACACACACACACACGATTTTGTGCACCTGTGCCGCCCTGTAGCAGAACTTCTGGTCTAGGGTGAAAATAACAAACATGTCTATACTTACCTGCTGTCTGCAGTGGTTTTGCATAGAGCAGCCTAGATCCTCCTCTTCTTGGGTCCCCCAAAGACTGTCAGGTGCCCCCACAGCAAGCATCTTGTTATGGGGGGCACCTGCTGTCAATTCACACATGGAGCCGTGGCTTGACCCCACCCCCTCTCCTCATTGGCTGACTGGCTGTGATTGACAGCAGAGGGAGCCAATGGCTCCCACTTCCTGTCTCAACCAATGAGAAGGCAGAGACCTGGGACAGCCAAGGCTGTAGTGCACATCGCTGGATCTCGATGAGGCTCAGGTAAGTATTGGAGGGGCACTGCATAAAGGGAAATAATGCTTTAAAGAGGAGCTCCACCCAAAAGGGGACGTTCTGCTTTAAGGACTGCTCCCCCGCTCCCCATTAAGGATTGGCACGTTTGGGGGGCGGGGGGGGGAGCGGGTACCCGAATTTGACAGGTACCCACTCCCATTTCTGGTCTGACTGCCTAGGTGATCGGAAACAGAAGGTGTCCTCCCTCCCTCCCTGTAGTCTTTTGGGACACGTGACAGGTCCCAGAAGACTACAGGACCATTCATGAAGCTCAGCCCTAATCGCGCATGCACAGTGGGTACCAGGCTGTGAAGCCACAAACTATCACAGCCGGTGCCCACACTGAAGATGCCAGCCTCCTGAAATCCAGGACAGCCAGTGAAACGGGGGGGGGGGGGGGGGGACACACACACTGAGGGACAAGTAAGTGGCTGTTTTTTTTTTAAAAGTCAGCAGCTACAGTTTTTGTAGCTGCTGACTTTTATTTTTTGACAGGTGAGTGGAACTCCGCTTTAAGTCTGGTGAAGCTTCTGGCAATTGGTTTCTGAGACTGAAATTGCATATCCCAAAAAGGCCAGTAGCAGCTTTTAAGATTGCTGGGAAAAAAGGGTATTAAGAGAAAAAATAGAAAACCCTTGAAAGTTGCAGGTCCTTATCAAGCAACTAAAAATGCAGACTTTATATTGGGCTGTACACTAGCATATTTTTTGGAAGCTCACACCAATATCCATTAAAGATCTAAATCAATGTTTATAGTCCCGGAGAAATAGAATATCCTCTGTCGTCTAGCCTCAGGAGGGGAATTAGTGTTGTTTGTAGATCTTACATCTTATTCAGTTTGCACCATGCATGCTGCTTTCCTGAGCAGACATAAGAAATTGAAGTTCCAGCTGGCAGTGCGGGATCCTGGAACTATAGCCAGTTATTCAGGACATGAAAGGCTTCCTGCTGTATGAGCCCTATACAATGAGAGGACACATCAGGACTGAGGAGAATTGTAGCTCAGCATGCACAGCCTACTCCGCACCAACATACAAAAAAAAAAAAAAAAAAAAAAAAAAACTTTCACACAAACTCTGCTACCAGTCTTCATTCTCGAAGTATTTAAAAAGAATAGAAAAGAAAGAAAAAGATGACAGCTTTCAATGACTTCAATGAATTCAAGGTGCAGGCTTCTACATGGTCATAGTGACTGCCTTTACTGCTAAGGAAATCACGGAATTGCAAGGTGTATGAAAGGCAGTTCAATCTCTTTAGGCCTCTTGAACACTGCAGCTTCATGAGGTAAAATACAGGCCATTATTTACAATGTGCCTTTGCATAGAGGCGCGTAGAGGGCCGCATATTTCTCAGTAAAGAAAAAAAAAATTTTTGCATTTTTGGTCATTAATTTATGCATCATGTGTGCAAATAGGTACATACGAGCATAAAATATTAACCACTTGCCTACCGGGCACTTTTACCCTCTTTGTGCCCAGGCCAATTTTCAGTGCTGTCGACAATTGCGCAGTCATGCACAGGGGCGGACTGACAACTCATGGGGCCCCCGGGCAATAGGGGATCATGGGGCCCGTGTCCTTGCCCAAACTCAAAAAAGCCTATGAAAAAGGTACCAGGGGCATCTCATGGGGCCCCCTACTGACCCCGGGCCCTCGGGCAGTGCCTGAGTTTCCAAATGGTCAGTCCGCCCCTGGTCATGCAACACTTTACCCATATGAAATGTTTATCATCCTTTTCACACAAATGGAGATTTCTTTTGGTAGTATTTAAATCGCCACTGGGTGTTTTATTTTTTGCACTATAAAACAAAAAAAAAGCAAAACAATTTGAAAAAAAAAAAAAAGAGTTTCTTTGTTTCTATTATAAAATTTGGTAAACAGGTAATTTTTCACCTTCACTGATGTGCATTGATGAGGTGGCACAGATAGGCAGAACTGAGGAGGTGGCACAGATAGGCAGAACTGAGGAGGTGGCACAGATAGGCAGCATTGATGAAGTGGCACTGAAGATGCTGCACTGATATGCAGCAATGATGGGCCCTGATAGGCAGCACTGATGGGAAGCAGTGGGTGGCACTGCTGGGCACTTGTGAGTGGCACTGCAGGGCACTGATCATCAGTGCTGATCTCCTCTGTGATAGCTCCCAGTTATCAGCAGTACTTTCCTCATGCTGTGACAGTGTGAGGAAAGTGCAGACGATAACCGGCAACTGTATTTACTCTGTGATCTGCTGTGTCATTGGACACAGCTAATCACGTGGTAAAAGGCCGCTGTGATTTGCCTTTTACCTCATCATGTAATCAGCTGGTGATCACGGAGATCACCGGGTGCGCGCCACTGCGGGCGCGCAGGAGGGCGCGTTCTGGGAGATCATATGATGCCCTCCCAGAACTGGACAACCGCGCTGTAGCTGTCATTCGGCTATGGTTAATGAAGCATGCATACGTGTGCATGCTTGCAAAACAAACGCCTGAAATTCCGTCCAAGAAAGAAAAGTCTCAAAACATCAGTACCATGTGCAAGAGGCCTTAGACTGTAGGCCCCCATGTACACTGGACACATAAAAACCCATGAGTAGAGAACTCACTGGAAAAGAAGTCCTCAAGAGAACAAAACTGCGGCTTAAAATACAGTATTAATTGAAACATAACATAGCAAGTACAAAAACATGACAATGACCTCCACCCAGCACAATAAAATCAGGACATATGGAAAAACACCCTCTCAGGCACTCGGATCCCATGTACACTTGACACTTAGCCCTGGTGCATGAGATTCTGGTGTTTAACTGTGGGTAGAGAGCACAGGTGCGCCCATCCAGCCCTGCTTTTGGCAGCCTGTCCAATTCTATAAGAGTCAAACAACTTCTACAGCTGGACAGGCCTGGGCAGTGCATTCAGCGGTACTTCCGTTTCGGGCAGTATGCACCCAAGCTATATACAGGTGATACTCGAAAAATTTGAATATCGTGCAAAAGTTCATTTATTTCAGTAATGCAACTTAAAAGGTGAAACTAATATATGAGATAGACTCATTACATGCAAAGCAAGATAGTTCAAGCCGTGATTTGTCATAATTGTGGTGATTATGGCTTACAGCTCATGAAAACCCCAAATCCACAATCTCAGAAAATTAGAATATTACATGCAATCAATAAAACAAGGATTGTACATAGAACAATATCGGACCTCTGAAAAGTATAAGCATGCATATGTACTCAGTACTTGGTTTGGGCCCCTTTTGCAGCAATTAATGCCTCAATGCGGCGTGGCATAGAAGAGATCAGCCTGTGGCACTGCTGAGGTGTTATGGAAGACCAGGATGCTTCAATAGCGGCCTTCAGCTCTTCTGCATTGTTCGGTCTCATGTCTCTCCTCTTTCTCTTGGCAATACCCCAAAGATTCTCTATGGGGTTCAGGTCAGGCGAGTTTGCTGGCCAATCAAGCACAGTAATCCCACGGTCATTGAACCAGGTTTTGGTGCTTTTGGCAGTGTGGGCAGGTGCCAAGTCCTGCTGGAAAATGAAGTCAGAATTCCCATGAAGCTCGTCTGTGGAAGGAAGCATGAAGTGCTCCAAAATCTCCTGGTAGACGGCTGCGTTGACCCTGGACTTAATGAAGCAGAGTGGACCAACACCAGCAGATGACATGGCTCCCCAAATCAACACAGATGTGGAAACTTCACACTGGACTTCAAGCATCGTGTGTGCCTCTCCATTCGTCCTCCATACTCTGGGTCCTTGGTTTCCAAATGAGATGCAAAAGTTGCTCTCATCAGAAAAGAGGACTTTGGACCACTGAGCAACAGATCAGGTCTGTTTTTCTTTAGCCCAGGTAAGACGCTGCTGACGTTGTTTGTTGTTCAGGAGGGGCTTGACAAGAGGAATACGACATTTGAAGCCCATGTCCAGGATCAGTCTGTGCGTGGTGGCTCTTGATGCACTGACTCCAGCCTCAGTCCACTCCTTGTGAAAGTCCCCAACACTTTTGAATGGCCTTTTCCTGACAATCCTCTCCAGGCTGCGGTCATACCCTGCTGCTTGTGCACCTTTTTCTGCCACACAACTTTCTATTAATGTGCTTTGATACAGCACTTTGGGAACATCCAACTTCTTCTTTTGCAATTACCTTTTGAAGCTTTCCCTCCTTATGGAGGGTGTCAATGATGGTTTTCTGCACAACTGTCAGGTCAGCAGTCGTTCCCATGATTGTGAATCCTACTGAACCAGACTGAGAGACCATATAAAGGCTCAGGAACCCTTTGCAGGTGTTATGGCTTACTTAGCTGATTAGAGTGGGACACTTTGAGCCTAGAATATTGCATCTTTTCACAATATTCTAATTTTCTGAAATTGTGGATTTGGGGTTTTCATGAGCTGTAAGCCATAATCATCACAATTATGACAAATCACGGCTTGAACTATCTTGCTTTGCATGTAATGAGTCTCATATATCAGTTTCACCTTTTAAGTTGTATTACTGAAATAAATGAACTTTTGCACGATATTCTAATTTTTTGAGTTTCACCTGTATATAAAACTGACTTTTCTCTACCACAGACTGGGGGCAGGGAGCTGACCAAGCCTAAGACTACACAATTAAGGTGTTACTAAACCCACAACAGTAAAATCAGTCTGTATATGCAGTAAAGCATGCTTGTTATACTCACTGTGGAACCTAAGGGATTAATTCTCTGCATTGTGTAAAAAGGCTGCTTGATCCTTTTTCTCTGATCCTCCCCTTCTACCGGTGTCTCCTAAATATCTCCTAACAGAACGGAGGCTCGGGAGCAAGCTGCACATGCTCAGTTTAGTGTGCATTTCTAGAGAGGGTTTTTTCTCCTTAGGAGAGTGCATGTGATCGGCACAGGGCCAATCAGCACTGTGCAGACAGGTCAGGGGTCCTGCATCCTACTACAGAAGAATAAAAACTACTACAAGATTAACCCGTGCCCTGCTGAACACTGATAGAAGTCACAAGACTGCTCTAACTGCTGATGAGAAAAGGTATTTAGCAGTTTATATTTACTAAAATAATTGCATTTCCATGTGCTGTGTACTATGGGAGACCAGATATAGTGAATGCAGGGTCCTGGGTTTAGTAACACTTTAAAGCCGAGTTCCAGTTGATTTAAAAAAAAATAAATAAAAGTCAGTAGCTACAAAAACCGTAGCTGCTGACTTTTAAAATACAGCCACTTACCTGTTCCTCGGGCCCTTACCACAGCTGGTTTCACTGGTCGTCTGCTCTCCCTGGCGCCAGCATCTTTAGTGTGGGCATTCGGCTGTCACAGCTTGCGGCTTCACAGCCAGATGCCCACAGTGCATGTGCGAGAAGCACTGCACTTTGTGAATGGCCCCATAGTCTTCTGGGACCTGTCACTTGTCCAAAAAGACTACGGGGAGGGAGGGGGTGGGGAGGCCAACTTCCACTTCAGATCGCAGCGGAAGAGTTAGCGGGTACCCCTCAAATCTGGGTACCTGCTTCCCCCCCCCCCCGCTCCCAAAAGCTCATATCCATCCTCTTTCCTTCTGTCTGCATACAATGCAGAGTTCAGTCCTTTCCTCTTCCAATCTAAGTTTTGCTGAATTGCAAGAGGCCAATATCCCTAGATAATCATTCACTGGGAAGACCAGTGTGCTGCTGTTTCTCTTTCCCCCAGCTCCCTGAGCGCAGAGGGTATGTGATCACTTATAAAAAAGGGGGGAAAAGGTGTATAGAATATCTTTTAGATCTATAGACAAATGTTTTGCCTTTCATGTCTATTTTAAATGGAATAGGTTGTTTTACAAGGTGAGGGTTTACATATACTGTACTTTAAATGAAGTTTTAAAATGTCTGGAGTTCAGCTTTAAAGCAAACCTGTTGTAGAAAGCAAACGCAGCCCCTTCACTCTAGCGTATGGTTATTCTGATGCTTATATATGCTTTTATCACCTCTTCTCTGTATATCCAGATGTTCTGGGATACCTATTTAAAGCACTATATACAGTTGCAAGAAAAAGTATGTGAACCCCTTGGGATTACGTGCAGTTTTGCATGAATTGGACATAAAATGTGCTCTGAACGTCATCTAAGTCACAACAATAGAAGAACACAGTCTGCAGAACATAATACTACACAAACATTAGATGTTGCCATGGTTTAATTGCACATAACATGTAAACATTCACAGTGCAGGGAGGAAAAAGTATGTGAGGCCCTAGCTTAATGACTTCTCCCAGAGCTAATTGGAGCCAGGAGTGAGCCAACCTTGACTCCAATCAGTGTGATGATATTGGATGTGTTGCTGACAGCTGTCCTGCCCTTAAAAAACACACACCTGTTTTGGGTTTGCTGGTTTCAAGAAACACTGTCTAAAGTGAACCATGCCTCGCAGAAAAGAGCTCTCAGAAGACCTACGATCAAGAATTGTTGACTTGCATGAAGCTGGAAAGGGTTACAAAAGTATCTGCAAAAGCCTTGATGTTCATGTGTCCATGGTAAGACAGACTGTCTACAAATGGAGAAAGTTTAGCACTGTTGCTACTCTCCCTAGGCGTGGTCGTCCTGTAAAAATGACTGCAAGAGCACAGCGCAGAATGCTGCATGAAGTAAAGAAGAATCCCAGAGTGTCAGCTAAAGACCTACAGAAATCTCTGGCACATGCTAACATTTTTATTGACACATCTACAATAAGGAAAACATTAAACAAGAATGGAGGAGATGGGAGGACACCACGGAGGAAGCCATTGCTGTCCAAAAAGAATATTGCAGCACGTTTGAAGTTTGCAAAAGAGCACCTGGATGTTCCACAGCACTACTGGCAAAATATACTGTGGACAGATGAAACCAAGATTGAGTTGTTTGGGAAGAACACACAACACTATGTGTGGAGAAAAAAAGGCACAGCACACCAACATCAAAACCTCATCCCCACTGTAAAACGTGGCGGAGGGAGCATCATGGTTTGGGGCTGCTTTGCTGCCTCAGGTCCTGGACGGATTGTTGTCATTGATGGGAAAATGAGTTCCAGAGTTTATCAAGACATTTTGCAGGAAAACGTACAACCATCTGTCCGCCAACTGAAGCTCCGCAGAGGATGGGTGATGCAACAGGACAATGACCCAAAGCATACAAGTAATTCAACAAAACAATGGCTGCAACAGCACAGAATACGCCTTCTGGAGTGGCCCAGTCAGAGTTCTGACCTCAACCCGATTGAAATGCTGTGGCATGACCTTAAGAGAGCGATTCACACCAGACATCCCAAGAATATTGCTATACTGAAATAGTTTTGTGAAGAGGAGTGGTCCAAAATGACTCCAGATCGTTGTGCAGGTCTGATCTGCAACTACAGGAAACGTTTGGTTGAGGTTATTGCTGCCAAAGGAGGGTCAACCAGTTATTAAGTCCAAAGGTTCACATACTTTTTCCTCCCTGCACTGTGAATGTTTACATGTTATGTGCAATTAAACCATGGCAACATCTAATGTTTGTGTAGTATTATGTTCAGCAGACTGTGTTCTTCTATTGTTGTGGCTTAGATGACGTTCAGAGCACATTTTATGCCCAATTCATGCAAAACTCCACGTAATCCCAAGGGGTTCACATACTTTTTCTTGCAACTGTACCTGCTTATTAAATACAAGGCCGAACAAGTCACTCTGCTCCAAAATATACAGGTGACTGTTTTTGTTTGTTTGTTTAAGCCCTTAATAATATTGTGTAAGCTCTAGTTTAAATTCATAAGGCTGCCTAGAACTCCTGTATTCTACTCTGAATTTGTACACCCATTTCTTGAATCTCTTATTTCCTCATACATACATTTTTTGCAATGGGTATCATATGTATATAACTGGGTAATTAAAATGTCCTATTACACATTAAATCAACAGAAACAGATTAACAGAACTAGCTTTTTCTTAAGTGTAATATAGCATTTGGCTTTTTATATGAGGTTATATACAAACGAGGCATACATAGATTCTTGCTTTCACATAATCAAGTCTTGGGAAAACATATGATATCATTTGCCCATAAAAGGAACCTAAATTAATCATGTTAAATTCACTGGAACACTACAGCATTTAAACCATTATTCTTGGCTACTCTTCTAGTATAAATCATCTGTGTTCCAACTAAAAGCATACTCTGCATGCAGCTGTAATATTTATAAGATATGAAACAGAAACTGGCAGGGCAGGAATAGTGATCTGAAAAAAAAAACAAAAACACGGAATCAAGTTGTTTAGTACCCATGCTTAACTAACACACACTCCTCAGCCCAAGTTGCACTGGACAGTGAATGAATGAGAAGTATTCTGTGCTGAACGGCTTCCTATTCATTCACAAACTGAAGAAGAGTAAAAACATATTTTACTATGCATCAAGTATGAATGAACACAGTAAATGATTGGTACCGATCACTCACTGTGTTGATTCAGAAAAGGAAAAAGGGGGGGCGTAAATTACATATTTACTGGCCCCTTCCCTGCTCCCCATCCTGTAACATCCCCTGCAGTAGCAAGCGGACTTGGGGATGCAGTGAAAAACAGCAAGGGGGCAGAAGATGCGAGGTCAACAGGGCAGTGTGGTCAACAGGGTAGAGGATAGGGTCAGCAGTTTGTAGGGCAATGTACAAAGGCCATTAGTTAGAAGGGCAGTGTATACTGGGTTATCTAGGCATTGTACAGCGGCTAGCATGGCAGAGGACAGGGGTCAGCAGGACAGAGGACAGGGGTAGCATGGTGGAAGACAGTGGTCAGCGGAGTTGAGGACAGGGTCACTGCTAGCAGGGCACTTAAAGCGGAGTTCCAGCCATTTTTGTGTTTATTAAAAGTCAGCAGCTACAAAAACTGTAGTTGCTGACTTTTAATAAACACACACTCACCTGTCCCGGGGGCCAGCAATGTTCTCACCCCTGCATTCCCTTCTTTCTTTCACTCCTCCATGGCGCCGGCATCTCAACTCTGGGCAGCAGGCTGTGACAGCTTGCGGCTTCACAGCCTGGTGCCCACTGCGCATGTGCGATTCGCGCTGCGCCTTCCGATTTGTCCAGCAGTCTTCTGGGACCTGTCAAAGTTCCCAGGAAACTGAGGGAGGAAGGAGGGGCCGCACTTATGACTCACGGCGAACTGAGCCGGAAGTGAGAGCGAGTACCTATCAAAAACAGGTATCCGCTCCCCCTTCCCACTGGGAGTGAGTACCTATCACAAACAGGTATCCGCTACCCTCTCCCACTGGGAGCAAGTACCTGTCAAAAACAGGTATCCGCTCCCCCTTCCCACTCAAAAGGTGTCAAATATGGTGTGGGGGGGAGAGGAGGCAAATAAGCAAAGTTCTGCTTTTGAGTGGAACTCTGCTTTAAGAGATATCCTCCTCCCCACACAGCACATAGCCGGGATCTATATCCCTCCACACAGTGTGTAGCTGGCAACTGCCAATCCAATCAGGAAATTTCACAGGTCAGAACTGTAGCATAGCAGCCACTTACACATTGTGCAGATTGATAATGTGTCTGTTACGGAATAAAAAAAAAACATTTGCACTAATAAACACGCTCTTAGCAGATAAACCCAAAATTCTACACAACCAAAAATTCCCCATCCTCACAGTCCAAATCCTCCTCCCAACACAAATCTTTGCCACCCATCCCACCTTCCAGCTCCGATCCCCCCTAATTCCCCACAAATCTTCCATGCCTCAAAAAAAACAAACTCTCTCCCCAAATTCCCCCCTCCTAGTACATATTCTCTCCCAATCCCCCCCAGTACAAATCCCCCTAAAACGCCACTCCTAGTGTAATTCCTCTCCTCAAATCCCCCCTCCTAGTACAAATTCCCCCCCCCAAAAAAAATCCTCACCCTTCCCAGCACAAATCCCCACTCAAATCCCCATCCTAGCACAAATCTCCCCCAATTTCCCTCCTCCTAGCACTAATTCCCCCCCCCCCCCCCCCAGGGTCGGACTGACCACTTGGAAACTCGGGCACTGCCCGAGGGCCCGGGGTCAGTAGAGGGCCCCATGAGATGCCCCTGGTACCTTTTTCATAGGCTTTTTTTAGTTTGGGCAAGGACACAGGGGCCCCATGATCCCCTATTGCCCGAGGGCCCCATGAGTTGTCAGTCTGCCCCTGCCGTTCCCAAATTCCTCGCTCCTAACACAAATCCTTCCCAATCCTGCCTCCTAACACATCCCTCCCAATTACCATTCCAAGCACAAACTGCCCCCTCACCACCCCTCCTCCACAAGCTCCCCCTCCCCCAATCTTGCATGTGGGAACTACAGGAGTAGTGCGGAAATGCAGCTTCTCTGTGATCTCCCTCCTCCTGTCATAACAGCAATCCTCCATACAGAAGGTTACACAGGATCGCTCTTAGATACAACAGTACACGACTTTATTACCCGTCCCCATCCACATTTCCAGGAGTTGAGCAGTCTTTGGAGGAGATGGGTAATCAAGCTGTGCACTGTCGGATCTAAGAGCGATCCTGTGTATCCTGCTGTATGGAGGATCGCTGTTATGACAGGAGGAGGGAGATCACAGAGAAGCCCGCATCTCCTCTCCACTCTCTTCTGTCACCGCCACTTCTCCTCTCCACTCTCTTCTGTCACCGCCACTTCTCTCCACTCTCTCCTGCCACTGTCACTTCTCCATCTCCACTCTCTCCTGCCACTGTCACTTCTTCTGTCCATCTCCTCTCCACTCTCTCCTGCCCATCTCCTCTCCACTCTCTCCTGCCCATCTCCTCTCCACTCTCTCCTCCCACTGTCACTTCTCCTGCCCATCTCCTCTCCACTCTCTCCTGCTCATCTCCTCTCCACTCTCTCCTGCCCATCTCCATCTCCACTCTCTCCTGCCACTGTCACTTCTCCTGTCCATCTCCTCTCCATTCTCTCCTGCCACTGTCACTTCTCCTGCCCATTTCCTCTCCACTCTCTCCTGCCACTGTCACTTCTCCTGCCCATCTCCTCTCCACTCTCTCCTGCCCATCTCCTCTCCACTCTCTCCTGCCCATCTCCTCTCCACTCTCACCTGCCACTGTCACTTCTCCTCTCCACTCTCTACTGCCACTGTCACTTCTTCTCTCCACTCTCTCCTGCCACTGTCACTTCTCCTCTCCACTCTCTCCTGCCACTGTCACTTCTCCTGTCCATCTCCACTCTCTCCTGCCACTGTCACTTCTCCTGTCCATCTCCACTCTCTCCTTCCACTGTCACTTCTCCTGTCCATCTCCACTCTCTCCTTCCACTGTCACTTCTCCTGTCCATTTCCACTCTCTCCTTCCACTGTCACTTCTCCTGTCCATCTCCACTCTCTCCTGCCACTGTCACTTCTCCTGTCCATCTCCACTCTCTCCTTCCACTGTCACTTCTCCTCTCCACTCTCTCCTTCCACTGTCACTTCTCCTCTCCACTCTCTCCTGCCACTGTCACTTCTCCTGTCCATCTCCTCTCCGCTCTCTCTTGCCACTGTCACTTCTCCTGTCCATCTCCTCTCCGCTCTCTCTTGCCACTGTCACTTCTCCTGTCCATCTCCTCTCCGCTCTCTCTTGCCACTGTCACTTCTCCTGTGCAGACTGTTTATTTCAGTCCACTGTGGCCAGCCCTGAGTGCGGGGATCGGGGGAAGCTCAGTGGTCATAGGCACAATGAGCATGGAGGGAGGGGCATCTGGCTTGGGGGGGGGGCACAAATGAAATCGGGGGGGGGCACAGCCCCCCCCAGTACACCCCTAGATCTGGCCATGGTTTAGGGTGTGCCCCAACACACAATGTGCATGTCTACGCTTGTTATTAATTGGTCAGGAGTGTCACATGTGATCACGAGCAGATTTGATCTCAAAGTGGTTATAAATGTAAAAAGTTTACCTTAAGGCATTCTCTGCATTAAAAAGATAACAAAAGAAAACAAAAAAAAGTTGCCCCCCTAGCCACCACTTAAAATCACACTTGAGCCTGATCTCGTTGCAGTGCTGTGCTAGCTCTCTCACTTCTCACAGGAGACTCAGAAGCAGCCATTGGCTCCTGCTGATGTCAGTAAATTCCTGTGAGAAGGAAGCAGGGGGCAGGGCTGAGCAATGCTGTGTGTGACTATGGACTCACACAGCCTGGCTCAGGATTAAGCCTGCTTGAGTGCTGCCATAGGAGGGAGGAGGGAGGAGGAGGAGACAAAATCACTGGTGAGGGACTACAGAAGAGGGGGTTTGGTGTTGCGCTATGCAAAACCACTAGACAGAGCAGGTAAGTATAACATGTTTGTTATTAAAAAAAGGAAGCTTTATAACCACTCCACGTTTATCTGCCAAAAGTGCTTTTACCATGGATTTTCTAGTAAAATAAATAATGTATAGGTACATGCATGTAAAAGGAGAGGACATTACTGAACAGATTTTGCAGTTGCAGGCTACAAGGATGGCACCCAAAGAGTCTTTTCAAACTTTGGCTTATCATCGACTACATGCTTGTTCTAGGTTAGTGAAAACAAACAGGATTGTACAGCCCAGCCACTGCCAGCCTCTCATAGTTTGACAGACTGGTGGCAGTGGGGTTGGACAGTGCACCTGTGCCCTCCGCCTGCATTTAAACACCGGAGCCACATGCACTGGAAATAATTGCCTAAAATAGTCATAAAAGGAATGGATGGAAAACAGATTACACCCCACTTTATCTGAGCTCAGATTGCTTTGTACCCACCACCAGCCTAAGACTGGATGATGCGCTCATCTGTCACTCTACTTTCTCCTCCTGTCACAATTATCTTTGTGCCGCTTCTTTTTCTCCAATTGAGCTCTGCTGTACTGCTTGCAATTTAATGATGTAATAATGAATACAGAACTACAGAACTGCATTCATTTATGTCTTATATATGCCTACAGTTCAGGATTAAATACAAAAGGAGATATTTACTGCCAGTGTTAGACTTATCATCAAAGGACCAGGGGCGGACTGACAACTCATGGGGCCCCCGGGCAATAGGGGATCATGGAGCCCCTGTGTCCTTGCCCAAACTCAAAAAAGCCTATGAAAAAAAAGGTACCAGGGGCATCTCATGGGGCCCCCTACTGACCCCGGGCCCTCGGGCAGTGCCCGAGTTTCCAAATGGTCAGTCCGCTCCTGCAATAGACAGTTTTTACCACTTGTTTGCGAAATGTTACCTTATTATTTTATTATGTTCATGTTTGCTGAATCAAAAATGCTGGGTGGTAGAAATGGTTAGCAGGAACAGGTTAGGGAACATAAATGTTTTAAGTTGGAACTCCAGGCAATAATAACCAGATACAAATGAATAGTCCATTGAAAGTTACCATAAAAACAAAAAAAACAAACAAACAAAAACAAAAGCACAAAATTTTTTTGCTGCAATATTAACATTCAATCCAGAAATGTCTCCCTAGAACACTTTTATGCCACTAGATGTCCTCAGTCTGATGTCCTCAGTCTGATGTCCAGCATCATTTAACCCACTTCCTCTGGTCCCAGGTCATCCTGGATCCACCCCAACCTGTAACTGGAAAGTGACAGGAGAAGCAGCACAGCAATGAGCTCATCTCTGTCACTCTTTTATCCTCCTATCCGCATGCTTCTGGTCAGGTCAGCACCGATTGGCTCACTGTAGGAATTTTTCCTTGCACACACATTTTGCTATACAGGGACTGCAATCTGCTGATACCAGGTCAAATTCAAGTATTGACACTGCTAACATGTAAAAGTAGTTTAATGTTATGATGTATTAAAGATTAATGTGTTTTATTTTAATCTGCCTAGAGTTCAGCTTTAACAATCTACCCTATACTAAATAAAAAAAAATAAAATAATAATATGCTTTTAAGGTCTATCCATAACATTTAGCAAATAAACATTGTTTAAAGAACAATTTAGTTCTTTTGTATGCATTAATATTTGTGGCTTAGCCATATTTCTTTGCAACTTTCTTTATAGATAAATCCAGTTATTCAAAGCATATTCTCAGCACATACTGCAAATTCCTCAGCGCATCTGTTGACATATGCATTGCACATATATGTGAGAAAAGACCCATTGTATGTTTTTTGTTAGTTCATCACTTTCAGATCACATCAAAATTTAACTGCTAACAGTTGTGCAACGTATTTGGTTATAAGTCATCATCAACTGTACTGTTTCAAATCAGCTTGCCTTTTAAAAAGGCAAAAATAAATCACATACTCAGTGGACTCATCCAGGGGGCACTTCTTAGCCACCACCCCCATCAGTGCTGGCCAAATCTCCAGAGAAGTGCCATGGGGGTCAACATCCTGACAGAGAATATAGTCAACAGCTATAGGCCTATAAAGTAAATTGCCCTCAGCCCAGCAGGCTGATTTACTAAAGGAGTTGATAATCTTCATACAAAAATTGTGTGAATAATCACTTCAATTATGCAATCTTGTCAGACAGATAATTTTTTAATTATTCAATCTGCACATGATTTAGTATTCAGCAAGTGAACAGGAATCGGATTTTGGACATGCTTAGATTATTGAGTGAATATTTACACAATTTATTGTGTGAAGATTCTTGATTTCTTTAGTAAATCAGCCCTAACTACTCTATGTGCCAAACTAGATTCACACTAGCTTGCACGCTGTGGGCAGTTTTCAGGTATCAATGCGACTCGATTTGATGGCTGCAACCACAACACATTTCTCTTGCGAGATGTGGGTGGTGCTATTCATTCTGAATGGCACCCACATGCATCTCATCCCGCAGTGCGATCGTGGGTATGGGAGCCGCACTAAAGCCGCATTGTCAAAAAGACCATGCGGTTTCCAGGCAGACATGTTTTGGAAAAGGTGCATGCACCTTTTCCCTGCGTTTACCGCGGACACAGCAGCCCATTCAAATGAATGGGCTACCAGGCCCGCATTAATATGAACTAGGGGTAAGAGCAGTGTGCACATCAAGCTTTTACAAAGCATTTTTAAACTTTGTTGCAGGTCTCTTCAGATATTTCGGGTTCATTGCATGCATGTTGTGTCATGCTTTAATGTGCATTGGGTTAAGGCAGCATATTCATTTGAATAGGCTACCAGTGCGCCAATGTGGACTGAAATAGGACATGCACCATTGTTTTGCAACACCGCACACCACAATGCACAGTACTTTGCTACCATGTGTTATGGCACATTGCCTTTGTGTATTGCAGTGCCATTCACACTATTGATCTGAGTGGACAATGAAAGTATTACCAACTGAGAACAAGCTGAAAATGCCCATCCTAAAAAGCAGACCTTTAAGATTTTTATTTTTTTTTACATTGCATATCTACCATAATTGCCCCCACATACATACTGAATGGTAAAAATCAATCATACTAGTACAAAAATGTAAATTTTCTAACTCACCAGCCATCTAACTGTATACCTTCAACTGTGTGGCAAAAGCAGCAATGATTGTATAATATTCAATACATTTCAACTATCAAAATATACAGCTAGTAGAATTCAAAAATAGAATCAAGACCATCATTCTTTTAATAAAATCTCACACTTTTTGTGCAGTAGACATTGAAATAAAACATCTGGTGTAACCCAAGGAAACAAATGTACTTGCCATTATAGTTGCATCCAGATATATCTCCTGGATCAAACCTACTCCTCCATACTATACTATACTATAGGTGTACCTCAGTTTACAAATTTAATGCGTTCTCCAGGACGTTTCGTATTGCTAAAATTCGTAAACTGAAACGTGGTTTCCCAAAGGAATGCATTGAAAACCAATTAATCCGTTCCGGAGGTCAGAAAAAAAGTAAAAAAACAAAAAAACAAAAAACAAAAAAAAAGTCTTTTATCTGTTTAAAACTCTTTATAAAGTGCACTTTAAAGGCATAAATACTGTACAGGGACACAATTAAAAAAAGATTCAGAAATGTATTGAAAACCAATTAATCCGTTCCAGAGGTCAGAAAAAAGTCAAAATAAGTCGTATCTGTTCAAAATGCTTTAGAAAGTGCACTTAAACCGGCGCAATAAACCTAAATAAAGTTACTTCATATTGCGAAAAAAATTAGTAAACCGAAGCATTATTTTCAATGGTTTTTCATTCGTAAACCAAAAATTACGTTAACCGAGGCGTTCGTAAACCAAGGTACGCCTGTATTTATAGAATTATCTATTAGTAAGGCATCTAACCCAATTTTTTGTTCAATTCCACCTAAGGGATATCTGTGTAAGTGAATTTAATACTTATATTGCCCTAAAAGAACCATGCAACTTAAAGTGGTAATAGTCCCCGTTCAAACCGGTGCAATTTCATGTGCGATTTGTGAATTGAATTTGCACCTGAAATCACATCTAATGAATGTCAGTGTTTTAACATGTGCGATTTGCTGCAGCATGATTTCTAAAGTAGTTCTTGCATTACTTTTTCTGCAGTTTTGTTGCGATTTCACATACATAAAATATAATGGAAAAAATCGCACTGCAAATCTAAATATTCACAAGTAGCAATAAAGTCTTCAGAAATCGCAAATGAAATTGCGCTGAAACTGCACACAAATCACGCAATTTTAAATTGCAGTGGTGTGACTGTTGACTTAAACCTAAAAGCAAACATTATTATTCAGCTAACTGATTAATAAAAGTTACATCTGGTTTCATTTTCTTTCTTTTCTCACCTGCTGATGTAGCCAGTAAGTCTGTTTCTCAACAGAATAAGCTGTCTTGCAGATGTAGCAGTTTGAGGGTCAAAACAAACCACTTACCACTGACAGGGGTGCTTACAATGATCATCTTTTATTTAAAAACCCTTATCCAGAAAGGGAAAAACAGTTTGTAGTACCAGCTTAAAAAGTGTTAGGCTAGGGTCACACTGTTGTGATACAATTTGATCCAACTTTCAGTGTGATTATGTAGTGCCACTTGGATGTAACTTTGAAAAGGTTTGTATAGTGTTTGGAGCCTAAAACATACCAGAATTGCACCAAAGTAACAAGAGTAGCAAAAGGTAGTACAAGAACTTTTTCCAAAATCGCTCTATGCCAAGTTGCATTGATGAGAACGGACACCATTAAAAGCAATGTGATTTCCATTGTCTTGCGATTCTGTGCGATGCAAGTTGTATCTGAAATCACACTAGTGTGAACCAGGCCATACATAGGTTGAATTCCAAATGAATTTTCTTTAGAAAATTACAAATTTTTTGCATTTTTGTAACCTGATGGAGTAACCACTGATTTCAAAATTCAACCAACCAAGCCTTCAATTTCACCTCATATTGCTACAGAAAAGAATTTTCGTGGCCAAGAATTTTCTTTTCTTTCCAGGTCACAGCTCATGCTCATTTCTTTTTTGTTTAGATTTCTTGCACGATTCTCCCATCATTGATTCGTAATTTGTTCATTTTTCAAAATATTTCCAACATGCCTGGATTACTCAGATTCGATGGTCACACGAAAAACGTCTGTTTCTGTGACCCACTAATGGTGTGAAATTTGAATGAAAATTCTTAAAAAAGATTTTCGAAAGAAAATTATTTTGGAATTCAACCCATGTATGGCCGGCTTTAGCTGGAGTCTGGCTTCAATTTGTTAGTGTAAATCTGCTAGCACTCCTAACACTCCCTTCCTCCCAGAATGACAACGCTGTTGTCCTAAGGTGTTATCGGTACCTCCTTTATCCAGAGTGTAGGCACCCTAATACATGAAATGCGTTGCTGGCCAGAGCACCAGAGGAAAACAGAAGGATAAAAAAAGGATAAAAAGAAAAGCAATGTAGCCATCACATCTAATGAATAGTAAGTAGCAATACATTATTTTTTGGGATCTAAATTGGTATTAAACTCAAAACTAAAATGTAAATCTGTAGGCCACAGTTGCTGGCCTCTCCTGAAAATGCTCATTGTCTGGCTGTCTTGCTTATCTAACAGAGTCAAGATTTTTGGAGTCACTGATTTGCAACCAGATCAGTAATTCACTCATTGTATGCTTATAAGGAGTCAGTAACTCTGTGTTATGAAGACAACCAGCAATTTTAGGTAGTCAGCAACAGGATCATACCCTAGTGCAGGCTTCCTTTGAAATGAAAATGCATAGAGAATAGGGGCCAAGAAATATTTGGTATAAAGTACTAAAAAAAAAAAAAAAAAAGTGAAAAAAAAAGGGTTGTACTAGGTTGTAACATTGTATAAATCTACATGGTATATGCGCATCCAGGAGCAGCAGTATCGATACAATTCCTTACCTGCGCAGTGTGGACAGCCTCCTCATTGGTACGATTGATAGTTGAGCACAAAGTAATGACAAGAAGGAAGAGTAGGAAGGCAATTCCAGATTTCATTCTCAAACTGATTCAGAGCCCACTTTAGAATACGACCATCACTCCTGTAGCACACACTGGTCCAATCTTTAAAGAAGCACGCTAAATTGATCTTAGCATAGTAGCTGGTGGCATCCTAAACCACCTGATCTGCTATTATTTGTACAAATTCATGGACATGTCCTAGTATTATGGAGATTTAAATCCATCTCTGAATTGAATCTTGAGTGTGACCTGGAATGTGTACATTTTTAATGATAAAAGCTGGACTTCTTCAGTTATCAGAAAAGCAGCATATTTTTACCATTATCAGTAAGTCCAGCATGATAATACAGTCCTCTGTCCAGCAGAAGTGCAAGGCGGTGAGCAGTCCAACAGCTGTGATGGGAAGACATCCAGTTGTGGAGTTCTGTTCTCTCAGAAGTGGGATATGTAGCTACACATCCTTCACTGATTACAGGGATCCAGGCACCTCCCTAGGCAGGCAGGAGGAGCCCATGTGAAAGCAGCATTGCTAATCAACTGCAGTCTGGGAACAGTCACAGGAAACTCACTTGTTTCTATACTGCTCATAGAATGAATCATTTTGAAGATTCTTAACCCTGTAATGCCCAGGGAATCAGTCTAGCTAAACTGCAGATCCTACCCAAACAAAAAAATGGTGTGCACATCTGCAAAATATAATGTAAAAAAAAAAACAAAACCTAGCAGTGGATAGGCATCCAATGTTAACGCTAGTTAGATATCAGGGGAAAAAAAATCATGGCTACATTGTTCTTTTGTAATTAAAGTGTTACTAAACCCACATCAGTAAAATCAGTCTGTATCTTCAGTAAAGCATGCTTGATATACTCACTGTGGAACCTAAGGGGTTAATCCTCTGCATTGTGTAAAAAGGATGATGGATTCAGCACAGTGGCTAAATGGTTAGCACTTCCGCCTGGCAGCACTAGGGGCGTTGGTTCTAGTCCCAACCACTGCACCACCTGCCTGGAGTTTGCATGTTCTCCCTGTGCCTGCATGGGTTTCCTCCGGGTACTCCGGTTTCCTCCCACACTCCAAAGACATGCTGGAATTGGCTCCTGTCTAAATTGGCCCTAGTATGTGTATGTATGAATGTAAATTAGGGACCTTAACCTCCCTAGCGGTAATCCCGAGTGTGGCTCGGGGTTCATTTTCAGTACCAAAAGTGGTAACCCCAAGCTACACTCGGGATTACAATGTAGTGTAATTTACCTTGTCCTGCAATCCCCCGATATCCTCCTGCTGTGTCCTCCGGCCGTGTCTTCCGGCCAATGCCGGCATTTGTCTTCCGGGCTCCCTTCCTTGCGAGCATCGTGACGCAGGGGGCGGAACCGGCGGGAGATTCAAAAAAGTAAAAACATGACATACACACAATACTTTGTAATCTGTAATTCCATTACTGTATCAAACCATTTCACCTCAGGTTTGTCCTGTGCCCTGCCTCCACTTTTACTGTTCTTTCTGCCTGGAAACTTGAGAATGTCCATGGCATCCAAAAAGCGTTACTTTAGGTCAAAATTGGTTTCAGACCAGCTAGAGAACAGCGATAGTGAATTGAGGGTTAGGGACTGATGTGAATGTACAACACACACACATACATACATATATATATATATACACATACACACACGTAAAGTGCTGCGTACATTGACAGCACTATATGAGTACCTATAATAAACCTACTGTATTCTTGATGTAATTTTTTGTGGTTGATGTAATAAAGGGAGATTTTAGCGCAGTGGCGGTAGTGCGGATCAATTTCTTCACTGAGATGGTCAACAGATGAGCAACTGTGGATCGTACACTGTGTAAATTGATGGTGCTATATAAGTACTTGTAAGGCCCCATGTACACGGGACACTTCTGAACAATGGAAACTGACTGCTGGAAAACGTAGGTTAAAAAATGTCTGTTTAGCTGCGTTTGCATACCGTGTTTTGAGCGTTTGCGTTTAGAAGCGTTTTTTTAAGATAACCTCAGGAGATCTTACAAAATGCCAAGAAAGCACTGAAAAACAGTAAAAAATTACCGATTTCAGACATTTTGAGAGAAATAGAGGAGAGCAGAAGCAGACAGAGCAGTATTTGTTGAGATTAGCTGTCCTTTTTTTTTTTATTTGTGGTGTTTGGATGTGTTCCAGCTCATTTCTGTGCAGAAATTATTGCAGCAGTGTCTAACATTTTTTTTCATGAAAAACCTCAAAGTATGGTGTACCAGGTCCATTTGAGTACCGGGAAAACACTTTGCATGCATTCTTCATGATGAAAAAAGGCTCTGGACAGCATCTGGAAATGGAAGAGTTGAAAAATAATTCAACTGCAAATGCCTATAAATGCGGGTAGCCACGTTTAGCTGCGTTTACACACGTTTACAAGCATTTTACGTTTGAAATGCAGAAAAAATCTACTGCTGAACGCACGTTTTCTGCATTCAAAAAAATTACTTTAAACTCAATTGCCTGTAAACGACGATGTGTACATGGACACATAGGAAAACATTAGGGTGAGTTCAGGGGCTGCTGAAAAAAACGCTCCTAAACGTGAGTTTATCAGCTGCAGTGTAAATGAGCCCTAATAATAATAATTCTGTCTTCACTGATCCTCCCCTTCAACCGTCCACAATCCATCTCCTGATAGAACAGAGCCTTGGGGGCAAGCTGAACATGCTCAGTTTGGTGTGTTTTGCTAGAGAGAGTGAATTTGATCAGCACAGGGCCAATCAGCACTGTCCAGACAGAGGGTCAGAGGTCATACCGCCTCCTAGGAAAATCTGTGGAGAATGAAAACTCCTCCTTCAAGCTTTAACCAGTGCTCAGCTGAAGTCACAAGACTGCTTTAACTTCTGCTGAGAAAAGGTATTTAGCAGTTTTTATTTACTAAAATGATTGCACTTCCATGTTCTGTGTACTGTGGGAGACCAGATATGAATGCAGGGTCCTGGGTTTAGTAACACTTTAAACTGAAGAATATACCTGTATTATGCTCAGTAGGGATGAGCAGATGTGTCTCGATTCAGTTCGCCAGGGAATTTGTTAAACACATTACAAAGTCCAGATTCAAAGAATGAAATCTAAACCTTATTTATGTCTCTGCTCTATGATCCTGAAAATCAATTACCAATTTCCAGGCTAAGCCCTGGTTCATAAAATGTAACTCTAAATACCCGCACTAACGTGAAAAATCATATATGCCAAAATATAATAAAATATGTTGCTGCTGTTCGCAAAGTGAAAAACACCTTCAATAATAATAAATCAATAATACAGCGCAAACCATGCTTAAATGTGAAGGAATTTAGATATAGTGAAAAAGTCCCAAACAAAGTGCTTCAGTGCTGTGATGCACTGAGAATAAATCAGAGCACTAGAGTCCCCAACAAACAGTGCTTCAGTGCTTCAAAGAAATTCATCTGTTATATCTAAACAATAGGTGTTCTGCAAATAGTGTCACCCCACAGGGCTTCACGATCACCACTACAATGGGCACAGAGAACTGGATCCAGAGTGTCTCACACAGTGTGCGCTCCACTTGCCAGACGTCACAACCAGAAATTACGTTGATGCCTTTCGCCCCTCCTCCAGGGCGTTATCAAATACCTTTTATTGGTCCTTTTTTAATCTTTGATAACACCCTGGAGGAGGGGCGAAATGCGTTGATGTAATTTCTGGTTCCGTTCCGCCCTTGGGACGTCCAGTGAGTGTAGCGCACGCTGTGTGTGGCACTCCGGATCCAGTTCTCTGTAAACCAAACATGTACAAGCTTTACAAATAAGAAGGATAATGATCCAAAGTGTAGATACAGCTCTATAGACACAGTATATCCAGAAGACAGTTCACACATTCAACAGTATAAGCAGACATTAGACCAAGCTAAGTATCAAATACTGAGGACAAGCATCATGAGACCAACCCTATAATAACTTTTAAAGTAGGGTCTGATCTATTCTCTTCCTTTCCTCCATTGGGGGATTATCAAGCTCAAATCAAAAGCCTGTCAAGTACTAAGTCAGTAGGTGTAAAGCTCAGACCTGCAAGCCAATCCTCCCATAGTTTTTTAAATTTATTTGGGCATCCTGTATTTTAAAAAATTATTTTTTCCAGCCTAAGGGTGTCTCCCATGTGTTGCTACCCATTCTTTATGAGTTGAAGCCCTGTCCGATTTCCACTGCTGGAGAATAAGATGTCGGGCCTAAAACAAAGCTCTATTAACAGCTGCTTTCTGAAAGTCTGTTAGCGGGAGGTCATCTAGTATTCCCAAAATGAACTGGGTGGGTTCAACCGGAACAGTAAGTTGGAAGACCATGTTAATGGTCACAACCAGGGGTGGACTGACCATTTGGAAACTCGGGCACTGCCCGAGGGCCCGGGGTCAGTAGGGGGCTCCATGAGATGCCCCTGGTACCTTTTTCATAGGCTTTTTTGAGTTTGGGCAAGGACATAGGGGCCCCATGATCCCCTATTGCCCGGGGGCCCCATGAGTTGTCAGTCCGCCCCTGGTCACAACAACTTCTGCCCAGTAGAGGTGGAGCTTTGGGCAGCGTCCTAGGAGGTGGATGAGGTGCGCAGTTGCGCATTTAGCACACAAAGGGGATGGTAGAGTGCCCATTCGATGAAGCCTGAGTGGTGTGTAATGAACTCACAAAATAATATATAATTGTGAAAGCCCCTGACTGGTGTTAAGAGAGCCATGCAATACTGATTTGAAAGCATCGTCCTAGAGTTCCTCATCTAGTAGGCCTACTCCCGCTCCCACTGTTCTTTGGCCTTACAGGAGTGTCCCTCTAAATATGGGTAGAGTAAAATGTTATAGCAGCTGGAGATAAACCCCTTTGTGTCCTCCGCTGAACGGACATGTTGAAAGATAGATATTGGAGATAGTGACCAATTGCTCATACGACCTTAAGCTCGGACTGCATGGCAAAGTTGTAGATAGGGGAACTGTGGCGTGGAAGGAAGGTGGAAGGTTGCCTGCAGGTCAGAGAAGGATAAAATAGACCATTACGGAAAACTTCCATAACCCTGCAAATGTCAGAGGCTTCAGCTCTTTATATGCAGAGTTATGCCAAATAGGGCTATAGTCAGTGAATCCTTCAACTCTCTGGAGTTCCCTCACGTGGATCCAAACCTTCTGAACTAAAGAATATGTTGGGTAAGACTTATTATAGGATTTAAAAAAAGGACTCCAGGGCACCTGGAATGTCCACGGTCTGCATATGGTGCCTCATTAAAGAATGAGCAGAGGGTGATAGATGGATGGCAGTATTGGCCTCTAGTGTAAAGGCACCAATGAGATGTTGCATTTGGGCAGCCAAATAATATTGCCATGGATTTGACAAGGCCACGCCTCCTCTGTCCTTGGGGTGTTGAAGCTGTTCAAATTTATTTCTAGAGGATTTGTCTTTCCAAAGGAGAATCTATAATCTGAAAATATATGGGGGATTATTACTGGAGAGATATGAAGAAAGTAAAGCAATTGAGGCATGCAGATTATCTGAATGAGATTGACACTGCCAATCCGGGAGAGCCACAGTTTAGTCCAGACCATAATTTTGGCCTTAAAGCGGTGAAGGGGTATAATATTAAGTATGCAGGGGTCAGTGATAGATGGGGAAATCTGTATAGATAAATATTTAAATGACTGAACTACAAGTACAGGGCAAAAAGTGGACAAGGACGGGGAGACTCTACCATGCAAGGGTAAGAGGGCGGATTTGGCCCAGTTTATTGTTAGACCTGAGTGGAGGCCGAACCAATTTATTACAGTCATAACCTCATTAAGGGATGTGTTGGAGTCCCCCAGGAATAAAAGCATATCATCTGCATAGAGGGTTATTTTCTCATGTAATTCCCCATACCGAAAGCCTATTATCTTGTCATTTGCACGAATCATCGCTGCCAAGGGCTCGACAGAAAGGGCAAACAACAAAGGGGATAGGGGACACCACTGCCGCATTCCTCTACCCAGGTGCAAGGGCTGCAAGGTCATACCACCTTCCTTTATAGAAGCAACCAGAGAGTGGTATAACAATCTGACTCAGGAGATAAAGACATCTCCAACTCCAAAGCCAAATTTGTATAGTGCCTGCCAGAGGTAATGCCACTCCATGCTATTGAATGCTTTGTTATAGTTGCAATATACTTATTCAAACGGGAGGAAAGTATTTTAGCCAATATTTTAACATCTACTGGTAACAAAAAATAGGCCTATAACAACGGGTTCTATATGTTGTTTACCAGATTTCAATAATGGAACAATTTTGGGCCTGCTCATAGAGTCAGGTAGACAACCTTTCTCCAGAGCGGTCTGGTACACTTTTAGCAATTGCTGGACCAAAGTATCAGCATAGAGCTTGTAAACCTCAATTGGTATCCCATCTTCCCCGGGGGCCTTACAGTTTGGGAAGGAGTTAATGGCTGCCACTCTCTCCTCTTCTTTAATAGGGGAGTCAAAAGAGCACCTATGCGTTATAGAAAGTTTTGGAAGAGTAACTTGATCTAAGAAGGTCATGAGTTCAAGCAGAGAGAATAGCACCTTGGGCTGGTACAAATCAGTATAGAACTGCACCATTTCAGCCATAATCAGCTCAGGGCAATTAGTCACTGTGCCTTCAGAGGTACACAGGGCCGAGATGAGGGATGTCTATTGAACTTTGACAATTTTGGCCAAGAGGTGTTCTGTCTGCTCACTCTCCTCATAATAAGCCTGTCTCCTAAAAAAACTTTCCCTCTCTACAGCTATTTTCTGTAGTTGGTTGAGTGCCCGCTGAGCCTCTAACCATTCCTCCTAGTGCGCTGGGAAGGGGTCATGGATGTACTGGCATTCTACTTTTCCCATCTCACTGGGTGATCTGCTTCTCATAACCCCTGGTTGGGTTTGCACCGTTATGATTTCTGTGATGAAGAGGGCCCTAAAGTAACATTTAAAGGCATCACAGCTTAGTAAAGGATCTCGGATATCCACGTGCCATGTAAAGTACCTGATCACACTGGATTTAATACGGGTTCTGAAATAGTTTAAGCCAAAATGGATTGAGCTTCCAGGGGGCTTTGGGCAGGGTAGAAGTGGACCTAGCCCTAAGCCACGCAACCAGAGGAGAATGATCAGAGATCGATCTAGGTGCATATTGAAGTTTAGATATGTGAGCCACACTGTTGGTGGAGACTTTGCAAAGGTCTATCCTGGACAGGGACATACAGGTTTTGGAAAAGCATGAGAACTGTTGTTCACCAGGGTTTGTACATCTCCAGAGGTCTAGCCAGCCTATTTCACCTAGAAATCTACTTAGGGCCGTGCCTTTAAAGTGGGGACCAACCAGTGCTGGAGGGTGTTAGTTCAGCGTAGAACACATATACCCATTCAGATACCCCATAAGCAATACAGGTACATCACGTTTGTCAAGAAGGAAGTGGACTAATTGCCTGAGGACCATGGTAGAGAAGGGCGATGGAATGTATACAATTGCTAGAATACAAATAACCTTACAATGCAGAAAGACATATCTACCCTCATTGTCCATCTCACTTGCTAGTATTTCAAAGTGAAGTTGACGGTGTACCAAGATACTGACCCCACATGAGTAGGACGTATTGACTGAGTGGCAGGCATAGCCCACCCAACGGTAGCCTAAACAGCAAATAGTGTCACTTGTCAGATGAGTCTCTTTGAAGCTGACATTAGCAGGTTGATATTTATGCAGTATGGAAGTAACCATGGTGCATTTCAAAGGGTCACAGAGACCTCGAACGTTCCAAGATATTATGAGAACATCAGCCATGTGGGAATGTCAAAGAAGTGATTTGAGCAGGATCAGGCACAATAATGCACAGGTAACAGAGTAATAGAGTCCCTCTTGGCACAAATTTTCCAATGAAGAAGCAACTGAGGTGTTGTCCCTGGATGTCTGTTATGATGGTGAAGAGCGGGTACTGAAACAAAAAGAATAGAGCTTAAGGTTGTAGGTGCAACGGCACCTATACAAAAGTCAAACAAAAATGCCAAAACAACAAACAGTTCAACAATTAAGCAGAACCACCATCGGGTTGTAGAAAAAAGGCAAAGCAGATTGTCTGGTGGTAGCTGAGATGTATCCAATTCCACCAGAGGTATCACGACACATGCCATCTGGGGCAGGGTAAAGTGCCAGTTCTCCATCCTTCGTAGCATATCTGTGATGACACATATAGTGGGTAAAACTGGCTAAAGAAAGTGATGACCCGAAAAATATTCAAGTGGGACCCGTTAAGGGCAAGGAGTCCATAATCATTAGGCAAGACTTCATGACTTTGCTGACTGAGATGAACGAGCCCGTAGGGAGGATTCATTGCATCCAGCCAGGAGGAGGCATCGGCAGCTCGCTCAAAGAAATGTGTCTGCCTGAAGGCGGTTATCCTCAGCGTAGCTGGGCTTAGAATGGCATAAGAAAGGTGAAGTCAGTGGAGCCTTATCTTGACATCAGAGAAGGTGGCACGTTGGCGCTACAGCTACGCAGAATAATCTGGGTAAAAGGATACTTTAGTCTGATTATAGCTGATATCTTGGCACTCTCTTGCCAACCAAAGAATAATTTCCCAGTCTCAGTAGTTTACTAGCCTCACCAGGAAGGGTCTTGGAGGGTGACCAGGTGGGAGAGTGCGCGTTGGGGTTCTGTGGGTCTGTTCAACTTCAAATATAGGAGTAAAGGAGTCCTTGCCAAACAGATGTAGAAGCCATTGTTCAATTAAATCAGTAGGGTCTTTGCCCACGATGCGTTCAGGTAGGCCTAAAATTCTAATGTTGTTGCGGCATAGGCAATTTTTAAAATCTTTGCTGCACATATTATTTGCTTTGGTCAGTTGTGACGTGGCATTGGACTCCAGATGAGTAGTGGATTCTTGTCCTCTAAATCACTGACCCACCTTTACACAGCTGTGGTACACTTACGGATCTTCTGTAGGTCTTGTCCGAACAGAACAAGGAGACTGCCACTCTCAACCTCCCAATTTGATCCTGTGCTGAATGAAAAGATGCTGTGCAGCTACAGTTGTGTTCAAAATAATAGCAGTCAGACATCACTAACCTGATCAATCACTGTTTTTGGTAGAAATGATATTTCTACATGGCAAATAATTTACTAGCAGGTGTAGTAGAGTAATAGAAATCCAACAGACCCAACAGTCATGACATGCATGCTGCTGATTCTGTTTAATGGAATCACTAATTGAAAGGGGCATGTTCAAAATAATAGCAGTGTGGAGTTCTATTAGTGAGGTCATTCATTCTTTGAAAACAGGTGGCATTTATTGCCCTTATTTAAGGAAGGAAGGCAGCAAATGTTGTACATGCTAGTTACAGTGCATTTCTCTCTGACATTCTGAGGAAATTGGGTCGTTCCAGACATTGTTCAGAAGAACAGCGTACCTTGATTAAAAAGTTGATTGGAGGGGGAAAACATATAAAGAAGTGCAGAAAATGATAGGCTGCTCAGCTAAAATGATCGTAAATGCTTTAAAATGGCAACCAAAATCTGAAAGACGTGGAAGAAAGCGAAAAACTACCATTCGAATGGATAGAAGAATAGCCAAAATGGCAAGGACTCAGCCAACAATCAGCTCCAGGAAGATCAGAGAAGGTCTAAAGTTACCTGTGAGCACTGTTACAATTAGAAGACCCCTATGTGAAGCCAAGCTATCTGCAAGAAGCCCCCGCAAAGTCCCACTGTTGAAAAAAAGACATGTGCTGAAGAGGTTACAATATGCCAAAGAGCACATTGACTGGCCTAAAGAGAAATGGCGCAACATTTTGTGGACTGATGAAAGTAAGATTGTTCTTTTTGGGTCTAGTGGCTGGAGAGGTTGTCAGACGACCCCCAAGCACTGAATTCAAGCCACAGTACACTGTGAAGACAGTGAAGCATGGTTGCGCAAGCATCATGATATGGGGATGTTTCTCATACTATGGTGTTGGGCCTATTTATACCAGGGATCATGGATCAGTTTGAATACATCAGAATACTTGAAGAGGTCATGCTGCCTTATGCTGAAGAGGAAATGCCCTTGAAATGGGTGTTCCAACAAGACAACGACCCCAAACACACCAGTAAACGAGCAACATCTTGGTTCCAGACCAACAAGATTGACGTTATAGAGTGGCCAGCCCAAACCCCCGGATCTTAATTCAATAGAAAACTTGTGGGGTGACATAAAAAATGCAGTTTCTGAGGCAAAACCAAGAAATAGAGAAGAACTGTGGAATGTAGTCCAATCATCCTGGGCTGGAATACCTGTTCACAGGTGCCAGAAGTTGGTTGACTCCATGCAACACAGATGTACAGCAGTTCTCAGAAACAGTGCTTATACAACTAAATATTCATTAAGTGATTCAAAGGAAAGCAAAATCTTCAAACATTTTTCAGTTGATATAGTGAATGTTTGAGTTTGTAAAGAATACAAACACTGCTATTTTTTTGAACAGTCTAATATTCACTTTTCTTCAATTTTTTTAGAGGAACAACACAAATTTGATATATTTTTCTTCATGTTTTGATTTGGAATAGAATGTGTAGTGTTCGCAATGCATTTGTGTGTATGGAAATAAAAGCTATTAGAAGGATTTTGAGCTTTATTCACTTTTTTTCAACACACTGCTATTATTTTGAAGACAACTGTATGTACTGCTTTCAGGATATTGCTAAGTGTGGGCTGAGGGGCACCAGTCACTGCTTCGGTCTCCAGCTCCGGGTCAATGTCCAGCTCAAGTTCGGACTGCTCACCCCTCGGTTTAGGCAAGGCCTGTGCGGCTGCCAGTGCAGAGTCCCAGTCCCCCTGTTCTTCCTGACTGGGAACCAGACAGCTTCTGGGTGTTAAAGAGCATGTCCTCGGTGGGGGGGTCATTAGATTTGCTGGCTTTACTCACAGCATCTTTAGGCTTGTCTCCGGCACGTCGTGGTGTACATTGAGGAAGCAGGGGATGTCTGCCATTTTTGGCCTTTGGAGCAGCCGCTTCATCCCTGTTCCTACGGGTCATAGCATGGAGGATCAGGGCGAGAGTTAGATCTGCAGAGTCCTGGAGCCAGTAGAAGTCGACAGAGAGATAGAAGTCGGTAAAAGTATCGATGGATGGATCAGTGTCAGGAGCTCCGTGAGACACACTCCCTAATAGTTCATTTTTATTAACAAAATGAACAGAAGAGAAATCCAAGTCAAATCAATATTTGGTGACCACACAATAGTTTTGGGTACCCTTGCACAGTTTTTGAAGGACTTCAGCAGGCAGGTTGTTCCAAACATCTTAGAGAACTAGCCACAGATCTTCTGAGGATGTAGGCTGTTTCAAATCCTTCTGTCTCTTTGTGTAATCTCAGACAGAGTTGATCATGTTGAGATCAGGGCTCTGTGAGGGCCAAACCATCGCTTCCAGCACTCCTTGTTCTTAAGGACATTGGCTGCATGTTTGGTGTAGTTGTCTTGCTGCAGGAGGTTAATCACACAGCTCCCTGATAGTATGGCATGATGGATAAATATCTGCCTTAATTTCTCAGCATGGAGGACAGCTATTGATCTTTTTGTGGAAATGCAGTCCCAAATTTGCAAGGAGCCTCCACCATGCTTCACTGTTGCCTGCAGATACTCATTATTGTACCGCTCCCCAGCCCTTCAGCGAACAAACTGCCTCCTGCTACACCAAATATTTACATTTTTTACTCATCAGTCCAGAGTGCCTGCTGTTATTTTTCTGGACCCCAGTTCCTATTTTTTTGTGCATATTTGAGTCGCTTAACCTTGTTTCCCTGTCGAAGGTATGGCTTTCTGGCCACAATTCTTCCATAAAGATCATTTCTGGCCAGACTTCTGACAGTAGATGGGTGTATCTAGGTCCCACTGGTTTCCACCAG
Source organism: Staurois parvus (assembly GCF_062004578.1). Classification (NCBI taxonomy): domain Eukaryota; kingdom Metazoa; phylum Chordata; class Amphibia; order Anura; family Ranidae; genus Staurois; species Staurois parvus. The sequence goes on along the minus strand of NW_028317968.1, from coordinate 4,210,602 downwards.
TTCTGTGCTGATGGCACAGCTGGACATCTTCTGATGTCAAAATGAAGTAAGCATAATGTCTTTCATCTGCTACATTAAGTTTTCTTGGTTGACTCCTGCGTCTATGGTGCTCAACGTTGTCCTTTTGTGCTTCTTCAAGGCAGCTTGAGCAGCACATCTTGAAACCCCAGTCTGCTCTGACATCTTTATGCTGGAGAGGGCTTGCTGATGCCCTACAACTACCTTGTGTCTTGTTGCTGTACTCTGTCTTGCCCTGGAGTATGACCTGCGACATGAAACAGTCTTCCACAACCTCACCTTAGTAGCAGAGATTTTGGCTGCTCCACACCCAGTTTTAAGCCTCCTACACAGATGTTTGTTTAAATTAATGACTGTGTTTCAACCAACATATGAAATTGATGATCATTAGTGCCTGCTTGCTATAATTGGTTAACCATACACCTGGCTCTAATCCTACAAGTCTAAGAATTGATGCTAGTTTGAAGCCAAAGGGTAGTCATAATAAGTATTGTTTTGATTTAGGTTTCTTATGTTTACCCTCTGTATTTTATTTAAATTGATAAAAATGAACAGTTAAAATATATTTTTAAAAGCATTTGTACTTTACAGATTCTTCACACCTAAAACATCTACACAGCACTGTATGTCCCCCCCCTTATTTTCTTTTTTTTGGTATGAGCTCTCGGACTCTTATGTTTTACCATCCTTTCTATTTTTACACATTACAGAATACATTCATTCTTTCAATCTACAATTTGGTTACAATATTATCTTATTATACAGGATTTATATAGCACTAACAGTTTGCTCAGCACTTTACAATATAATGGGAGACAATACAACAACAATACAGTTCAATACAAGAGGGTTAGGAGGGACCTGCTCCTTGGAGCTTACAATTAACAATATTTTTAGGATATGTCTAGGAACTGGTGGACTTTGTGCCCCACATGAGCCTATAGCTCTTTATAGGTAGGCTATAATTAACTTCCTGGTCCCCTGGGGTACAATAATAATAACTTTTACATTGCTTACTATTTGGGGAACAGAAATATCACACTATAACTGCCCTCTTGCTGTTTTTCCAACTGACAAGCCCCCATGTTTACCCCAAAGGGCCCCTGCACTGTGGATTGTTTTCTTTGCTAATGTAGACATTTGTTCTCCCATATCTTCCATCCTCCTGAGGATGTGGTTTGTTCTGCAAAACATGTCTTGGATCCCCCATACAGCTGCCAACATACCAAGAACAAAGTTCAAATAGGTTTCCGGCTTCACTGGCCCAAGGATGGAATACTTTGCTGGCTAATGGGGACCCATTGAAATGGAGGAGGAATTTCTACACTTTTAGACAATTACAAATATTTGCACTTATATTAAAAAAAATACAAAGTTACACTTACGGTAAAGCCTTTTCCATCAGTCTTTCAGGATAGCACCTTGAGAGACCTCGGCTCCTCCCCACCTGAGGAAACACCTCCACCCTAAATAAAAACACTGTCACTCCCCTCCGACCTCAGCTCTTGGCATAGTACCTTTGGTCACCTGGGAAGACATAACATGAGAGACAAACACAATAAGACATCTCTCATAAATATTATACAACAGAGGGTGGGTAACCGGTGCTGTCCTGAAAGACTACTGTAAAAGGCGTTACGGTAAGTGTAACTTTGATTTTCCCCTCTCGTCTTTCAGGACAGCACCTTGAGAGGATAAGCGAGTACTCACCCCTAGGGCGGGCCCACTGCTTGCAGCACCTTACGTCCGAAGGCCTGCTCTTGCACCGAGACCAGGTCAAGTCTGTAATGCCTAACAAAGGTCCCATAACTGGACCAAGTTGCAGCCCTACAGATCTGTCCCGGGGAGGCCCCTGCCTGTTCCGCTTGTGTGGCCGCCATGGCACGTGTAGAATGTGCTCTGATGCCCTCTGGGACTTCTAGACCCTCGGCCCAATATGCCTGCTCTATTGCTTGTCTCAACCATCTAGCCACCATGCGCCTGGAGCCTTTTTGACCTTTCCTAGCCCCCGCAAAAGAAATAAAAAATGAATTAGTTTTACGAAATTCCTTTGTCCTATCCAGGTAAAGGAGCACACACCTTCTTACATCCAACGTGTGAAATTTTACTTCTCTTTCACCCGAAGGATTAGGGCAAAATGAAGGTAAAACAATATCCTGTCCCCTGTGAAAATCTAAGGCCACTTTGGGAACAAAGGCTGGATCCATCCTAAACACCACCCTATCTGAAAAAATCTGAAAATAAGGCGCTCTGATAGACAGAGCTTCAAGCTCACTCACCCTTCTCGCCATGGTGATTGCTACCAAAAGTACTGTTTTGAACGTGAGGGCCCTAAGGGAACTGGAAACTAAGGGCTCAAACTGCGGCTCCATTAACACCTTGAGTACTCTCGACAAATCCCACTTTGGAAAAGATCTATTTCCAGCCGGTCTCTGTCTTGACAGAGCTCTAAAAAACCTAACGACCAATGCCGGCACGTATGGGAGGAGCGGGACGCCTCCCCCGATCTCTCCAGATCTCGCATGAGAACGACCCAGCTCCTGCAACTCTCCGGAGGGGGCGGCCGACAGGTTAGTGCCGCCTTTCCTCTGTCCCCCAGAGGCTGCAGCAGCGGTCTCTGGGGGATAGCAGCCAGCTCTCCGGCCTTCACCCCACGCTGCCCTGTCTCCAAGCAAACACCCCAGGTACCGCTGTCCCGACAGCACCTGGAGAGGCCTCCAAAAGATGGCTCCCCACCGGAGGAGACACAAAAAACTGAGGTCAGAGGGGAGTGAGTGTTTTTTAGGGTGGAGGTGCTGAGGAGCCAAGGTCTCTCAAGGTGCTGTCCTGAAAGACGAGGGGGAAAAAAAAAAAAAAATACATATCTGTAAGCACTGTAAATGTGCTTTTTTTAAAACTATATTACTGATGTGCAACCCTTGGTAACTAGAAAGTTCACCTAAAGTCCTGTTTACATTTCTATATTGAATATCTTGGATGTTGGAACCCTTTCTCACCCACCCAACATTTTTGGGACCATAGTTCTTTATTTCATTGGATAGAGTTCAGAGGGAGTCAACTTCCTTCCTGGAGTAACCCAATCACAGATGCACATTCTGTTCATGAACAGGGAGTGTTTTTTCAGGTCACCGTGGACTCAAATCGGGCATCATGGCTAGATTGGGGGGGAAGCAAGCCACATAATGCCAAAACTTTTGCAAACAGCAGCAATGAGTTTTTCCACATTAAACAAGCATGTTATGTAAACCTCCTGCTTCAATCGTGCAACTTGGGGAGAAACAAATATCTTCTGACACGTCCTCCAATACTGCCTTAGGGCTTGTTCAGACTTGACTTTATTTCTAACTCTTGCCAAATGCCCTATAGCATTTGACAGGAATTTGGGAAGCGTTTTTAACTCTCCTCAAACGCCCTATCAGTGGTTTTGAAGTGGTCGATAGGTGTTTGCCAAGCGTTAAAAACCGCACCACAAACACCTATAATGAAGTTAAATGGCATTAACGCTCCACAACCGCACAGGCGTTTCAGGAGCGGCACCCTAGACTTGAATGGGAGGTTTCAACTCCTCCTGACTCGACACGAGGAGTCAGTTTTGCCGTGACATTAACACTTCAGTGTGAACAGCACTGTGTGCTGCCACGTGCAGAATCTTCATAGGCGTTTGAGAAGCATTAATGCTTCCCAAACGCCTGTCTGATGCCTGCTGACAAAGCTAATGGGAACAGAGCCTTAAAGTGGTACTTAAAAAAAACAAAAAAAAAAAAACACACCCCTACATACTCTGCAAGTAAATGGCATAATCTACTAGGATGCACCACATACTAGCACATTATGTTAGACTTACCTGTACAAATATCTCCTAAACCAGTGCTTGGTACTGAGGCATTCCCCTCCCTCTCCATAGCAGCTGATGTCAAGAGTAAACCTCTGAGGACAATATTTCAGAAGCATGGCAGAACCCATAGAGTGATTGAGCCATGGTGGTTTCATTGTGCATATGGCCAAGTAATTAAAAAAAAGCCAGGGGGAAGTGATCCATACTGACCCATACTTAAGAGGGAGAAGCTCAGATATCCACTATTGGACAGAATATTTAAAAGTAAGCATCTATGTTAGCAAATTAGCTCTGAAGATGAGTGCTAGTCTCTCAAAACACAAACATACCCCAGCAGGTATCTTCAGGAGATAGGGCTCCGGAGGTGGCAGACCACAGCCCTGTACTTATAAAGCACCCTGCAGCTAATTCCACATGCTTCACTATATGCCAAGGGGAGTGCCTATAGTAGGATCCAGTACATCTCAGCAACACTACAGGTCAGTACCACTTCTGTAAAATGGAACAGTCTAGGTATAGTCTCACAAAACGCTGCCGTGTAGTCAACCAATGCAGAAACTGCACTTGCTATGGTCTAACACTTTATGAAAGCATCGAGGTAGAAAAGTAATGGAGAAAATTCTCCATGCGAAAGGTAAGCCATCAGAGAAGTGGTCGATCACCATCAGGATAATAAAAAAAAAAAAAAAAAAAAAAAAAGGAAGGAGCAGCTAGATGAAGGTGGGAGGGGCTGCACTGAGTTGGATGAAAAACTTTTCTCCAAGACCAGGAAAGAAATACACTGCTCATAAAAAATAAAGGAACATTTTTTAATCAGAGTATAGTATCAACTCAATTAAAAACTCCTGGGATAATGACCAGAGACTTCATGAGGGTGGACTGAGGGCCCGATGTCCTCTAGTGGGCCCTGTGCTCACTGCTCGACACCAAAGAGCTCGATTGGCATTTGCCACTGAGCACCAGAATTGGTAGGTCCGCCACTGGTGCCCTCTGCTTTTCACATGTGCTCGGAGTGAACCTGCTCTCATGTGACAGACGTGAAAGTTATGCTGCCTGTAACTCGTTCAACATGACCGTTTTGGTGGTGGGTCAGTGATGGTCTGGGGAGGCATATCCATGGGAGGGACACACAGACCTCTATAGGCTAGACCAGGGGTCACCAAACTATGGCCCTCCAGCTGTTGAAGTACTACAAGTCCCATCATGCCTCTGGGAGTCTTGCAAGGCCTCATGGGACTTGCAGTTCCTCCACACCTGGAGGGCCATAGTTTGGAGACCCCTGGGCTAGACAATGGCACCCAGACTGCCATTAGGTATCGGGATGAAATCCTTGGACCCACTGTCAGCCCCTTCGCTGTTGCAGTGGGTCCCGGATTCTTCCTGGTCCAGGACAATGCCTGGACTCATGTGGAAGAGTATGCAGGCAGTTCCTGGAGGATGAAGGAATTGATACCATTGAATGGTCCCCACGCTCGCCTGAACTAAATCCAATAGAACACCTTTGGGATATCATGTTTCGATCCATCTGACACCACCAGGTTGCACCGCAGACTGTCCAGGAGCTCAGTGATGCCCTGGTCCAGATCTGGGAGGAAATACCCCAGGACACCATCCGTCAACTCATAAAGGAGCATGCCCCGATATTTCCAGGCATGCATACAAGCACGTGGGGGGGCCATTCAAACTACCGAGTACCATTCTGAGTTGCTGCAATGAAATTTCAGCAAAACGGACTAGCCTGCTGCATCATTTTTTCACTCTGATTTTCGGGGTGTCTTTGAATTCAGTCCTCTGTTGGTTGATTGAAATGAAAACGATGGGGCATCCTTACGTTCCTAACACATTACCCAGTCCATATCAGTATATCAGTGTTTAACCCTTTTCCATTCAGGGCACCCTTAAAAAGTATTTTTCAGTCACGAGGCACCCCTGTCAAAGTCTTGGTTCACATCATTGTGTGTCGTGGAACACACGCAAAATCACACTCATTCCTGACACGCAGACAAATGCACTGCTCTTTAGGGGTACCCCCATACATTGGCAAATGCGGGGTGTTTTTGGTGTGGTGCAATTTTAAAACGAAGGTCAGGGACGATTTTCCCTGCATTTCTGCAGGTAAGGTAGCCCATTGAAATGAATGGGCTGCCCTACACAGCCACACAGATGTGAACCAAGGGCCTGTTCACCTGTGAGGTTGGAGGGTAATAAAACCAAGCAATTGAGCTACTTTTACCACCCCCAACTGCTCCCCCTTTAGCTGCAAAAACAGCAGCTGGGGGTGTACACATGCTGTTTCCGCAGATGGAAGTATACCCCCAGGTGAATGGAGTTTAACTACAACCGCATTGCACCCAGTTGTGGTGATTGAAGCTGCTTTTTACGGGGTTAAACCAGGTGGTGAGGAGACAACATTCCCTCTATCACCTGTCAAATGCCTCTGAAAAGCGATCTGCGCATGGATTTCTTTTCAGAGGATCAGCAGTCCTTGTTGCGATTACGAACAAGTCCTAAAAAAGCAGTTCTGATAGGACAGGAATAGGGAGTCTAGATTAAAAGTAAAATACATATACACAAAAACAAACACACGCGCATAAAAACAAACATACACACGCATAAACACAAGCGCACAGCATGAAAAGTTACAGTACCTTAGCTTCCATCACACAGCTGGGTACTGCACTTTAGGGGGAAGCAGAGAGCACAGAAGACACTCCCCTTCCCTTTGCTTTCACTCTGCTGAGTGGTGCGACGTATCCCTGTGCCAATGTACAGTGCGGCTGGGGATCAGGAGCTCGGGCTCAAGTGACAGCCATTCTCCCCACGGCACCACTGAAGACCTCTGGCGGCACCCCGTTTGAGAAAGGCTGGTATAGATATCCAGCATGATATTTTTCTCCATTGAGATCTGATGCGTTTTCAAAGTGTTCCTTAAATTTTTTTGGCGCATTGTACATCACACAACTAGCAGGTGTAAGATAATAGCAGCATGTAATGTACTGATGTTTCATTTGTCACAATATACATACTGATAATTATATGGTTGAAACAGCATGTCTTAAACATACTAATGCACATAAGTAAAAATAAGCAAAGTAAAAACAAGTAATGTTTATTGTATTACAAAAACTTTTGGCAAGATTTCATACTTTCATTTTTCAAAAAGAATTTAGGGTCATAATTGTGTAAATTAATTTTCCAATAGTCTTTTAAATGGGAAAACATATCCTCACATTTTAGGGTAAATATCAAACAAAAACTAAAATCAAGTAATCTGTATCTTAATTCTAAGTAGAACGAAGCCCACATGTAAAGCAGAAGAGATGAATTTCAGGTTAGTATGGTTTGCTGCGCTGGTCACTTCTGAAGTCATTCCTGTCAAGAAGCAGAGAGGAGAAAATTAAAGCAACTTTTTTTTTTTTCTTACACAATAAAAACTGCCACTGCCATTTTTAAAGTACAATTCTCCAGGGCTCCAATCCTTACCACTCTTTATGAATTGGTAAGTCTTAACTTAGTGGGAGAAAAAAAAAAAATAGTAAGGCAAGAATACATGCCACAGACTGCATTTTGAAAGTAACAAAAAAAAAAATGACAGGTGCCACTCAAGGCTCCACCAGGTACCCTTGCATGACGAACCACTAGGAGTGCTGACAAGGACAGAGCTCGTCAATTGCGTGGTCATGCATACAAATGAAATTTATAACTTTTTATCCACACAAATAGAGCTTTCGTTTGGTGGTATTTGATCACCACTGATTATATAAAATAAAAAAATGAACATTTTGAAAAGAAAAAAAAAAAAAACCACACCACACCCAAACAGAAAACAAATCCCAATAAAATGTATTTTTAGTCTGTAGGAAAGTTATAGCGTCCAGAACCTATGGAATATATTTGAAGATTGATCAGTCCTGATGTACCGACAGCCGATCTCATTTGAGGAACTTAAAATGCAAGGACAATACAAACACCGCCCAAAATTACCTCTTTTTGGAAAGCAGACAGACTGGGGTATTTAGAAAAAAGGCATGGCAAGTTATTTGAAATTGTAATTTGTTACAATATCTTGGAAAAATTAAGAAAATAAAATTTGTGTTTTATTTCACCAGTACAGTGTCATGATATGATTGGGTGTGGTGGTGCTCAGGGAGACAGACTGGTGACAGCATGTTTAAAATACTGAATTAAAAAAAAAAAAAAAAAAAAATACTTTCATTGGAGTAGTTCAATGTTACCATAGTAACTCTGTACTATGGGGTGGATATTAGGGATTTTTCTCTTTTTTTTACTCTTTGATTGCTGGTACAATGAAGATCACTGTACAAGCCCCAGCAATGCTTTGAACTGACATGAATGGGTTAAATTCATGACAGCTGCGAATACTACTGATCTGTACCGGGTGCTGTGATTGGCCCAGGTACTATGTGATAGATGTGGACCAATCACAGCTCACTAGTAAAAGAAGCAAAGCGGTTCTGAATCTCATTGATTGATAACAGCTTTATTGACATTGTGATCAATGCCCACGCACCTTTATTGCTAACATCTTAGTGTGCATTGTGTAAGACAGCCATGTATTTGAATAGGCTGTGGTATACACGAACATATGCTAAACAAACCACAATGGTGTTGGGACCTTATCTCTTTTTTGGCCACACTGTTCAACTCACCTGCCTCCAATTTTTCCTCCGAAGCCGCCTCGGTCACCACCTCTTCCACGACCTCTGAATCCTCCTCTATCACCCCCATAGCCGCCTCTACCTCGATCTGTATGAAAGAAAGTGTTACACATCAGACAAGCGCATAGATCAGATTTTTAAAACAACGTAGCAGCTGTGCCGAGTAAACCAGAGGGTGTCACAGGTAACGAAGTGGGCTAAGCAGCAGACACGTGGAGCAAATTCCCCAGCCATGCCATTTTGTCTGCTCAGGCAACAGATAAAAAAGGTAGCACATTCATATAAAAAGGCAAAACTTATTTTGAATTTGACATAGTTGTAGCTGCAGTGTGTATTTAACGCAAGTGTCATGGAGGCACTTTCTACTATAATTAAGAAAAAAGTAAGTTTTGTAACACAGTTTTATGAAAAGAAACGAGTGTGATTACCAACCTCCTCCACCCTGTCTGGAGTCTTCTGGCCTTGGTGCACTGCACTGGTTACAGGAATCTCTTCTGGCAAAATTAACATTCCCACACGAGCTGTAAATATGTCAAAACAGGTTTTAATATTTAGAAAGAAAAAATAAATCTATATAAAATATTTTCTTAAAGGGGCTGCTTACGAATTAGGACAAACCCAGTCACCACCTTGAGGTGCACCACTGCCGCCTCTGAAAGAGCCACGGCCCCCACCAAAGCCACCACCTCTATGACCTAGAAAGAAAAGCAAATTTACAGCATTATTTTAATACCAAGGAAACATGCAGAAAAGTGTCAATTAACAAAAAGAAACCAAATAGTGTATAAAAAAAAAAAAAAAAAAAAAAAAAAAAAAAAGTAAAAAACTTGGCCTTAAAAAAGAGAGGAGCAGAACACCCCTCCCCCCCATTACACTTCGAACAGAGAAGAAAATGTTTTAATCACTTCCTGCCCATAGGACATACCCATACCTATTTTCTCTAGGGCCTCTGCTTAAAACTATATATTTTCTAGAAACAAAATATTTACATATGATGGAAATGCCAGAATTAGCCTGGGGGTCAAGTAGTTAATATCTGCCCCTTATAAAGACCACTCAGCTAAATTTATAAGGATACAGTATTTGATTAGGTCTTTGTAAACCAATTTTTAACCACTGATTAATGTATCACTGCAACTTGATCTCAGCAACAGATCTGCCTATACACAGCTTAATACTTACCACCACCACGTCTACTACTACCACCACCACCACCACCGCTGCCGCCACTGCCACCTCCTCTCATAAATTCAGGCCTTCGAGTAGCAAAGGAGACTTTAATATTATTTCCCATAAAGTCTTTTCCTGCATTGCAAACAGAACAAACATGTTAAGCATGTCAACACTGGCATTTCAATGACATCAATTCAGCTGCTATGCACTAATTAACAGTAAACAAAAAATAAAGGCTCAATTCCAGGCACAAGTAAAAACAAAAAAAACAGACAAAAAAAACAAAAAACACCCTACCTTTGCAGTTGGAAAGAAAAAAAAAAATTAAAAAAAAATAAAGTGGGCCCACTACAAAAAGGTAGTTTTTTTTCTTCTTGTACCTGGGGTTAGGCTTTATTTTTTGTTTACTGGTATTCGTACATATCAGCTGAATGTTTCACAACAGGCATCTTTCTTACAATCAAACCATCTATAATAAAATATTGCTGCCTCTCCTTTGGATCAACATCCCAAAATTTGTCTCCCTGTGTAGGGATGCCTTGTGATAGCATGCAAGTGCACCAGTTTTCTTATGCTTTATGCAGTTACTACTTTAGGTTTGTGTAAAATGATATTTAGGGATAAATCCTAATGTATGTTTTTATATAGTTAGGTCATACTCCTGTAAATCCTAATTGAAGGTCCTGAGGAAGCAGAGATGCGAAACACGGTAACCTCTTTGGATTACTGGAACTGAGTGTTCTGTACTGAAAAAATGATCTATAAAAATTGAGTGATGGCCTTAGATTGTTTAAATACTGTTAGTCTGGGTCTTCTATGAAAATTTAATAAAACATTGATTTTATTGAGACAAGTGGTGTGTCTGGTACCAGTAAAGTTCGACATTTACTTTTTGATCCTTACCATCAAACCAATCGATAGCTGCTTTAGCAGAAGGAGGATCATCAAAAGATACAGTAGCTTCACCTTTAGATTTGCCAGTTTCTTTGTCAGTGTAAAGATTTATCATCGGCTTTCCAGTCTTCTTGTTCATCTGCAAATATGATTTTCATATGTAAAGTATATTCTTTAATAAAAACAGAAATATAACAAAATAATGCCTTTTACAATGAGACAGACTAACATATGTAAACAAAAGCTTTGCCATGTGGAAATGAATGGCTTGATCTCCTTATGACCCTCAAGACCTCCAGCTGTGATTGCACTTATCTAGGTTCTTCAGAAGCAGCCATGGTGATTGGATGTATATGGGAAGTCCTGCTACAGGTTCTACATTTGTCTAATGTTAAAGAGAAAACGTGAAAACAAGAATTCCGATCTCTACTAATGGTTATTCGACAAACTAACTGTACTGAAGTTGGAGAGTTAATCCACTGATTACACTGGAAAGGTGTAGGATCAAGGACTATAGTTTTGATTCTGGCTTTAATATAGGGATCTCTGGCCTGGAGTAAATTGCAGCAAGTCTGAATTCCCTCCCTGCACTTTAGAAGTGTTACTATTGTGATCTGCTTTTATTCTCAGATTCCCTTGGAGAGCACAAAATGTAGACATGAACAGAATTCTGGAAGGAAAAAAAAACTTTTACCTTTATTATTCCTATTTGTTTGAAGAACTCAGCCACCTGATCTTGTGAGACATCCTCTCCAAGACCTTGCACAAATATTGTGTTATTGTCAGAATTGTCTTCATCTCCTGGGAGGTAGTGGTAAAACAAAAAAAAACAAAAAAACAAAAACAAAAAAAAAAGTGCTGTAAGAAGTGTTCTAAACACCATATGCAAACGAGGATAATATAGATATCTATAGGCACCTCAAAGGATACAAAAACTTACCTTATGCAATCTACACTTCCAGTTCTATAAACACCATTTCCCATAGCCATGTTCTACACTATTGCCACCCACCTGAATAAGTAATTTTGCAAAGAACTACCCTCTTAACGTCATTTGTATATACATAGTCACCTGTCCTACCTAAAGAATGCCCAGGCCTGGAGATAGGCAAGTGTACTGCATTGTGTAATATGGGCTGGAGCATGCATTTTTGCCATAATTAGAGATGGGAAAGTCTAATACAATCCTCTAGGCGGTGCTAAAAAGAGAGCATGTGCTAACAAAAACCATATGTGCCTGGTTATTGACATAAGTGGAATATGCATACTGTGACTCACCCCCCCCCCCTAATACCTGGTGATCTTGTCAGTTCCCTTAGGTTCAGGTTTCAAACTGACAGCACCAAGTGTGAAAGCAGATGCATGCTGGAATGGTCAGCTTGCCTGTATTTCTGTAGTCCGTTTATGCCATGCGCCCCTAGATACTAGATGCTATGAAATTCCCTGCATCTCCAATTGTCACTACTCATCACTGCCATGCCCCTCCAAGCTCTACTGTGTTGAATGATCAAGGCTCCCAGCAGGAATCTGTCAAAAGTGCAGAATTACCTGCCTACTTACATGCCCCCTTAATGGGCAGTCAGGAAGTAGTTGAAAGCCACACAAGAATAGACGTTTCCCTGTAATCTGCTTTCAGTTTTTCCAACAATGCACAATATGAAGCAGTGTTTGTAACCTGATGTACCTTATGCTATGCAAGCTTGAGAACTGTTACACATAGGAAGGAAGCTTCCACTGTGGAGGGCCACTAACCACCCCCATCTTTGCTTCCCATCCTCAGGCATGGACTCAAGTTTGTTGCCATGTGGGAGGTTGAGGGAAACCGCAGAACCTGAGGAAAGGAGCTGGCTAGCAGGAGCATTAGAGATGGGGGGAGGGATGCAGGTTGCCCAGCATACTGATTGAGGTGTCTCAGGTGCACTGTGGAGATAGGGGACTGCATTGCACAGCTGGAAAATGTACTTCCTGTTGTGAGACAGGCTGTCCACCCACTTCCTAAATCAGACATGCTCTCACCATTAGGAAGAGGGATTCCAAGGAAGGCAGTACAGTCACAAAACCGTAGAACCAAACCTCACAAAAAAATAAATAAAAAAGCTAAAATGTGATTATGGTTAAAGCAGATCTTCACCCTCCATGTCAAGCTTCCCCCTCTCTATATAAAACATTTTAGAAACTGCCATATTCGTGTAAACATTGTGGCCCCAGGAGGCTTTTAGTCTCTTTCAGCAAGTAGGAGGGGGTGGGCCTAATGGCACGTCATCGTGAGGCCCTGTCAGCTGAAAACAGAAGAGCCAGGGTGCCTCTCGATGACATCACAAGACCAAGCACTGTATTGACAGGATGAGGGGCTAGGCTGAAGGTCCTCAAATATTTCCTGTATTCAAATATGATTGTTGCAACAGGTTTACTTTCTCAAAAGGTATGACCTGACCACCTGCTTTAAGCCAACACCTGCAGCTCTAGATTCACACCTGTGATAACTGCATGTTTTGTTTTACCTATACTCCCCCTTACCTTGGTCAGGTTTGCTCCCATAATCCCTGGGGCCTGCAATGAAAAGAAAGAATATGGAACACTAAGTGAAAGCAGTAATACCACTATATTGTAATTAAACATTCTACATGAACTAAACACTTTACTAGCAAAAATGAAAGTAAGCATCCTGTTCATCTAACAGAGGCTGCTACTGACTACCTCTTTCTGAAAAAATATACTATTCTAGCTGTTAATATGTGTAATCATTCCAGATTGCTTAAAAAAGGTATTGAAGCCAGCAGGTCAAGAAAACCTCAGCTCACAACATCCCATAATAGCAAGTTTCAGGACAATGATAGTAAAGAAAAAAAAAGAAAAAAAAAAAAAAAGTCAGTGTGGCTGCCAGACAAATTAGCATTTTAAAAAGAGGAAAGGTCAAAAATGGGAGCCGTTTCTTTTACATGGTTTTCTCCCAGAAAGGATTTCGACCTTTACAGTGGAGGCTTCCCAGCCCTTAGCGATTCTCTGTGTATTAAATGAAATAAACAAAAATGCCCACATTTCTACAGCCCCCCAACCCACCCACCTACCACTACTCCTTGTTCAAGTCTTCAGTACAAAGAGGCCCTATCACCAAGAAATCGTATGTATATGCAAAGAAAGTATGTTAAAGCTGAATTCCAAGTCTAGGGGTACTTGCAATGTGACTTGCAAGTTGGACTACTCCAGAAGAGTCAATTTCCTAAAATGGCACCTCTCCTTGCACATCATAGCCCTCTGACCCTCCCAACATAACACTATGTAACGGTCCAAGGTGGAGTGAAGGGAAATACTATGGCGTCGCTTGAGTGCCAGCTCTGAGTGTGCCAACATCAAAACCACGAAGGCTGCATCCAGCAGTCTCAAGGCTTTTGGATGTGTACATCATTCAGGCTTTTACAGGTATAATTTTATGTAAAATTATGATCTAGTGAAAGTTTCTAAACAATTCCTCATATATGTAAAAAATTCACTAAATAACCAAGCAGCATTATAAACAAAAAACTTCAGCCTTTCCTATTGCTGCTCTTTTTTTTTTTTCTACATTCACATTGTGAGGTTTTTAAAATGTTTACCAATTTAAGTAAATTACAAATGTTACATTTTAAGGAGTTGTTCAAACTAAAGCCTTGCAAGGGAAGGTGCTTTGCCACAATATTTAGCATTTCTATGAACACGGTCATTTAATCATTTCGATTTTCTTTTCGAGTAACTTTAAATCAATTCAGGAATGACGACAGGTGCCATGGACAAATAGGATTTCACATTTTCAGTTGTATATCCTGCAAATTGTCTTCCACTGCTACAAAAAGTCACCAGCTAAAAAGCAGATATGAAAAAATGGTTAAAAACAAAAAATAGACAGTACGGATCCCACCGACTTTCACTTTCTGCATCTGTCATATGCTTGGTCAACAAGTTGGCTGTCCGATAAAGTACATCGGTAGCAGAACCTCTTGTCCACTGCAAAAATGTGCTGAACATGCTGAAAAGTTTTAGGCAAGTTTCTACAAGATTTTTTTTAAGCTGAGGGTTTCACAGGCATCTATTCCAAACTCTGGGCTGCTGTACCAGAACAATTTTTTTGGGAAAAGATAGAGAGTATTAGAACAAAAGTATTAAAGGAGCCCAACGTCTAGATGGGTAATAATACATGTGCATATATTACAGTTAAGGCCAACATAAGCAGCAATGTTTCTCAGTTTTAGTTAATTCTTTTTATAGGGGAGGGGATAAATATTACAGGATACAAAAGGACTTTATTTTCCAGGCTACTTGTGTTATGCTGCCACCTTCAGGAGAGAAAAAAAAAAGCACAGGCGTACATCCCACCAAACACAACCCCTTCCTAAGCCTCAGTTTTGAAGCAATCAATGAGAAACAGGCAGGTGGGGAGGAATTATTGGACACATAACTTCGTATTCATAACTACTTCGGAAGTACCAAAACACTGAACATGGCAGGTGGGAAAAACAGCAACAAGCCCAAACAGAACAGGGCATGGTGGAATTCCACTTCCAAAAGACATCTTCACCCAAAACTGGCAGCCAAAAGGAGGTGTAAACATCTGCCTGCTAAAACTTCATAAAAACGTGTGAAGATCAGGTAGCCATTACATTTGAATAGATGCTGAATAGCACAGAAGCACTGACAGTCCCGGTGTAACTGAAACAAGGAACCATATTGTCGAAACAAAGCTATAGATTTAGGATGCTTAGTCCTCATGCACACTGGACATTTTTACAGCTGCGGTTATTGGCTTTTGACATTTTTTTTCTACAGCCAGTAAACTCCCCAGCATGTTATCCTACGTGCCCATGCACACAGACTGTAATCAACGTTTTTTGGCAGGGACATTTTTTGGCTTGAAGCAGATCACAACAGGGTTTCAACAAGGAATGAGACGCAATAGGTCTATGAAGCAGGTCAAGCTGAAGACATCTGCACACCAGACTTGAGAAAAGCTTATTTCGCCCCAGGATGAAGGGGGCATAGATCAAGTAAACCAGACCTCAAAAGGAGGTACACAAGGGCATCTACCACAAACGCCTGAGGATCCCTGGTTTGAGACAAACCTGTCTAGTTTGTTGTTGAATCTGGATGCCAAGAGAATCACATCTGGCACCCCCATCAGACATCTCTGAACTCCTCTGGGTGAAAAGGCCCATTCTTCTAGATTGAGCTGCTGGCAGCTGAAAATTTGCCTGCCAATTTTCCCACACTGGAAATGTGCATGGCGAAGAAAGCTGAAATGTTAAGTTCTATCCAAGACAAGATCAGATCCACTTGTCCCTCTGATGGGAGATGTATGCCACAGCTGGAAGAGCCAGCAGAATTGCCCAAAGTTCCAGGATATCAATCGAACACGTGTTTAATGACCATGTACCCTGAACCAATAGATTCTCCAGAATGCCTCCCTGCCATCAGGCATCAGTCATCCTAACCATAAGGATTTCTCAGTATCCAGCATCGTGGGTATCCACCAGTTAAGCTTTGGGAGTTCGATGCAATGACAGAGCCAAGGTCCTCTGACATTTGTTCCATACCAACAAGATATTGATATCAAGAGCTGTGGAGTGAAACTGGGCATAAAGAGACCACATCGAAGGCAGCCATCATCCTCACCTGCAAGGAGCATCTTCACCTGTGCCTTGTTGAGGACTAAGCCCAAGGTCTGCACAGCATGTCGCTACCCCATCTGAAGGTTCAGCATTCAAACAAACCTTTCCAGGACCTGTACCATCTGATAATTGATTGAGGTCAGCTTCTGATATGATTGCTCCCTGAGAATGTTGTCATCAAGGTGCCCCACCATATTCTGAGTGCTTAATACTGGTATTGAAGCAAATACCTTTGTAAAACTCTTGGGGCTGTGGACAGGCTGCAAGGCAACACCACAAACTGACCCTGGCAATCCTCAACTGCCAAAAACAAAAAAGAGTGAGGAATTTGTTGAGACTCTTAATAACCACGGCATCTGTTTGGTTTGTGAATACACAGGTTGAAATAGAAGCTGCAAGACCTCTGCCGCTCAGCTGCAAGCACAATGACCCCCTGGGACAGCAGGCTTTTCAAAGCCGCAAAGAAAAGCAGCAAAACTCCAGTTTGTAAATTCTGGACACCATGCTTCAAATCCAGTCTTTCTTCCTGAGTCAAGGCAGCTGCAAAGGCCAATAGACATCCCTCGCCTGTGTAAGAGAGAGTCACCTGCACTGTAAGGAGGAATTGCCTCTGCATCCAGATGACCATTGTGTCCAGTTCCTCTTATGGATCTGGGACATAAGGCTTTTGCTTACAGCTTAAAAACTGATGCTTGCAAAAGAACTGTTCTTGGCTGTCTCTGTCCAGAAGTGACTTCAGAATCCAAAGATGATCCAAACAAGCAGTCACCCTCAAAAAGGCAGTCCCTTGATTTGCTTCTGGCAGAGAAGTTCCGCCTACCAACACTTGAGCCAAACTATCTGTCCCACGAGGACAGACAAGTTCACACCTGTGGAAGCTGCTGTGTGGAATCTTCTAAGGCATAATCCAAAAAAAAAAAACAAAAAAAAAAAAACTTAAGGCTCTCTGAAAATGTTCCAAGAAAGTTTGGCCAGAGCTTTGGCCAAACTTTAAAGCCATAGCAAATTCCCACTGCAGGCTTCGGAGGATGCATCAGAAAAAAGATTTGATTGTTTGGAGACTGCAAAAACCCTGTAACTTTTCATAGGAGGAATCCAGAAGTGATTATTTAAAGTTTGGGCACATCCACTAGAAAACCCACTGTGGTCCTCTATGCTTGCAACAGCCCTAGACCCAGAGATTGCCCCTGTTGAGGACTTCCCTACAGAGGATTCCCAGTCTTCGATAGCTTCAGCTTTCGGAACATGGCAACAGTCCTGGATGAAGCCCTCCATTGCCCCATTAGAACAGGGCAAGGCATTGGACAAACAAGCGATCTCCAAACCTAGGTGTTGTAGCCATCACAATTGTTAAAAATCAAGGCACAGCCGAGCTGGCATTATGACTGGGTGGAGAGTCCTGCCTTTTTTGACCAATGTCCATTCACCCTAAGGTGGCAGCATACCCAAGTAGTCATAAACATGAAGTCCTCTATTCTCTGATGCACAGATTTGCTTAATTTTTATGCAGTGTGTTGCAATGCACTACACTACGTCATGGTGCAGTGCAGAAGGATGAACAAAATGTCTAACATTTAAGAGAAAAAAAAAAAAAAAAAACACTTTGATGCATCATTACAACATATCAGCACTGCTCCCCCTTTACAGCACAAACCAGCGGCTACATTATGTGACTGCTGCTAAAGAGCTCTATTGCCATACGAACCATGGAAAAGCCAAAAGAAAAATATATAAGCAATAAGTAAGGAAAAGAAATGTGAGCTGGTTAAAAAAAAAAAAAAAAAAAAAAAAAAATTGGACTTTGCGTTTCCAGGTAGTGCGCACGCACCCTACCCACGCTGCCATTCGTGGCCGTCAATCACCAGTCGGTGATTGCCGAGTATCTCTGATGGGGAAGAGAACTGTATGTAAAAAATACAGTTCTCCCTGTTAGCTCATGCACACTGCTTTGGATGGCTGTGCACAGCACAGCCATCCAAAGCAGTGTGATTACAGTGACGCACATGAACACAGACACGTAAAACAGCACATGTTAACCCCTTCCTGCTCAGTGCCATTAGTACAGTATCAGTGCTTTTTATTAGCACTGATCACTGTATTGGTGTCAATGTGACACCAGGTCAGTTCTCCCCAATGTCCGAATGCCCGCCGAAGTCCAGCTATAAGTCACTGATTGCTGCCATTACTAATGGAAAAAAAAAAATTTCTAGTATCTATACTATTTGTAAACGCTATAACTTTCACGTAAAACCAATTTACACGTATTGGGATTTTTTTAAGCAAAGACATGTAGCAGAATACATTTTGACCTAAATTTATGATGAAATTGGTTTTGCTTTTTTATATAGCGCAAAAAAACAAAAACAAAAAAAAAAACCCGCACAGGCGATCAATCACCACTGAAAGCAAGCTCATCGATTCGTGGGGAGATCTTCAGGAGGGCAAGTGGTTAAAGCATGGGTACCGTTTTTTTCTCCCCCTCATGTTTACAAACAAACAAAAACAAACACAAGGTATGCTTAAGAGCAAGTGTTCACCTTGACCAATAACCAGTGCGGACATGCACATTAAGGGCTACACTGATGCAGATAAAAAACAAAAAAAAACAAAAAAAAAAAACCACACAACCATGGAACTTGTTCTGTGCCATGGCTAGACAAATTGCAGGCAGCCAACATATCCCAGAAAGTTGCAGATGTTCATATTTTGGCTTTGCCATTAATTTAAAAAACCCATACGCTAACAGGTGCATGCTGATAACTTACTAAAAGATTGTTGCTTATACTGAAATATCTGGATGCCAAGATACTCTTAAAAGTATTTAGTCCTGTGCAGCACAAGGCTTAGCCAACAAAATACATATACAAGTGATGGTATGTTAAAGCAGCTTAAAAGTGATACTAACAGGTTTTCTGTTCTGCACTCAAGTGAATGTGTGCTTTGCCCACACAGGGCAAAGCAATTGGTTACCTTAAAGCCCAACCCCAAGCAAATAAATTATCCCTGGGCTGTGCCCACACTGCAAGGGACAAACCACCACCGGGAGAGCAGAGGATCAAGGAGGGAACAAAAAAAAAAAAAAACCCCAACCCACCAACCTGGACAAAACCAGCAATTAACCCTTGCAGTGTAGGCACAGCCCCACTGCAAGGGTTTTTTTTTTGTCTATTGTTGGGCTTTAGGCTTAGCTCTCCATAGAAGCATATAAATACCTTCCCTTTTACTACCTCTCTGTTCAGTTCTGCCACAAAGTGGAGGGGGAAATAAAAAAAAAAAATAAAAAAAAAAAAAAGTTTGAGTAAACTAAAATTTGCAGCTTTCATAGGACTATCACTCACCCTTATGACAGCACTGGGCCATGGAGCGAGTCACATACTAGCTACTACATAACTGGTAGTACTGGGTTGGCTCCTGGCACTGAACAGAGTGGTGAAGAGCAAAAGAAAAAGCAAGTATATAATGGACAAAGCACAGGTTTGAGTACACTTGTCCATTAACAGACCCACACTGGAGCAAGAAAAGGAGTGAAGAAAAATTGTATACAGTCAAGCAATTTTAAAAAGCAATCCAAAAATCTTCTATGGGGTTATTTGGACAAATAAAAATGTATTAGTAGAAAAGGAAAAAAAAAAAAAACAAAAAACCCACCACTTGCTAAATTAAACTCAAGGCTCCATTCACACTAGGTTTTTTCCAAATCGATTTTGTGCAATCGTGGCTTGTTTGCTGCAGGGAAAAACGCACTGCGATTGTGGCAAACACGCCCTGCCTTTTCAGGTGCCATGGAAATGAAGGGCACCTGAAAAACCGGGATTGTGAGGTTTTACACTTTTACAGCACGTATTCGAACTGCGGCAATTCTGCCTGCGAATTAAAAAACCCTAGTGTAAATGGAGCCTGAAAGGCTTACCCAGAAGTGGCAACAGTGCTTTAAAGTGTTGCAAAACTGCCAGATCTCTTTGCAGGCAGAGCCACTAATGGGCCCTGGATGCAAGCAGATCTTGCCAACCCTGCAATTTGGCAATGTGTCCACACAAAAGCAACACTATTTCTGTGGCTAGGCATTAAACAAGTAATTCTGGAGAGTTGAGAAAAAGCACAGAAGTCATCTTTCAAAAAAGGGACATCCTCATTTCTGCAAATGCAAAGAATATAACAGTAGGTAAAAAAGTGTTATAAAATATAAAGAAAAAATAAAAAGGGTTGCAAACACCCCCTTCCCCAAACTGCATAGTCTTTATAAAAGGAATTTATGGAAATTATTTTAGTTCATTCTGGCATGGTTGTGTGCTACAGAAGCTCCAGATCTGTTTCAGCAAGTGGGAAGGGTGGGTAGCTCCAACAATGGACAGGCAATAGGAGCTGGAAGGTGACATCACAGCTCGGAGTGCATGAACAGATTTCAGATTTTCCAGACACAGTGGAGCTGCTGCTTCTCAATTACATGACTGCAGTGGAGCTGGGAATAAAACCCCATCCACAAATTTTTTATAAAGGCTATGCAATACAAGTAGGAGAAGGGGAGAGGCAACATTTTTAACATGTCTAGATCACCTTTAATTCCACTTTAACACTAAGCACCTTTTACCCAAAAGGGACCTTTACCAGTCCTTTTATTAGATGAAGTTTAGAATTGTTCCTATGGTTTTTATGTTTTCATTATTCTTACCCTGAAAGTAGTTAAACATCGATACTGGCACCTTCAGACGTATATCTTTGCAAGAGTATAGCAGAACATGTTTTTACTGGCCTGTAATAAGCTGAGGAGTCCTGTTCAATGCAACAGGATTTCCATGGAAACAGTCTATGTTCAAGGCACTTACCACCAAAATTTTTGAAGCCACCTCGGTCACCACCGCTGTGGAGGAAAAAGCGGAGACATGATTTTATGCCCCCCTTTACCACTTAGGGCAACTGAATGAAGAAAAACCCAGTTAAGTGTTAAGACTAGTGCAGCTCCCATGTTACATTCATTGTACAAGAACAAGATATTACCCCCCTCCCCCAAACCACCACCCCCTGTAAAGTCAGCACACATCTATGGCTACTACAATTATTGATTGTTAATTAAACTGCCAATATCTTATACAATGTTCAAATTATTTTCAGCTGAGGAAATTGAAATATTTGTACTATAAATCTATTCACATACCAGCTTATGTCCTGAAGATTCCAGTGAAGAGTTTGCCATGCAGTTTGTGTATACATCCTCTTCTGTAAGGTTATAATGTAGGCATTGCTCATACAGCTGAACCTAATATTGGATTCTAATAAAGAACACCCTGCAGTGTAACATGACTGGCTTTGAGGTGGTCACAGTACACTGTTAGAACTGGGAATTCTGGGAGGAGAGATCTTCAAGTATTCAAGAGGCAAGTCAACATGTGATTCAATTTATCCATGAAAATCTTTTATTTCCCCTTTTGTTTTTTAAAGCACTCTGCAAAGGGTTAATACTTGCCTCGGCCACACTGTTGATTTTCACTGTCTTGACAAGATATGCTGACTGAAAATGTTGGTATTTAACACTTTGTAATACCTTGTTCTTTCCATATGGCCTACATCATTACTGGACACTCTAGTGATGCAGACATCAAAAAACACTTCACTCCTGCTGAAATGTCTATGCCTACTGCAATGGTCAGCTTGTCATTGGGGTAGTAATGTACTGGCCATCTGATAGGATGAGTATGCAGCAGGGGACCAGGCAGCTTACACCCAGAAGGGCGTTGGAGGATCAAGATTTTTCACTCAGCATAGTGCTTGAAGACAGTGTGGAGTGGAGACTGCAAATTAAAATGGTACCAATCCCTTTTGCAGAGAGTGCCTTAAAAGTTTTTAGGACTCCAAGAACTTGGAATTATTTAATCTCTACTTTTAAAATGTAGTGGTCCCAGCTTTTAGCACACTCTGACAGGGGTGGGGGGGGGACAACAAGAGAAAAAAAAAAAAAAACCACCATGCACACTCCTTAAGCTCCACTCCAAGTGTTACTACACTTTAACTGTAGTGTTGCCTGTCGGTAAAACAAGATTTTAGCAAGATTCAGCAAGCTGCAAGGAAAGCTAGACAAATAGGTAGGCAGTCAATACTGACCTCTCCTGGTTACCATGGTAATTCTGCTTTTCATCAAATAACTGACCAGGAACAAGTACATAGCTTATGTTTTCTAACCTCACTTCTTACATGCTTCTTTTAAGTCAGTGTATTTCTAAATTTCAAGAAAAAAGCCAGAAAACTATTTGAGGATGGTAAACAAGAGCAGCCTACCCATTTATGTTGGTTCTAATTTTGCTTAAAGCTTGCTAAAAGCTAGCTTAAGGTTTTAGCAAAGTCAGTATTTGTACCTGCACTACAGGTAAGCCTATAATAAAGGTTTACTTGTAGGTACTGTAAATATCACCTTAACATGCACCATTTAGGAGATATTTACCTGTGTAAAAAACCGACATGCGCTCTGAAGGAACGGCATGCCCCTGCTGGTCCTTCAGAGCTGCGTGCTGTTAGCAAGTGACTCCCGCACAGTGCGGGAGTGGCGTCATCACCGCTCGGCCATTCAAGTCGCTGGAGCCCAAGAACCTGGAAGGAGGACCGAGTAAACATGGGAGCCCTGTCAGCGCACCGCTGGAGGGCTTCATTTTAAGGCAAAAAACACACACACCCTCCAAGGGCCTATGTTGACAGGCTTTTACTACATTCAAACTGGTTTTGCATTCCCATAGGAATGCAAAACTTGCTTAAAGCAGGTCAGGTCACCAATTTTGAATAAATCTCAGAAGCGCCTCAAACTTACAGTTGTGCTCAAAATAGCAGTGTGTTTAAAAAAAGGGAGTAAAGCTCAAAATACTTATAAACAGCTTAATTCCAAACATGCAAATGCATTGGGAACACTGCACAGTCTATTCCAATTAAAAAAAAAAAAAACCCCACACAAGAAGAAAAATGTTTCAAGTTTATTACTTTACAAAAAGTGGAAAAAAAGGAATATTAGGCTGTTTAAAAAAATAGCAGTGTCTGCATTTTTCTTGACAAACTCAAAGCATTTACTGTAAAAACTGAAAAATGCTGGAAGATTTCGTTTTTCTGTGAATCACTAAATATTTAGTTGTAGAACCACCATTTGAGAACTGCTGTACATCTGTGTTGCATGGAGTCAACCAACTTCTGGCACCTGTAAACAGGTATTCCAGCCCAGGATGATTGGACTACATTCCACAGTTCTTCTCTATTTCTTGGTTTTACCACAGAAACAGTATTTTTGAGGTCACCCAAGTTTTCGATTGTATTAAAAAGGTCCGGGATTGGGCTGGCCACTCCATAACATTAATCTTGTTGGTCTGGAACCAAGATGCTGCTTGCTTATTGGTGTATTGGGGGGGGCCGATGTCTTGTTGGAACACCCTTTTGAAAGGGCATTTCCTTGTCGGCATAGGGCAACATGACTTCAAGTATTTTGGAGGCATTCAAACTGATCCATGATCCCTGGTATACGATAAAGAGGCCCAACAACATAGTATCAGAAACATCCCCATATGATGCTTGTGCCACCATGCTTCACTGTCTTTAGTGTACTGTGGCTTGAATTCAGTGTTGGGGGGGGGGTCATCTGAACCTGCAATCCCTACACCCAAAAACAACAAATTTGTTTTCATCAGTCCCCAAAATGTTGCACCATTCTCTTTAGGCCAGTCCATATGTTCTTTGGCAAATTGTAACCTGTTTAGCACGTCATTTTTTTCGACAATGGTACTTTGCGGGGGCTTCTTGCAGATAGCTTGGCTTCACATAGGCATCTTCTAATTGTTAGAGAACTCACAGGTAACTTTAGACCTTCTTTCATCATCCTGAAGTGGATCATTGGCCAAGTCTGCCATTTTGGCTATTTTTCCATCCTTTCGAATGGTAGTTTTCAGTTTTCTTCCATGCCTTTCTGGTTTTGGTTGCCATTTGAGATCATTTTAGCTGAGCAGCCTATCAGTTTCTGCACTGTTTTCCCTTCTCCAATCAACTTTTTAATCATTGTACTCTGTTCTTCTGAACAGTGATTGGAACGACCCATTTTAGAGAGAAATGCACTATACCCAGCATGTACAACATTTGCTGCCTTCGTCCTTAAATAAGGACCACCTGTTTTTTCACAGACTGAATGACCTCTCCAATTGAACGCCACACTGCTAATATTTTGAATGCACCCCTTTCAATTAAGGATTCAATCACACAGAATCAGCAGCATGCTTGTCACGACTATTGGTTTTCTCTTAGTCTACTACACCTTCTAGTAGGCTATTTGCCATGTAAAAGTATAATTTGTACCAAAAACACTGATTGATCCTGTTTGTGATGTTGGACCGCTATTATTTTGAATACAACTGTATGTCATTGACAAGGCCAAAGCCCATCAACACAGGCCTTTATATACACACACACGACAATTTTGGTAATTATGTTTAAAAAAAACTGAAGCAAGAATGAGTTGCTTTCAGTTATCAATGAGGTTTGTTTTATATCATCCTCCTGAAGAATTAAGGAATATTGTATCTTTTATTGGTAACTTCACTACTTTTGTTTAAGATTCTTTTGTCAATTTTCCTTAAACAGTCTGAATTATTGCTAGCCGAGTGTTAAAGACTACAGATATTTCAACACCTCCTGTCCAGTGGATGACATGCAGTGTGGCCAAATACAGACTCACACTTGTAGAGCTCTTGCACATGGCCTCATTAGTGGGGTACAACAAACAATTTTTTTCAGCGCCAGGGAAGCTCTGCTGCTTACAGCTGCCTCAGACATTAATGGTGGTGAATAGCTGGAAGTGGACATACGTTGGTACTCATGTACCGCACACTGTATGGATACATTACCTGAACACATTTGTGTGCTTGGGGGATACAGCCACACATTATACAAGGGTTTTGAGGAACACCCACATCCATGTATGCAGTACCTAGGCATCCTGGAGCAGAATGAAAATTCCTCTACCTTTATCCTGCTATTTCACAAATAAACCTTTATCCATAATAGCAGCAATGTTATTTTAAGAGCCCAATTTAAAGAAAAGCAAAACTGAAATCTGAAAGAACTTAAGGCACATTTCCAACGTAAGCCCATAACACAAAATGCAACAATGTGAAGAAAAATAGTGCTTGGCAAGGTGAGAAGGGAAAAAAAAGAAAAAAAAAAAAAAAAAGTGGCTTCCCAGCACTTCTTGGTTACATATAGCCTGCAAACTTGTATTTTGGGGGGCAGGATTTAAACACCCTGCCCAATAAGCATGCATCTGCTACAGGAAAAGGAATCCATGGAACTGTACATTTACTTAAAATTTGCCTTATAATTGCTGAAAATCATGGATATATTCACTGCTGAACCATAGAAAAGCATTTAACCTTATAATTTAGCAGACAAAAGTAAACCCTTTATGATTAGCAAAATGGTATTCCAGCAAAGATCAGGGCTGCTCCACCAAACATTGACAAGATCAGAATACAGATCCAGCATAATTTGAGTTGAGGATTCATCCCAATTTCTGAGAAACACTGGATATGATGCTCCATATATATATTTTTCTTTAGATAACCAAGTGATAATTGGTAAACAGCCTACACCAGATAGACCTGTGTGTGTTTTTAGGCAGTAACCCTTTAAACATTTTTGCACGCTGATATACAAGAACATGCTTGCCAATACTGTTCCTTTAACAATAAATCATAAAGCTGGCAGTAAACAAACAGGTTAGGTCTGTATTATCTAGGTTTATGAAAGAATACCCTGGCTATGCAACTGCATAAAGAAAACCTGAACATTCTAAGCAAACCAATTATATATGGCACTTGTCAGCCATTTTTTTTTTTTAGCATGGGTTACCTTTTGCTGTGCTACTCTGCTAAGCCAACAAAAACCACCACATTATATACTTAAAATATAGAAAGGAAAAATAAATAAATCACAGGAATGAAATGTCCAATATCTGAAGCAGGAAAAAAAAAACCCACACACTACTTTAAACAGGTCTGTGTATGCCAAAATTGCAAATGCAACTTAGTTTTTTTTTTTTAAATATATAAATATTGCCTTAAGCAAGAGTAACTATGTGTACTAATCCATGAAACCGGCAGCCAGTGTCACCCACACAACTCAACACTTTACTGGCACAGGGCATGTCCTGAAGTGCTGTGACACTTTTTTGTAGAAAAACCACCAAAATATTGTGTCCAAACACCATGTTTATTAAATCATTTGCAGGGTGTTTTTTTTTTTTTTTTTTTTTTTTAAAAAGGAGAAGGCTACAACTAAAATATTTACTGCCCAACCTCTGGTGGAATAATTATATTATACTTTCATGCACAGTACACTAGATGTTAATATCACCTTACCTCATATCACCTCGACGATCATCATAGCCACCACGGCCTCTGCCACCCCCAAAGTTCTGGGATCCGCCATAGCCTCTATCACCATACCTGCCTGTGTCCTTTCGATTGTCATCTATAGGAGGCAAGAGTGATATGAAGCAATACCAATTAAAGCTCTCTCAGTAATTTAAGTGATTATAAAGTGGAATGCCAGTTAAATACTAAGCCTAAACCTACACCCATCCCCCATTCTAAGCCTATTCTATCTACCCTGTAAAAGGAAAAAGATATGTATACAGATTGGGTCTCGGCACCCCCCTCCTTCAGTGTAGTGAGATAGCTGGCAACATATGCCCTACAGTGCCCTATGGGTGACATCACCCAGGCTCTGCAGCTGTTGTCTGATCTCACCTCTTCATTGAAGCTGGCTGCTGGAGAGATCATGTGACCAGACCAATAGTCCTCAACAATAAGTACAGACTTCTTTCCATTACAAGCTAGAAAAAGCTCAAAGTGGGTGAGAGTAAGTTTAGGCCTATTTAGTATTAGTCTATACTTCCTCTTTAAGCCCTCAGTTTTAATGCACTTCCAGCAGCTGTTTAATCACTTACCGAGTATGCAGCTTCTTTATCTTTTGTTGCCCATGACCCACTTTAAGCTAATGCCATGACCACTGCCCCAGGTTTCCTATTACAGGGTGGCTACTTTCTTATGCAGCATCCTACGGAGCCCACTTGTATACAGGGACTAGAGCTGTGTCTCCATACACTATATGCATCAATAAAAACACATCTCTGAAAACCAGATGGCAGGTACTCACCCCACCCTTCCCTAGTCCAAGCTACCAGACTGGATGGAGACTGCACTGTCCGCTAGCAACTCTTTTCCGTAAGGACAGGAAGATGGGGGAAGCAGCACTGGGATAAAGAGCGCCAACAACATTGAAAAAAAATACTAAACTGCAAGTGCTGGGGTATTTTTCTTTTTAACTCTACTGGGATATATTTATTTTATAGTACTTAATGTGTTAAGCCAAAATGCTGAGGGTTTACAAGAGAAGTAGGAGAAATGTTTTGATAAAAAAAAAAAAAAAAAAAAAAAAAAAAAAAATCATATTTACCTAGGTGGATGCAGCATCAGTTCAGGTGAGTCACTACTGCCAGCTGAAAACGATTCACAAGGGTGCAGAACGAACTGCACTCCTGTGATCCATAGGAAAAAGTACAGCCAAAAGAGCTTTGTCTGTACTTCTCCTTTAATACCACATTAATACATTATAACGTATCCCTATATTTGAAGTATTAAGAAGACTGGGTGAGTGGTTAAGTGCCTTTTATAAGAGTGCACCTTTTATTTTCCATTTTTTCAACATTATATAGAGCATATTTGAGATCAAACATTTACAGTATAAAATATTGTCTTATATACAGCCATAAGGAAGAGAGGATGGCAGAGTCTGTCCACTTCAAAAGAGAATTCAGGTTTAACTGTTTATAAGATGGAGAATCTTTTAATACTTTTTTTGTGATGTCAGATCGGAATACAGAAGAAAAAAAAATGCCAGGTCATCCAGGAACAATCCTAAAAAAAAAAAAAAAAAAAAAAAAAAAAAAAAAAAAAAAACAAAAAAAAAAAAACACACCACCATCTCCAGTCACAATATTGGGCACTATACACAGCCTCATGTTTTGAGGTATCTTTATTCTAACTACTCTTGCTACTGTGTGCTTAGCGTGTGCTATGAGATAACCAGAAATGATCCTGCATTCCAAGGGGACTGCTTGGTCCCCCTTGTAGATCTTGCTCAGGACATAGTATGATCCCAATTTGGTACTACCGATGAAGTGAATTTTGAAGTCTAGGAAGCACATTGAGCTTTAAATTGCTTATCCCAAATCATCAAAAGGAATTGTTAAATTATGTTGGGTGTTTCCCTTGATGTATTACGGATTTGCCTTTCATGGAAGGTAAAGAATTAGGCTTATATAGTATTGTTACTTTGTTCTATTTTTTTATTTTTTTTTTTTAAATCACGCAGTTTTTAATAAAAGAATTGTAACAATATAAGTAAATGTGGTTTTAAGGAATATTTGTTACTTTGTATTGCCTTAAAAAGCACCACACCTTAGTCCAATAGTGTTGCTTGCTAGATCTTGTTTAGAGTGCAGAAAGGCCATCCAAACATCCTAAAAGGGAACTCTGATATCAAGAGATCAGTGGGCTGGGATAAGTTCAGCCATGTGGACATTTTTGAAAAAAGGATTTGTCCAAGGGACTAAATCGGTGTCCCAATCTACTTGTCAAAGAAAAAAAAAAAAAATTTATTTTTTTCTGAACCAAAACCGTATTTAAAAAAATCGGAGGGGATATTAGTAATGTTGCAACAACAAAAAGGGTTTTGTGGCGACTTAAACGTTTAATAAATTTTAACATTGCACAGTTTATCTCCTCCTCCCTGCCTCTCACCAGCACCGCACTCGGGGACTGGCAGAAAGACACCAAGCAGTGTAATGGGCACTGATTGGGTGCTTTTCAGGAAAGGGGAGTGTCGGCTTTATCCCTTTCGCTGCCAGAGCCGTTTTAGCGTTTCTTGCACAAGATTAAAAAATCATTTTAGGCCTGAAGATTACACAAAAAACATAATATATATTTTCTGTAATCAGAGACCCTAGAGAACAAAATAGTGATAGTTCCAATTTTTTTATGTCGCATGATATTACCACAATATTTCATTAAAAAAAAAAGCAATAAAATTACTCAAATGTTTTTAAAAATATAAAAGATGAGATTGCAGCGAGTAGACAGATATCCAACTTATCAAACCTTAAATTTGCGTGCATGTCAACAAACTTCAGTACCCTATATTTCTATAAGTGACGCTTTTAAAGCCCCTTCTAGGTCATCAGTATAGCGTTACTGAGGAGGTCTAATGGCACATCGCACTGCATTACATTCTTTCCCAGCCGCAATTGCCGGGAATCTCTCAACAGGGACCTGGAAGTGACATCATAACGTCACTTCCAGGTCAGGACAAGAAAGGGAGGGGAGGAGAGAGGACGCATCCTCTTGCCTCCCTCCCCTCTAGCTACCAGCGGTGAGCCGGTCCTGCAAATGGCCAATGCCAATTGAACACTCACACAAATTTGGTGCATTCAGTATTAACTGATCTAAGGTATGGGAGTGGGAACTGTATGGGCAAAGTCAAGAACAGGTAAAGAAATTTTGGCAAAAGACATTTTAATATTACGCATACTTAAACTTAAAGCTATGCAACAATGCATAAACTTACAGTTTTATGAAGCAAGAGTCATTAGGATTGGCTAAATAAAGAGTAACTGTCAACCCAAGCAGAGTTTAAGAAAAAATATTTCAGTTCCCCCAAAACTAACAAATTTGCTGCCTGTGATGATTGCAGTGTTCCATAAATTAGGTTGCTGCCAACAAGGGGTCAAGTCATAAAGAAATACATTTTCTGCTGTGTAATAGGGCAAGATAAATGGACCAGGTTGCCCATGTGATATAGAAAGCGAAAATTTTCTGGTGTCCAAATGCTTCACTGAGCAAACCTGGTGCATTATCTTAGTATGACAACAGGAAATACTTGTATACTGTCAACACCTGGATTTATGGGACATCTTTTGTAAAATGCATAACCTTAGTAAACATTTGTCACATATACTAGGCAAAAAACATCTAAACCGATTTATAAAATCACCTTGCGAGGAAGCTCCATAGCTCTCATTCCGTGAAGAAAATGGCTGCTGCTGTCCAAAGCCTGAAGGTTCATAAGACCCTTGATGCGGTTGTTGCCCATAAGCCGATCGTTGCTTTTGTCCAAAATCTTGCTGGTCATAGGAGTCATGAGGCTGCTGATACGATTGTCCATCATTGTTATCTGGCTGGTTGTCACCGTATGGGATTTTGCTGCTGAACCTGGAAATTTTTCAAAAAGTAATCATCCAAAGAGTTGGATGCTCTGGATATTTACTGCACAAGCATTAAAACAAAAAAAAGGACAAGTTCACCTATGGAAACATGTTACATGGTGTTCAGGAGAGAGGATTGGGGCAGAGAAACATATAGTGCACATAAATTCTAAGCATGTTTATGCATTCTAATGGACAGAATTGGTATTCTAAACAAAAAATAAAAAAGATCACCAGCGTCAAAAAAAATATTGTGAAATAATTCCAAAAAGGTCTGTGAAAACGCCCTGGAGGAGGGGCGAAACGCGTTTACACACTTCCAGCTTCACTGTTCAACATACGTTACTTCCGGTGAGTGGAGCACACGCCGGTGTGCGGCGCTCTCAGGGGCCATCTTGCTAGAGGGAGGAATCAACCATGTTTATACATGCTCTCATCTATCGCTGACTGTGAGATCTTCACCCTGGCTATATGGAGATTTGGCTCCAGATATAATAAATGCTGATTACATTCTTTTAAGATGCGAGTGGTTTGGTATTTGAATTCATCCTGTTTGAGTCACAGTATTACACTATATATATTTTTTTCTCTGCACAAATTATTTTCCTATGGCGAGTGATCTTTGGTGGCCCTGGAGGTTGAAGGCTGATTCAAAATGACAGTTTTTAGTTCTGAGGCATTTGTCTTGCCTACATTTGGGGGATGTCTATCTATACCTGGAGATTGGAGGCTGATTCGATGGGATCTAGGATTCCTGAGTCCAAATTTAAGGCGTGTTTTTTTTCCACCAATATCTGGTGAGTGCGGCGTATGATTAGAACACAAACAGGTGTTAATACTGGTCAAGGGTCTTGGAACAAGGACTTTATTCTATTTACCATATTCTATTTTTTTGGAGTGGGACTACTTCAACATAAGATTTTTTTGAGTTGCGCATATATATTTATTTGCGCTTTTTTTTTTTTTAGAATTAGTATTCTGGCCAAGAGAATGTATCAACACACAATATGTGCCCTTTACAGCGTTTAAACAGCTTTTCTCCTGCCAGGAAAAAAGTTGTTCAGGAGGAGCTGAGCAAATGCTCAGTCTGTATAAGGCCTTAACCTGAACACTGCAAAGTGTGGAAATCCAGGAATATCTTTTTCAAGCTTGGCTCAATACAAGTATCCATAATAGATATCACAAGGGCTGCTAACTATGCGGAAAGTTACTGCAGTAGTCCACACTCAGTACAGCGAAAGCCATGATCCTCCACGTGCTACTGCAGCAGCTTCCCTACTGCACAATGTGCAAAGGGTTTGGGGCGCTCACGTGACACCACTGCAAACACAGAAGATCATGGCTATTACTGTATGTAGCAGTGATGATTACAGTGATTTTCAGCATCACCAGTAGCCCCCCCAGAGACAATTCAAGTCCAAAACACACACACACACACACACACACACACACGGAGCCCTTTGAAGGCTCCATTCAAATATAGGCAATTTTCACACATGCATTGTTAAAATGTGCAATTGTGCATCAGCGTGTTCAGGTGCCGTTCATTTCAATGGCATCTAAATATGTGGGTAGATTCTGCCACAATTGTCACATGACAATCGCAGCAGAATCATCCTGTTTTTAGGTGCCATTGAAATGAAAGGCAACTGAACACGCTGATGTGCAATTTGACATTTTAACAGCGAGTTTTAAAATCACAGGCAATTCCAATGCCTATATGTGAACGGTGCCATAGAGTCGATTTAAAAAAAAAAAAAAAAAAAAAACAATTAAAATTAAAAGATTATTCTCATACCCTCCTCTGGAGGACTCTGAACTCTGCTGAGAATAGCTTCCATAGGATGGCTGGCTTTCATATGGTGCTTGGCTCTGTCCTTGTGAAGACTGTCCTTGTGAAGACTGTCCATAACCTAAGAAATTTCAAAATATTAAACTTTTAAACTAAGCACTTTTGCGCCGCCCTATAGCAGAAATACAGCTACAGGGTGGCACAGGTGCACAAAAAAAAAAAAAAAAAATTTATCACATACACATACAGCATGTGCGCGCCCTACCCGCGCCGCCATTCACGTCCTCGGCTGTCAATAACCGGGTGTCGGCCGGAGATTTCGTGCTGGCACCCAGTGATCTCCGAGTATCTCCAACAGGGGAGAGACCTGTGCATAAAACACAGATCTCTCCCCTGTCAACTCCTGCACACTGCTTTGCATGGCACTGCACAGCTGCGCCATACAAAGCAGTGTGCTTACAGTGAAACACAGCCTCATAGTAAAACAGCACACAGTTAACCCTTTGATCGCTTGACGCTAACCCTTTCCTGCCCAGTATCATTAGTACAGTGTCAGTGCTTTTTATTAGCACGGATCACTGTATTGGTGTCATTGACATCCCCAGTGACACCAAGCCAGTTCCCCCCAGTGTCAGAATGTCCCCCGCAGTCCCACTATAAGTCTCTGATCACCGCCATTACAAAAAAAATAAAACAAAATTGCAGTATAGTTAATATATATTTGGGCACAGGCACAATGTTCATACTTTTGGCAATGTATGCCACAAGAATAAATTAAAACGAAACAATCCAAAGGTGCCTGTTATAAATCAACTTGGGGTTGACTGGTTAGTGCAATTTTACCAACAAGCATAAATTTCACACACTGTATATTTCTGAAATACGATGCCACAAAAGACATACCGCCTGATTGACTTTGTCCATAGCCAGAACTGTAGCTTCCATAGTTTTGTCCATAAGCAGATGACTCGGCTGTCTGCCCATAGCCAGAATAATCCTGAGGGGGTAGGGGAAAAGGAAAAAAGGTTTAAGACAGAAGTGTGTCCACCCAGAAGTGATAACTCTTGCAAAACATCAGCAAGCAGAAGTTCCCAACTGTGTCTTATGCGACATAGCTGCGAGAGTTCTACTAACCAGCTAGGGACACACAAAAGGGGTCTTAACGACTCCCCCTGCTGGATTTTATTTTACGCTAGAAATAATGCAGCAAGAGAAAAGAACTGAGGTTGAATACTAGCCCCTACCAAATACTACCACCATATTGAAAGGCTTGAGTTCACACTTGAGCAGCTTTTGAAAAGCATTCTGCAGTGCACTGCTTTTCAGAGGATGGCCAAGTAGCCACTGTCAAGCAGTCAAGAGACAATCCTGCTCTCTCCAGAATGCCATTTTACAAATGGCTATATTTAATGGGACCAACATGCCACAACTGTGAGCCAAGCACTT
Organism: Staurois parvus; assembly: GCF_062004578.1. Classification (NCBI taxonomy): domain Eukaryota; kingdom Metazoa; phylum Chordata; class Amphibia; order Anura; family Ranidae; genus Staurois; species Staurois parvus. The sequence goes on along the minus strand of NW_028317968.1, from coordinate 4,176,848 downwards.
GGCTCATGGTTGAAGAGTGGCCCCTTTGACTTGAGTGACCACATCTGACAGGTATTGCCAGCTGTCAACTCGACAAGCCATATTAAATGTGCTGCAACTGTAATGCAAAGGACATGTACACAGCACCCTCAGTTGTATGGTAGCTTTTTAGGTAGGCAGTCCATATAATTCAACACTATATGAATACGATGATACATGTGGGGAAAAAAAAGAAAAAAAAAAAACAAAAACACACACACAAGACAAAAAGGTTGGTGGTGGAGTTGTGAATGCACCAACAAAATGCACATCAATTTCAATCCAGCAAACCCTGCATTTCTATGGAAGGCCCCCTTGCCATAAAGGTCATCTTGCTTGGCTCTGAGTTTTCTTGCAATGATTTTACATGTGCTCTTGATAAAAGCATAGACTGACTAACCACAACAAAATGTAATACTAGTTTTATATTAAACACGATTACAATTTCACCTCTATACTTAGAAATATATTTAAACTACATCAGTCACAGAAAATGATGCAACTGGAGGTAGATATGCTTGTATTTTACAACTAAGCATTATTTCATGAAAGAAATTTACATAGACTGGCTTATCAGTTCCCTGGAGCTTACATAAAATTAATTGCGTTAGTGTAAGTAAAATATTTTTTGGAGAATGCGCAGAAGTGTTCGACTCAAGTTTGTATTGTTAGTGTCCCTGTTGGGGAGAATCACTTCTCTGTTTTGGTAACAATGATCAGCTGACAACTGAGGGAAATTTAAAAATTCTGAGTTATCACCAAAGAGGAGGGGGTGAATCCTCCAACAGGAACATCTGTTTCTGAGACAACTCTTTGGGAGATCATTACCCTCACTTTGGAGAACCAAAAATACAGAAATATCTCCTACCTGTGCAGGCTGCCCAGTGTTTTGTCCTCCTTGATTTCCATAACCAGAATAACTAAAAAATTCAGAATAAACACATTTATGAACATTACTGCTGTAATAGGAAACCTGAGCCAAGAAAAATACTGTGGTTTTCAATAGACCTTTTTTTAAAATGCTAGTTGCCTTGTTGTGGTGATACGAAGAATATTTTTTCTCGTTTTAATTGTTGACCTTTAAAGATGAACACCAGGCAAAAAAGTTCCCTTGCAGTGGGCCTGTGTTTACACTGCAAAAATTAATGGTTCATTGTTATCTAGGGGAGTGATGAAGGGAAGTATACTTACCTGCACAAGTCCAGTCCCCGCACCCTAGCAGTTTTGAGTCCTGATGTCACCAAGCCGACAGCAGGTTCCATACACCTTCTCTGGAGGTGAGGATGCCAAGAGCATACTAGAATTGTGGGGAAGTACCGTTTACCAAATGAGCTGAGGATCAGTAGAGTATAAGGTTCTCTTTTCTCCCCTGGACAAAACAATTAATCCGCAGCCCCACTGCGAGGGAAGACCATTTTTTGGCCAGAATTGGGCTTTAAGAAGGGTTTACTAAATTAGAACTGAGGTCAAGTTCTGCTCATTTTGGATAGAGTAAAAAAAGGGGCTAAAACATTTACCAGGATTTTATTTGCAATGTGTAACACTGAGGAAATTTGGGGGGAGCAATCAGCCAAAAAATTAAGGAAAGCCCTGGCAGCCACCAGAACAAGCGTGGGATTTTGGATTTTCTTTCACTTTTGGTGATAAGGGTCAAGATGGTAAATCTTCCTAACCAGGAGACTGACTGCAATTAAAAACCTGACAGGTGTTCCAATCCCTGTCCACTTAAAAAAAAAAAAAAAAAAAAAAAAACACAGTTTGCATTCAACTACATCTAAAACTGCTTTAACCACTTGCCCTTCAAAGGATATACCTCCCTTCCTGACCAGGCCATTTTTTGCAATACAGCGCTGTTATTTTAATTAACTGCACGTTCATGTAACGTTGTACATAAAATGAAATTTATGTCCTCCCCCCCCCCCACAAATAGAGCTTTCTTTTGGTGGTATTTGATCACCTGTGCGGGTTCTCTGTTTTTTTGTGCTATAAAAACTGACAATTTTGGAAAAAAAAGATATATATATATATATATATTTCCCCAATTAAAAAAAGATAACATTGTCATAAATTTAGGCCAAAATGTATTCTGCTACATGTCTGCTTAAAAAAAAAAAAAAAAAATCCGAATCCATGTAAATTACTTGGATTACATGAACGTTATAGTGTCTACAAACGGAGATACACGCACTGGAATTTTTTGGTTTTTTTTTTTTTTTTACTAGTAATGGTGGCAATCAGCGACTTATTGCGGGACTGCGGCAGGCATTCTAACACTGGGGGGGGACTGCCACTGACATCCCCAATAATACCAATACAGTGATCAGTGCAAATAAAAAGCACTGGCAGTACTAATGACACTGGGCAGGAAGGTGTTAACATCTGGGGCAATCAAAGGGTTAACTGTGAGCTGTGCCTTTTAAATAGTGTGCTGTGTGTGCTTTACTGTTTACACAAGTTGCTTTGTATTGCTGTACTGTGCAGAGCAATACAAAGCAGCCTGTTCATGTTGACAGGGGAGAGATCTCTATTGTTTACATACAGACCTCTTCCCTGTCAGCTCCACCAACGATCACCGAGTCCCGGCTGAGAATTGACATGCCAAGGAGCCAATAGCGGCACGGGTGGGAAGATTGTGCACGCCCGTCGCCCTGTAGCAGTACTTTTGATTCTTCTAAACTGATACTTCTGAACTTCTAAGAACAGTAAAAAATTGCTCTTTAAAGTTGTTTATACTTCCCAAATAACCTTGCCTGGGTTTAGAAAAGCCAAGAGTGAATGAAGCCTAACTTCAGTCTAAAAACACCCAACTTGGGGAATAAATGCCTGGGAGGTAGTCCATTCCTCCATAAAGGGGACACACCAGAAGTACAGCACAATGACAGCTGAAAGCCCCTTGTGTGAGAAACAAGCGGTTCACTGCCCTGTTCACCTTACTTTAAAAACTGTAGTAAAAAATGGAATGGAGCAGTTGCTGCAATTTATTTTGATTGCTGAAGCTGGTGCAGATCACATGAGGTCTCCAGCTGCAATACTATTCTTAATGCCAACTGTGTAGAATTGATACAAAATTAAATTTGTAAACTCTGAACAAAAAACAACCATTCCCTTACAGAATTTTAATAATGGCTTTTTTTTTTTTTTTTTTTTTTTTTTTTAAAATATAGCATTGCTAAATACCTTTTTATTGCTGTGTTTGTAAGCAGTCACCTGATTTTTATTATTCTCCTACCAAAGCACAGGGACTGATTGGGGAAGGTATTAAAGAAAGAAGAGGGGAGGAGCAGTTGCAGGGGAATCCTTAGTAAATCAAGACAGGAGGGGTGGAAAAGGAAGCGGCTTAATACAGACTACTGAACTAAGAAGTACAGACAGGCTGTGTTCTTACAGTGTGTACACAGAATGGGATTACGAAATACAAACTGACCACACTGTCATGATCAGCAGCCATGATCATTTTACTAACAGGAACAGAGGCACAGGCCGGATCAACCAGTTATACTAAATTGAAAGCAGTATAAAAGATTGCTGTACTACAATCCACATTATATTGCTTTAAAGAAGCAGGAGCACCATTTTTTTTAAGGTTTACAAACACTTTAAACTTGTTGCAATATTTTTTTTTGTTGTTGCAGTTTTTTTTGCAATAATGTGCTGTGATGATCATACTGAGAAATGGTTTTAACCGATACTTACAATAAGAGGGCACAAACCATTCTCCAGTCACTGGGGTTCATTTTTCTTTCGTGCCAGAACATATTGCACTCATACATTACCAATGAGTAGGTGAAGACTCTAAAAACATACCCTTGTTGATGTTGTCCTCCATAGCCTCCATAACTGCCAGGATCTAAAAATGTAATTTTAAACAGTACATTAGAAAATGTAAGCGATCATTTTCAGGAATATATATTCGGCAACCTGGGATTCATACATATTTGCAAGTTTAGGAACAGGGAGTTCCAGAGTACTAGTACCTGCACTGCATTAAAAATGGGATCCTTGATTCCATTGTGTATTCAATTTTTAAATGTTCATGTCTGATATTTTGCAATCAAAAACACACACACACACACACACACACACACACACATATACACATACACACACACACATTTTAAAGTGACTAAACTCTGGTATGTGTGTTCTTAACACAGAAAACTACCTTCTATTGCTCAGTCTCATACAGAACTCAAAATTCCTTTGTTTGCCGCTGTCCTCAGATTTCCCTTTAGAGGGTGGCTGCATTCGTTCCCCACTGGATGTAGGAACATAGCTACCCTCTCTTGCTCATGCCAAAAATGGAAAATAGGATGTGTTGTGAACATAGCAGTGAACATGGGAGGGGGTCTGGGAGCTCATGGGGTACATTAATGAAAAAGATGAAAAATGGCTTACAGGGCCATTAAGTAGTACGTCTGTACATTTAAACTGACTATACATGAATCGAAATTTGGCTGGTTCAGACGTATTTCAATCCATGCATAGGCAGGCTGGTTGTACTGAGGTCAATCTACCGGTCAATATCTGTACAGTCATCCTGCTGCAATAATTTTTTTCTGACAGCAGGAAAGTCTCCCCACTGTCAGAATACAAAGGCTCAGCAGGAGGTTTCCCCCATCCAACTGAAATGTGTGGATGGACGAATAGAGTCTTTAGACGAAACAAAATATGCACATAGATGGCTGGCATACAACACAGTATAAGCTTGCTACTTAAAAGACCCCAAAGTTTCAAGTTCATTCCGGATATGTTCCTACTGTACCATCAACTTGTGTTAAAAAGTATCCTGTTTTCTTTGTATTGCTTCCTTTGTGTGAAATCCCTGGTGATCCTATCAGTCCTTCTGCTTTGCTATTCAAAATTGACCACACAAGATTGGAGAGCACAGTGGTGTCAGTTCTCTAGTTGTGCTGAGAACAGAGCCTGCTCTTCTCCAATGAAGAAACTTGTGCTCACCCCCCCCCCCCCCCCCCATTCAAACATACACCCTTTCACTGGGAAGATCAGTGTGCTACCATTTTTCCTTCCCTACGTCTCTTATGCAGCAGAAAACAGAGGGTATGTGATAACTTCTACAAAAGGGGGAACACATTTGTTTTTTATATTTACACACAAATATTTTGCCTTTCACTTCTATTTTAAACTGAATAGGTTGTTTTACAAGGTGAGGGTTCACATATACTGTAAACCAGATATTTAGAGACATTACCTGCTTCACACACACTTTCAAAAAAAAAGAAAAAAGTGAACATTTCTCATACTAGTAGCAGAGGTTTCTCTCACACTAACGTTTCTTGGGACTATTCAATATCAGAAGAATGGTCAGTTACCGGATAAGAGATGCAAGAGATGGGTATTAGATTGCGTTTGGTCCATAATCTTGTTGAGTACATGACTTTGGAAGTGAACCTACAGACAGACTAGGAATTTGTTGTGAGCCAAACAGTCCTAGTAAAGAAAGGCTGAAAAAAAGACTAAGGGCTGATTCACATCAGCAGTCTCACAGATCACACAGCTGCTATTGTGCTCCGGGAAAACAAGGTGCTGAAAAGCTAACCCCACTTTTTTTTTTAAAGAACTTTGACAATGTAATTCATGAACCACCTCAATACCGGGCACTTTCACTCCTTCCTGCCCAGGCCAATTTTCAGCTTTCAGCACTCTCACACATTGAATGATAATTGTGAGGTCATGCAAAAACTGTACCCATATGAAATATTTGTCTGAGAGAATTTGTTTTGGTGGTATCACCACTTGGTTTTTCTAAAAGAAGAAAAAAAAATGTTTCTTAGCTTATGTTTTAAAATTTTGAAGTGAAAATTAAAGTAATATTTCTTCTTCACTGGTGAGGCTGCACTGATAATCAGGATACTGATGATCAGTGCCCTGATTATCAGTGTAAATGTGCCCTGTCAGCCTTGTATCGCCAATAACTGGCAAGTTTGTTTACATGGGATCAGCTGTGATAGGACACAGCTGATCACATGGTAAAGGGCTGCTGTGATCGGCCCTGTACGTCGATCTGATCAGCTGTGTCCAGAGAAGAATGCCCCTCAATTCATGTACCTGGTGTCCTGCCAAAATAAAATGGACTGCTACGGGTTTGCACAAATCAATAGGTTCACCCAGGATACTCTTGACTAGAGCTGTTCTAATATCACTCATGTTTCTGAAACCTACACTTAAAAGGGACCTTTTGTTTTGCCCACAAACTAATGAGCAGGGGCATTTAAGAATATAAAACGCGTAATCAGTGTTACAGTTCGGGTAACCCTGTATCTGGTAACGTTTCCTACTGTGGGGAAGTGTGAAATATTCCCCACAGATCAATGAGTTGCATACCTTACAATTGTAACAACTCTGTCTTTTTGACAACTTGAACACTGCCTTAGCGTATTTGGTCCTAGGGTCTGCTTGAACTAATAAGTCACGTAGGGATCTACCTCTCTTATGTACCATTAATGGTGGATTCTTTAAGTCAGGTGATAGAGTGTCATCAGCTCTAAAGGATGTTCATGTTACTCATGACTATTTAACACGCTCAGATTCCTGATTGAAGTCGTGTATAAATAGTGGCCTGTTGGCAGCCCTAGGGCTTCCTTCAAAATCTGTTGTAGTTCTGGATAATGCCTGGTCAAGTACTCGAGTAGGATAACCTCATTCCACAAATTTTATAAACATGGCCTCAAGTTGTTCTGTCCTATCATTCATACAGGAGCAAATGCATAACACCCCCTTGAACTGGGAAATAGGCTATCATGGAAATGCTTGGGATGTGCGCTCTGCTAATGTAGTAGGGTGTTCCTGTCGGTTTTGAGAACACAGAGGCCTGGAGTGTACCCTGGTTATTAGTGATCCTCAATGCTGTCTGGGAATATTTCAGGGTTGAAAATGATACTGGGAAAGAAGCCGTTAAGATGATTGACAAACTCTTAAAAAAAAATAATGTTTCTCATTCCCAAATAAGGAAGATATCATCAATACATCTTCGCCAGCATTTGACATGATCAATGAACAAAGGCATGGGATAAATGTTGTGCTCCTCCATATACCCAGCAAACAAAATCACATGTCTGATGAAGGGGTCCTGCGGGACGCCAAAACGTTGCCTTGCTGTAACTATGTGATCACTCATTAAAACCTTTGGACCCATATTGGTGATCCTCTGTGTGCTGGTGATATTCTCCTCACCTGTGCCCAATGACAGCAGATCACGGAGTAAATACAGTTGCTGGTTATCATCAGCACTTTCCTCACACTGTCACAGAGGAGATCAGCACTGATGATTAGTGCCCTGCAGTGTTGCCCGTCCATGCCACCTCATCAGTGATGCCTATCCACGCCACCTCATCAACGTACATCAGTGAAGGAGAAAAATTACCCATTTGCTAAATTTTATAATAGAAAGAAAAACATTTTTTTCTTCAAATCTTTTGCTCTTTTATAGTACAAAAAAAAAAAAAAAAAAAAAAAAAAAAACCACCCAGTGACGATTAAATACCACCAAAAGAAAGCTGGGTGTGACAAAGGATAAAAATATCATATGGGTACAATGTTGGATGACCGCACAATTGTTATTCAAAAGTGCAACAGCACTGAAAACTGGCCTGGGCACAAAGGGGGTATAAGTGCCTTGTGGTAGGCAAGTCTTTAAAGCATATGCTACCCTACATTTCTGATATGTACCTGCTGTACCATGTACTTGTATGAATAAGTATCCTATTCATTCTGCGTTGCTTCTTTTGTGTGAAATACCTGGAGTTCCTGCCAGTCCCCCCTAATGACAAAAATATATTGCCATATACCAAATTAAACTCCATTATATAAATAAAATCACAAACTTAAATACCAACGAATAAGTGTTAAAACGGTGTTCCAGCTGAAAAAAAAAAAGTCAGCAGCTACAAAGACTGTAGCTGCTGACTTTTAAAAATACAGACACTTATCTGTCCCTCGGTCTAGTGGTGTCCTCACCACCGCTGGTTTCTCTCCCTGGTGCTGACATCTTTAGTGTGGGTACCTGGCTGTGCCAGCTTGCGGCTTCACAGTCGGGTGCGCATGCGCGAGAAGCGCTGCGCTTTTTGAATGGCCCCGTAGTCTTCTGGGACCTGTCACGTGCCCCAGAAGACTACAGGGAGGACAAGTTCCACTTTCGATTGCCTAGGCGATCGCAGCAAAGTGGGAGCAGGTACCTGTCAAATTAGTGTACCCGCTCCCCAAAGGTGCCAATCCTTAACCACTTCCATACCGGGCACTTTTACCCCCTTCCTGCCCAGGCCATTTTTCAGGTTTCAGCGCTCTCACACTTTGAAAGACAATTGTGCGGTCATGCAACACTGTACCCAAACTAAACCTTTATCATTTTCTTCACACAACTAGAGCTTTCTTTTGGTGGTATTTAATCAACACTGGGGGTTTTATTTTTTGCCAAATTAACAAAAAAAGTTGTTTTTCTGTTATAAAACATGTTTTTCGGTTATAAAAGTTTGCAAATAATTGTTCTTCATAAATTTAGGCCAAGATGTATTCTGCTACGTGTCTTTGGTGAAAATAACCCAAATTAGGATGTATTTTTTAGTTTGTAGGAAAGTTAGAGTTCACAAACTGTGGGATATATCTGAATATTGATCAATCCTGAAGTACTGACAGCCAATCTAATTTCTTGAGGTGCAAGAATGTCAGGACAGTACAGATATCCTCCAAATGACTCCTTTTTACAAAGTAGACAGTCCGACGTACTTCATAAGAGGAATGGCGAGTTTTTTTAAGTTTATTTTGTCATAATTTTTCAGAAAATGAAAAAAGTTAAAAAAATTTTCACTATTTTTTTTTTTTTTTTACATACTGTCACCAGTGCAGTACAGTGTCATCATATAACTGGCATGGCGGTGATCAGGGACACTGACTGGTGATAGTATGAAAAAAATAATTTTTTTTAATTTTATTATTACTTTTTTTTTTTAAGATTTTTTTTTCCATATTTCACTATGATCAAAGTAGTACAATGTTACCATAGTAACATTGTATTACTTTGGAGAAGTGATCAGTTTTTTTTTTATACACAATTTGCTTACAAAGAATTACTTTGCTATAAGCAATTCATTCAGGGTTTTTTTTTTTGTGCTTAGCTGTGATTTGGCCACGGCTGATCACATGACACAGCTGGGCTGTGATTGGCCCAGCTTGTGCATGTGATCACTGTGACCATTCACAGCTAGACACACTAGTATACAATGGATGGCATGAATGATTGTATACAACTGTCATGTGACCTGCTGTGATTGGTCACAGCAGGTCACATGGTACCGGCAACAGGGCCGCTACTCAGATCTGTCATCGGCCGTGTCCGAGGTACACGGCCAGTGGCAGATCACACCGCTGCGTGGCTCTGCAGGCATGCAAACTGCGCATGCCCAAAAGGACACCCGGAGAGACAAGGGGTTGTGCAGGCCGCCAGCTGGCTATAGGCTGGTGGGAACCTGTTAATGGGGACTGGGGGACAAAGGCTTAAAGCTGAACTTCCCCTTTTGGGTGGAGCTCCACTTTAAAGTTCTGTAATATATTAGTAATAGTATAAAATACCACTCACTAAACACCAATGTGATATCCACATGAGAAGAGTGTCAACTGCACAAGGCAGCGCTGGCAGGTGTTTATGGCAGGGCTGTGTCCCCAGTGGGCTGTTCCCCCTGACTTCCTGTTTTGTTACCAGGTCAGATAGAAATACCCATAACAGAGACAACAATAAAAACCAACAGCACGTGCTGATCGTACCCCTAAAATTGCAACAAACTGTCACGTTTATTATGTAAACAGAAAAAAAGGGAAGTTTTCCTTCATTATACTCAGCACATGACTGACAAACCCACGGGTGAAGGAAAGCACTGCCCTGTGAAGGGTTCCATGACTTCTTACTGAGGGAAGAAGCAGCCTCCATAGGCACACACGTGTCAGGGACAAGCACACAGCTACACACCGCCCACGTGCAGTGCAGCCATCATACAGAAGACGTCTTCCTGCTGCTGTGCGGCCTCTGCCTGTCCTGCTGCGTCACTCTCACTCGTCCTGATAGCCAGCTCAGCCGGGTCACACAACCCACACTCCAACACACAAGCAGAGATACAGCCCGAGCTAAAGCCCCCCTACCTGACGACATGATGGCGGCAGCCAAAAGGACACTCAAGAGCCAAAAAGGAACAGCAGCACAGCGTACAGGAAGCTAGCGTCACGTTCTAAACCTCGCGATAGCGTCCGTACGTGCTCACGCAAAGAGCGTCACGTAAGAGCCCCTCGGCTACAAGTGATATCAGAGCGCGCGAATGTTTGTGTCACGTGCCTCCATATGTTTACTGCCTGGGAGGGAGGAACTAGGCTATGATTAGGTCTTGCTCCATCCAAATCCAGGAATGGATAGGACATACTTAGTGGGATGGCTGGCTGATTAGAAGTGCTATGACATGGTCATGCCTGAGTGCTGACAAGGATTATAGGTGGCATGTGTAACCATTTGCTGTGTAGAAGGCGAGAAGTCACAGAATGATGCATCCCCTCATGAGTATATGGTATACAACCTGTGCCTGGCATATAGATGGACCTCTGAGGAACTGAATGCACACTTTTTCTGTTGTTGAAACTTGCCTCACATTGAGCAAGAAGTCACCTATTCCTGATTTGGTATTTCCTGAGACTAGCGCACTGAAATCTATGGTTAGTACAGCGATGAGACGCTCAGGTGCAGTAACACATTTGGATGGTGTAAATGTTTCAAAGATGGCAGTCAGTGACGTTCCCAACCCACACCTGTGAACATTCAGCACCAGGGGCGGACTGACCATTTGGAACTCATGCACTGCCCAAGGGCCTGGGGTCAGTAGGGGCCCCATGAGATGCCCCTGGTACCTTTTTCATAGGCTTTTTTGAGTTTGGGCAAGGACACAGGGACCCCTATTGCCCGGGGCCCCATGAGTTGTCAGTCCGCCCCTGTTCAGCACATGGAACGCCTGATCCTGGATAATCGATGTCATGTCATGAAATTGCACAAGAGACAGATCTTTCTGTGGGAACAGTGAACACAATGATGACGAAGTATTGCAGGCTGTCCTAAGATGGTTCAGGCATACTGACAAATAATTCTATGCCAAAGCTTTCCTGGCATTACTTCAATGCTGGGATGCATGTGTACATGTAGCAGGGGAGTATGTTGAAAAATACATGTAGTCTCCACTCCTTGAAATTTGTTCTTTTATTATATCAACTCAAAAGTCCCAGTTTGACTTGAACGCCCCTTGTAAATACCAGCAGTACAAGAAATAGAAATAGGTGTGTATGATCTGTGATGATTATCCCTCCAAGTATTTAAATGTCTCTGTATAGATGTACATGTGCATGATGTGTGATTATTACACCCCCCCCCCCCCCCCCAAAGTACCTAAAAATGTCAGCAGCATTAGACGTAGATACAGGTGTGTATGAGATTATCCCTCCAAGTATTTAACTGTCAGTATAGATGTACATGTGCATGATGTGTGATTATTACCCCCCCCCCCCCCCCAAAGTACCTAAAAATGTTAGCAGCACTAGACGTAGATACAGGTGTGTATGATGTGTGATGATTATCCCTCCAAGTATTTAACTGTCAGTATGATGTACATGTGCATGATGTGTGATTATTATTCCCCCCCCCCCCCCCCCCCCCCATAGTACCTAAAAAATGTCAGCAGCATTAGACGTAGATACAGGTGTGTATGAGATTATCCCTCCAAGTATTTAACTGTCAGTATAGATGTGCATGATGTATGATTATTCCCCCCCAGTACCTAAAAATGTCAGCAGCATTAGACATAGATACAGGTGTGTATGAGATTATCCCTCCAAGTATTTAACTGTCAGTATAGATGTGCATGATGTATGATTATTCCCCCCCAAAGTACCTAAAAATGTCAGCAGCACCAGACGTAGATACAGGTGTGTATGATGTGTGATGATTATCCCTCCAAGCATTTAAATCTCAGTAGCACATATTCCCCTATTCCTACACCCTATCACTCACCATATCCTTCCCAACACAAATCCTCCCTCCTGCACTAACCTTTAATCACAGCACAAATTATTGTTACCCCTCCCCCACTCCTTTGTGTATAGTTCCCCTGACCTGTAAACCCCCCCTTGAACTTACAGGTGGGAAACCAGGTACTGTAGAGGTGTGGGCTGTGCTCTCACTCCTGTCAGTGGAGTGATCCTCCATGCAGCAGATGACATAGGATTGCTCTTGGATTGAGCTGTACACAGTTTGATTACCCTGCCCCCTATCTCCTCCAATGACTGCTCATCTCTTGGCAGCAGGGAGTCGGGGAATGGATCACACACTGGACATGCCGATGTAAAAGCGATCTTGTGTCATCTGCTTTATGGATGATCGCTCCACTGACAGGAGAGGAGAGCACAGCCCGCACTTCCAGCATCTCTCCTGACATTTCTCCTTTGCAGCCTTCACTGCTCCAGGCTTCTCTCCCCTTGTCCCAGCCATGAGTGCAGGGATGAGGGAAGGCACTCAGCGGCCAGACACAGCATTCATGGAAAGACCGGCCTAGGGAGGGGGTACAACTGAAATCTGACCCCCCTGATCCAGGTATGGTAGAGAGTAGAGAAACTAGCAGCCATAGCTGTGCCCCCTAGGCGGTTGTAGGGTTGTCACTTCATCCATTAAGTACGCAGGTTCTGAGGATAATTGAATGCACTTAAGGCACTAAGTGAGTTTAACCACTTCCAGTCTGGACTTTTACCCCCTTTCAGGCCAATTTTCAGCTTTCATGCTATCACACTTTGAATGACAATTGCACGGTCATGCAACACTACCTATATGAATTTTTTTGAGACCGATAAAGCTTTATTTTGGTGGTATTTATTCACCACTGGGCTTTTTTTTTTTCTGCTATGTAAATTAAAAAGTTTGAAAAAAAGTGTTTTTCTTATACAATTTTGCAAATAAATAGTATTTCATCATAAATCTTGGCCAAAATGTATTCCGTTATATTTTCAGTAAAAGAAAAAATAAAAAAAATTAGTATATAACCAAAAATTATAATTTGTAAACATTTTTTTTTTTTTTTTTTTTTACATACTGTCACCCTAGCAGTAGTGTCACCATGGTGACACTGTACTACTTGTGGGGGGGGGGGGGGGGGGTGATGAAGATTTTTTTTTTACACTGATTGCTTTTACACCTATAAAGGATGTAAAAGCAATCATTTCTCCTTCTCTCTAGCTGCATTCTTGCAGCCATTGAGAACTAATGAGTGAGCTGTGATTGGTCACCGCTTGTCACATGGTACAAGGCTGTTTTGAATAGCCTTGTACCATGTGACCTCTGTGATCATTCACAGATTTCACATGTAGTAAGCAATGATGTCACAAGTGACATCATTACTTACTACTCTGCATGTGATCACTGATTGGCCAATCAGTGATCACATGATCGAGACCTCGTACAGAGGTCCCGTCCGACGATCAATGTTCCACTGTGTCCTCTGACACAGCGGGCACCGGATCGCGGTGCTGCACGCTCCCGGGGAGCACGCACAAGCAGGGTGTGGGGAGGCTGTTTATAAACGGCCACCTGACCCTGCAATGCCACTGTTCGGCTGTTTATATACAACGGCCAGACGGGAGGTGGTTAATTACCACCTTAATCAGCCACAGAACCTGTGTCATTAACTGCTTTAGCTCCGCCCCATAGCAGAAATACTGCTACAGGGCGGCAGCTGTGCGCAAAATCACATACATATATATATATATTTATATATGTGATTTTGCATTTCCAAGTAGGGGGCGCGGCCACGGCTGGCAATCATCAGGTCTCGGCTGGTGACACTCACCGGATCCCGATGATTGCCAAGGATATCCGACGAGGGGGAGAACTGTTAGTAAACAAAACAGTTATCCTCCCTGTCAGCTCCTGCACACTGCTTTGCATGGCTGTGCACAGCATAGCCATGCATAGCAGTGTGCTTAAAGTGAAACACAAACACAGAACATGATGTAAAACAGCACACAGTTTACCCTTTGATCGCCCCACATGTTAACCCCTTCATGCCCAGTGCCATTAGTTTTTTTTTAGTATTGCTGATCACTGTATTGGTGTCACTGGGGATGTCAGTGATACCAAGTCAGTTCCCCCCAGTGTCAAAATGCCCGCCGCAGTCCTGCTGTAAGTCGCTGATCGCCGCCATTACTAGAAAAAAAAAAAAAAAGCCCAGTATATATACCGTCATTTGTAAACGCTATAGCTTTCACGTAAACCAATTAATTTACATGTATTGGGATTTTTTTTTTAGCAAAGACATGTAGCAGAATACATTTTGGCCTAAATTTATGAAGAAATTAGACTTTTACAATTTTTTACTGGATATGTTTAATAGCAAAAAGTAAAAAAAAATGTTTTTTTTTCTCAAAATTGTCAGTCTTTTTTTTTTTATAGCGCAAAAAATTAAAAACACACAGGCGATCAAATACCACCGAAAGAAAGCTCTATTCGTGGGAAAAAATGATGTAAATTTCATTTGGTGCAGGGTTGCGTGACAGCGCAATTATCAGTTAATGTAACGCATTAAATGGCCTGGTCAGGAAGGGGGGGGTGAATCCTCAGGAGGGCAAGTGGCTAATATGTGTTCGGTTTTAAAGTGATGAGGTGTCAACCCTAGGCGGTTGCCTAGTGGTAGCACCGGTCCTGCACACTAGCATGCCACAACTGTGTGCATTGCATACAGTTGCTGGTCACTTGCAGAGCAGCCCCATTCACTTGAATGGTTTGTATTCAACAGGGGGTATAAAATCATGGCTGTGCAAAGCATTGTGGCCGCAGCATGTGTACACCCCCAGGTGCTGCCTCTGCAGCGATTGAGGCCAGATTGTCCCCTCCTGGCCATCATTATTTAACCACACCCACTTTTTGCAGCAGTGTGCTACATGCGCCTCAAGTCGCTGTCTTCTTAACGACTTCCTGTCCGGCCCATGTACATAAACGGCCGGACGGGAGCAGTGCATGAGCGGGTTGCCGTTCATAAATGGCACCCACATTTTCTGGACACAGCAGAACACCGATCGCTGTTCCGGACTTCTGTGTGAGGTCCTGATCATGTGATCACTGATTCGCCAATCAGTGATCACATGAATAGTAGTAAGCAAGATGTCACTTCTGACATCATTGCTTACTACTTGTGAAATCTGTGAATGATCACAGAGGTCACATGGTACAAAGCTATTCACAACAGCCTTGAACCATGTGACAAGCTGTGACCAATTACAACTCCCACTGTATTTCTCAATGGCTGCAAGAATGCAGCCAGAGAGAAGGAAAAATTATTGTTTTTACAGCCTTTATGGGTGCAAAAGCAATCAGTGTAAAAAAATAAATAAATCATCACCCCCCACAAGTAGTACAGTGTCACTATGGTGACACTGTACTGCTAGGGTGACAGTATGTTAAAACATAAAAACAAAAACATAAATAATGATATAAAAAAAACACAAAATGTAATTTTTTTTTTTATTATACTTTTTGGTTATAAACTAACTTGGGTTATTTTTTTTTTTACTAAAAAGATAACAGAATAAATTGTGGCCAAGATTCATGAAGAAAGATTATTTATTTGCAAACTTTTATAAGAAAAAAACAGTTTTTCAACATTTTTGGACTTTTTCATTTATATAGCAAAATAAAAAATAAAAATAAAAATCCCAGTGGTGAATAAATACCACCAAAATAAAGTTTTATCTGTTTCAAAAAAAATGCTAAAACATTCATATTGGTACAGTGTTGCATGACCGCGCGATTGTCATTCAAAGTGTGATAGTGCTGAAAACTGGCCTGGACAGGAAGGGGGTGAAAGTGTCCGGACGTGAAGTGGTTAAAGTGTCCCTCATTTTCAACTTCAAAGGTTGGGAGGCAGGAGCAGACTGACCACTCATGGGGCCCCCAGGCAATAGGGGATCATGGGGCCCGTGTCCTTGCCAAAGCTCAAAAAAGCCTATGAAAAAGGTACCAGGAGCATCTCATGGGGCCCCCTACTGACCCCGGGCCCTCGGCTAGTGCCCAAGTTTCCAAATGGTCAGTCCGCCCCTTTACCAGGGACATCTTATGGGGCCCTCTACTGACCCCAGGCCCTCGGGCCGTGCCCGAGTACCCAAATGGTCAGTCCACCCGTTGGTAGGTATAAAATATGTCAGCACAGTGCACTGTGATTAGGCAGGTGTACACACATGGACAGCTACATGTACATTAGTTTGAGCTGAAAAGTCATTAGGGTCTCTGGTATGATCAGGATGGATCTTGAAGTTGGAGCAACCAGAATGTCCTGCAGCACTATATTTTATGTATTTATAAGTACAATAAATAGGTTGTAATCACTACTTTGTTAGGATTGCCAAGAAAAAGAACAACTGAAAGTCTGGTGACAGGAGGGGGGTCATTCCTCCTCCTCTGGTCCTGTAACTAGTGCCCCATGTCCTTGTACTTCCATATAGTCTGCGGATCTGAGCGTTTCCTCAGCAGAGGAGGGCCAGGAACACGCAGCACCTCCAGCACGCAATTCATGTTTGTTTATGTTCCTCCCTCCAGCAGCATGCGGATGCAAAGATTATTCAGGAAATGTGTGTACCTACAGAGGGGGGCGCGTGGAACGCACATGGAACGCGGAAGTGGTGCACAGGCACTGGGCGGACAGAGGAGTAGCTGCAATGGAAGATGACCGACCGCTGAGCTGGTCCTGGAGGAAAGTTCTCGTGTCCTGTGTTCCGGACCTGCACCTGAACCCGGGCTCTACCCTCACCATCCTATTGTCTCTAGCGATCTCCTGGCCGGCACTGCTGAGTAAGGCTAGGGGAGAACATGTGGAGCGGAAACTGGACCTGGAGGCCAAGGTGCTGGACACAATGGCAGGTAATGGGATCATTGATGGTGAGGTGGCCAGTGTCACCTCGGACCTTCTATCATCTCTGCATCTCCAATACTTCTTACAACAGGAAAGTGTGCTCCTGCTAGGACTTTTAATGCCAAAACATTTGTAGCACTACCTAGGGTTGCCACCTCATCCCTTTAAACCCCAACATGTATTAATGACACAGGTTCTGTGGCTGATTTAGGTGGTAATTAAACTCAGTGCCTTATCTGCAGCAAATTAGCCTCAGAACCTGTATAATTAATAGGTGGTCAGTTTTAAGGCTTGGCCCACATATGTGCGGGTGTTGCGGCTGCGGATCCGCACGAAAATCCGTGCAGCCGCACCACCCTCACAGAAGAATGCGGACCCGCGGGCGGGTGCCATTAGTTTTAATGGCACACCGCCTGCACTGGAAAACGCAACACCGCCTGCACTGGAAAACGCAACTGTACTGGGAACCAAGGTTCCCGCGTGGGCTGGGTTTTCCAAAGAAGTGCAGGGACTTCTTCCCTGCGTGTCACGGGGCACAAGAGTCCATTCAAATGAATGGGCTCTTGTGCCCGCGCACGGCCGCATATATGTGAACCAGGGGTTAAGGGATGAGGTGGCAACCCTACACTACCCACTTAGAAATTTCTAGAAGATTTGGGTCCCCTTATAGTCCTGCACAGCCAGGCAACACGCATCTACACATAGGCTTGCTCTCAGAGTTAGAGATCAATCCTTGAGGTTTGGTTTTGTTGTTGTATTTAGGGGATTTGAACTGGGATAGGGTTAGGGGTGTACAGGATGTCAAAGGAAACTTACAAACTGAGGACAACTTCCTGGAACTATTCACAAGCCTTCTCTGCAGCACAGTCTCTGTTGGAGAGCTAGCCAGCGTCTCCTAATGTACCACCCCAGACCCTAGATGAACTTCTCCTCTTCCCCAGCAATTTGGAGGTATCCCTGTCAGGGGATCTGGTTCCTGTCTTTTTAAGAGACGAACAGCAGGGGGGCTAATCTGGTTTCCAACCAGAGTGCTCCATCCCCTATCTGCCCAGGGGGTGTAGGTGTACTCGCCCAGATCCTCTTCTGTACTGCTGATGGTTTAGCTGCTGCTAACAGGACTTTGAGCTGGGCTGCACCTTCCCTGCCATACAGATAGTCCTCTCTGAGGGGGCAAGTGAGCTCTGAGCTTTCCTCCTTTCCATCTCTAGACCTGCAGGTAGGCCACATCCCACTGAGCCTGCTCGCAGCCTCCTTCCTTCAGCCTCACATCTTCCATGTGAACTCTCCTGCAACTGAGCAGGCTCCAGCATGTTTAACGGTGTCCAGCCCCTTGCCAACCTCTTGTTGGGGATTGGCTAGGATCCCTCAAAAGGGCAACCAGCCACTCCTCAGATCCACCCACTGCCTCTAGGGCCTTCCTCCAAAAGTCCTAGAGCAGGGGTAAATTCCAGAGGGGTTAGCCTGAAGAGCCTCTCAGGCCTGACCACAATTTTACCCTTCTCTGGCTATTACACAGTCTAGCTCCTCCTATCTAAACTAGGAGGGTGCTACTCTTTTTCTTTAAGCTTTGAATAGCATAAGGAGGAAATAAACCCCTGACAGTTTTATTTAGCCATCTGTGTACAATTGGGGAAATTTCCCTTAATTTCCTGTTTTAGAGATCCTACAGGAAGTTTAAGGAAATCTCATGAATTAGGAGAAATTCCACTCTAAGGGTTCTATTATTGTCTGTTATGCCCTCATGAAGGTGTTTGAAAGTCATTTTAGTTGTGCAATCAGAAATCCTCTTCGTGTAGGAAGCCTTATTTCACAAGAGTGTTGCATAAAGTGTGCGACAAGTTATTGTCGGTGCATCACTGTAGGTTTCAGGGCTTCTGTTCAGAATGGATGCCAAAGAGAATAGCGAGCAGATGGGGTTGTACACTTGTAAACACCCTTTTCTTTGTGGCCTCAGGAAAAATGATGCCCCTTCGTGTTCGGCAGACTGTGTTGCCACCAAACATTAAGTGAATAGGGCTGTGACATAACCACAAGCCAAATGATAGGTTTGCTGTTGTGGCCCTGTATTTACATTCAAAAGACCCATTCAGATACCAAAAAAAAAAGGCATGCAGGAGGCAGTAGTATGGCTCTATAGTCACTTTCTTAGTATTAGTTTTGCTTGAACTCTGATCTGTTCATCACATTGGCACTGCACATAACCATAGTTAATTCCTTGAGAAGAGACAAGATTATGTATTGGACAGTCAAGGAACTACCCACATAAATGTATAGTAAAAGGCTCATGATGTTAACGAATTGTTTCAATAGTTTTATTGAATTTTGAACAATGTACAGAAAACATTGGAACTGATAGAGTGTGTAATCTTTATGTTGCACTCAAAATAATATTATGAGTAGAAAGCCACACAAGACGACTATTCAACTCAACACTAATCTGTTGCAGCATTCAGAATGCACACTAGAAATAATGATCCAAGGAATAATTTTTCTGCCCCCTCCCCATCCTTAACTATATTTGGTGTTCTGTTTTGTTTCCCAAGGAGCAGGTACCTAGTGCTGACTAGAGATGAGAAGGCCTTGTAAAACAAACTGTAAAAATTGGGGGGGGGGGGGGGGGGCAGACTGAAAAATTAAAAAAATGTGAAGTAGTTCTTACTAAATGATAAATAATATATCTATGACATGTTATTCAAACTATGTAACATGAAGACCTTAAAAAGATTTCTGAGACTTTATGTAAAGTTCTAAATTATTGCAGGTTTTCTCAGCTGAAGATAAGCAAATCCTGGAATACAATTCAAGTAACACTGTACTTGTCAATGCAGTTCTCAACCAAAATATGCTTTTCTGCCACTAGGGAAAAGGCTCCAGTTTAGTTCGCTTGTAGGCTCCATCTTGTACGTCCTACAGTTGGGTAATTATTGGGATACAGTAGATGATAGTTTCTGTCCTCTCAGGCCCTAATTGGCTGGTAAGAGGATACATTTGTCTGACAAATGTGTTTATCTTTATAACCTTTAAATGATTCCTATTAATGTTCTGCACCATCACTGCATAATGTTTTTATAGTCCAGTCAGTAAATTGTTTTTGCTTTCCTCCTCTCATTAAAATGGTGAGGCCAATGTCAACCTTTCCACAGTGCAATTTCTGCTGAGAACAAAGCTTCAATTTGCAAATATTGTGAGAAGAAATATTCAAAACACATCCTGGCAGGCCAGAGGTGCCCTAAAGACATTAACATACACTTTATAAAATGAAATGATGAGGACCATAATGAAAGTGCAAGTAGCTTTTCCCTCCAGAGTTCTTATTTCAGAAACACTCATTCTGCTGCTTCTGGATCATCACAAATATTAAAAAAGCAAGTTTAGTTTATTTACTGAATAAGCTGTACTTTTATTTCAAGCATAATACTTTTGTATACACTGCTCAAAAAAATTAAAGGAACACTTTTTATTCAGAGTATAGCATCAAGTCAATTAAATTCCTCCGGTATTGATCTGGTCAGTTAAGTAGCAGAGGGGGTTGTTAATCAGTTTCAGCTGCTTTGGTGTTAATTAAATAAACAACAGGTGCACTAAATGGGCAACAATGAAATGATCCCCAAAACAGAAATGGTTTTACAGGTGGAGGCCAGTGCCCAGGCAGTCCATCTCCCCAGGATGGCACATCAATACGTGCCATTGCCAGAAGGTTTGCTGTGTCTCACAGCTCAGTCTCAAGAGTATGGAGGAGATTCCAGAAGGCAGGCAGTTACTCTAGGAGAGCTGGACAGGGCTGTAGAACGTCCTTAACCCATCAACAGGACCAGTATCTGCTCCTTTGTGCAAGGAGGAACACGATGAGCACTGCCAGAGCCCTATAAAATGACCTCCAGCAGGCCACTGGTGTTAATGTCTCTGACCAAACAATCAGAAACAGTCTTCATGAGGGTGGCCTGAGGGCCCGATGTCCTCTAGTGGGCCCTGTGCTCACTGCCCAGCACCATAGAGCTTACTTGGCATTTGCCATTGAACATCAGAATTGGCAGGTCCACCACTGGCGTCCTGTGCTTTTCACAGATGAGAGCAGGTTAATCTTGAGCACATGTGACAGACTTGAAAGGGTCTGGAGAAGCCATGGAGAACATTATGCTGCCTGTAACAATATTCAGCATGACCATTTTGGTGGTGGGTCAGTGATGGTCTGGGGAGGCATATCCATAGAGGGACACGCAGACCTGTACAGGCTAGACAATGGCTCCCTGACTGCCATTAGGTATCAGGATGAAATCCTTGGACCCATTGTCAGACCCTACTCTGGTGCAGTGGGTTCTGGATTCCTCCAGATGCATGACAATGCCCGGCCTTATGTGGCAAGAGTATGCAGGCAGTTCCTGGAAGATGAAGGAATTGATACCATTGAATGACCCCCATGCTCACCTGACCTAAATCCAATAGAACACCTCTGGGATATCATGTTTCGGTCCATCCAACGCCGCCAGATTGCACTCAGACTGATCAGGAGCTCAGTGATACCCTGGTCCAGATCTGGGAGGAAATACCCTAGGACACCATCCTTCATCTCATTAGGAGCATGCCCCAATGTTGTCAGGAATGCATACAAGCACGTTGGGCCATACAAACTACTGAGTACCATTCTGAGTTGCTGCAATGAAATTTCAGCAAAATGGACTCACTTTGATTTTCGGGGTGTCTTTGAATTCAGTCCTCTGTAGGTTGATAATTTTCATTTCCATCAAATGATGGGGCATCCTTACGTTCATTACCCAGTCCATATCAGTATAGATATCTAGCATGAGATTTTCCCCCATTGAGATCTGATGTGTTTTCAAAGTGTTCCTTTAATTTTTTTGAGCAGTGTACATTGAATTTCACATTACCAGTGTAACAAAATGACTTTCAATTTGTAAAGCTACTCCACAGTTTTTTTTCAACTTTTCCGAAAATTTCCATTTATTTCTGGGTCAAAAAACAGGGAAAAAAAGTTGTTTTTTTATCCATGGCTTAAATATTTCTGGAAATTAAACATCTTTAAGTCTGGCAGGTACCTGCTCCCACTTCAAACTGGATCGACCAAGCGATCTAAGTGAAAGTTTGTCCCTCCCAGCCTCCCTGCCTGCAGTTTCCTGGAACATGTCACAGGTTCGAGGAGGCTGCAGGTCCATTCACAAAATGCAGTGTGACTTGTGCTTGCACAGTGGGGAGCTGGCTGTGAAGCCATAGGATATCACAACTGGCTTCCCACACTCAAGATGGTAGTGCTGGGGACATGAAGATTGGTGCAGAACCAGCACAAGTAAGTACAGTTTTAGATCTTTGGACTGGTAAGTGTCTTTTTTTATTAAGTGAGCATCTACAGTGTTTGTAGCTGCTGAATTTTATTTTTTTTTTGAGACTGAAGATCCTTTTTAAGGAGGAAGTAGGTAGGCGGGGCTTGGTCTAATTGACATTTTCAATATTTGGAGGCATTTTGTCTATGGGTAGGTGACATTTAGTTTTGTAATGCCCAAAGCAACAACACTGGCATTCCTAAGCATTTGTCTTTTTAGTATGTTATATGTTGTTTATTTGTCTTTAATTTCTTTTGTGTTTCCAGGCTACAGACTTATCACATACTATTATTTCAATGAGGATCTACCTACCATAGTTTGTAGCATCTTGCTCATTTGGTATTTTGGTGGAGGATTTGAGGAGAACATTGGTACAGTGAAGTTTTTCTTCCTCACACCCCTGTTTGCTGTGGGTTCTGGAGCTTTGTATCTGGGTGTCATTGCCACAGGCTTCAACCCTCAAGCAGATGTGAGCATTCAAGGATTTACTGCAGTGGCTTTTTCCATGACCAGCGTCTTCACCATGCGCACTAGTCTAAGGCGCTTTATATTCTGTGGATTTATGGTGCCAATAAAGATCATGCCAGTGTTGTTCCTGATCATTGCTCTGCTCTTGCCCCATGCTCCAGTCCTCAGCAATGTGTGCGGCATTCTGACTGGTGCTATGTGTATCCTTTTATATATAATATACATTTCTTTCACAGGGAGTCAATAGGGTACTTTTGCTCGTCACCCATTTCTCTGGTTTGTAGTTCCATCAAAAATGATAACCTGATAACAAGTTTGGGTTACTTTCAAATGATCAATTTGGCAGAAAATAGATCCTAAACTCAGAAAATTCATACTGGGGCACTGCTTGTTTGCACTGGTTTCTGCATTTTATCAGGGCATATCTTTAGCCCATTGGGTCACCCCAATGTCAAAAGTGGATGAAAGCACATAAATTCTTACCTTATTTATAAATGGTTGGTTCCTGGCTGGTTCTGAGTCTAGGCATTGGTGATGTAGCTGTTCACAACCAGCCAACCTGCAGTTCTGCATGGTTAGTCTGCTAATATCAATCTCAAACATCTTCTGTCAGAGATCAAATGACCTTGAGAAGCTCTTGTCACTGGCACCATATTGGCTAGGTATACACTATAAATCGGCTTTACTTTGTTTCTATAGGGAGTGTTTTTTCATAGAAGCTACTGTATGTAATTTTACCCCAGTGTCCATATTGTCACACTACTGCAGATACAAATGCTTAAAATTAATATGTCCTTTGACAGTGCAGGGTGAAGCCACAGTTTCCATTTAAAGCATGAAAGCCTTTTAAAGAATGAAACTATATCTGAGCACCAGAAACAAAGTGGTATTTTGTGACGGAGGGTAGGCAGGACAGAACACACAAAGCGGATGGCAAACACACAAAGCTTTATTGAGACAAAATGACAGTCACTCAATGGAGGGATTGCAGGGAGGGTGACCTCGCCAGTAGGGGAATAGTAAGGAGAGGGCCAAAACACTTGTAGTCCAGCCCCATGGGCAAGTTAGAGTCTCTGCAGACAGTTTGTAATCCCAGAGGGAGGCAGAGGGACAGTTCAAGAACAGTTCAGGCAAAACAGGGGAAGCATGTTACTCACGGATCCAACAGGGTGCCTGGTCTCCCAGGGGACAAGATGGTATGACACAGGTACCTGCTGGAGTCCGGAGTATGCGTGTGGTCTCTTCCTTGGCTGGCTTCTCTGGCAGGGCTGGCGTGCGGTCTCCCCTCTGGCTGGGGTC
Source organism: Staurois parvus (assembly GCF_062004578.1). Classification (NCBI taxonomy): domain Eukaryota; kingdom Metazoa; phylum Chordata; class Amphibia; order Anura; family Ranidae; genus Staurois; species Staurois parvus. The sequence goes on along the minus strand of NW_028317968.1, from coordinate 4,152,799 downwards.
TCAGGCAGGGTTGGCGTGTGGTCTCCCCTCTGGCTAGGGTCTCAGGCAGGGCTGGCGTGTGGTCTCCCCTCTGCCTAGGGTCTCCGGCAGGGCTGGCGTGCGGTCTCCCCTCTGGCTGGGGTCTCAGGCAGGGCTGGCGTGTGGTCTCCCCTCTGGCTGGGGTCTCAGGCAGGGCTGGCGTGTGGTCTCCCCTCTGGCTGGTGTCTCAGGCAGGGCTAGCGTGCGGGCTCCCCCTTGGCTGGGGTCTCAGGCAGGGCTGGCGTGCGGTCTCCCCTCTGGCAAGGGTCTCAGGCAGGGCTGGCGTGCGGTCTTCCCTCTGGCTAGGGTCTCCGGCAGGGCTGGCGTGCGGTCTCCCCTCTGGCTGGGGTCTCAGGCAGGGCTGGCGTGCGGTCTCCCCTCTGGCTGGGGTCTCAGGCAGGGCTGGCGTGCGGTCTCCCCTCTGGCTGGGGTCTCAGGCAGGGCTAGCGTGCGGGCTCACCCTTGGCTGGGGTCTCAGGCAGGGCTGGCGTGCGGTCTCCCCCCTATCCTTGGGGTCTTGGCAGAGTTTAGCCACAAGGGTCCCGCCGCAGCTGGGTTCCCTTGATGGCTGTGCAGCGGAAGAGGATGATCGGGAAGATCCCAGCACCGGTCTCTTAAACCGGTGTAGGGCGCTTCCCGGTCGCCCTGGCTGGGGGTGGCGTGCCTCGTTGCTCGGCAATGAGGCTCGGCTTCAAAGAGCCGAGGCATGACGAGAGACAGCAAGGGGGGTGGTCATCCTGAAAGGGGGGGAAGTGGTTAACAAAATTTGGGCTAAAATACACAAACGACAGAGAGGAAGTTGTTAACGAAGTTTGGGTTGGAATGTATTATTGCAGGGGAGGAAAGGCATTAATTGAATTTGGGAACATTTGGCAGGATGACAGTGGAGGAAATACATTGATTGGATTTGGGAACATTTGGCAGGATGACGGGGGAAATGCATTGATTGGAGTTGGGAACATTTGGCACAAGAGCGTAAGGAATTAATTAAGGATGTACTTCATTTGGGGCCAAGGAATTAAGTATGGGATTAAGGAAGAAATTAATAATTGGGGCTGGCAGAGCACCTATATTGTGACATATTTAATTAATTTTTATTATTCAAAGCAAACTGCCCCATCCATCCATGTCTCAATGCTTTATGTCTAGCCACAAATGTCTTGAGTAAGTGCAGAAGATTCATGTAGCTTTTATTTCCCGGAATCCATATGCCCTTAGCTGAGGCATGCAGGCAGGAGAGTGTTCATAAATGAGAAAGCCCCTTCTCCCCTCATCTTGATGAAATAAAAAAATGGCCATGGATACTCATTGAATGTATTACGTCAATTTGGCTTAGGCCAAAAACCAGGAAGCAACTGAATAAATGTAAAAGGTTAAAACAAGTAAATATAACATACCTTCCTATCTATTTACTAATACTAGCAGCAAAAGGATTAAAACTAACTAATGTTGATTGAGAGAGTTTAGTTTTGCTTTAACCACTTCCTGACCGCCCTATAGCAGAAATACTGCTACAGGAAGGCACGGGTGCGCAAAATCATGTATATATACGTGCTTTTGCATTTCCAGGTAGGGAACGTGCGCCGCCATTCGCGGCTGTCAATCACTGGGCCCTGGCCAGTGATTTCTCGCCAGCGCCCGGTGATTGCCGAGGATCTCCGATGGGGAGAACTGTTTGTAAATAAAACAATTCTCCCTGTCAGCTCGTGCACACTGCTTTGGATAGCTGTGCACAAAAGCAGATAATATTGTTTGAGGTTTAAGTTCAGTAGGCTGCACAGTGGCTAAATGGTTAGCACTTCAGCCTGGCAGTGCTAGGGTCATTGGTTCAAATCCCAGCCACGGCACCTCTTGCCTAGAGTTTGCATGTTCTCCCTGTGCCTGCGTGGGTTTCCTCTGGGGTACTCTGGTTTCCTCCCATACTCCAAAGACATGCTGGTAGGTTAATTGGATCCTGTCTAAATTGGCCCTTGTATATGAATGTGAGTTAGGGACCTTAGATTGTACACCCCTTGAGGGTTAGGGACTGATGTGAATGTACAATATATATGTAAAGCGCTGCGTAAATTGACGGCGCTATGTAAGTACCTGAAATAAATAGTGCACAGAATGTTATGTCTGATAGCATAAAGACCTAGTTTACACTTGCAGTAGGGGGGGGGTAGAGCCATGGGGGTTTTTTTTTTAGTTTTTACTGCCACCCTTCAAGTGAATCCGGCAGCACCACAATCACCAGATGGTTTTAGGATTTAAAACGGGTGGTAAGGAGATGTTATGCCTAAAAGCTTTTTGAAAAGTGGTCCATGACATATCGCTCTTCAGGGGGCAATGTTTGTGTAAATAAGCTTTAACTGGTATTTTCTGTACTTGCTGAAAATGTGTTTAGTCTACAATAAAAAAAAGAATGCCACCACATCTAAGAACAGGTAAGCTGCAATATATTACATGTTTGTTCTTGGAATTAGATGTACTTTATGCTGTTAGAATATGTTTGATATTTTTAAATGGCAGAGGTAGGAAGAGATGGTTACACTGCTGGACTTCTTTAACTTAAACACAGATGGTCTGGGTGGTTGCTTTTTCTTGGATCCCTCCGAATCATTGCTGTCCCGAATAGACCAGACATTACCATTTAGGGTGCTAAAGAACATTCCACTTTGGAGATACATTCCTGCAACTTCAGCTGAGCGAAGTGCTTCTCAGACTAAAAAGTAAGTGAACCTTGCTGTACTACTTTGCTGCTGGTTAACACCTACAGCAGATAATTCTTTGATACAAACAGATAGTATTGTATGAAATGTTTGTACTCCGAAGCTACTATGAGTGCATGTCTAATAAATAGCTATATTGGGGTAGTCAATATTTAAAGAGGTGGAGATCTACCTGAACTATAAGTCAAAGATCACCGGGTACAATGTCGCCTTCTCACACCTGATTTAAACTTCTAATTGCTGTGCTACCGTGTCGCAATCATGTACAGTGCACGGCAGTCATGGGTTTAAATCAAGTGGTGAGGAGGCAATGGATACCCTCCTCACCACATGTCAAACACGCTCAGATCGCTTTTTAGAGGAGCAGCAGTGTCTGCCGCACTTGTGAAAGAGCCCTTAGTTGCATTCGGCAGCAGAACCCTGAGGGCTCCTTCACACGTAAAGTTGGGGAGTGGCAAAACCCTGTAGTTGAGTCATTATTTTATTTGAGGTAGCAGCCAAAGGTGTTCACATGCCACAGCAGGAATTAAACCCCCCGTTGCTTTTGGTGGGTGCTAACGCCGGCCAATAGCAACCCATTCAAGTAAATGGGGCCACTCTGCAGGCTTCTGCAGTGTCCAAGGGGTTAAAGCAGGTGGTGAGAAAGCAACCTGACGCTGCCTGCTTTAACTCCTTGTTTGCTGTACGGCACATGGTTGCAGAGAACTTTCAGAGCAGCCTTATTCAGTTTAATGGGTCATGCTTGAGAAGTGCTACACCCACCAACCATGACAGTGCGTGTAACTCCTGCTGCAGCATATGTGCACCCCTGGCCACTGCAGCTAAAGGGTGTGCAGTTTGGGCAGGGGTGGTAAAAACATGTCCTAACTATGGGGTTTTACCGCTTCTCGGCCTTTTGGCTAAGATCAAGTGTAGTATCTGTTCTTATCAGTGTCCAGTAGGGGTGCTCCACCATCATTCCTGCTTGCGGGGATGATTGGTTGTATAGTACCCCTGCTGGTAGGATGGGGGTCCTGATGGTTAGTAAAGGCTGGAACAGAAACTGAGGTGCCCACAGGCTGCTGGGGCCTGGGAGTAATTCCCCCTGGAAAACCGGAGGGGCCCAGTTCCTCCTGGTTTGGATGGATCTACCTTGACTGGCCAGGGCCCGGGGAGGCAGAAAGTCCGCGAACCAGTGCCCCCTGAGAGTGGTCGCCTCAGGGGTGCTCTTAGTAACACTTGGGTGTAGAACCCCAACATGTGAAAAGGCACATGGTCACTGATTCAACACTGGCTAAGTCCTGGGCAATTTTTGCTACGGGCCTCAGGGCCTGGCCAGTGCACAATCTGCACGGCCACTTATTTATTTATTTTCTCTCCCACGTTTGTCACTTTTGTGTGTGTTTTCTTTCTCACAGGATGGTAGGGTGTGGGTCCTCGGGCCTACCCTGAAGTCTAGGGGGAGGATGTGTGGCCTTTTGGTTCCTTCCTCCCCTGTCCCTAGGGGGTTTTCTCTTCAGGAGAGCCCCCTTACCAAGTACTTGGTGGCTGGCTTCGGCTGGCCACAAGGAATGGGGTCCGCCAGGCCTTTTGGCTAGGCGGACCACATGGGAACCTTGTCCCTGTCAGGAGCTTCGTGCCCCGGGGGATCAGGGTAGAGGTCCATCCCCTTCGGGGGAAGGACAAAGCACACCCCTAAGTGCACTTTTTTGTGTGGTGTTTTGCACTTGCACGTTTTTTGTGAACACTTCCAGGTTTTTCGTTTTTCGCACGTTTGCGGACTTACAAAAAAAAAAACTATGGGGTTTTACCACCTCCCAAACGGCAAATGTCAATGAACCCTTACTGTTCTGAGCCCCCTATAAGGCTGCTTTCACACTGATGTGCTGTGGTTTACCTGCACTGTGGGTGCAGCCCAGACTTTCCTGGGTTAGTTGCACTTTGCCATAGACTTCTATTTTATCCTGCAGGTGTGATGCATTCAGAAGTATTAGTGTGCTTTCAGGAAATGCACAAAACCTGCAGGATATAATAGAAGTCTATGGCTAAGCGCAGCAAACCCACAGGAAAGCTGCAGGTACACTGCACTACATCCGAATGGGTAAATCATAGCACATCAGTGTGATAGCAGTCTTATACTATTATGCCCAGTGTATTGCTTCACACTGACCTGAAAATCTTTTGTCTCAAAACGTCTTCCAGGACAGCCCCCTTGATTCGTAGAGCTTCTCCCTCCGGGACAGGAAACACGCAAGCACAGTACTATAAAAGGCGGACCTCCAGGCCTCCCTCTTCAGTTTTTAATGTATCCTCCAGAAGGATAGGTGCACAATCAAAGGAACCTGTATTGGAGCTCTAGGCTCAAGGTTGGTGCTGGTGGCTCCCGTTTTTTGGTACAGTACCTCCTCTTGCCTGGCGCAATCCCTCCAAAAGTACAGAGGAGTGGGGCTGTGCCCCTGGTGTCCTTCCAATCCTCAGAGGAGGAGGACCACAGACGATGCTGGTGCTACCCTAGCCCTGGATAGCAGGATGGAGCTTCGGGTTTGTTATGGGTCAGTTCACGCTCGCAGCTGAGGTGCATCACAGTGGTGTGGAGCGCATCCGCAAATTCCCAGGGGTGGAGCAACTGTGCTCCAAACACACCGGAAGTTCCGGTCGTGGTGTCATCATCGGCGGGCGCCAGGAGACCCGTGGTTCCGGTCTCCATTAGCGACGCAGGCATCAGGCTTGGGCGGTCAGTGCGGTGCGAGAAACCCAGCAAAGGCTGTGGGTACCACACCACAAGGGATGTGATGGAAGGCACTGACCCCTCTCAGCAACAGACCCTGGTTCCTCAGGCACCGGCTTCTCTCAGGTAGGCTTGGGGACTTGGGGTTCACTCTTGCTGATTTCTGGGGGTGGTTTTCTTTTCCTCAGTCTCTGAGTTGCAGGTGACGGTGGGGCACACTTCCATTTGTCTCCCCCCGCACAGTGGTGTTTGGATGAGGAGCCCGGTGCTGATTATCTTCTGTATTGTGTTTTTTTTGCTTGTTGTAGGTTAAAACCCAGGACAAGACACAGGACAAGAAGAAGTGTGCAATTTGTGCTGCAAAATTGGGTTCAGCTTGGGAAAAGCCCTTATGCCGCAATTGTGTGGATAGCCTAAGGATGAGTCATTTACAGCTTGCCATAGGGTTCTCACCTCCATTATGGATGACATGACAACTACATTTCAGTCTTTTAGGTCCCTGGTGGATAAAATGCAGACACCACTGGGGCCTTGGACCCAGTCAGCTGGTACAGCAGTATCGGGAAGGGAGGAGGACCCGGAAAAGGATCCTAGATCCCTTACTTCCTCACAAGTAGGTTTGGGCTCAGAGGAGGATGACGGTGAAGCCTGTTCCTCCAGAGGTTCCAGATACAAATTGGCCCTTGATGATGTAGATGACCTCCTTAAGGCTATCTATTAAGCCTTAGAGATCAAGGAGGAGGACGTATCTCTGTCTAAGCATGACCTCATGTATCAGGGTCTACATGCAAAAAAGACTAGGGTCTTTCCAGTCCATAGTTCCCTGGTCAATACCATTAAGCTGGAATGAGAAAACCCTGAAAGGAAGCCCTTTTTTTTCAGGTACTCTTAAAAGGAGATTTCCTTTTGAGGACGACTGATCCCAGCTATAGAACAAAGTTCCAAAGTTGGACTCCCCCCTACCTAAAGTTTCTAAGAGGACAGACTTAGCATCTGAAGATATGGGGGCCCTAAAGGGTCCTATGGATAAAAGAGGGGAAATCTTACTCTGAAGAGCCTGGGATTCCACCTCTGTTAGCTTTAAGCTGGCTTTATCGGCCACCTGTGTCTTTAGAAATTTGGAGTGCTGGCTTACCCAGTTACAGACACACCTCTCGGCAGGGACTTCCTGGCAGCAAATTCTAAAATCCTTTCCTTTGCTGTTTAAAGTGGTAGGTTTCCTCGCAGATGCCTCGGACGAATCAGTTAAGCTAGCAGCGAGGACTTCAGCCCTGGTGAATTCAGCCAGAAGGGCATTATGGTTAAGGACCTGGGCAGGGACTCAGCGTCCAAACTGCGCCTCTGTGCCTTACCCTTTACAGGTCTTGAGGAAGCTCTGGAGCGTACGGCTGATAAAAAGAGGGCATTTCCAGAGAGTAGGAAGAGATCTTTTTCCAGGAGGGTTTTTCGCCAAAAAACACAGGTCCAGCAAAATAGAGATGTTGATCTCAAGAAACATTGAACAGGGCACAAGAACAAGGGTAAGGGGGTGATCTTATTCAATCCTCCTTATGGCCTCACCAAGTCTCAATGACTTGAGTGTCCCAGTGGAAGACTGGGGACCTTTCTCCCTCAGTGAGCTTCAATCTCCTTGAACCTGTACATACTGGACTTGATAGAAAGAGGGTACAGGCTAGAATTCAACTCCAGTCCCCCAGCCAGGTATCTGGTAACCAACCTTCCCAGGGATCGGGAAACAGGCACAGGCTCTGTATGGCCTAATTGGAGACCTGGTAGATCAGCAGGTCCTTACTCGAGTTCCCCGGAACGAGCAGGGGAGGGGGTGTTATTCCCATGTTTTTGTAGTGAAAAAGCCCTCGGGCAAGTTTTGCCTTCTCTTAAACCTACACCCTCTCAATCAGTCTTTAAGATACAAACACTTCAGGACAGAATCGATCTTCTTTGTAAGGAACATACTTTACCCAGGTTGTTTCATGGCTACGCTGGATCTGAGGGATGCCTATCTCCACATTCCCATTCAACATGCGTCTCAGAAATACCTAAGAATACCTGGCAGTGTCGGGCTCTACCTTTTTGGTCTTGCCTCGGCACCAAGAATTTTTACGAAGGTGCTTGCGGAGGCCTTAGCTCCCCTAAGAATGAGGTCTAATATGATCAGTTCCTATCTGACGCTCTCCTCTTCGTGGCCAGGTCTCGCCAACAGTTGACAGAGGATCTGCAGGTTGCTCAGGACTTCCTTCAGAGTCTGGGGTGGCTCATAAACAGGGACAATTCATGCTTAGCTCCCTCCCAGAGAGTTACCTATCTGGGAGGTAACTCTCTGGGATAGATCAGGTGGGCAGGGTTGCAGAGCAATTGGTCCACAACAATAAAGGACATCATGAGGGTAGTGGGTCTCATGACATCATGTTTCCCATCTGTCCCCTGGGCAAGATTCCACCAGCGACCACTGCAGGCCTTTCTTCTGATGGTTTGGAACGGGGACAGATCTGCTTTGGATCTGGCAGTCCGGCTCCCATCCAGGATCCCCTTGGTGGTGGAAGAAGCAATACAATCTAACCAAGGGTCTGGAGTGGAACACACCTTATCCGGTTATCATTACGACCGATGCCAGCAGCTTTGGTTGGGGAGCCCATCTAGGCGACAGAGCGGCCATGGGGTCCTGAAGCTCAGAGATCTTTGAATCAAAGGGAGCTTCTAGCAGTCCAACAAGCGTTAGATGCCTTTCAGGCAGATCTAACAAAACGTCACCTGCAGATCCGTTAAGACAATATGGCTACAGTGGCATATATCAACAAGTAGGGGGGTACACGAAGCCCTCCTCTTCAAACAATCGCGGACAGCATTCTATCTTGGGCTGAGCAAAACTTGCTTTCTATATCTGTCATCCATCTGAAAAGAGCGCAGAATTCCATAGCAGAGTTCCTAAGTCGGCATGCACTCAAACACAACGAATGGTCTCTCAACCAAGAAGTGTTTGAGACCATCACTCTCAGGTGGTTCATGCCGGAGGCTGATCTCTTTGCATCCCAGGAAAACAGGAAGGTCAGCCGGTTCTTCTTCCTAAATCCGTGATATCAGGCTTTGGGTGCGGATGCATTCACAAGCGCGTGGAAGTTCAATCTCTGTTATGCGTTTCCTCCCGTGAGGCTGATCCCAGCATTCCTGCAGATGTTTTTGCTAGAAAAGACAAACCTCATTCTGGTGGCCCCATTCTGGCTGAAGAGGCCATGGTGTTCTCTGCTGTGGAGCACCCTGTTCCCTCTTCCAGAGAGAGAAGATTTGGTCTCTCAGGGTCTGGTGCTGCATCCTCAAGTAAAAACGTTGAGGTTGGCAGCGTAACTACTGAAGAACAACTCCTGAAAGATCAGGGGTTTTCTGACCAGAGAGATTTATACTAAGGCCTGGAAAAGATTCAACTCCTGGTTGTTAGATAGAGGTCGGAGCCCTCCAGATATACCAGCAGTGTTGGATTTCTGCCAGGATGGGATAGATCAGAGCCTTTCGGTTAACACTTTAAAGGTGTAGGCCTCGGCCCTTAATGTTTTCCTTCAGGTCCCCCTCCAGCAAGATCTCTTTGTAGCAGATTTTTTCAAGGCTCTTTCTAAGTCCAGGCCGGCGGCGGTCAGGTCCTGTCCAGTTTGGGATCTATCTTTTGGTTCTAAAAGCTTTGGTCCTTTGTCCTGTTAAACTTCTGGAGAAATCTATAAATTTTTCAACCCTAAAAACTGTATTTTTGGCAGCAATCACATCAGCCCGTAGGGTGAGTGCATTGCAGATGCTTTCTATTAGGGAGCCTTTTTTGGCAGTTTTCGAGGATAGAATTGTGCTCAAAACAGATCCTGGGCTTCTTCCCAAGGTTTCTTCCTCCTTTCATAGGTCTCAAGATATAATTTTGCAAGACCTTCTGTTCTGCTCCCACAAACAAGGAAGAGGAAAGATGGAGTTTATTGGATGTGAGAAGAAGCCTTTTTGGCCTATCTTAGTAGATCCACAGAGTTCAAAAATTCGGACTCTCTTTTTTTGTTCTTTTTTGCAGGAGCATGGAAGGGTTCCAAGGCTTCCAAATCCACCATAGCTAGATGGATTAGGATGGCTATTGCGGAATCGTACAATTTAGTAGAGATTCCGCCCCCCATTTGTTAAAGCACACCCACCCCGATCCTTGTCAGTGTCCTGGGCAGAGAGAGACGGTGCCTCGGCCAGAACAGATCTGTAAGGTGGCCACCTGGTCCAGCTTTTCTACCTTCGTGAAGCATTATCGACTGGATCTGCTTTCTAGCAAGGATCAGGCATTTGGGCACAAAGTCCTCCAGGCAGTAGCCCCACCCTAATGGGTAGGTTCTTGAGTATCGTTTCAAGGGGGCTGTCCTGGAAGACGTTTTGAGAAAACCAGAGTTAGAATTACCAGTAACTCCTTTTCTACAAGTCTTCCAGGACAGCCGGGAGTTCCCACCCTAAGATTGAACGATAATGCATGTTTATGCATAAATGGTTATGTCTTTTACTGTTTTCCTGTGGTTCTCGGGTGAAACTGAAGAGGGAGGCCTGGAGGTCCGCCTTTTAAAGTACTGTGCTTCATGTTTCCAGTCCCAGAGGGAGGAGTTCTACGTCTCAAGGGGGCTGTCCTGGAAGACTTGATAGAAAAGGAGTTACCAGTAGGTCTAACTCTTCTTTTTTTTTTTTTTTTTTTTTTTCTTCCTGCTGCTGGCACCACTCTGGAGACTGCTAGCTGGGAAAAGAGGTGGAGTGCATTTGGTATCACTCCGCATTGCACAGGAGCCAGCACTACAGAGGAGGTATCTACTTATGCTGATCTTGCTCCCTACTGCAGCTCCAGCTTCACAGTGGTCCCTCTGCAGTGCACTATGTTTTGATTCTCTGAGATGGCGGGTCAGCAAGGCCAGACCGCGATCTACCAGTCATCTAGCCTTGATCTTCTGGTAGATCGCAATCCATAGGTTGCTGACCCTCAAGCTAGATGGATTACAATTGCATTATCAGTAGTTTGTCAGTATTTATAATCTTGAGTGTTCTGTTGTCATTCTTGCAGGACATGTTGCATCCCTGAACTCTTACACAGGTTTTCCAGTTTCATCTGTACATTAAAAAGAGCTTGCGCATATAAAAACATTGTGAGCTGCAACTTCTGATTTCTGTCTTTCCACTTTGAAACTGAAGTTGCACTTTACAATTTCTTTCAGAGCCTAATGAATGTGGTGAAATTTCACTCTGCAAAGAATACCCATTCATGTGCCAGGAAAATGGGGAAAAAAATGCATTTTGCTTGCCCATGATTGGATGATGGCCTTTAGCAGAGCTTCACCACATTTACTAAGCTCTGGGGAAAATTCACATTCAAAGTGCAACTTCCCTTACAAAGTGAACAGTCGAATTGCCTTTAGTATATCAATCCCGTTATCTCTGACCCTGGTTTTACTACCTGGTGAATCACTGGCCACGAACAACCATGCAGCCAGTGAAAGTCTTAAGGTGCCATTCTGTTTTCTTGTTCCTGGTCAGTGACTTACTAAAGCCAGTTTTAACATGACAATCCAAGAGTCTGCAGTAGCTCCCCTGTTGATATCCTTATAAGATCTCTAGTAAAGATTAGTCTCTAAAAATGTTTCAGACAGTACAACTCACTAGCGTCCACTTAAAGTAAGCTTCTTATAACTGTGGATCAGATGAGATTTGGGGGAGCAGATTTGGGAAGTTTGTTAGGAAGAACTCATAGTTTACCCATAACTGTTATCTAGGTTTTGGTTGACTGTTTAACCTTTCCTTTACACATACATTTTTACACGAGTGCACAATTATTAGGCAAGTTGTATTTTTGAGGATTAATTGAATTATCGAACAACTACAGTGCTCTCAGTCAATCCAAAATAACCCCAAACCTGAATATTTAAGAAGGTAAAAGTGAGGTTTTGGCTTCGTTAGAAGAATATCTATAGTATGTGGGCACATTTGTTGGACAGCTATTAGTGTGCACAATTAGATTACGTTCACACAGATCCGCTGCAAAAACGCATATGCATTTTTCAACACTTTTGCTGCGCTTTCTGAGCGTTTTCAAAGGACACGTAACTTAAAGACTGCACCGAAAACTCTTCTCGGAGGTGTTTTTGAGGCGCTTTTCAGGCATTTTCCATTGATTTCAATGGGAAGAGGCATTTTTGGGGCGTTTTTTTTTAACTCCCCAAAGAAGCTGCAAGCTGGAGTTTTTGCACCACACCGCAAGTGAACCGCCTCAGTGTGAAAACATACATAGATATACATTCACATACATAGGGAAGCATTTTTCTTGAGCTTTTCAGGCGCTTTTTGTAACGTAAAAACGCTTCAAGAACTCCTCAGTGTGAAAGTAGCCTTATTATGCACCTAAATCTCACCTGTTTATTTTCTTCTCTTATAGTGAGAATAATAAACAAACAAATGAAACTTTACAAATAACTTTTCTGACATTAAAAAAAAAAAATCTGACCGAGAGAGCCACCCTTCTTTTCAATAACAATCATAAGCCTTCCATTCATGGAGTCTGTCAGTTTCTTGATATGTTGACGAGCAGCTTTTTGTGCAGCAGCAACCACAGCCTCCTAGACACTGTTCAGAGAGGTGTATTGTTTTTCTTCAGCGTAAATCTCCCGTTTAAGAAGGGACCACAAGTTTCAATAGGGTTTAGGTCAGGTAAGGAAGGGAGCCATGTCATTATTCTTTCCTCTTTAATCCCTTTACTGGCTAGCCATGCAGTGGAGTACTTCGATGCATGAGATTGAGCTTTTTCCTGCATAAATATCATAGTCTTCTTGAATTGAATGATGCAGACATTTTCCTGTACTACTGTTTGAAGAAAGTGTTTTCTAAAAACTGGTAGTAGCTTTGGGAGTTGATCTTGAGTCCACTTTCAACCTAAAAGGGTTAAACTAGCTCATCTTTAAAGCGGAGTTCCACCCAAAATTGGAAGCTCCACTTATTTGCCTCCTCCCCCCCCCCTCCACTGCCACATTTGGCACCTTTTGGTTTTGACAGGTACCCGCTCCCACTTCTGGCTCAGTTCGTTAAATCCATCCATCTGGTTCGTCAAGAGTCACTCTCATCTCATCAGTCCATAAAACCCTTGAAAAGTAAATATTTCTTCAGATATTTCTTTGCCCAGTCTTGACGTTTTAACCTATGTATCTTGTTCAGTGGTGCTCGGGTTTCAGTCTTCCTTACCTTGGCCATGTGTTGAGCACTGAACACCTTGTACTTCTGGGCAGTTCAGGTAGGTTGCAGTTCTGGAATATGACAGCACTAGAGGATAATGGGTTCCTGGTAGTCACATTTGATTCTTCTCAAATGTTTGGCAGTTAATTTGCGTCTTTTTCTCAGCACGTTTTTTGCGACCCTGTTTACTATTTGCAACAAAACGTTTGATGATTCTGTGATCATGTCCCAATATTTTAGCAATTTCAAGAGTGCTGCATCCCTCTGGAAGACTTTTTACAATTTTTGACTTTTCAGAGTCCATTAAATCTCTTTTGTTTGGCCCATTTTGCCTGAAGAAAAGCTGCCTAATAATTATGCAAACCTTGATATAGGGTGTTGGATCTCCTTAGGCCATACCCTCCTTCATTATACAAATACACTTCAACAGGTATGCCTAAATTTAATCAGCATTCAAGTTTATACAGCTTGGAGTTGGACAATATGCATAAAAATTATGATTGGGTCAAAATACTCACTTGCCTAATAATTGTGCACATAACAGTGTATATTCAGCTGAGTGTCCTGGAAGCCCATTTAAGGAAGGAGCTGCTAGTGTTCTGACTTAAAATTATTCAGAGGTTTTTGGGGCTCCTGGGAAGGTAAGCTAGGTACAGTCATGGCCGAAATTGTTGGCACCCTTGATATTTTTCCTGAAAATCAAGTATTTCACACAAAAAAGGTATTGCATTAACACATGTTTTGCTATACACATGTTTATTCCCTTTGTATGTATTGGAACAAATATAAAACAGAGGCAGAAAAGCAAATATGACATAATGTCACACAAAACCCCAAAAATGGGCTGGACAAAAGTATTGGCACCCTTAACTTAATATTTGGTTGCACACCCTTTGGAAAACATAACTGAAATCAGTCGCTTCCTATAACCATCAATAAGCTTCTGACACCTCTCACCCGGAATTTTGGACCACTCTTCCTTTGCAAACAGCTCCAGGTCTCTCTTATTGGAAGGACACCTTTTCCCAACAGCAATTTTAAGATCTCTCCACAGGTGTTCAATGGGATTTAGATCTGGGCTCATTGCTGGCCACTTCAGAACTCTCCAGCGCTTCTTTGCCATCCATTTCTGAGTGCTTTTTGACGTATGTTTGGGGTCATTGTCCTGCTGGAAGACCCAGGATCTTGGACGCAAACCCAGCTTTCTGACACTGGGCCCTACAGTGCGACCCAAAATCCTTTGGTAATCCTCAGATTTCATGATGCCTTGCACACAGTCAAGGCACCCAGTGCCAGAGGCAGCAAAACAACCCCAAAACATCATTGAACCTCCACCATATTTTACCGTAGGTACTGTGTTTTGTTCTTTGTAGGCCTCATTCCGTTTTCGGTAAACAGTAGAATGATGTGCTTTACCGAAAAGCTCTATCTTGGTCTCATCTGTCCACAAGACGTTTTCCCAGAAGGCTTTTGGCTTACTCAAGTACATTTTGGCAAACTGTAGTCTTGCTTTTTTATGTCTCTGTGTCAGCAGTGGGGTCCTCCTGGGTCTCCTGCCATAGCGTTTCATTTCATTTAAATGTCGACGGATAGTTCGCGCTGACACTGATGCTCCCTGAGCCTGCAGGACAGCTTGAATGTCTTTGGAACATATTTGGGGCTGCTTATCCACCATCCGGACTATTCTGCGTTGCAATCTTTCATCAATTTTCCTCATCCGTCCACGACCAGGGAGATTAGCTACAGTGCCATGGGTTGCAAACTTCTTGATAATGTTGCGCACTGTGGACAAAGGCAAATCTAGTTCTCTGGAGATGGACTTGTAACCTTGAGATTGTTGATATTTTGCCACAATTTTGGTTCTCAGGTCCTCAGACAGTTCTCGTCTCCTCTTTCTGTTGTCCATGCTTAGTGTGGCACAGACAGACACACAATGCAAAGGTTAAGTGAACGTCTCTCCTTTTTATCTGCTTTCAGGTGTGATTTCTATATTGCCCACACCTGTTACTTGCCCCAGGTGAGTTTACAGGAGCATCACATGCTTGTAACATTCTTATTTATCCGCAGTTGTGAAAGGGTGCCAATACTTTTGTCCAGCCCATTTTTGGAGGTTTGTGTGACATTATGTCGAATTTGCTTTCTTTCCTCCCTTTTTTTGTTTTGTCCCAATACACACAAAGGGAATAAACATGTGTATAGCAAAACATGTGTTAATGCAATACGTTTCGTGAGAAATACATGATTTCCTGGAGAAATATCAAGGGTGCCAACAATTTCGGCCATGACTGTATGTGCAGGTACCTGTGTTTGCTGCTTTTAACTATTTATGCCAGCTTTCCATCTTTTGTACCAGCACAGATGTTGGTAATTGGGAATCTGCTTACCAAAGTTAGTCAGATTGCATGTTGATTTCATGGTTTTGTAATAATTGCTGGAACAGAATAGAGAGCTACACATTTTGTTGACATGCAAATGTTTTTAACTTTATTTTTTTTTCCTAGATTAAACCCACCACCTGGATCTTATCCCACTCAGCAATATTACACTCCATCAGATCTTCAAGAAATGTACTCTCCTTACCACCATGCAAGTGTGCCAGGAACATGGCCACCTACTGGAGTTTCAAGTTACCCATCTACAACTGCACCTGGAGTTTACCATCATCACAATCATGATTGCTCAGGACACTCACACAGTCACCCTGATAATGCAGCTTCAGTTGAATTTGGAACGACGCAAGAGTATGCAGAAATTTCTACTTCTGCAACTGAATTACTGCAAGTAGAAACTAGGTGACACTAGAATTTCAGCACTGTTTGCTTGATGGCTAAAGAGCTGATGGCCATCATATTTATCATCTGTGCTTCATATCTTTGCCTTAAAATGGTGGGGTTTTGTTGTTTTTTGTTTTTCTTTTCATCCATAATCCAGTAAAAATACAATAAATTCACCCACACTTCAAAGTAAATTAGATAGAATAAACTAAAGCTGCTGATCCAACCAAGTATGTATAAAGATTTACAGCGTTCAAACCACATTATAAAAAAAATCTCAAAGCAAAACAAGCAAATTAATAATCATTATTAATTATGACCAATAAAATGTCCATCCATTTTAGCTTCCATAGTAAAGATATGCTCTCAAAATAAAAAGTGCCTTGTACTTATGAAGTGCAACAATGTTAAATCTTCAGTGCTTCACAACATCTTTGTGCTCCATCATGACTCAGGAAAAGTAACGATCGGGGAATCGGGCCCCGCTTGTACTAGATATAGTGGCTGCACCTTCATCCCTGGTTCACACTTTGAAGGTTGCTTGCAGGTGCAGGAATTCCAACTACCCGCAGCTGAATATCGCTGCTCTTACAAGACACGCGGGGCTGTTATTCATTTTCAAGGGCACCCCCATGCATATCAATCTGCAGCGTGGGTAGGGGAACCCTGCGGCCACGTTTTAAAAAGGTGCATGCACCTTTTTTGTGCAGGAAACACAAGAACAGCAGCCCATTCAAATGCATGGACGGCCGTGTCCAAGCAACCAAGGGCTGCACGGTCCGCAATAGTGTGAACCGAGCCATATAGCTACTCTGACATTCTGGACCATACTTATTAATAGGACAGTAGCACAGTAGGAAGACAGGACATCTCACACTATTGGCATCAGGTCACATCCAACTTTATTAAAGTGTTAATAATCCCAGGATCCTGCATCCACTATATCTGGTCTCCCACAGTACACACAACATGGAAATGCAATTACTTTAGTAAATATAAACTGCTAAATACTTTTTTTCATCAGAAGTTAGAGCAGTCTTGTGGCATCTATCAGTGTCCAGTCCAGCACTAGCTAAAGCTTGTAGGAGGAGTTTTCTTTCTGCTCTAGGAGGATGCAAAACCCCTGACCTCTGTCTGACCAGTGCTGATTGGCCCTGTCTGATCACATGCACTCTCCCAAGAAAAAAAACCCTCTCTAGCAATACACACCAAACTGAGCATGTGCCAAAAGCCTAGGGTTCAGTCTGTCTTATCAGGAGATAAGACATGGTGGCTTGAAATGGGGGAGGAACAGAGAAGAAGGGATCAAATGGCCTTTTTACACAATGCTGAGGATTAACCCCTAGGTTCCATAGTGAGTATAACAAGCATGCTTTACTACATATACAGACTGATTTTACTGTTGTAGCTTTAGTAACATTTTAAACCTGACATAGGACTCTGCAGGTGCACCTAGGGCCACCCCTTTCTAACATTTCACCCAATACAGGTTTGATCACCGTATTAGTTGAAACGATCAAGCCGGTTCCACCTAATACAGGCTGATCACAGAGATCAAGCCCATATTGGGTGAAATGTTAGAGGGGTGGTCCTAGCCAGGACTATATTTGTTCCATAGAGTTGTATGTAATCTGATGTCATCTGTGTGCAATTTCTTGCTTTTCTATTAGGTTCATAAAGTGTAGTTGGGCTCTCTTTGGTCAGCCCCTGATGTTGCAGAGGCGGGGAATTTCATACAGGTTTGGAGTGGTAACATCTTTCTAAATTAGCCATAATTTTTGCAATCAGCTTACTTTGCACTATGTACTTACTGAACCTACCAAGATGATGCCATATCAGAGGCTTTTTTTTAAGTGAGATTTTCTAGAAAACAATAAATGATATTTCTTTTGTGTTAAAGAGTGATGTAATGTGTCATAACATTTTTTATTATAATATGTTTAGTGTGTGTGTATGCAGTACCTTAAAAAGAAAAGTATTCGTACCCCTTGAAATCTTCAACATTTTGTCATGTTACAAGCAAAACATAAATGTATTTTATTGGGATTTTATGTGATAGACCAACACAAAGTGGCACATAATTGTCAAGTGGAAGGAAAACAATAAATGGTTTTCACTTTTTTTTACAAATAAATCTCTGAAAAATGTGGCGTGCATTTGTATTCCACCCTCTTTACTCTGATACCCCTAACTAAAATCTAGTGGAACAAATTGCCTTTAGAAGTCACCTAATTAGTACATAGAGTCTAACTGTGTGTAATTTAATCTCAGTATAAATACAGCTGTTCTGTGAAGCCCTCAGAGGTTTGTTAGAGAACATTAGTGAACAAACCACATCATGAAGGCCAAGGAATACATCAAACAGGTCAGGGCTAAAGTTTAAAGCAGGATTAGGTTTTAAATAAATATCCCAAGCTTTGAATCTCTCATGGAGCACTGTTCACTCCATCATCTGAAAATAGAAAGTATGGTAGAACTGCAAACCTACCAAGACATGGCCGTTCACTTAAACTGACAGGCCGGGCAAGGAGAGCATTACTCAGAGAAGCAGCCAAGAGGCCCATGGTAACTCTGGAGGAGCTGCAGAGATCCACAGCTCAGGTAGGAGAATCTGTCCACAGGACAACTATTAGTTGTGCACTCCACATATCTGGCCTTTATGGAAAAGTGGCAAGAAGAAAGCCATTGTTGAAATAAAGCCATAAGAAGTCCCGTTTGCAGTTGCAAGAAGCCATGTGGGGGACACAGCAAACATGTGGAAGAAGGTGCTCTGGTCAAATGAAACCAAAATTGAACTTTTTGGCCTAAACGCTATGTGCGGTGGGAAACTAACACTGCACATCACCCTGAACACACCATCCCCACCGTGAAACGTGGTGGCAGCATCATGTTGTGGGGATGCTTTTCTTCAGCAGGGACAGGGAAGTTGGTCAGAGTTGATGGGAAGATGGATGGAGCCAAATACAGGGCAATCTTAGAAGACAACCTGTTAGAGTCTGCAAAAGACTTGAGATTGGGGCGAATGGTTTATATCAAAGCATATTCATGCATTAGAATAGCCCAGTCAAAGTCCAGACCTAAATCCAACTGAGAATCTGTGGCAAGACTTGAAAATTCTTGTTCACAGATGCTCTCCATCCAATCTGGCAGAGCTTTAGCTATTTAACAAAGAAGAATGGGCTAATATGTCACTCTGTAGATGTGCAAAGCTGGTAGAGACATCCCCAAAAAGACTTGCAGCTGTAATTGCAGGGAAAGGTGGTTCTACAAAGTATTGACTCCGGGGAGCTGAATACAAATACACACCACACTTTCAGATATTTATTTGAAAAAAATTTTGAAAATCATTTATCATTTTCCTTCCACTTCACAATTATGTGCTACTTTGTGTTGGTCTATCACATAAAATCCCAATAAAATACATTCACGTTTTTGGTTCTAACATGACAAAAATTGGAAAATTTTAAGAGGTATGAATGCTTTTTCAAGGCACTATATGTGTACTGATCCATGATACTGCAGTCAGTTTACATGCCTCTGTCCTCACGCTCTCTGCTCTGAGTTTCTCCCTCTCCCCCTCCCTGCCTGTTATTTTCCAGTCTGTGTGTGAGTGTCATTTCCATACCTGCCCCTTCTCTCCCCTCCTGCCATTATTCTTTCAGGACCTGTGTCATTACTTGGGTCATCTGCTGGTGGCACTGTTGTTCCTGGAATCGAAGGATGTAGTTCCGGTGGCCACCAGTGGGTGTCTCCCAGCAGCTGAACTGTGCAGGTAATTAGGCTGCACCTGATGTAGACTGCTGGGAGGTATACAAGTCTGCCCATAAGTGAGGATTAGTGCTTCAGTATTTTTCCTGCAAGCCGTGTTCCTTGCCTGAGCCCTGTTCCTGATCCTCGTGCCTGAACCCTGAGACCTGCTTCCTGTATCCTGCTTCCTGCTCCAAGTACGTTGCTCCCCTTGTCTCCTGTCCCTGTCCTGACCTTGTCCTGCCATGTGTGCTCCCTCCTTTGTTACATAGGTTGTGCACTATCATGTTTATTTTGTCACTTGCATTTTTTATGGTTTACTGGTGTTGGAAGTGTGTCATTTGTCTCAATAAACTTATTTTAACTTTATCCAGTTTGGTTCCCGATTCCTTAAAGTGTTACTAAACCCAGGACCCTGCACTCACTATATCTGGTCTCCCACAGTACACATAACATGGAAATACAATTATTATGGTAAATATAAACTGCTAAATACTTTTTATCATCAGCAGTTAGAACAGTTTTGTGACTTCTATCTGTGTCCAGCAGAGCACTGGTTAAAGCTTGTAAGATTTTTCTTTCTGCTCTAGGAGGATGCAAAACCCTAGACATCTGTCTGGACAGTGCTGATTGGCCCTGTGCTGATCACATCACTCTCCCAGGAAAAAAAAACACCTCAAGCAATACACACTAAACTGAGCATGTGCAGTCTGCCTTATCAAGGAGATAAGACGTGGACATTTGGACAAGAGGAGGCGCAGAGAAGTCAGGATCAAAGTCAGGCCTTTTTACACAATGCAGAGGATTAACCCCCTAGGTTCCACAGTGAATATAACAAGCATGCTTTACTGCATATACAGACTGATTTTACTGTTGTGGGTTTAGTAACACTTTAACGTACAGCCTACTGATCTGATCACCTTTGCTGTTTGCCTGCCTCCCTGACATATTCTCTGCAGCTCTAAAGTAACATTTATGCCGGCCATAGACGTGTCGAAAACCGGCCGATTTCTTCGACCTTGAAAAAAAATTGCCCGATTTTCGCACTGTGAGTGGGTTATTTGGTCGGCCGTTTTTCGGGGTTTTTGCACATTTTTTTTTATCAGGCATGTTGGAAAATTCGTGGCTGATTTTGACGATCGGACGATTTTCCCAGCAATAATGGGCAAATCAGCCGATCATTTTCCCAATAAAAAATCTGCGCATGAGCTGTGACCTGCAAGAAGAAGAAAAAGAAGAATAAGAATTCCAGTCTGCTATTATAATTTATATGAAAAGTCTTGCGGTTGCAACAAATGTATCCATTTGTATCCAAATATAACCATCTGTATCCAAAATGGATACAAATGATACATTTGTTGCAACCGCAAGACTTTTCATATAAATATAATAGTGGATTGAATTCTTCTTCTCTCCCCTGTGTGCTCCCCTGTCTCTGCAAGGGACAGAAGTAATTATGGGGTTAAATGCCAGCCATAGACGGGACAAAAATGAAAAAGGAGTTTTCTTTCTTCTCTAGGAGGATGCAAAACCCCTGACCTCTGTCTAGACAGTGCTGATCGGCCCTGTGCTGATCACATGCACCCTCCCAAGAAAAAATAAAAACCCTCTCTAGCAATACACACCAAATGGAGCATGTGCAGAGTGATTCCACATGATATGTCTTATCAAGAGATAATAGGGGGACACTAGAAGAAGTAAAATATCTGTGCCAGTATTATATTACAACTACAATATACAGTAACTGTAACTACTCTAGAACTCTATAACTACTCTAGAAACTCTAATCAAAGTACATATACATTATGTTAGTAAAGACAATAATTTATCCAGTTCATGATATAGCTAGTAGTAGTTAGTCACATTCAGCTTGTTCTGTAATGTTGAAGACATTTCACAGCTTATCCAAGTCACTTCTTTAATTCAGCAAATCTTCATGTATATATGATCTAAGCCAGTCTACAGCTGGTCCAATGTTAGCATAGCTGAGGCAGGTGCTGCTAAGGAGACTTCCATCAGACAAGTAAGGTGAGATTCCCTGAATGTAAGCCGTGTTGTCTGCTGGATTTATACACACCAAAGCATTTCCTGTGTCCATCTGTAAAGGGATAAAAAGCCATCATGTTTTTTACTGTGTCTAGAATATAACAAGACTTTGAAGTGTAACTGTGATCAAAATGTAAAATCATATATTCATTCCCATAGGGATGCACTTGTACCCTTTTCTGATCGGCGAGTACGAGTACCAATACTTTCAGTCAAGTGCTTGCCGATACCGAGTACTGATACTTTGCTGTGCGATTTGTGTTGATACAGAATGTATGGATGCAAATTGCACCGTAAAGAGTAACATACGATTTGAACAGAAATGTGATTCCTATCCAAATCGCATGCCGTTTCCCCACTGCTCTGTGAACCCAAGCATGTCATAGCCTGAGTTCACAGAGGAGCAATGCAGGAAACATCCCTGCACTGATCCCATGCTGAAGGAAAAGCGGCTTCACAGGTTGGGGATTTTAAATCTCTGTGGCTTTCTCTCCTCTCCGGATGACAGTATGGGCTAGTTGGCTTCTGATTGGACAGCACTGTGACCTGCTGACCTTATTTGCCTAGGCACGGAAACCAGGAAGAAATGTAACAAAAAAATGTATAACAAGTACAAATGATATACTTTCCTATCCATTTACTGATTCTAGCAGCATAAGGATGAAAAATAGTCCATGTTGATTGAGAGAGTGAAGTTCCATTTTAACCACTTGAGCTTCTGAGGATTTATCCCCCTTAATGACCAGGCCTTTTTTTGCTGTTTGACGCTGCACTAATTCAAATGATAATTGCACGGTCATGCAATGCTATACCCAAACGAAATTTACGTCCTTTTTTTCACACAAATAGAGCTTTCTTTTGATGGTATTTTATCATCTGTGCGCTTTTTATTTTTTGCGCTATAAACAAAAAAAACACAAAAATTTTGAAAAAAAACAATATTTTCTACTTTCAGCTATAAAAAATATATCGTAAACTCAAAGTTAGTCATATATTTAAGCCAAAATGTATTCTGCTACATGTTTTTGGTAAAAAAAAATCCCAATAAGTGTATATTGATTGCTTTGTGTGAAAGTTATAGCGTCTACAAACTATGGTATAGATACTGTAATTTATGCCTTTTTTTGCTATACAGCGCTGCACTAATTCAAATGATAATTGCGCGGTCATGCAATGCTGTACCCAAACGAAATTTACGTCCTTTTTTTCACACAAATAGAGCTTTCTTTTGGTGGTATTTTATCACCTGTGCGCT
This sequence comes from Staurois parvus, assembly GCF_062004578.1. Lineage (NCBI taxonomy): Eukaryota > Metazoa > Chordata > Amphibia > Anura > Ranidae > Staurois > Staurois parvus. Next base: position 4,130,332 of record NW_028317968.1, on the reverse strand, counting down.
TTTTTTTTTTTGCGCTATAAACAAAAAAAAACGCAAAAATTTTGATAAAAAAAACAATATATCATAAACTCAAAGTTAGTCATAAATTTAAGCCAAAATGTATTCTGCTACATGTTTTTGGTAAAAAAAATCCCGTGCATTAGCGGGCAAACTGGCGCTATATGGGAGGGGCGCTAACACTATCGGAAGTCACCAGTGACACTAATACAGTGATCAGTAAAAATCTGTTCAGTGTAATCAATGACACTGGTGACAGGGCAGTGAAGGGGTTAACTGGGAGGGGGGGTAATCAAGGGGTTAAATGGGATTACTGGTGTACTGGTGGGCAAACTGGCGCTATCTGGGAGGGGCGCTAACACTACTGGAAGTCGCCAGAGACACTGATACAGTGATCAGCAAAAATAGGTTCACTGATCAGTGACACTGGTGACAGGGCGGTGAAGGGGTTAACTGGGGGGTGGGAGATTAAGGGGTTAAATGGGATTACTGGTGTACTAGCGGGCAAACTGGCGCTATCTGGGAGGGGCGCTAACACTATCGGAAGTCGCCAGTGACACTGATACAGTGATCAGTAAAAATCGCTTCACTGATCAGTGACACTGGTGACAGGGCAGTGAAGGGGTTAACTGGGGGGGGAGCGATCAAGGGGTTAAACGGGATTACTGGTGTACTGGCGGGCAATCTGGCGCTATCTGGGAGGGGCGCTAACACTATCGGAAGTCGCCAGCGACACTGATACAGTGATCAGTAAAAATCGGTTCACTGATCAGTGACAGTGGTGACAGGGCAGTGAAGGGGTTAACTGGGGGGGGGGATTAAGGGGTTAAACGGGATTACTGGTGTACTGGCTGGCAAACTTGCGCTATCTGTGAGGGGCGCTAACACTATCTGAAGTCGCCAGCGACACTGATAGTGATCAGTAAAAACCGATTCACTGATCAGTGACACTGGTGACAGGGCAGTGAAGGGGTTAACTGGGGGGGGGGCGATCAGGGGGTTAAATGTGACCTAGGTGTGTTCTAACTGTAAATGTGTAGTGCTTTACTCACTTTTACTGTGTCTTCTCTGTCTGGAACAGAATGTGTCCAGGCAGAGAAGAATGATATCATATCCTGTCCTGTGTAAATGTCCACACAGGACAGGATAGGACAGGTACCGATCATCTGATTTCAGCCAGACATCACTGGCTGAAATCTAATGATTGATCCCTCCGGGATCGAATGGTGTCACCTGCGGGTCGGCGGGAGCGCGCGCCCCCTGCCGGCAAAACCGTCGGGAGCGCGGAACCAGTTTTAAAACGTGGTTTTGCGCCCCGGTGCCACCCTGCACACGTATATATACAGTGGCAGGGCGGCAAGCGGTTAAGAACTTGCAACTAGGCGAGGGAGTGTCAGTAAACTCTGGTTTAATGGAAAAAAAATCTACTATGTATTCTTAACATAAAAAATACCTTCTGTTGCTTCAGCCTTCTCAAAATTCCTTTTGTTTCCTGTTAGAGGATGGCTTTGGTCATTCTCCATGGTTCCACTGTATTTAGGATCATAGCTGCCCTCACTTTCTAGCTCCTGAGATGAACTAGAGACTATCAAATGTGTACTGTGCATAGTCAGTGCACATAACCACTACTAACATGTACTGCTTTTTCAAAGAAATGCTCAGGGAGGATGTTACAAGGAGGCAGAAAAACACAGTAAAAAAACAATTTCATGAAAATAGATTGCAGGGCCCATAAAGTAGTGGCTGTGTATAGACTATTCATGGAGAATAAGGATATTGCTTATTGTCACTTTCAAGAACATATGATAATACATTAAATAGCTTACCACTAAAAGCTAAACAATGTGACCAAAAAAGAAAATATTTGGGAGACCTCTGCACTGTATGTAAAGTGTATTGTAATCCCTGTGCTCACCCCTATAGTGTAGTTAATCAGCTACTGCAGAGAGTGAACAACTATACAGAATATATAAAATGGTGCAGAGATGGCCTCCATTATTTTTCAAGTTTACTGGGCCAAAACCGTTCACAGATGGTAACATATCACCTAAGGCACATGTGTCAAACACAAGGCCTGCAGGCTGAATCTGGCCCACCAGGCCATTGCACATGGCCCTCACACCTCTCTGGCAGCTTGGAACCCCCCCTTATCTCTGCCCCCCACATTGTCTCAGCAGTTGGCAGCATGGAGAAGGACAGAACTGCTTTGCCAGATCCTGCAGTTCTCTGTGCAGCCACAGAGAGGCATACCTCTGCCTCCCACTGACCCAGCAGTTGGCAGCAGAGAGGAGGACAAAACTCTTCCTACAGATCCTGCACTTCTCTGTGCAGCCACAGCACCCCCTAATTTCCACTTTGGTCTGAGCGCCCTTGTGCCTCCCCTGGTCTCACCATTCAGCAGACTCTGGCAGATGACTCCAGCCCTCCTTTGGTCCTCCTCTAGACCCTGCACTTTCTACTTCCCAGTTCTACCCCCAGCTTCTTCCTGGCAGAAGCACAAGGTAAGAGGGGTGCACTGTAATGCAAGGAAGGGTGGGGGACTCTTGACTTCTGATGGTGGGAGGGGGATCTTGACATCTGATGTAGGAAGGGGCGGGGTGCTTTGGACATCCTGGGGTTGATTTACTAAAGTCAAATGGACTGTGCACTTTGCAAGTGCAGTTGGACTGTGCACTTTGCAAGTGCAGTTGCACTCTGCAAGTGCAGTTGCTCCAGAGCTTAGTAAATGAGGGGAAGCTCTGCTGACTTCCATCATCCAATCATGTACAAGTGAAAATTCTTTGTAAATTGAAGCTTTATCTCATTTACTAAGCTCTGGAGCAACTGCATTTGCAGATGGCCACTGCTCGTGCAAAGTGTCTATTTGCTTTTAGTTAATCTTACAGATGCAACCGGCCCTTTGAGGGCAACCATAGTGCTGATGCGGCCCGTGATGAAATTGAGTTTGACACCCCTGACCTAAGGTAACCAACAGCACTCCATCTCTGCAACATTATATCAATTCTGTATAGAAATTCACGATCACTTCTTGGCCATTTGGCTAAGATCAAGTGTAACTTTAGCCTGTAGGGGTGTCCCTGCTTCCAGCTAGGACGTTGAGAACCACTTGTTTCTATCCAAGCCCTTTGGTCCTTGTGTGGTACCCTCTGCTTGGCCTTGCAGGATCGTGGATTCAGTTTGGCTTCACCTGCTTTCTGCTATTGGGTTAGAGGCTTAGCCCCCACAGGGAACGAGTTTGCGCTCTTCCCTCCTCCCCCACTCTGCGTTATTACCTTTTGGGTGGTAGACGCTAAAAGGCCTTTTTAAAGGCTCTAAAAGAGTGAAGACACCGGGGAACAAGAAGGAAGCCGCCGAAGAACCTCTGAAGCACTTTTTATCAAGCTGCTCGATGACAATGGGGAAGAACAAAGCCAAGAAGAACTTAGCTCCCGCCACTTCTTCTGAGACTCCAGGTCAGGTCCCCTCAACCTCCATTGCCCTCCCCCCCTCCAACTGGCGCTGGCCCGTCGGGATCAGCAAAGCCAAACCTGCCTGTTGAAGGGCTCCCCACCCTGGAGCCTTGGATGAAGCAGACAGTGGTGCTTAAGCTGAAGGAGGTGGACGGTGACCACAGAGATCTTCAGGAAGGAAATGATGCTCGATCAGGAGCTCAGCAAGGTGAAGGCGCTGTCCATGCAAACCTTCATGAAAGGTATTTTCTACATAACTTTCGTGTCGTTACAGGTCTGCAGAAGGTATTGGGAGACGGTTAAGTCCTATGGGCCAGAATCCCCTTTCCGCAACTTTGTTGTAAACTCTCCCATTCAACGGGATGAAAAGAGGGTGACCATGAGGAGCCCCCATATCCCAAGAAGAGACATAGCCACCTACCTCCAGAGTTTCTGCAATGTAATGAAGGACCCAGTCCAGATCCTCGATGCAAATGGCTTCTGGACCGGTAAGTGGACTGTGTTTTGCAGGTTGAGGAGAGACTCATCCGCAGGTGACCTCCAGCACCTGCAGCCCAGCTTATCCCTGGGAGCCACCGCAGGAAGCCTCCACTACGTGGACCAGCCCCACACCTGCTGCAGGTGTGGCCAGCATGGTCACAAAGGTAAGGATTGCAGTGAGCTTTCTCGCAGGTACTGCCAGATTGCAGGCCACAAGATCAAGGCTTGCCCGAGGTCCAAGGCCCACAACCTCTGCGGATTGGTGAAGAATGTCCACAAGGACTGCCCCAGAGAAGCAGAACTTACACTGGAGCCCTGATCCAGGGCAAAAGACTTACCAGCGCTGGAAAGCTGCTGAAGGAGCCCCGGAAGGCCACTGGTACCCTTCCCTCCAGCCCATTACTCCCCCCCCCCCCATGGTGCTGTCGGATTCTGTCCCAGCTCTCACCCTCAACTCCCTCCCTACCCCCTCTCTCCCTGCCCTCTCCCTTCCCACCCCTCCTACCTCCCAGACCCCCTAGACCTGTCCTCCCACGAGAACTTCCCTGCCGCTTCCACCCCCACCAGTGGTCTTGCAGTGGGGAGCTGGAAGCAGAAGAAGGAGCAGGCCAGCCCGGTGGTGGAGGACACCTCCACCACCACCAAGCGGCCTGTGACACTGCTGGATTGGAACCAGTGGTGGAGGACCTTGAGACTGTAGAGGGGGAGGAGGAAGAGGTCATGATCCAACCAAAGCCAGACCTCTCCGCCAACCTTAAAGAGGTCCTCGATGATGTCCTCCATCAGTACAGACTGGACCAGGACACCGGTCAAGCTATGGAGGCAGCGGAGGGTTCCCCCCTCCAGGGGAGTTAAGTACAGCCCGTGCTAACTAGCCCCTTCATCTCCTTTACATGATGGCTGAGATCTCTATCTTTTCCACTAATGTGAGGAGCATCAAGGATGCGTCTAGGAGGCAGGCTGTGCTGACTTTTCTTTCCTCCCAGAGGAGTGACGTCTACATGCTTCAGGAGTGCGCCCTGCCATTCTTGTCAGGGGTGATCGTCTCCTGGTTGACTCTGTCCACAAGCTCGTCTGTAACTGACTCTTGGTCATAGATGGTTTGCGGGCGGGAGAGCCAATTAGGATCATCAACATGCATGCCCCCCCCGAGAGAACAGTTTGCGGCTGGACCTTTTCCAGACCCTGGGGGCCAAACTCATCACCACCAGAACAGTAGTGATCGGCAGTGATTTTAACTGTCCGATTGAGGAGGACGGGTGCAGCTCCAGCATGTACGCTAAACTGGATGCCACTTCTAGGTTGCTCTGGAAGATGATTGTGCAGGCCTCCTTTCAGGATGGCATGGGACCTGTGGGGCATAGCTCCGTGAACTATTCATGGAGCCGCCCCGATGGATCTGTGCGTTTCAGGATTAACTTCGTGCTCAGCATCAGGGCAGTCAGGCATCTCCAGGGTCCCCTGCTTTTTCTCTGACCACAGAGCCAATCACTTCCAGGGTGACTTGGGCAAAGTGTTTGACCCTGGCCAAGGCTCCTGGAAACTGAATTGCACCCTGCTGGAAAATGGGGAACTGCTGGAGGAATTCAGGGAGGCCTACAGCACCTGGCAGGAGAGGAGCCTCTTTGAAAAGGTAAATGACTGGTGGGAGTTTGTGAAAGTTAAGCTGCACAGCTTCTTTCAGGCAAGGGGATGCCAGCAAGTGTGTGCCAGGAGGAGGGAACTCAAGAGACTGCAGCGTCAGTTGCAGTCCCTGCAGGACCTTCAACATTGTGGCTGGGACATGAGGCAGGACCTGGAGGACACCAAGAAGCACTTGAAAGGACACTTTGAGGAAGAATCCAAGCACATTGTCTTCCATGCCAAGGTGGGGAATCTGGAGAAAGGTGAGAAGTGTATTTCTTTCTTTTTCAGGAAACTTCTCACAGGACACACACCCTTGTCACAGCTGCATGACGAGACTGGAACACTCCAGAAGGGGAAGGTGGTCATGATGCCAGTGCTCAGCGACTACTACACTGACCTCTACTCCCCTAAAGACATGGACAAGACATCGGCCATCAGTGGGACGATGTTCTGTGCTGATCAGCACTCCATCGACTTGCTCATCTAGACCTGTGAGGACTTTGGCCAAGCTTCAGGCGCAAAAGTCAACTGTGGGAAGTCAGAAGTCATGCTCTTTGGAAAGTGGTTCCTGCCTTCTTCTGCATCCATCCCTTTCAGCGTCAAGACGGCTTCATCAGAATTCTGGGAGGCCGGTTTGGAGCTGAGGGCACAGCCTGAAAAGCTGGGAGGAGAGACTGTCTAAAATGCAGCAATAATTTGGACTTTGGAGCCTCAGAGAACTTACCATTGAAGGGAAGACACTGGTACTCCGCAGCGAGATTCTCCCTGTGTTGCAGTACCTAGCCTAGGCCTGGACCCCACAGGTCAACAACTGCAAGGCCAGCACCAGGGCGGTGTTTTATTTTATCTGGGGCTCCAAGATGGACAGAGTCAAGTGGGCAGTCATGCTCAAGGAGCCCCTCAAAGAGCATGCCCGACATCGCCACTCAACTGAGGGTGTTGCTTGCCCGCAACTGCATCCACAGGAATTTGCTGAACCGAACAATGGACTCTGGTGGAAACTCCAGATCACTTTTTCTCCTTTTGCCCCTCTGGAGTTCCCTCGGATGGGAAAAATGGAACAGTTCCATCCCCTACAATTGGGACTCTCCTTGGTATTACTTGGACACCTTTAAGTATATCAAGGAGCAGGGGCTACATGGAGTCAAGCCTGACTTGTGGAAGCCAAAGACTACAAGCTGATAAGAGCCAAGGACATTGTGGAGTCTGTTCCAGGCCTGCCTTCAACCACATGCAAGGTGGTCTGGAGGAATGTTTCTTCAAAGAGACTCACCAACAGGCACAAGGGCCTGGCATGGATGGCAATCCAACGGGGGTTGCCACTCAAGACATGTATGCATGCCAGGAACCTGAGCAGATACAGGCACTGCTCTTTTTGCAACATCGAGGAGGAAACTGCTCTGCACGTCTGCACGTTTTCTAGGAATGCCCCTTTGCTCAGGACCTGTTGTGGGCCTTGGAACCAGAACTCAAGGACTTTGTGCCACAGGCAGCCATCACACACTTTGGTGTGCTGAACTGACTTTTCTGTGATACTTTTGCTCAAGAGGACATGGCGCCTGTTGCTTCAAGGACGCTGTATGGTGCAACAGGAAGTGCCTCATCCACCAGCGGGAGAGGATGTCCATTGAGGACTGTCACAGATTGGTCCACAGTCTGCTCAGAGACTATAACTTGATGGAATTCAAGAAGGAAGAGGACATCTGAAGATTCCCCCTTCCCCCACTCTCCCTTGTGTGTCTTTGTTCTTTCAATAAAGCTTCAGCCTGTGAACTTTTTTTTTCCCTCCCTCAGCCCTCTTTCCTACCCCCCATCCCGCCCATTGCTCATTGAATTTATTAGTTTATTGGTAATGTTTGAAACATTTTCTTTTTGCATGCTATGGTTTATGCTGCGGCACCATGTAGGACGTGTGGGACAGGGGTTTAACCTAGGCACTGCACGTTTGACATCGTGCCTCTAGGTACTCTTAGGGGGCCACAAAACAGTTTTCAGGGTAAGCAGCGTCATGCATGACGTGATTGTTCGGGGAACTATTTTTCTTCGCACGTCCCATTAGGCATCATACTGCTGGGTGAATGTATTTATTTATTTATTACAGGTACTTATATAGCACCATCAATTTACACAGCGCTATATAATATATATATATATATATATATATATATATATATATATATATATATATATATATTACATTCCCATCAGTCCCTAACCCTCAAGGGGCATACAATCTAAGGTTTCTAACTCACATTCATACATACTAGGGCCAATTTAGACAGAAGCCAATTAACCTACCCACCATGTCTTTGGAGTGTGGGAGGAAACCCACACAGTCATAGGGAGAACATGCAAACTCCAGGCAGGTGGTGCCGTGGTTGGGATTCGAACCAGTGACCCTAGTACTGCCAGGTGGAAGTGCTAACCACTTAGCCACTGTGCTACCTATTTATTATATTTATTGTATGATTGAGACTGTATTGTTATGTGGTGTATTTATGTGCTGCGTCATAGTACAGGGTAGAATGTACCCCGATTAAGTATCTTGTTTTTTATATACTTATATAAAAATAAAGTATATTTTTTTCAAAACAAAAAAAATTCACGTTCTAGTAGCTGATTCATTACACTGTTGGTGGTGAGCACAGAAATCTCTATAAACTTTGTACACAGGGCACGGTCTCCATCATATTAATTATTCTTTTGGTCAAATGTCCTTAGCCTGTAGTATTAGGCTGTTTGTCTATTGATAAAATGTTCTTTAACTATTCTGGTCAAATGTTCTTAAGCTTTCTTCTCTTAGGATTGAATGTTAGGACTCTGTATATTTGCCCTGCAAAAGGAAACAAATATAATCTGACAAACGTTAGGGGTATTATTTGTGACTTTTACCCGAATGCTGAAACATTCACAAAGCAACTAGTCCCCAAAGTCTTCAGGAACATTGAATTGCCTAACTGTTCAACCTGGATGTCTAGGGAGCCTTGATCTACATTATCTATGGTCAGCTCTGAGGACCAATAGTAAGAATATGCAGAGACTTTCAGTTACCACTACCAGTTCACATCTACAGTTGTGTTCAAAATAATAGCAGTGTGTTGAAAAAAGTGAATATAGCTCAAAATCCTTCTAATAGCTTTTATTTCCATACACACAAATGCATTGGGAACACTACACATTCTATTCCAAATCAAAACATGAAGAAAAATAGATCAAATTTGTGTTGTTCCTCTAAAAAAATTGAAGAAAAGTGAATATTAGACTGTTCAAAAAAATAGCAGAGTTTGTATTCTTCTTTACAAACTCAAACATTCACTATATAAACTGAAAAATGTTTGAAGATTTTGCTTTCCTTTGAATCACTTAATTAATATTTAGTTGTATAAGCACTGTTTCTGAGAACTGCTGTACATCTGTGTTGCATGGAGTCAACCAACTTCTGGCATCTGTGAACAGGTATTCCAGCCCAGGATGATTGGACTACATTCCACAGTTCCTCTCTATTTCTTGGTTTTGCCTCAGAAACTGCATTTTTGATGTCACCCCACAAGTTTTCTATTGGATTAAGAACCGGGGATTGGGCTGGCCACTCCATAACGTCAATCTTGTTGGTCTGGAATCAAGATGTTGCCCGTTTACTGGTGTGTTTGGGTTCGTTGTCTTGTTGGAACACCCATTTCAAGGGCATTTCCTCTTCAAGTATTCTGATGTATTCAAACTGATCCATGATCCCTGGTATGCGATAATTAGGCCCAGCACCGTAGTATGAGAAACATCCCCATATCATGATGCTTGCACAACCATGCTTCACTGTCTTCACAGTGTACTGTGGCTTGAATTCAGTGTTTGGGGGTCGTCTGACAAACTGTCTCCGGCCACTAGACCCAAAAAGAACAATCTTACTTTCATCAGTCCACAAAATGTTGCGCCATTTCTCTTTAGGCCAGTCAATATGCTCTTTGGCAAATTGTAACCTCTTCAGCACATGCCAACAGTGGGACTTTGCGGGGGCTTCTTGCAGATAGCTTGGCTTCACATAGGTGTCTTCTAATTGTAACAGTACTCACAGGTAACTTTAGACCTTCTTTGATCTTCCTGGAGCTGATTGTTGGCTGAGTCCTTGTCATTTTGGCTATTCTTCTATCCATTTGAATGGTAGTTTTTCACTTTCTTCCACGTCTTTCAGGTTTTGGTTGCCATTTTAAAGCATTTGCGATCATTTTAGCTGAGCAGCCTATCATTTTCTGCACTTCTTTATATGTTTTCCCCTCTCCAATCAACTTTTTAATCAAGGTACGCTGTTCTTCTGAACAATGTCTGGAACAACCCATTTTCCTCAGAATTTCAGAGAGAAATGCACTGTAACCAGCGTGTACAACATTTGCTGCCTTCCTTCCTTAAATAAGGGCAATAATTGGCACCTGTTTTTCAAAGAATGAATGACCTCACTAATAGAACTCCACACTGCTATTATTTTGAACATGCCCCTTTCAATTAGTGATTCAATTACACAGAATCAGCAGCATGCATGTCATGACTGTTGGGTCTGTTGGATTTCTATTACTCTACTACACCTGCTAGTAAATTATTTGCCATGTAGAAATATCATTTCTACCAAAAACAGTGATTGGTCAGGTTAGTGATGTCTGACTGTTATTATTTTGAACACAACTGTATGTGCATGAGTGGCCATTGTGAGTTGTTTTCAATCTGAAAGCTTTCAGGGCAGTTATGGCATGGCAAAATGTGATTTATATTTGCACCAAGTATAATGACTTAAACAGAGGCTCCAGTACTTTCTTGCACATGGAGGCTTGCAAAGATACACAGGTGCTCCAGAAGGTAGCATGCAACTAAAATGAATGTTACCTGAATAATTTGTTTTATGGTTGGGGTGTTTGTGATGTATATTGTCCCATTCTGAGAAAGCCTAAGGCAGGTCTCTTTTGAAGCCACAGTAGAAGACACATAGACTGGACCACCTATGAAGCAATTTGTAGCAGAAATCAATTTAACATAAGTCCATTGAAAGCTGGCATAGGCACATTGTTTGGTGTTATTGTGTTGTTAACTAACCTGAAAGAAGATCCCCAGCTGAGCCATTGCATACACTGCCTGGGGCAAGTTCTTGAATCACCTGGGGCAAGCACAAGGGTGTAAGAGAAGACTTGAACCAGACTGGCTGTGAGAGATGGATCAAGGCAAAATTGTTGTATATGGGTGCAGCAGTGAAGTTAGGGTGTTGGATAATCTTGGCTACAGTTTGAGAAGAATTTCCAGATCCCAAGGTGACACTCAGCAAAGAGGTATCTCTGAAAAGACACATTTAGACTTATTACACATTATTTCTTAAAGTCTAAAATGAAGTGAAGTAACCCACATTCACTTCAATTGCTAATTTCCCTGTGCATTAAAGCTGAGGTTTAGTGGGGAAAAAAAGCCCAGAGAGGTACTTACTGTGAGTGAAGTGTGTCCCATGTGTTCGGTTGAAATTTGAAGTGGTCTTCTGGTGCTGAGCGGTTTATGTGAGCGGCTGCATCTGTGACAGGCATTCATCTAGTTCTGATGATGGCCACCCTTTCCTCCCCCAAGCTCCATTCATAGAAGCTGTACTATTGATTCCCACAATAAAAATATCTTTAGGCTTATCAACCCTCCATAAATTACTGCTAGTCTAGGGCATGTCTGGTGCATATAGGTCCACCATCTTTAACTTTAATGCATGTTTTCAGCACACAAGTACCTACCTGTTTAGGACACAGTTAGCAGAGCTGAGAACCCAGAAAGCAGTTAATAAACTGCCTGTGCATACTGCAGTCCCATCTACTTTTATAATGACCTCCCAGGGCGAAGGCTGTGCTACATTCCAAAACTGTGGGCATGGTGCCACCCCTGAAAGATAAAAAATAGCAAATGAATTTACAGGAAAAAGAAGAGAAGGGCAACCAACACAATTACTTTTTCACATTTTGCTGTAGAGTTAAACCTGCAAACAGTTATTCTTGCTAGCTACAGGGGAGGAGAAAGCAGACAAAAGAAGAGTACAAGAGGGTTGGTTTTTCCCCATGTTAAGTTTCTGTTAAAAAAAAAATAGAATTTAACTGCACCCTATTATATTCAAAAGTATAAAATTGTGCCTAGAGATACACTTTAAGTGATGTGTCAGGCCGGTAATCAGGTGTCATGGAGGGATGGGTGCCTCTACTGGTCAGATTCTGGTTTCTGCATAGGGCTATTTTGCAATTTATTGGAAAAACCCTTTTTTGCTAGAAATTTACTTGCAACCCCCAAACATTATATAATTATTATCATATTTTTTTAAGCCACTCAAAACACTTGTACATTACAGGGAATTGCTGACCTTACAGGGCCAGATCTAGCCAGTTTGATATGGGGGTGCAGTATAAAAAATGTCAGGGGGCAGAGGATAGGAGGTCAGCAGGGCAGTGCACAAAAACAGGAATCAGTAGTGGAGTGTACTGGGGGTCAGCAGGGCAGAGGACAGGAATTATCAGAGCAAAGGGCTGGGATCCGCAGCTTGTAGGGCAGTGTACAGGGGGTCAGCAGGGCAGAGGACAGGTGGTCAGCAGGGCAGAGGACAGGTGGTCAGCAGGGCAGAGGACAGAGGTCAGTATGGTAGTGTATTGCAGGGGCCAGCAGTTTGTAGGCCAGTGTACAGGAGGGCAGAGGATGGTCAGTCAGCAGGAGAGTGCACAGGGGTCAGCAGTGCACAGGACATATGTTTTTAAAGGCGAACTTAGCCTCTAAACAGTATAAACAATATGTAAAACGTTGACAATATTCATTATGAGTAATCTGACTGGCTTTACAATAAAAAGTCAAAACAGGATGACAAAATGTGAGCAAGACTGGGATCATGAAAGACATGGGGCACCCTGGAAAAGAACACAGAAATAAATTTTGTTGGTGTTCAGTGGGGTGGTCTTTAACCACTTGCCTAGCAGGCACTTATACCCCCTTCCTTACCAGGCCAATTTTCAGCTTTCAGCGCTGCCGCACTTTGATTGACAATTGCGCAGTCATGCAACATTGTACCCATATGAAATTTTGATCATTTTTTTCTCACAAATAGAGCTTTTTTTTGGTGGTAATTGCCACTGGGTACTTTACTTTTTGCGCTATAAATAAAAAAAGTGCAAAAAATTTGAAAAAAAAAACAATTTTTTCTTTGTTTCTATTATAAAATTTTTCAAACAGGTATTTTTTCTCCTTCACTGATGTGCGTTGATGAGGCAGTACTGATGGGCACTAATAGGCAGCACTAAAGGGCACTGATAGGCAGTACTAATGAGGTGGCACGGATAGGCGGCACTGATAGACAGCACTAATGAGGTGTCACGGATAGGCGGCACTAATATGCAGCACTGATAGGCGGCACTGATAGGTGACACTGATGATGGGTACTGATAGACGGCACTGACTGGCATCACTGCTGGGCACTGACTGGTGGCACTGACTGGCACAACCCCTGGGCACTGACTGGTGGCACTGACTGGCAGCACTGCTGGGCTGCACTGGTGGGCAGCACTGGTGGGTGGGCACAGGTGGGTGGCACTGGTGGGCACAGGTGGGTGGGCACAGGTGGGTGGCACTTCTGGGCACAGGTAGGTGGCACTTCTGGGCACAGATGTGTGACACTGCAGAGTGGCACAGGTGGGTGCACTGCTGGGCACAGGTGGGTGATCTGCTGGGCACAGGTGGGCGGAGCTAGTGGGCGCACTGCTGGGCACAGGTGGGCGGAACTTGTGGGTGGCACTGCTGGGCACCGATCATCAGGGCACTGATCATCAGTGTCCTGATGATCGGTGCCGATCCCCGCTGTGACAACTGCCAGTTCTCGGCAGTACTTTCCTCACGATCTGACAGCGTGAGGAAAGTGCAGCCGAGAACCGGCACTTGCATTTCCCTGTGATCAGCGTGTCATTGCACACCGCTGATCACGTGGTAAAAGGCCGCTGGGATCGGCCTTTTACCACATCACGTGATCAGCTGTGTCCGTAGGACACAGCGATCACGGAGATCGCCGGGTGCGCGCCCCCTGGGGCGCGCAGGAGAGCGCGTTCTGGGGGGACGTCCACCCAGAACTGGCCGGCCGCAGTGAAGCCGTCATTCGGCTATCTGCGGTCGGCAACTAGTTAAGGGGGATTGAACAAAATCTGTGCCTGCTGTATAAAATGCACATTTATACCACACTCCTCATACCCACAAAATACTAAATACTGTGCCACAACTAACAGTCTCAAAGACACAAATAAATCTCATGACAAAGGAACATTTATTTTTTAATTAATGGTTTCCATTCCACATGTTTTATGCACACAAATAGGATATTTTTGCGCTACTGTTGGCACGACATAAATCCTGTTAAATATGTTTAGAGAAAAGAACTTTGCAAAGTAGATCTCATTGAATCATATCCAAACAGTAAAGAAAACAAAAATTATATAATTAAAGTATGAGCAGATATTCCAATTCTGACTTTAACTTCATTCTCAAACCACTCAGCATGTGATCTCTCCCTCCTAAAAGAAGAGAAGAACAGTCATCTACAGTCAGTAACAGCTGCCAACAAACAGCATTACTAACTCACATCACGCTCAAGAGAGACCACTAATGCTCCTCATCGTGGTTGGTGAGTTTGTACACTTTAGAGCACATTCCAACAGTCAAAAACTATAGAAATGATCCCTGAAAGTATAGTCTTAATGGATACAATGCAACAACTGAGGCCAGCCCATAACAGCTGCTAATTCAGCTTATGGTGATCAACTCCACAATGAGCAATAACATCCATACACGTGTGCTTCTCAATGTACAGTATAGGGTAAATATATCATGAAGGCTTCAAATGTTATTCTGCATGAAAATATCTTTACAGTAAGAGTCAGTACAGCGCATATGTGTGAAAAAAAGGATAGAAATTTCATATGCGTACAGTGTTGCATTACCGTGCAATTGTTTGCCTCCTAAACCCCTGCAAAAAAATTAGGGGGTGGAGTGAGACTGGGAACAATGGATGTGAGGAGAAAAAGGGGGGGGGGGGGTGGGTAGGAGATGGGTGGAGAAGAGATGGAGTGAAAACTAGGGGATCCTGGTCTGCAGGGGCAGACTGACAAGTCATGGGGCCCCCAGGCAATAGGGGATCATGGGACCCCTGTGTCCTTGCCCAAACTCAAAAAAGCCTATGAAAAAGGTACCAGGGGCATCTCATGGGGCCCCCTACTGATCCCGGGCCCTCAGGCAGTGCCCGAGTTTCCAAATTGTCAGTCCGCCCCTGCTGGTCTGTATAGGGCTAAAAAAAAGGGGGGAGGATTTGTGTTAGCAAGAGAGAAGGGGGAGGAGAGGAGAATAGATGAGAATCAAGGGGACTGGAGAGGGATGGTCAAGGATGGATATGGGGAATACTGCCAGCTGGTAAGGAATAGCCACAGTATGATAAATGCAAATAGGCTAGCAGGGAGGGGAGAGGGTGAGATCTCCATTGGGAAGTAGAAAATGTTGGGGGGATCCTGGGACACACACCTGTGTGAAGGACAATGCCTTCAGAGAACAAGCAGATGAAGTGGGAAGGGGAGGGAGTGAAGGTGAACTGGAGGGATTATTGTCCAGAAACTGTCATCAAAAATAGTATTCTGGCTGGCTGTGGGGAAGAGGGCTAGATGCTGCAAATAAACTGGCTCAGAGAAGGAAGTGAGGCTTTAGAAAGATCAGAGAGAGACAGAGATGAATGGAAGTGTGTGAGGATGGAAGGGAGCAGGACAGGACAGTGGCTGAGGTGGAAAGGAGGATGCCAGGAAGGGAGGGAGCGATAAAGACAGCTTAAGATGGGATAATGGATCTCACCTGTAATAAAATAGCCAGCCACAGTGAAGGAAACTGGGAGGAGAAAACCGCAAGGGACCCTGGGCAGAGGAGCAATGTAATCTGGAGCAGCCTGAAAGGAGGAGGCAGGGGGAGGTGGAGGTTGCCAGTGCTCTGACCTTGGCTGATATCGGAACTGCACCTTGCACACTGCACTGGCGCCTGGATTGAAACTGTGTCCACTATAAGGGATGGTTGGCAACTCTCCTCGAAGGGGGTTCAGACCCCCTGCCCCACCCCTTATCTACACCCCTGGTGGCACAGCTGCGCAAAATCACGTATTTATATGTTATTTGCATTTCCGGGTAGGGGGCACATGCTGCCCTAACAGTGCTGCTATTGGCGGCTAGGGATGTCAATCACTGGGTCCTGGCTGGCAATTACCAGCGATCGCTGGGTAAAGCTGACAGGGGAGAGATCTGTGTGTAAATAACACAGGTCTCTCTCCTGTCAGTATGGACATGCTGCTTTGTATCTCTTTGCACAGCATGTCTTCCTAGTAAAACACAGCAAAGCACACTGTTAACCCTTTGATCACCCCAGATGTTAACCACTTCTTGCCCAGTGTCATTAGTACAGTGTCAGTGCTTTTTATTAGGACAGATCACTGTATTGGTGTCACTGGGAATGTCAGTGGCAGTCAGTTCCCACCCAGTGTCAGAATGCCTGCCACAGTCCCGATATAAGTGATCGCCGCTGTAACTAGTACAGTATAAAAAAATTTAAAATTCCTGTATATATACCGGGGCAGCACAGTGGCTAAATGGTTCGCACTTCTGCCTGGCAGCACTAGGGCCGCTGGTTCAAATCCCAGCCAAGGCACCACCTGCCTGGAGTTTGCATGTTCTCCCTGTGCCTGCATGGGTTTCCTTTGGGTACTCCAGTTTCCTTCCACACCCCAAAGACATGCTGGTACGTTAATTGACTGATGTCAAAATGAATATGAGTTAGGGACCTTAGATTGTACACCTCTTGGGGGTTAGGGACTGATGGGAATGTACAATATATGTAAAGTGCTGCATAAATTGATGGTGCTATATAAGTAAATGAAATAAAATAAATACTGCCATTTGTAGATGCTATAACTTTCATGCAAACCAATTGATTTTCATGTATTGGGATTTTTTTTCTAGCAAAGTGGCCTAAACTTATGAAGAAATTAGATTTTTTACATTTTTGTATTGGATATGTTTTATAGCAAAAAGTCAAAAATACAGTTTTTTTTTCAAAGTTGTTCTTTTTTTGTTTATAGCGCAAAAAATAAAAAGAAGCAGAAATGATCAAATAACATCAAAAGAAAGCTCTAGTTGTGGGGAAAAAAAGGACAAATTTCATTTATGTACAGTGTTGCATGGCCACACAATTTGTTAAAGTAATGCAACACCACATTGCAAAAAATTGCCTGCTCAGGAATGGGGGTAAAATTTCTGGAGGATAAGTAATTGAACACAAATGTTAAGTAACCTAAATGTTGCTCTCAAGATTTAAAAATATTTAGATTTAGAAAAGAATACAAAAATTGTATAATCATAGTATAAGTAGATATTTCAATTCTGATCTTTACATCATTTTCAAACCACTCAGCATGTGTTCTCTCCCTCTTTCTCTCCTTTAAGAAGAGAAGAACGGTCATCTACAGTCAGTAACAGCTGCCAACAAACAGCATTACTAACTCACATCGCGCTCAAGAGAGACCACTAATGCTCCTCATCGTGGTTGGTGAGTTTGTACACTTTAGAGCACATTCCAACAGTCAAGAACTATAGAAATGATCCCTGAAAGTATAGTCTTAATGGATACAATGTAACAACTGAGGCCAGCCCATAACAGCTACTAACTCAGCTTATGGTGATCAATTCCACAATGAGCAATAACATCCATACACGTGTGCTTCTCAATGTACTGTATAGGGTAAATATATCATGAAGGCTTCAAATGTTATTCTGCATGAAAATATCTTTATATTAAGAGTCAGTACAGCACGACAGTTCAGCATGTGATCAGCACTGCAATGCTGTGTGCAATTTGCATACACCCCTCCCACCAGCCAATCACACAGTAGAAGTTATCAGCTCAGCAGCAAGTACACTGTGTCTAAACAAGTGGAATGCGCTGCAAAGCAGAGAAGTAGAGTGGGTGGGACATGTTTGCTGCATTTACACTCTCATTATTGTGCTTAGTTCTGTACTAATTCGTGATTGGACTGTTTTGTTATGTAACGTATTTATGTGCTGCATTGCAGTACAAGGTAAAATGTACACAATAAAGTATGTGTTTTTTTTATATATTTTATATAAAAAGAAAGTATTTTTTTTTAACAAAAAAAACAACTTTCTATTTCGTTATGTAACGTTTTTATGTGCTGCATTGCAGTACAAGGTAGAATGTAAATGATAAAGTATTTGTTTTTCTATATATTTTATATCAAAATAAAGTATATTTTTTCAACAAAAAAAAACAACTTTTTATTTTGTTATGTACCGTATTTTTGTGCTGCATTGCAGTACAAGGTAGAATGTACACGATAAAGTTTTTGTTTTTTTATATATTTTATATAAAAATAAAGCATATTTTTTCAACAAAAAAAAAAAAACAACTTTCTATTTTGTTATGTAACGTATTTTTGTGCTGCATTGCAGTACAAGGTAGAATATACACGATAAAGTATTTGTTTTTTTATATATTTTATATCAAAATAAAGTATATTTTTTGAACAAAAAAACAACTTTCTATTTTGTTATCTAATGTATTAATCTGCTGCACTGCAGTACAAGGTAGAATGTACACAATAAAGTATTTGTTTTTTTTATACATTTTATATAAAAATAAAGTATATATTTTCAACAAAAAAAAACAACTTTCTATTTTGTTATGTAACGTATTTTTGTACTGCATTGCAGTACAAGGTTGAATGTACATGATAAAGTATTTGTTTTTTAATATATTTTATATAAAAATAAAGTATATTTTTTCAACAATAAATAAAAATTCCTAGATGGGATATAAATCAGAATAGACGAATTATCTATTACTTGCACAAAATTGTATATGAAAACAGGGACATAAGAATAAGAACTGCTGCCAGATCAAAGAGAATTAGTACACGGTGGCAGATGTGAAATTGTAAGTATTGGGGTGGGGGGAATATATATATATTAATATATATAATATATATATATATTACATTACACTATTATTATTATACAGGATTTATATTATTATTATTATACAGGATTTATATAGCGCGAACAGTTTGCTCAGCGCTTTACAATATAACGGGAGACAATACAGCAACAATACAGTTCAATACAAGAGGGATAGGAGGACCCTGATCCTGGGAGCTTACAATCTACATACTTGATGCTTTGATTCTTGCATTTGAATTGATTCACTAAGAGATAAATACCATATGAATAACGCATGCAATAACGGTATTTATCTCAAAAGTAGTCAATTCATTAACCACTTCCCGACCGGCCATTGTATATAAACGGCCGGACGGTGGCACTGCAGGGTCGGGTGGCCGTCTATAAACGGCCTCCCCGCACCCTGCTTGTGCGCGCTCCCTGGGAGCGCGCAGCACCGCGATCCGGTGCCCGCTGTGTCCTCCGGACACAGTGAAATACCGATCGTCGGACGGGACCTCTGTACGAGGTCCCGATCATGTGATCACTGATTGGCCAATCAGTGATCACATGCAAAGTAGTAAGCAAGATGTCACTTCTGACATCATTGCTTACTATGTGTGAAATCTGTGAATGATCACAGAGGTCACATGGTACAAGGCTATTCACAAAAGCCTTGTACCATGTGACAAGCTGTGACCAATCACAGTTCACTCTGTATTTCTCAATGAGTGCAGGAATGCACACAGAGAGAAAGAGAAATGATTGCTTTTACATCCTATATGGGTGTAAAAGCAATCAGTGTAAAAAAAAAATAAAAATCGTTATCACCCCTCACAAGTAGTACAGTGTCACCATGGTGACACTGTACTGCTAGGGTGACAGTATGTAAAAAAAAAATAAAAAAATAAAAAATAATAATATAAAAAAATAAAATAAAAATGTAAAAAAAAAGTTTAAAAATTATAATTTTTGCTTATAAACTAATTTGGATTTTTTTTTTTTTACTAAAAAGATAACGGAATAAATTTTGGCTAAGATTTATGATGAAATATTATTTATTTGCAAAATTTTATAAAAAAAACACTTTTTTTCAAAAATTTTGGACATTTCATTTACATAGCAAAAAAAAATACAAATCCCAGTGGTGAATAAATACCACCAAAATAAAGCTTTATCTATCTGAAAAAAATGGTAAAAAATTCATTTGGGTACAGTGTTGCATGACCGCGCAATTGTCATTCAAAGTGTGATAGCGCTAAAAGCTGAAAATTGCCCTGGTCAGGAAGGGGGTAAAAGTGTCCGGTCTGGAAGTGGTTAAAAAAGTTTGTTATTGAACAAAATGCATTCAAATGCACTTTTTGCAAAATTTAGCACTTAAATGTAGTGTTCTTTTTACATAATCTCATCGCAATTTTAACTGCGCTGTGTCCAGTTGTGTATTTAGGTTTTGTGCTGCCCTAGGCAACACAAAAAATATCCCCCCCCCCCACTGCCTGCAGATAGAGCCTGACACCAACCGACACCACCACCCCCAGCAAGAGAGAAAGACACTCACCTTCACAGTTCCAGACATCCCCTGGAATGAGAGTCAGGCTTTGCATACATCATCAAGCAGCCCACAGCCTCTCTTAGGTCCTACCTGGTCCCCATGCTGCATGTGTCCCTTCTTCCAGGGGAGCAGTGCTGTCCCTTAAAAAATGCCACCCTAGGCAAATGCCTTGTTTGCCTTGTGCTAAATACACCCCTGGCAGCATCAGAGAAAGATCATTCACAAGTTCAAGTCCAGGGATCAAGTTGGGTCTGGAGAAGCTCATGGGGGTGAGCCAGCAGGGATTTATTGGTAAACAGTCCAGTTACCCTATGGTGGTGTGAGTCTACATATCCTTCACTAGGAAGAGCCTGGAGGAATTTGGCACAAGGCAACTTGTGATCCTGCGGTTAAGTAAATATTTGACCCTCAGTTCTGCAGAAAAAGTGACTGTGTGTAGCTGAAGTGCAGGGGGAGGATGTGTGGCCATTAGTTTCCTTCCTCCCCTGAACCCAAGGGGTCTCTCTTCAGGAGAGCCCCTCACCCAGTACTTGGTCAGCTTCAGCTGACCATGACGAGAGGGGTCTACCAGACCTTTTGGCTATGTAGACCATGGTTGAACCTTATCTCTGTCAGAAGCCTTTCACCTGCGGTAAGGTCATACCCCTTCTGGAAGAAATACAGGCCACCTACAGCACAAGAGATCCTGTGGGACATTTAGCAGTCTGTGTAGCACAGTCAGCTGTTCTGTGAAATGCAGCCAGAAAAGAAGTCCTAAAGGTATTCAGATTTACAGTTCTGGGTACCCCATGGCCCCTTTACTTTATCCCAGTTCATCCCCCTCCCACAAAAAAAAAAAACCTTAAAAGAAACCTTAGACTGTTTTCTGAGCCAGTGGAAGTGTAAAAAAATGCTGTGTGTCTGCCTGTGTGTGCTCAAAGGGGGAAATAGGACCAAATTCACCAGTGGGACAAAAGCAGAGAAAAAAAAGAAAACCAAAGCAGCCACCACATCTAATGACTGGTAAGCTGCAATAGATGTTGCATTACATTTTTGGTTTTGGGTTTAATACAACTCTTAGATTGTAAGCTCCCAGGATCAGGCTCTCCTAACCCTCTTGTATTGAACTGTATTGTTGCTGTATTGTCTTCCTTTATATTTATAAAGCACTGAGCATACTGTTGTTGCTATATAAATCCTGTATTATAATAATAATAACTTTAAGGATTGGTAACCTACCATATATTAAATGTTTGCGTTTTCATTTATTATCACTTTAACAATGCTTACTTGTCCTGCTGTATGTAGCTGGTGTCTTGAGAATTTTACACTGCAAGGTTTGTTGGATGCCTGCATCCCCTACTGTGCAGTAAGGTTCCACCAAGATACAATACTTTCATAGATGCTTGCAGGTTATACCACAGTATACACTGGGGGTCACAGGCATTCCAATAGGCCCAGAAGTATTGGGTGCTAAAGATATCAACTGATAAGTATTCTCATATTCTTTCAACAGAGTACTTTTACATATTTTTTTCTAGTGAAAAGGGATGTTTTAATAGTCTTTGCATTCATTTTTCACCCATAGCTTCCAGTGTATTCTACCACTTCCCGACCACCCTATAGCAGAAATACTGCTACAGGGCGGCATGGATGCACAAAATCACACATATATATATAATTTTGCATTTCTACCCACTACACACGCCGACATTCATGGCCGCGGCTGTCAATCACCAGGTCCCGGATGGTGATTACTCGCCACCACCCGATGATTACAGAGGATCTCCAACAGGGAGGAAAACTGTTTTGTTTACTAACAGTTCTCCCTGTCAGCTCGGGCATACTGCTTTGGATGGCTGTGCACAGTGCAGCCATCCAAAGCAGTGTGCTTACAGTGAAGTACACAGGCACTGCTCCCTAGTAAAACACACCCAGCACACAGTTAACCCTTTGATTGCACCTCATGTTAACCCCTTCCCGCCCAGTGTCATTAGTACAGTGTCAGTGCTTTTTTTTTTAGCACT
The DNA here is from genome assembly GCF_062004578.1 of Staurois parvus. Lineage (NCBI taxonomy): Eukaryota > Metazoa > Chordata > Amphibia > Anura > Ranidae > Staurois > Staurois parvus. The sequence continues at coordinate 4,108,215 of NW_028317968.1, read as the reverse complement.
GATCACTGTATTGGTGTCACTGGAGATGTCAGTGACACCAAGTCAGTTCCCCCCAGTGTCAGAATGTCCGCCACAGTCCCTGAAAGTCCTGCTACAAGTCGCTGATTGCCATCATTACTAGTAAACATCAAATAAAAACCCCAGTATATATACACTGTCATTTGTAAACACTATAACTTTCAAGTAAACCAATTAATTTACACGTATTGGGATTTTTTTTTAGCAAAGACATATAGCAGAATATATTTTGGCCTAAAATTATGACGAAATTAGATTTTTTTACTAGACATGTTTAATAGCAAAAAGTCAAAAATGTGTTTTTTTTTCTCAGAACTGTTGGTCTTTTTTTTTTATAGTGCAAAAAATAAAAAAACCGCACAGGTGATCAAATACCACCAAAAGAAAGCTCAATTCATGGGAAAAAAAGGGACATAATCTTCATTTGGGTGCAGTGTTGCACGACCGCGCAATTGTCAGTTAAAGTAACGCAGCGTTGTTACGCAAAAAATGGCCTGGTCAGGAAGCGAGGTAAATCCTCAGGAGGGAAAGTAGTTAAAGAAAATGCATTACGAGTAAAACATGTGCTTGTAACCTCCCCCCGAAAATTAAGAATCATGTATGCAGGGCTTTTTTTCTCAGAGAATAGGTGCAGGAACTCTCCACCTTTTGAGTCACCCCTTGTCTCCGTCCCTACCTACCTCCAAACACCATCCCTTGGTTACACCTCCTACCTACCTCCCAGCACTGCCCCTTTTGTAGAATACAGAACCAAGTATTATTTTGTGGTGCTAAGAAATTTGTATGTAATGTGTTGTAATGTGTAATGTGTTAATGATGTAATATAATAATTAGCCTTTGCCCAGGACAAATGAAACAAATTGCGTTTAGCTAATGACTTTTGATTTAATCAACCAAAAGTGAATTGGTAGGCTGCTGCTTCTACAAAGGTATAATATTCTCTAATAATAAGCACTGAGCAAACTGTTGGTGCTATATACATCCTGTATTATAATAACAATAATAAAAAACAACATGCATATGAAAGTGCTGCCCAAATACAATGAATGAAAAATTATCTCAACTAAATATCAATTACACATAAATAGAATGTAGAATTCCGCTGAGTCTCGTAGTCCTCCTGGTTTGAGTGGCACTTGTCATCCTCAGTCCTCCCGATATGGTAACATAATGTGCATGCAAAGACTGGAGGAAGGCATGCAAACTCTGCTCTCTCCTGGTTCTCCTCCTACCTATCGCAGCGCTCCTTCAGTGTTACTTATATCTCTGGCTCCTCTTTTTGTAGGGGTCCCTCAAGGTTCCGTCCTTGAGACCCTACTCTTCTCCATCCACACCTCCTCCCTTGGTCACTTGATAAACTCCCATGGCTTTAAGTACCATCTCTATGCTGATGACACGCAAATCTATCTTTCTACTCCTCACCTCTCCCCTTTAGTCTCCTCTCGCATTACTAACCGACTAAGTGACATATCAGCATGGATGTCACTCCACTTCCTCAAACTCAATCTTTCCAAAACTGAGCTCTTAGTATTCCCTCCAGCCCGTGCCTTCTCCCCTGACTTCTCCATCAAAATCAATAACACAATCATCAGTCCCTCCCCTCATGCCAGGGTGTTAGGTGTAATCCTAGACTCCCATCTGTCCTTTCAGCCCCAAATCCAATCACTGTCCTAATCTTGTAGACTTCACCTCCTCAATATCTCCAAGATAACCTTGGAAACTACTAAGCAACCTATTCACTGCCTTGTTATATCTCTCCTTGACTATTGTAACTCCCTCCTCATTGGCCTACCTAATCGCAGGCTATCCCTTCTTCAGTCTTACATGAATCCTGCTGCCAGACTCATCCACCTTACTAACAGTTCTGTATCTGCCACCCCTCTCTGCCAATCCCTCCACTGGCTTCCCATTGCCCAACGGATAAAATTCAAAACATTAACAATAACATATAAAGCCATTTATAACTCTGTCCCAAAGTACATCAGCAAACTTGTCTCCAAATATCACCCAAACCGGACTCTCCGCTCCTCACAAGACCTCCTGCTCTCTAGCTCCCTTGTCTCCTCCTCCCATACTCGTCTCCAGGACTTCTCCAGAGCTTCCCCCATCCTCTGGAAATTTATTAGACTATTGCCTACTCTGCTCACTTTTAGGCCATCTCTGAAAACCTATCTCTTCAGGGAAGCCTATCCTGCCCTCAGCAAATAATGGAATCTTCTACTCTTCCTACCAGTCCATCCCCCACAGTTATTACCTTTTGTACCACTAACCCCTCCCTCCTAGTTTGTAAGCTCCAAGGAGCAGGGACCTCCTATCCCTCTTGTATTGAACTGTATTGTTGCTGTATTGTCTCCCTTTATATTCTAAAGCGCTGAGCAAACTGTTGGCGCTATATAAATCCTGTATAATAATAATAATAATAATAATAATAAATAGTATAATTCCATTTATAAACATATATTGCACTCACATATTTCCAGAGTAAAAACAGCATAATCTCTGGCTTGGAAAGCAGTACATCGCCGTACGCTCCAAACACTGGTAGTGACGTCACCACGGTCTGTATCGCATTTCGCCTCTTCCACTGAGTGCCCTCAGGGGATATTTAGTTTATGTCATTTTCCATTAATTGTATTTGGGCAGCGCTTTCATATGTACAGTGAAGGAAATAAGTATTTGATCCCCTGCTGATTTTGAATGCCCACTCACAAAGAAATGATCAGTCTAAAAATCTAATGGTATGTGTATTGTAACACCGAGAGACAGAATAGCAACAAAAAATTCAAAAGAAATGCATGTCTAACAAATTATGCACTGATTTGCGTGTTCATGAGGGAAATAAGTATTTGATCCCCTATCATTCAGCAGGATTTCTGGCTACCAGAGAATTGATGGTAGAATTGTATGACAAAACTGATGTCATTTTCAGTTTTAAATCGATAGAACATTCAGTTTTCATCTCGTCTATGGCCTGTTTAAGATTGCCAGTGATATGAGAGAAGTGTATCCAGCAGTTTGCAAGGTTAAGTATTTTTTTCTTTTACTAACAGGTCAGTTTGAGGGGTGCATAAACAAAACAGAATATTACCTCCAACTGCAACACTGTACACATTTATCGATATATTGTCATTCTGTAGGCTTGTAGTGTAACCTTGCAGGATCTTAGCCACTGCATCAGCTTTAATTACACTCCATGTATTGCTTTTGTTGCAAAACAGCAACTGGAAATAGGCAAAAGTCGGATCAGGTCTGAAACATAAATCGTGACATTTTCCATTACCCTTACAATAAATAACAGTCACTGTACTCATGCAGTTTTGGAATTCCACATATCCAAAATGTAGTTACATTCATGCATCAACAACCCAGGAAACAAAATGGTATATCCCAGCTGTCCTCATTCAGGGTTCTGTGGAACCCTATGGTTCCTCCAGAGGTTGCTAGGGGTTCCATGGGTGGTGGCTAATTGACCACCCATCTGATGATGCCTTCATGGTTTAAGGTCCAATGCCATTTGGCAAAGCTGGAGGCATGACAGTAGTAATCTTTTTAGCCATCTGTAAGGGTAGCATTATTCCTACTGACCACCAACGTACGGGGAATTTTCCCACTGACCCCAGATTAATTAATTTTAACAGGGGTCCCCTGACACCTGAATTTTTTTTAAGGGTTCCTCTGGGGAAGTAGGTTGAGAAAGGCTGGTATATACTTTATATTACAAGAGATGATCAACTATACCTTAGTGAAAACAGGGATGCATTTCTGTAGCTTGAGTTTAGTGGACTGTTAATAAACGTTTTACTCAGCTGAAAGAAATTAAATAGAAATTGACTGAAAATGCAAGTAGTTAGCATTTACTTCATATAGATATAAATGAAAGATTGGTGAGTACAGATTGTCTTATTAACATACTGCTAAAACTTAATGTATTAAACTGCTTGGACCTTGAGGAACAGGGGTACACCTCGAAAGCTTGTCCTGATAATCTAAATGTTGATGCACATAATAAAAAAAAATCATGGACAGTACTCACCTGTTTTTGTAACAAATGCACTAATACAACTACAATCACCTCAAGCATGAGTACCACCAGGGCTGCTAGTTGAATGATGGATTTAGGCCGATGTACTGAAATGACAATTGCTCATATTGTCGTCAATGTTTTGTCTGTTAAGTGCTGCATAATATATTTGAGTTACAGACTGTAAAAAAATAAATTAATCAGAAATACATTATTTGCCCCCATTCACAGATGAGTGTTTTGTGGCACTATTCCCGAAGTGTGACAAAGCTCAAGACGAAGAATTCCACTGGGCCTATTCATACTTGGGAATTCTGTCGCCTGTCACATGAAGCTCAAAAAAGTATGTTAGCGGTTTTGGGGCAGAATTGTGCATTTTTTGGCCCCGTAGTCTTTAATACCATTGTCTGAAAAATGCTTGAAAAACATGTTTGTGTGTTTTTCAGGCACTGCTATTTAATTGTCTATAGAGTGAAAAACTCATGATTCTGCTTCTGTACTACAAGTCATGCATGCAAACACACAAAAAAACTTCTATGCTCAAGTGTGAATGGCGATGTGCAAAGGAGGTTAGAGGCAGAACACCTGTGCTACCCTACTACAGGCAGTAATAGAGTATTTGGCTTTATTTTAAAACTAGTAGTAATAGGTTTCGTCCCATTGCAATCTGATGGCAGAAATCAGCTACAATAAGCTGTAGTGTAGCCAGCATTGTTATTTTTCTAATGTACTGCAAAAAAAATGTGTATATATATATATATATATATATACATATATATACACACAGGGTTGTTGGTTTGAATCCCAACCATGGTACCATCTGCCTGGAGTTTGCATGTTCTCCCTGTGCCTGTGTGGGTTTCCTCGCCCACTCCAAAGACATGCTGGTAGGTTAATTGGCTCCTGTCTAAATTGTCCCTAGTATGTGTATGTATGAATGTAAGTTAGGGACCATAGATTGTACACCCCTTGAGGGTTAGGGACTGATGTGGATGTACAATATACAGTCATGGCCGAAATTGTTGGCACCCTTGATATTTCTCCAGGAAATCATGTATTTCTCACGAAACGTATTGCATTAACACATGTTTTGCTATACACATGTTTATTCCCTTTGTGTGTATTGGGACAAAACAAAAAAAGGGAGGAAAGAAAGCAAATTCGACATAATGTCACACAAACCTCCAAAAATGGGCTGGACAAAAGTATTGGCACCCTTTCACAACTGCGGATAAATAAGAATGTTACAAGCATGTGATGCTCCTGTAAACTCACCTGGGGCAAGTAACAGGTGTGGGCAATATAGAAATCACACCTGAAAGCAGATAAAAAGGAGAGACGTTCACTTAACCTTTGCATTGTGTGTCTGTCTGTGCCACACTAAGCATGGACAACAGAAAGAGGAGACGAGAACTGTCTGAGGACCTGAGAACCAAAATTGTGGCAAAATATCAACAATCTCAAGGTTACAAGTCCATCTCCAGAGAACTAGATTTGCCTTTGTCCACAGTGCGCAACATTATCAAGAAGTTTGCAACCCATGGCACTGTAGCTAATCTCCCTGGTCGTGGACGGATGAGGAAAATTGATGAAAGATTGCAACGCAGAATAGTCCGGATGGTGGATAAGCAGCCCCAAACATGTTCCAAAGACATTCAAGCTGTCCTGCAGGCTCAGGGAGCATCAGTGTCAGCGCGAACTATCCGTCGACATTTAAATGAAATGAAACGCTATGGCAGGAGACCCAGGAGGACCCCACTGCTGACACAGAGACATAAAAAAGCAAGACTACAGTTTGCCAAAATGTACTTGAGTAAGCCAAAAGCCTTCTGGGAAAACGTCTTGTGGACAGATGAGACCAAGATAGAGCTTTTCGGTAAAGCACATCATTCTACTGTTTACCGAAAACGGAATGAGGCCTACAAAGAACAAAACACAGTACCTACGGTAAAATATGGTGGAGGTTCAATGATGTTTTGGGGTTGTTTTGCTGCCTCTGGCACTGGGTGCCTTGACTGTGTGCAAGGCATCATGAAATCTGAGGATTACCAAAGGATTTTGGGTCGCACTGTAGGGCCCAGTGTCAGAAAGCTGGGTTTGCGTCCAAGATCCTGGGTCTTCCAGCAGGACAATGACCCCAAACATACGTCAAAAAGCACTCAGAAATGGATGGCAAAGAAGCGCTGGAGAGTTCTGAAGTGGCCAGCAATGAGCCCAGATCTAAATCCCATTGAACACCTGTGGAGAGATCTTAAAATTGCTGTTGGGAAAAGGTGTCCTTCCAATAAGAGAGACCTGGAGCTGTTTGCAAAGGAAGAGTGGTCCAAAATTCCGGGTGAGAGGTGTCAGAAGCTTATTGATGGTTATAGGAAGCGACTGATTTCAGTTATGTTTTCCAAAGGGTGTGCAACCAAATATTAAGTTAAGGGTGCCAATACTTTTGTCCAGCCCATTTTTGGGGTTTTGTGTGACATTATGTCATATTTGCTTTTCTGCCTCTGTTTTATATTTGTTCCAATACATACAAAGGGAATAAACATGTGTATAGCAAAACATGTGTTAATGCAATACCTTTTTTGTGTGAAATACTTGATTTTCAGGAAAAATATCAAGGGTGCCAACAATTTCGGCCATGACTGTATATGTAAAGCGCTGCATAAATTGACGGTGCTATATAAGTACCCGTTATAAACAAAAATAACCCCCCCCAGTTTTCCATCTGTCCTTGTATGAGCAATATTTTCCCCACAGCAAATATACTTGTACTGAAACTGCCCTCCTGTTGCTTCCTCCTTCTGTACCCCACCCCCCCATACCAAGTGAAAATGCTGGAGAATATGTTTCCAGTTAAGGCTCATTTACACTTGCTTCAAAATGTACAAATGGAAATGATTTCTTAAAGCACTCCGAATGCAAATTAAAGCAATTGTCACTAAATAAAAAAGTAAGCTTACATTCCTGTTCACACTGTTGCATTTGCTTTGCTTCAAAAATTACACCCCAAGTTGGTTTCTTGGTGCTTCAAAGCATCTCCAAATCCTCCATAGAAGTCTATGACAACGCTCACTAACAGCACCTGCAGCTTTAGAGGGCCTTTTATTCAGAGTTGGCTTTGCTATGGTTTGGAGGTATTGCAGATATGAAATATCCTAGGATGCACTCTGAAACCAACAAGCGAACTGTAAAAGACATCATCAGCAGTCCCTTCCAGTTCCATTTGTCTATATTTTGGAAGTGAACTCACTGGGTTGGGATTTACACTACTAAAGAAAGCAGTGCCGCCATACAGGGGTGTATCTACCGCGTGGCAATCAAGGCATTTCTGCTGCCTGGAGATCAGCAACTCTTAGAGGAGGGGTGGGTGTGTGTGAATGTATCATACTGTGCTGTGTGCAGTCCCATACTATCTGAGGGGGGGGGGGGAACAGAGAGGGAGAGATAGAGGAGGGAGAGTGAGAGGGGGGGAGAGAGGGAGGGGGAGAGGGAGGGAAGAGGGAGGGAGGGGAAAGAGGGAGGGGAAAGAGGGAGGGGAGAGAGGGAGGGGAGAGAGGGGGGAGAGAGAGGGGGGGAGAGAGGGGGGAGAGAGGGGTGAGAGAGAGAGAGAGAGGGGGGGAAAGAAAGAGGAAAGGAAGAGAGAGAGGGGGGGAGGAAAAGAGAGAGAGGGAAAAGAGAGAGGGAAGGAAGAGAGAGAGGGGGGAGAGGAAGAGAGAGAAGGGAGAGAGGGGGGAGAAAGAGAGAGAGGGGGGGAGAGAGGGAGAAAGAGAGAGAGAGAGAGAGAGAAGGAAGAGAGAGAGAGGGAGAAAGAAAGGGAAGAGAGAGAGGGAAGAGAAAGAAAGGGAATCATATATACACACACACACTTATTGAACTCTCTCGCTCTCTCATTGGGGTGGGGGGGGGAGGCGCCAAATTTTTGTGTTGCCTAGGGCAGCACAAATTCTAAATACACCACTGCCGCCATGGGGAGGGCAGCCCATATATATGTGGCTCATGTGACCGGTCAGCTCCCTCACTCTCTTCCCTTGTCCAAGAATCGGGTCACATGATGGAGAGCCTTGCTCACTTATTTCTGGAGTGGAGAAAGAGCTGTCTGCTGCCAGCCTGAAGGTACCCAGATGAAGGAAGGGGATTCCATGTGAATGGGGGGCAGTCAGGGGGGTGTACAGACTTTGGGGAAAGTCTTTATAAACTTTAGAAGTCGGTCGAAGCTCCGTGTATACTTAGAGAAGGAATTACACCTGGGAATACACCAAGGAAGTATGAGAGCTGAGAGGGGTTATAGACTGGGGGGAGGATGTAAAGGTGAAGGGGAATAGATTGGTGTTCTGTAAGGACAAATGAGGGATAGAATGGGTGGTGTAGGGCTAAAGGGAGCATAGATTGTGGGGGGGTAAGAGTAAAGGGGGGACAGATTGGGGATGTGTAAGGGTAAAGGGGAGATAGACTGTGGAGTGTGAGTGTAAAGGGGGTAGACGGGGGGGGGGGGTAAGAGTAAAGGAGGGATGTAAGGGTATAGGGGGGATAGAATAGGGGGGCAAGAGTAAGGAGGATTGATTGGAGGGGTGTAAGTGTAAAGGGGGATAGACTGGGCTGGTGTGAAGGTAAAAGGGGGGGGGTTGACAAGGGGATGTAAGAGTAACATGTAAACATGTAGAGAGGTATGGAGGACATGGGATGAAGGAGATGGAATGGATTAAGAGGAGGACATGGGATGGAGGAGATGGGACAGGAGGAGAACATGCGGTGGAGGAGATGGGACCGGAGGAGGAGGACATGAGATGGAGGAGATGGGACTGGAGGAGGAGGAGGACATAGGATGGAGAAGACGAGGCTGGAGAAGGATGTGGGATAAGGAAGATGGGACTGGAGGAGTACATGGGATGGAGGAGATGGGAGATGGGACTGGAGGAGGAGGACATTAGATGGAGGAAGTGGGACTGGAGGAGGGTTATTGAGAAGATGGGACTGGAGGAGGAGGGGGAGGACATGGGATGGGGCTGGAGGAGGAAGAAAACATGGGATGGAGGAAGAAAAGGATATGGGATGGGGGAGATTTGACTGGAAGAGGAGGACATGGGATGGGGGAAATGGGGCTGGAGGAGGAAATGCGATTGAGGAGATGAGATGGAGAAGGAGGAGGACATGGGATGGAGAAGATGGGACTGAATGAGGAGGAGGACTTGGGATGGAGGAGGAGGAGATGGGACTAGAGGTGTAGGAGGACATGGGATGAAGAAGGAGGAAGACATGGGATGGGACTCGGTGGGAGTGGATTTGGTGGAACGGAAATATTGGTGGTCAGGCCCGGGCAGGCCCCAGCCTAAAGCTGTGTAAGGCGCTCCAAAATTTCTGATGGCTGCCCTGTGAGAAAGCACCCAGCCTCCATTGAAAACCCATAGTCCCCATGCAAACTTAAGCGTGAGTGTAACCAGGGGATTTAGAAACAGACTTCTTTTGGATGTTAATATGTGTGTTTTCTTGCCTTTATGTGTGTCTTGCAGTACAGGAGCAGAATCTAATATTTTTGGTTCCATAGACTTTTAAATGGAATCCTGACAAACACAAATAAATATGCATTTTTCAAGTGGATTTTTTAGGCACTCTCAATACTCATTATGATGCCAGAGTTGTTTTTGAATATTTTTCACACGTATCTAAGAAATCATTTTGGGCCTGAATTTTACGTACCCACAAAATATTTAAAGTGATTCTATACATTTTTTTTAATAACAAGCATGTTATACTTACCTGCTCTGTGCAATGGTTTAGCACAGATCAGCCTGATCCTCTTCTTCTCAGGTTCCCCAGCCAATGCTCCTGGCCCCTCCCCCCCACCGAGTGCTCAAGTGGATGGGGGCACCCATGCGGGCTTGCTCCTGAGTCAGCTCTGTGTGACCTTAAGACACACAGTGCGCTGCTCGGCCCCACTGAGGCCCCTTCTTCATGGTCTGTGATTGATGGCAAAACAAGGAGAAAAGGCAAAGATTTGCTTCTTACCGTCTCTGCTTTAAAACAAACTTGTTAATTTGCCCTAAAAGGGCAAATACAAGATCATGTTAAGTTGATAATTTACACAGATATACTGTATATTCATTTATTTATTCATTCAAAATAAAAGAATAGATGTATGTATAAAAATTGGTATGTGTTGTACATGGTGAGGGAGCTGAAAAGTCAGCTGGAGGGAGTTGATGTGACATTGGTGGTCTGTAGCAAAGCTTCATACAGGAAAAGGATGGTGGGATGGAAAGTTGAAAAGGTGAAGCTGGAGGTGATTAGATATGCCTGCTTTGCCTTTTCAGGAAGGAGTCTTTTCATCCAGTGTTCTTGTCCCAGGTTTATTTTGCAATGCTCTGTTCTTTTCATTATGTACTTACAATTGGGGGATTTTCTCCTACCATTATGATGACTACAATGCAGCTAGTTTATATATCAGAAGTGCACCTGTTCTGTATCACATGATAAGCTTTTTTCCACAAGCATTGTAAAGATTATGTAAGTGGAATGCATGCTATGTTTTATGAAATATTCAGGTTACTTTTTGCCAGATTACCAGCTAAGAATTAGAAGCTAGGATGGCCATGAATATTCAGCTGTGAACCACCTCCTGCTGACCCTCAGGGGCTAATAGTTGACAGAGGTCCAACATGGAAGAAAAATATATTTTACATATATTTTAAAAAGGTTCTTCCCAAATATATTGACATATATTTGAGATACTACAATTTTGGCTGTGTTTTATATATATATATATATATATAGTGGCAGTGCGGTGTCTTGCCACAGTAAAAATAAAGCTGAAAACCCTGGATTCTCAACCAGGCAGGTTGAGGGGCTCCAGAGAGTTGATGGATTGCAGAGGAAACTGGCTTTTCAGTTTCCTCATTTACTCATTAAGTCTGTTTTGGGATCTGGAGCCTGGAGATTTCAAAGAGATCTGGGAGGGATGAAATCTCCAATCCGGGGTCCGTGTTTTGAGAACCCCCAGCACACTGATTGCACAGGTGTGTGCAGGGCTTTTTGTAGAGGCCTACCCATGGTTCTGGGCTCCACCCCGGCAGATAGGAGTCAGGAGGGCTCCACCCCGGCAAACGGAGTCAGGAGGTCTCTGCCTTGGAGTCAGGTGAAAGCCAGACTAGCTGTGTGCTAGTGGCCATAATTTGGGAAGAGTCTGCAGGAGACAGACGGTGAACTGTGTACAAGCCAGGAGGCTGAATCTTTGTTGGTATTTCTTGATGGTGGATACCCCTGCGTGGGAAGCATTTGTGTTATTTGAACTTTCTTTAAATAAAAGTGGGCAAAAAAGCCCTTAAAGAAGCGAGTTGCTGTGTGCTTAAACAAGAAAAGCTCTACCAGTTGAAGCGAGTTACCACAATATATATATATATATACACATACATACAGTTGCAAGAAAAAGTATATAAGTATATTTTATATATGTAAAAATAGATGTTAAAATGAATTTTTTATATGTTAAAAAAATCTGGAGAATATAGTTAAAAAAATATATTTAAAAAAAATGTTTTCATATATTTTTTAACCTCTTCCATACAGGGCACTTTTACCCTCTTCCTTCCCAGGCCAATTTTCAGGTTTCAGTGCTCTCACACTTTGAATGACAATTGCGCGGTCATACAACATTGTACCCAAACTAAAATTTTATCATTTTCTTCACACAACTAGAGCTTTCTTTTGGTGGTATTTAATCACCACTGGGGTTTTTATTTTTTGCTAAATTAACAAAAAAAGACCCAAATTTTGAAAATAAAAACACGTTTTTCTTTGTTTCCGTTATAAAAGTTTGCAAATAAATAATTCTTCATAAATTTAGGCCACGATGTATTCTGCTACATGTCTTTGGTGAAAATAACCCAAATTAGGATGTATTATTTAGTCTGTAGAAAAGTTATAGAGTTCACAAACTATGGGATATATCTGAATATTGATCAATCCTGAAGTACTGACAGCCAATCTAATTTCTTGAGGTCCAAGAATGTCAGAACAGTACAGATATCCTCCAAATGACCCATTTTTTTGCAGAGTAGACAGTCTAACATACTTCATAAGAGGCATGGCGAGTTTTTTGAAATTGTATTTTTTTTGTGATAATTTTTCGGAAAATGAAAAAAATTATTTTCACTATATTTTTTTTTTTTACATACTGTCACCAGTGCAGTACAGCGTCATCATATAACTGGCATGGCGGTGATCAGGGACACTGCCGGGTGACAGTATGAAAAGAATAATAATTTTTTTTTTTTTTTGTTTAAGATTTTTTTTTCATATTTCACTATGACCAAAGTAGTACAATGTTACCATAGTAACATTGTACTACTTTGGGGAAGTGATCAGTATTTCTTTTTTTATTTTTACACAATTTGCTTATAGCAAAGTATTACTTTGCTATAAGCAAGCATTTACCTGAATGACATCGGTTCATTGAGGGTTTTTTTTTTTTTTTTTTTTTTTTTTTGTGCTTAGCTGTGACTTGGCCACGGCTAATCACATGACACTGCTGGGCTGTGATTGGCCCAGCTTGCGCATGTGATCGCTGTGACCATTCACAGCTAGACACACTACTGTAGTATAGAATGGATGGCATGAATGAAGCTATCCATTGTATACAACTGTCATGTGACCTGCAGTGATTGGTCACAGCAGGTCACATGGTACCGGCAACGGGGCCGGTACTCAGATCTGTCATCGGCCGTGTCCGATGTACATGGCCGGTGACAGATCGCGCCGCTGCGCAGCTCTGCAGGCGTGCAAACTGCGCATGCCCGAAAGGACGCCATATGGCATCCACCCGGAAAGGTGAGTGTTTTTGCCGGCCACCATTTGGCCATAGGCCGGACGGGAAGAGGTTAATATGTACATGCTACATGCTATATATATATATATATATATATATATATATATATATAATATGTATGTATTGAAATATATTGAATACGGCCAAAATTGTTGTATTTAAAATATATGTAAATATATTTGGGAATAATATTTTTTAAATATATTTCAAATATATTTTTCTTCCATGTGGGGTGAGTGCTGCATGTGTAAAGAGGATCCTCTGACAGGAAGACATTCAGAGAAACAAGTACCTGGGGTCATGCTGCTCAGTAAAGGCCATTGTACTTTGCTGCAGTAACCCTGTTATTAGAAGACATGGCAGCTTCTCATAGTGTCTAAAGTGCCTTGAATACGTTTTCATATCCTTTGATATTTTCCACATTTTGTCATGTTACAACCAAAAAAGTAAATGTATTTTATTGGAAATTTATGTGACAGACCAACACAAAGGTGTGCACACTTCTGCTTTTCTTTACACTGAAGTAAAAATAACAGAAACAAAAAAACAAAACAAAACCAAACAAAATTCCAGGCAGGTTACCTCAGACATGCATGTGCTGGAACTAATAGTCCGATATGATAACAAGAACATTAACCCCTTCACGCCGGCACCTCCCAACCCTTTAAGGGGTTTCTGATGTCGGGAGACGGGGCAGGATTTAGGGTCACGTGACTGCATTGATTGGTTGCCACATGATCGAAAAGGTCCCGATCGCAAGGAGAGATCGGGACCTTTCTGTGGGACACTGACATATGCTGGGAGTGCGCACTCTCAGCACGTTTATTAACAAATGGTACGCAAATATGTGGCCACTCGGCGTCAAGGCCCACCCGCTGAGAGGCCGCATATTTGTGTACAGTCAGCGTGAAGAGGTTAATGTGCTCTAACCTAATAATAATAATAATAATGGGTATAAAAAAGTTTTTGTAGTGCTGACAGCAGTGTATAAATTTCTGCAGCTACAGTTTCAGATGTTTCGATGCTTTCTGGTAATGTGGAAGTTTACTCTTCCCTCCTGCCTTCTATACATTCCTAATGGCATATCACCAGGATGGCCTGCTCCTGGGCAATTGCAGTGTACAAGAAGCAGAATGAGACAGGCTAGCTGTGACACAACCAGGGTCGGACTGACCATTTGGAAACTCGGGCGCTGCCCGAGGGCCCGGGGTCAGTAGGGGGCCCCATGACATGCCCCTGGTACCTTTTTCATAGGCTTTTTTGAGTTTGGGCAAGGACACAGGGGCCCCATGATCCCTTACTGCCCAGGGGCCCCAGGAGTTGTCAGTCCGCCCCTGGACACAACCAGAAAGTATCAGGAAATCTACAAATCAGAACAGCCCTGGGTGTAGCAGCAAAAATTGTACACTCTATACTTGATAGCAGCTTTTTTCTTTAAACAGCTATCCTAATATACATAGTGAAAAAACAGCTGACCTTTAAAAATCTTATACCTACAGTGCCCTGGAAAAGTATTCATAACCCTTGAAATTTTTCACATTTTGTCATGTTACAAACAAAAAACGTAAATGTATTTTATTGGGATTTTATGTAATAGACCAACACAAAGTAGTACATAATTGTGAAGTGGAAGGAAAATGATAAATTGTTTTCAACATTTTTTACAAATAAATATCTGAAAAGTGTGGCGTGCATTTGTATTCAGCCCCCGAGTCAATAATTTGTAGAACCACCTTTCCCTGCAATACAGCTACAAGTCTTTTTGGGGATGTCTCTACCAGCTTTACACATCTAGAGAGTGACATTTTTGCCCATTCTTCTTTGCAAAATAGCTCAAGCTCTGTCAGATTGGATGGAGAGCGTCTGTGAACAGTAATTTTCAAGTGTTGCCACAGATTCTCAATTGGATTTAGGTCTGGACTTTGACTAGGCCATTCAAACACATGAATATGCTTTGATCTAAATTATTCTATTGTAGCTCTGGCTGTATGTTGAGGGTCATTGTCCTGCTGGAAGGTGAACCTCTGCCACAGTCCCAAGTCTTTTGCAGGCTCTAACAGGTTTTCTTCTGAGATTGCCCTGTATCCCTCCATCCATCTTCCCATCAACTCTGACCAGCTTCCCTGTCCCTGCTGAAGAAAAGCATCCCCACAACATGATGCTACCATCACCATGTTTCACAGTGGGGATGGTGTGTTCAGATTGATTTGCAGTGTTAGTTTTCTGCCACACATAGCGTTTTGCTTCTATGTCAAAAAGTTTGAGATTGGTCTCATCTGCCCAGAGCACCTTCTTTCACGTGTTTGCTGTGTCCCCCACATGGCTTCTCACAAACTGAAAACATGACTTCTTATGGCTTTCCTTCAACAATGGCTTTCTTCTTGCCACTCTTCCATAAAGGCTAGATTTGTGGAGTGAATGACTAATAGTTGTTCTGTGGTTAGATTCTCCCACCGGAGCTGTGGGCCTCTTGGCTGCTTCTCGGATTAATGCTCTCCTTGCCTCGCCTGTCAGTTTAGGTGGACGGCCATGTCTTGGTAGGTTTGCAGTTGTGCCATATTCTTTCCATTTTCAGATGACGGATTGAACAGTGCTGTGAGATGTTCAAAGCTTTTTTTATAACCTAACCCTGCTCTAAACTTCTCCACTATGTTGTCCCTGACCTGTCTGGTGTGCTCCTTGGCCATCATGATGCTGTTTGTTCACTAATGTTCTCTAACAAACCTCTGAGGGCTTCACAGAACAGCTGTATTTATACTGAGATTAAATTACATACAGGTGGACTCTATTTACTAATTAGGTGACTTCTGAAGGCAATTGGTTATGCTAGATTTTAGTTAGGGGTATCAGAGTAAAGGGGGCTGAATACAAATGCACGCCACACTTTTCAGACATTTATTTGTAAAAAATGTTGAAAACCAATTATCAGTTTCCTTCCACTTCACAATTATGTGCCACTTTGTGTTGGTCTATCACATAAAATCCCAATAAAATACATTTACATTTTTGGTTGTAACATGAGAAAATGTGGAATATTTCAAGGGGTATGAATACTTTTTCAAGGCACTGTATATATCAGCATGGCTTCCTTTAAATATAAGCATAGTTGTGCGAATCCCCCTAGGATTTTGAGGGATGAGCTAAAAATGGTTCCAGAGGTGTGCAAACACGGACAGCGTTAAGTGTATATTGTTTTTTTTTTTTCTGTAATTTGCGATGAACAGGATGTGTTGAGATTAAAAAAAAATAGGCTCTCATTGCAATACTCAACTTCTTCTCTGCAATACTCAGCTTCTCAACAGCTGTCGTTGATGATACTCTGTATCTTGCTACAGTGTCAATCAACCGACTTCCTGTAAGAAGGGGTTTGGGACCCCACTGTATTGTTAACATTCCCATTGTAAACATTCCTGGAAATGGGCTTGTCCGTAGTGGGTGCTGTAGCAACTACCAGCTGGAAACTGGACTCATAAGTCAATGTGCATATTCGCCAGCACACCATGGATCATCGAATGTCGTCCAAGGGTTTTATTGCAGAAAGATAACACCATAAGGGACCAAGTACAATGTTTCCCAGTCGCTCAGGACTCCGTCATCATGTGTCCAACAAAGGGGTCCTGCATGGCTCTGACATTGCACGTGGTCCTTTGTGATGTAATCTTTTTGCAATAAAAGTGTTGTACAAGATTTGATGTTGACGATGTGCTGGCAAATATGTGCAGGGATCTGGGACCCCCCGCTATGTAAAACAGCACTATCACAATTAAGCTTTATTCTGTACTATACCTCATGGGCTAGGCCTTTTGGCCAAGATTCAGGCAATTTTTGTTAACAGGCCATAAGCCATAGTATGGCAATTTGGCACTTTTTATTTATTATTCTCATGGCCAGTCACTGCACTTTTTATGTGTCATCTTTTCACTCAAGGATTGTAATGTGTGGGTCTTCAGGTCTAGGGGATGATGTGTGTTCCTTCCTCCTCTGCTTTGGAGGGGGGGGTCTCCTTTCAGGAGATCACTCCACTCAGGGCTCATTGGTTGACTTCTGCTAATCATGTGGAGTGGGGTCTGCAGGGCCTTTTGACTAGGTGGACCTGAGTGTGCCTTACCCCCATTAGGAGTCTTGTGCCCTGAGGGTTCAGAGAGGGGTTCTTGCTCTTTGGAAACATTTGATATACCCTAGTGCACTATTGTGGTACACAACAGTGTTTTGTTCGAAAAAAAGAAAAAAAAATTAATGTAAGCTTAGGCTGTTGTGAACGCAACCTCTGGATATGTTTTATCATCCCAGCCTAGGCTCACAATGCTGCAATGAATGGCAGTGATGTCACTATGTGAGCATCCTTCTCTGATTCATTCAGAGTTTGACAAAGGAGCGTGCTAGGACTGCCATCTCACAGCACATGCTCAGGAAACACGTCACTACAACGCCCGGTGACGTCATTGTGCACACGCTGTGCTCCACTGTGCGTTCCAAGCCTCGGTGCCAGACCTCCTCCATCTTGCCGGCCGCTCATGCCTGACACTGACAGATCATCATCCTGGATTGCACACAATGCCATTCACCGTGCTTAAATCCCCATTGATGGATATTGAAGTGCCTTTTTTATCTGCCCTCCTGTAAGTTGCTGTCCTGTAAGTTGCTGTCATTCAATAAATCAAGTTTTTACAGTTTACACTTAGAGTCGCCTTTTTCCTCTCTTTTCATACATGATTCATTCAGGATGGCCTACCACTGACAAGAAAAGGAAGGACACCTTCGATGCCGCATAACCAACCACAAGACATTTGGAGTGTAGATATGTAAACCGGGGGAAGGCCATTAAAAAGGATCCTATTCTCCCTGTTGGATTTTATATTTATTTTATACTCTGGACACGGCAACAGATGAAGCTGGAACATGCAGAAGTGGACAGAAACCCCCAAACCCCCAGGTGAACAAGAACAGAGTTGTTATAGCAGGGAGATCTCACTGTTGGTGAGCTCAAAACGCAGAAGAAACTTGGGGCTGCCTCAGCCTTCATCTGTAACTACAATATCACTTCTGTTTTGAATGGCCTTTTAAATAGATGTGCATTGGTATACCTGTTTGCATTAATCCACCAAATTAAACATTAGGGAAAAGTTCAAACCTACCAAAGTCTTTATACGCTGAGCAGCTGCCTGGAATTCAGAACTTGATATATCCCCGTACTGAGGTAAATATGTTTCATTTAACAGTTCAAAGGAACCCACAAACATCTTGCATATTTCAATGGACATTTCAGTGGAAGTTTTATTGGAAGTTGAAATGAAAGTTTCAGTGGATGCAGTTTGGTTAGATGGATCTTCAAAATATGGTGTTACCTCCATTAATGCTTCCACTGTCTCCTTGGAAAAATTCATGGTATTCCTGAAGCCATTACGAATTACTGGAAACTCTGCAAGGATAAATATTAGTATTTACTAATGTAAATTATACATGCACATACATTTCACAATTATAATGTCTACATTTAGTGCGTGTGGCCTTTTTTAAAAAAAAGGGGTCAAATAAAATATGTTATAATGTCCTGTAGACTAACAGATTAACTATTTCAATACCAGGCACTTTCACCCCCTTCCTGCCCAGGCCAATTTTCAGCTTTCAGTGCTGCCACACTTTGAATGACAAATGAGCAGTCATACAACACTGTACCCATATTAAATTTTTATCATTTTGTTCACAATAATAGTGCTTTCTATTGATAGTATTTAATCACCACTGTTTTGTTTTTAATTTTCTTTCTAAATAAACAAGAAAAGACTGAAAATTAAAAAAATCTATTTTGCAAAATATATAATCTTTCTACATAAGTGTAGGCCAAAATGTATTCTGCACAAACACAAATCAGTGTTTATTATTTAGTCTGTAGGAAAGTTATAGAGTTCACAAACTATGGGATATATCTGAAAATCAAATCAGTCCTGATGGACTATCTAACTTCTTGAGACTCAAAAATACCAAGGCAGTACAAATACCCCCCAAATGAGCCCTTTTTGGAAAGACAGTCCAAGGTATTTAATAAGAGGCATGGCGTGTTTTTTTTTTTTTTTTTTGTGCAAGTTGCAATTTTGGTGTCACATTTTTTAGGAAAGTGAAGAAATGTAGAGAAAATTTTTTCTTTTCAAAACTTTTTTTTTTTCAACATACTGTCACCAGTGCAGTACAGCCTCATTATAAAACTGGTGTGCTGGTGATCAGGGACACTGACTGGTGACAGTATGTAAAAAAAAAAAAAAAAGAGAAACAAACAAAAAAACTAAAAACATTTTGACTTTTTTTTATAACTTTTTAATGTATTTCTTTCCCTTTTTTCTTAATTGTTTTTTTCTTGTTACATACTGTGACCAGAGCAATACAGTGTTACAATAGTAACTCTGTACTACTCTGTGGAGGTGATCAGAATGGGCTGTGATTGGCCCTGTCTGTACTATGTGATCACTGTGACCAATCACAGAGAGAAACACAATAGTACACAATGGATGGCATGAATGATACAGTGATCTGTCATCGGCAGCGTCCGGTGGACACAGCGAGTGACAGATCAAACTGCAGCGTGGCCCGTACTGTGGAGGACATCATACGACGTGCACCCAGAATGGTGAATGTCCCGCCTGACTGTCATCTGTTTATCGGCCGGGCGGGAAGTATTCACACTATAGCGCTCCACTGCGACTGCAAGTCGTGCTTGCAGTGCCATTCATTGTTAATGGCACCCCAAACATGACAAAAACAGACGTGTTTTTCATGTAAAAAAATGCACAACAAAGGCAACAAAATGCAGTTACAAAAATGCATAAAGCTTGAAGTTCAAGAAGGTGCATGAGATACTTTGCAGTGTTTGTCACACATAAGGCAGCCTATTGAAATTAGTGGACTGCCCTATGATTGAAGTAGAAAACATACACGTGTGATGCAATTTTTCACGCATTCACAAAATGCTGTAGTGTGACTGCAGCCTCAGAGATAATATCTGCGCAATCTAGCAGCATATTTATTGTCACCAGCAACATGAAGTGTGAGCCACAGCACACAACTAAACAAATAGATTTCACAGTTGAAACCCTTTGGGTGCCCACATGTTAGGAAGAATATTTAAAAAAATATATTCTTCAACTACTAAAGGACAGAACTTTGTTTTACTTTTTTCCCCTATATGTGTTTTATAGCATCATAATGTATTTTGCCTCTATAATAGTAAAACCCACCTGAACCTTCTTAGTCAGGCTGCATATATAGAAATACATTTGGCTCTTTTTTCAGATATGTGCTGTTACCACAAAGGAATGTGGCTGCTGCCACCATGCAGGAGGCCTGGCATGGTGGCTAGAGCAGCCATTAAATATGGCAGAGCCTGGTCAGCAAGGTCATTGGGTGGAACATGGATTGAGGAAGTGTTGCTGGTGTGGAACCTGGGAGGGAGCCCCAGTGGAGGGGGATCTACCTACAGGCTGGGAGCTAGAAAGAGGGACCTCCACTGTTCTACAGTCTACAGGGAAGGACAGCCTATCAGCAGGGGAAGAAGCTAGCTCAGCATAGGGCCTGCAGCTTCACCTTACAGCTACAGGAACAGTGTGAGTACCTCCACACCCCGTGGACCTAGAAGGGAGAGGGCGTTCAGGTGCCATACCAAACTAGTTCTCCCTGGGACAGCATACTTTTATGTGTCTTGGAATCCCTTGCCCTGGGATACTCTTATAACAGCTAGGTGGATGGAGATTTTCATCTGGAGGTCTGAAGAGGTTAGTTTAAGGGCATCAAGTGCTCCTAGTAAAGATTGTGTGCTGATTCTTCAAAAGACAAGATCCACTCCAGAAGCAGTAGAAAAACCTTTTTCTTTGCCGAATTCTTGCCTTTGTACTGTACATAGGAATTTGTCCTCCAAGTTGTTTCAGTTCCATTGGGCATCCCATATACCCCTAGACCCCATCCAAATTGTTAACCCTCAAGAAAACAACAAAAACATGCTCATGGCCTGATTACTGACTTTGGATACAAGTGTGGAAAATGCATGTTGCCTGGCTGCACAGAGTTTAGGGGGACTCAAACCTCAGCGACTCCTTTGGAGTTAGCGCTACACAAGTTAGTTCTTGAATGGTGGGCTCAGGGAAAGAAAATTGTTCTTGCTTAGGAGCCCTTTGAAGTCTGCAACTGTATTGAAATGCAACAAGTATTTTCCTTTTTGTACTAAGTTACCATTTCCTTACCAAAAAAGACCCTGAAACACAAGACGACTCCAGCTATCACCAGAAGAACGATGCATCCACTAATCCATCGGATACAGCAGGAGCAGCAACTTTTACAGCACTGGCAGCATGTCCCCTTGGACTGAAAAATTAAAATAGGAAAATGTACTGTAATATTGGGAATATATCATATGAAAACTGGACTAGATTAGGGCATTATTTATATTTAAACTAATAAGTCCCCTATGTCTCTAGTCAAATATATGTAGATGCAGTGGGGTTGATTTACTAAAACTGGAGAGTGCAAAATCTGATGCAGCTCTGCATATAAACTAATCAGCTTCTGTTTTTTTTTAGTCAAAGCTTAATTGAACAAGCTGAAGTTAGAAGTTGATTGGCTATCATGCACAGCTGCACCAGATTTTGCACCTCGATTTGTTGCCCAGCTCAAGAAATAATGTGGCTGCAACGCAGACCTGAATGACAAGTAGGAGTTGTGGCTGGTGCTGAAGCCATGAGCCCC
This sequence comes from Staurois parvus, assembly GCF_062004578.1. Lineage (NCBI taxonomy): Eukaryota > Metazoa > Chordata > Amphibia > Anura > Ranidae > Staurois > Staurois parvus. The sequence continues at coordinate 4,086,634 of NW_028317968.1, read as the reverse complement.
AGTTCTATACATTATTGTATTTGATCTGCAGCTAAAAATGATTATAAGAAAGTTATCTTCTAATTTTTAAGCTATACGTTTTGAGTACAAATTAGTTACATCAAAGCAAAAGGTGTGCAAAGTCTTACAGTTCCTTTTGTTTAGCAAGCAACCACAACCTGAGTATGTTCCCTGATGATTGAACTGCTCTAGCTTCGATTCAGCAGGTGTTATGTCGAACCTCTACAGGGAGACTACTGCTTTTACACAGAGAGCAAGGATCTTCTCCACAGCGCGCTGGAATGGGACAGGCTTTTCTACTCAAGTCGCCAGGGGACAGGCTTTCAAAGGAAAATGAGCTGTAAAACTTTGCATTTGCACATCTTTTATTTGAATGCCCTTGGAATGTATTTAATAAACTTTAAATTGAGATTTCTCTAGAGCTTTGAGTCTATTTTTTTAAATAAACAATAAATAATGTACAAAGGCCCTTTTAAAATGTCAAACTCATTGGGGACACTTCAGTGCGGCTTAAATTTCCTTCTTATCTAGGATGCATTTGGAACACTCACAGGGGATTCATAATAACTGCTATTCTTCCCATTGACTTAACATTGTCTACACACTAAAGATGCATTTTGTTTGGCCCTTTCTGTTTTCTTCAATTGAAGCTCTGCATAAAAAAAAAACTCCAAAAAACAAAAACACACACACACAAAAAAACATATTTACTTAGTTTTACAAAATTTGCCATTGCAAAACTTGAATGCACATATTCAAAGTATTTGTGTAGAATAAGTGGGACTATTCTGAGACTTTACATCATAGAGTTACACCTCCAGCTGTGAGTTCTTATAAAAATATATACAGAATGGTGTTTGTATGCATCTTTGTTCCACATGGTTGGGAAATTTTACAAAATATTATAATTACCTTCTTGTGCAGTAACTGCTGGTCTCCATCCTTTTCAACAGCATGGGCCATTAAAGTCATTAGTCAAGAAGTTGGCCAACCCAACTGTGTTTTAGCCAAACATATATTCTAGTTTCTTATTCTAGAAAAATATACAGAAAGGAGACAAAAAGGAAAAGTTCTATTTTACTAAGCTACCAAACATTTATTTGTTTATACATTGTAACACAAGAAAGCAGTAAACTATAGCAGTCAATTATGATTTGCTGCTCTCCCTTATTGTAAATCTGATTGGTTGCTAGATAGGGCTGGTGGCCCTCCAGCTGTTGCCAAACCACAAGTCCCATGAGGAATTGCAAGATTGACAGTTACAAGCATGACTCCCAAAGGTAGAGGCATGATGGGACTTGTAGTTTCCCAACAGCTGGAGGGCCACCAGTTTGACACCCTTGCACTAGGTCATCAAATACTGCAATATGGCTTAAACATGACTTTTCCTATTACACATCCTCTTTAAAGGATAAGTTCACCTTTGTGAACATGTTACATATTACACCCATATTTAGGGTGTAACGTAATAAGTTTCACATATGCCTCTTCTCCTCCTGATCCCACTCTCCCTGTGACAGTGGGCCATGGATCTTATCCCAGAACCTGCTGTCACAATTCAAAAAGACTGCGACTGTGCAAGGCTTCACCCACACAGCCTCATTATTCATTCACAGTATTCTAAGTTACAAGTACAGCCAGCCATTGTGGCTGATGGCTTGTAGTTTTCAATGAACTACCAGGGAGCTGATGAATGCTCTGGTGGTTCATTGGTCTTCCTGTCATTCAGTAACTGTCTGTCCATAATGGAGGTACTGACAGACAGCTACATTGACTGTCTTAAGGTGCCTGACACTGCATCTATGATCTGCTGACCGTGGGTGCAATGCTTACAGGCTCCTAATAGAGAAAATAATAAATACACATTGTCGTACCTGCAAAAAAAATGTGCATTTATTTATTTTTTAAAGGTGAGCTTAGCCTTTAAAGTGGTTTTAAAGGCTCAAGGTTTTTGACCTTCATGCATTCTATGAGCAGCGGCAAGAAAATGAACGGAGAAAATCTTTTTTTTTAAAAATCTGTATTTCTCATTAAAGTTAAAGACCCGTAACCCAGTTGATCCTCAGTTGGAAAAGTGTTCAAGTCTGCTCTTGTCACTAGATAATCCTGCACCATATGATACAGATGCTGCCGATGGGTGCTTAAACCTAACAACCCAGGGCATTGAGGACTAAAGAATTGTTTAAAGCCATCGGTCAGCCAGTTGCCTTCTCGACCGCTCTTCCTTTGACTAAATGAAGCCTCAGAAACACGTTGTCCAGGAAATGGTAACCTCTCAGTGTCTGGAAAGGTGTTACACAAATTTTCTTCAAGGTGTCCTCAAGATGTTTCATCCTCTGCTCCCTCTGCGAAGGCAGATGAACTCTACAAGTTTACCCTTGAAATGTGGATCAAGAAGGGTTGCCAACCAGTAATGATCCTTCTCCTTTATACCACAAATCCTTGGGTCTCTTCACAGGCTTTGCAGAATCAGGGAGCCCATGCAGCGTAAGTTTGAGGAGGCAGGAGATTCTGGGTCCTCTGGGTCACTGAGGATGACACTGTCAGGAACTACCTCATCCCAGCCACATACTACTCCTGGGGTTTCTGGAGACTGAAAACCATCCCTTGAAGCTGTATGTTATCCTTTACTTCCATGCTGCCACAATCCTTCTCCTCTTCCTCCTCCTCTTGTGTGTTCTGTAGCCCTGCAGGAATGGTATCTCTGCATAAAGGGGGTCTGGAGAGAAAAGGAAGTCCTCCTCTTACTCCTGTTGTTCTGCTTCAAGTGCCCTGTCCATAATTCAACACAGTGTGTGCTCCAGCAGGAAGACTAGAGGGATAGTGTCACTGATGCATGCATTGTCATGGCTCATCATCCTTGTGGCCTCCTCAGATGGTGACAGGACAGTGCATACATCCTTTATCAGCAGCCACTGGTGTCGCAAAAAGAAGCCCAGCTCCCCTGAGCCTGTCCTTCTGGCATAGTCACAAAGGTACTCATTGATGGCCCTCTGCTGCGTGTGCAGCTGCTGCAGCATTGCCAGTGTTGAGTTGCACCTGGTGGGCATGTCACAAACGAGGTGGTTGGTGGGCAGGTTGAATGTCAGTCAGCTGAACACTGGCCGTGTATGACTGGTGGAAATGGCAACAGGCTTTTCTGGCCTGCCTCAGAAGATCTTGTAAGCCTGGGTACCTATTCAAGAAATGCTGCACCGCCAAATTCAGGACATGTGTCAAGCATGGAACATGTGTTAAGTGTCCCTGTCAGAGGACGGAGAGAGAGTTGGTGCTGTTGTCACATACAACCATTCCTGGCTCAAGCTGCCATGGCGTCAACCACCTCTGAGCCTGCCCCTGCAGAGCTGACAGAATCTCTGCCCCGGTGTGGCTTCTGTCCCCTAGACAGACCAGTTGAAGCACCGCATGGCATCTTTTAGCCTGACTGCTTGTGTAGCCCCTTGAACGCCTAGGGAGCACTGCTGGTTCATAAGAATATGCAGCAGAAGAGGCCATAGAGGAAGAGAAAGAGGAGGGGGTGGAGCAGAGAGATGTGGCTGCTTTTTGGAGGCCTGGTGGTGGTACAAGCTCCAGCACTGAGTCCTGTCCTGCATCCTTCCCAGCTGCCAGCAGAGGTTCCCAGTGTGGCGTAAAGGAAATGTAATGTCACTGACCATGCCTGCTGGACCATGTGTCAGCAGTAATGTGGTCCTTGTTGTTGACCGCCCTATCCATCGAAACCAAAATATTGCCTTCCGCATGATGGTACAGAGCTGGAATGGCCTTACGTGAAAATACATTTTCTTTCCGGAACCTTCCACTGTGGCACAGCACATTCCGCAAATTCACAGAAAGGGGCAGAGTCCCCAGATGGAAAGGCAGCAGTTGTAACGCTAGCAATTTAGCCTAGCTAGCGTTTAGACACTGAGCACAGAGATGGGAGGGACAGTATTTTTTTTACGGTTCAGCAACCTGGTGACAAAAAAAAAGCACTGGTGATGCAGAAGGAACACCTGCAGCTCAGAAGGAGGAACAGCTATTATGGAGAAATTTGTTTTGCTACTGTTGGAAAAAAATCAGAAAGCCAAAGAAAAAAAAAAAGGGGGGGGGGAACCACTGCTGCTGCAGAAGGATGAACACCTGCAATGCAGAAGGGGGAACAGCAATTATGCCCTAAATATTTTTGCTGCTGTGGCAAAAAAATAAAAAAATTCAGAAACCCAAAAAAATGGAATCAAATAATAATAATAAAATAGAAGCAAAGAAAAAAAAAAAAGGAAACCACTGCTGATGCAGAAGGAAGAACACCTGTGACACAGAAGGGGCTACACTAATGATGCAGCCACAGAACAGAAAATGATGCTGCAAAAAGAAAAAAAAAATTCTAAAAAAAAATTATTTTAACAAAAAAAAAAAAAATGGGAACAGCAGTGATGCAGAAATGCTATAAAACACACTGACACTTCCCTGACACCACTACACTGCTCTTCACAACACTGCACTGCACTACACTACTCTCCACTAAACTCCAGCAACACACTACACACAGCTTATAAGCAGGCTACAAACAGCCATACATTTTATATATATATATATATATATATATATATATATATATATAAAATGTATGGCTGAGTTACACTCTATAGTTTGGTCAGATAAAGGGTTCAAATTGGAAATTATGCTTTTGCTCATAGACTTCAGGGTGGCCTTGGGGTGCCCAATGTAACTAAGTATTACCAGGCGAGCCAGATTGCCCCGCTGTCTATGTTGCACGCTTCCTCTGACGTCCCTTTCTGGGTCTTGCTGGAGCTACCTAACTGTGCCCCTATCCAACCGTCGGCGCTTCTATGGCTTCCCCCTGCCCTGCGCCCTATATCGCTGAGCCCGTTGTTGCTCCATGGCTTACGAATCTGGGACTCGGTACGTTATTCCAGTGGCCTGATGTCACCCTTTCTGCCTTTGCTTCCAATTGTTAACAACCCTCTTTTCCCACCGGGTTTAGATCACCCAAGGGCGTTCTCTTGGTGGGTGGCTCATGGGTTTTCGCAGGTACGACACTTTTTGGTTTCTCGGTCCTTCCCTACCTGGGATCTTCTTCGGGAGTCCCGGGATGTTCCCCCGGCGGAATTTTTTCGATACCTTCAATTGCGGCACTGGCTACTCTTGCTGCGGGGCACTTCTTCTTTTCCATACCAGAAATCGGCCTTTGAACAGCTTCGTCAGCAGCGCCCGGGTGCCCCGGGCCTTATCTCCCTTCTTTATGCAGCCTTAAACAGACGCCCGTCGCATACTTCTCTTTCATATGTTGTTCAGTGGGAGCGTGACCTGGGGGTGGATGTGGATCCGGAGGACTGGAATAGGGCCTGGTCACTCATAGCTAAATGCTCATTCAATACCACCACGCTGGAGGCAGCCTATAAGGTATTGTTTCGTTGGTATTGGGTTCCGGCTCGTTTGGCCCAGGCTAATCCCGCTTGTAGTGATCGATGTTTCCGGGGTTGTGGCCATCGTGGCGATGTCTTGCATATCTGGTGGTCATGCCCGAGACTGGTCCGTTTTTGGTCTCGTGTATTTGGCCTCCTTTTCACGTTGTTTCATCTATCCATACGCCGGGATGCTCGGTATGCCTTGCTTCATTGCCCCATACCGGGTCTCTTTGCTCATCAGCAGAAGCTGGCGTCCTATTTGTTTCTGTCGGCCACCAGAACAATTGCTCAGGCCTGGAAGAGTCCGTTTGTCCCTTTTCAGGGGGTGCGGGATCGTATGACCAATATGATGCTTAATGAGCAGATGTCGAGCATATGCAACGACTCCCAATGTAATTTCTCGAAAATATGGGAACCATGGTTGCAATATGCCTTTCCCACGCTTCCTTTGGCTAGTATGGGGATGTACTGACGTTAGGCACTGGCGTTTGATGGTGGCGCTCCTGGATCTCTGCCCCCTCTTCTCTTTTTTTTCTTTTTCTCTCCTCTTATTTCTCTTCTCTTTCTTTCTTTCCATTTCTGTTAGTTTTTTTGGGTGATAGTTGACAGTTGCCTTTAATTGCAGTTAGAATTTCATTACCGTCATTGTAACCTATGTGCCATTGATAGCCCCTGCGTGGGCGTACCTTCTGCCTTGTTGAAGTTAGAGCACTGTTTTTCTTTTATTATTATGTTTTTTATCTTATCGGTGCAATTGATAGCCCCTGTGGGGGCATGTTTTGTCGCCTCTGTTTTATACTGCTTAAAACTAATAAAAACTATTGAAATACAAATTGGAAATTATGCTGATATCAAAAGACAGATTCATATACTTACACAAGTTGCTTTCAAAGCAGTTAATTATTTTATTAATAAATAAATACATGAATTCATTAAATTGCGTTGTTTTGTTTGCAGTTTAGCTTTGCAACATTACACATAATTTTAACACTAAATGCTCCTTTCATGAGTCAAGAAAGTTCTCACTAGACCTCTGCAGTGTATTGTTCATGATGAATTGAAATTTGAAACGGTACATCTTGTGCTTTGCTCAGAGGTAGTTATACAACCCTTTTTGTGATCCTTCCAACTATTACACAACTACCAAATTATTTTATTAGAAGCTGCTAGTATTAGACAGCTATTAATACTAAGATTCTTATTTATATATAGCAATTTACTAATGTAGATGGGGACCCTGACTAAAGTATTATGTTTCCAAATTTTTAATTTTATTAAATACTGTTTCATCTTTTGTTTGCTGTCTGCATGCATGCACAGTATTTTTGTGCTTCTGTAAAAAGTACTGTGCAGCAGTCAGCCTATCTGTACCGCAGTAGTAGTGATGTCTAAGGATGGTGTGTATATATATATATATATATATATATATATATATATATATATATATATATATATCTTGGCTACTTGCTGTTTAAAGAAACCTCCAGCAGGGTGTGCTAGACAGGTTCTGCTCTGTGTTTTGAATGTTTATTGACCTAGCCAATCAGCAGGCTTGGGGTCTGGATATGCATGTTTTTTTTTCGTGTGCTGATGGATTTCCTTATTCAGAGTGGCAATGTTATTTGGTTTGTTCTCCCACCTTCTGCATTGCCACTCATACTGCACCTATCCCAGATCTTCCCTCAATGGCACTGTCTTGTGTCTGTTTACATGTACTTTTTTGGTGCACTTTGAAGTTTTTTTTTTGCACCACACCACAGACCCAGAAAAGAAAGAAAAGTTGACAGAGGCCCCTTATCTATGATGCAGCATTGTAAGTTGACAGTGGTCCCCTGCCTATGATGCGGTTCCAGCATTGTAAGTTGACAGTGGTCCCCTGCCTGTGATGCGGTTCCAGCATTATGAGTGACAGTGGTCCCCTGCCTGTGATGCGGTTCCAGCATTATGAGTGACAGTGGTCCCCTGCCTATGATGCGGTTCCAGCATTGTAAGTTGACAGTGGTCCCCTGCCTGTGATGCGGTTCCAGCATTATGAGTGACAGTGGTCCCCTGCCTGTGATGCGATTCCAGCATTATGAGTGACAGTGGTCCCCTGCCTGTGATGCGATTCCAGCATTATGAGTGACAGTGGTCCCCTGCCTGTGATGCGGTTCCAGCATTGTAAGTTGACAGTGGTCCCCTGCCTATGATGCGGTTCCAGCATTATAAGTTGACAGTGGTCCCCTGCCTGTGATGCGGTTCCAGCATTATGAGAGACAGTGGTCCCCTGCCTGTGATGCGGTTCCAGCATTGTAAGTTGACAGTGGTCCCCTGCCTGTGATGCGGTTCCAGCATTGTAAGTTGACAGTGGTCCCCTGCCTGTGATGCGATTCCAGCATTGTAAGTTGACAGTGGTCACCTGCCTGTGATGCAGTTCCAGCATTATGAGTGACAGTGGTCCCCTGTCTATGATGAGGTTCCAGCATTGTAAGTTGACAGTGGTCCCCTGCCTATGATGCGGTTCCAGCATTGTAAGTTGACAGTGTTCCCCTGCCTGTGATGCGGTTCCAGCATTATGAGTGACAGTGGTCCCCTGCCTATGATGCGATTCCAGCATTGTAAGTTGACAGTGGTCACCTGCCTGTGATGCAGTTCCAGCATTATGAGTGACAGTGGTCCCCTGTCTATGATGAGGTTCCAGCATTGTAAGTTGACAGTGGTCCCCTGCCTATGATGCGGTTCCAGCATTGTAAGTTGACAGTGTTCCCCTGCCTGTGATGCGGTTCCAGCATTATGAGCGACAGTGGTCCCCTGCCTATGATGCAATTCCAGCATTGTAAGTTGACAGTGGTCATCTGCCTGTGATGTGGTTCAAGCATTATGAGTGACAGTGGTCCCCTGTCTATGATGAGGTTCCAGCATTGTAAGTTGACAGTGGTCCCCTGCCTATGATGACGTTCCAGCATTGTAAGTTGACAGTGGTCCCCTGCCTATGATGCGGTTCCAGCATTATGAGTGACAGTGGTCCCCTGCCAATGATGCGGTTCCAGCATTATGAGTGACAGTGGTCCCCTGCCTATGATGCGGTTCCAGCATTATGAGTGACAGTGGTCCCCTGCCTGTGATGCGGTTCCAGCATTATGAGTGACAGTGGTCCCCTGCCTATGATGACATTCCAGCATTGTAAGTTGACAGTGGTCCCCTGCCTATGATGCAGTTCCAGCATTATGAGTGACATTGGTCCCCTGCCTATGATGCGGTTCCAGCATTATGAGTGACAGTGGTCTCCTGCCTATGATGCGGTTCCAGCATTATGAGTGACAGTGGTCCCCTGCCTATGATGCGGTTCCAGCATTATGAGTGACAGTGGTCCCCTGCCTATGACGCGGTTCCAGCATTGTAAGTTGACAGTGGTCCCCTGCCTATGATGCGGTTCCAGCATTATGAGTTACAGTGGTCCCCTGCCTATGACGCAGTTCCAGCACTGTAAGTTGACAGTGGACCCCTGCCTATGATGCGGTTCCAGCATTGTAAGATGACAGTGGTCCCCTGCCTATGATGCAGTTCCAGCATTGTAAGTTGACAGTGGTCCCCTGCCTATGATGCGGTTCCAGCATTGTAAGTTGACAGTGGTCCCGTGCCTATGATGCGATTCCAGCTTTATGAGTGATAGTGGTCCCCTGCCTATGATGCAGTTCCAGCATTGTAAGTTGACAGTGGTCCCCTGCCCAGGGGCAGACAGACAACTCATGGGTCCCCAGGCAATAAGGGATCATGGGGCCCCTGTGTCCTTGCCCAAACTCAAAAAAGCCTATGAAAAAAGGTACCAGGGGCATCTCATGGGGCCCCCTACTGAACCCGGGCCCTCGGGCAGTGCCAGAGTTTCCAAATGGTCAGTCCGCTCCTGCCCCTGCCCCTGCCTATGATGCGGTTCCAGCATTGTAAGTTGACAGAGGTCCCTTACCTATGATAGGGTTCCAGCATTGTAAGTTGATAGTGGTCCCCTGCCTATGATGCGGTTCCAGCATTGTAAGTTGACAGTGGTCCCCTGCCCGTGATGCGATGCCAGCATTATGAGTGACAGTGGTCCCCTGCCTATGATGCGATTCCAGCATTGTAAGTTGACAGTGGTCACCTGCCTGTGATGCAGTTCCAGCATTATGAGTGACAGTGGTCCCCTGTCTATGATGAGGTTCCAGCATTGTAAGTTGACAGTGGTCCCCTGCTTATGATGCGGTTCCAGCATTGTAAGTTGACAGTGTTCCCCTGCCTGTGATGCGGTTCCAGCATTATGAGTGACAGTGGTCCCCTGCCAATGATGCGGTTCCAGCATTATGAGTGACAGTGGTCCCCTGCCTATGATGCGGTTCCAGCATTATGAGTGACAGTGGTCCCCTGCCTGTGATGCGGTTCCAGCATTATGAGTGACAGTGGTCCCCTGCCTATGATGACGTTCCAGCATTGTAAGTTGACAGTGGTCCCCTGCCTATGATGCAGTTCCAGCATTATGAGTGACATTGGTCCCCTGCCTATGATGCGGTTCCAGCATTATGAGTGACAGTGGTCTCCTGCCTATGATGCGGTTCCAGCATTATGAGTGACAGTGGTCCCCTGCCTATGATGCGGTTCCAGCATTATGAGTGACAGTGGTCCCCTGCCTATGACGCGGTTCCAGCATTGTAAGTTGACAGTGGTCCCCTGCCTATGATGCGGTTCCAGCATTATGAGTTACAGTGGTCCCCTGCCTATGACGCAGTTCCAGCACTGTAAGTTGACAGTGGACCCCTGCCTATGATGCGGTTCCAGCATTGTAAGATGACAGTGGTCCCCTGCCTATGATGCAGTTCCAGCATTGTAAGTTGACAGTGGTCCCCTGCCTATGATGCGGTTCCAGCATTGTAAGTTGACAGTGGTCCCGTGCCTATGATGCGATTCCAGCTTTATGAGTGATAGTGGTCCCCTGCCTATGATGCAGTTCCAGCATTGTAAGTTGACAGTGGTCCCCTGCCCAGGGGCAGACAGACAACTCATGGGTCCCCAGGCAATAAGGGATCATGGGGCCCCTGTGTCCTTGCCCAAACTCAAAAAAGCCTATGAAAAAAGGTACCAGGGGCATCTCATGGGGCCCCCTACTGAACCCGGGCCCTCGGGCAGTGCCAGAGTTTCCAAATGGTCAGTCCGCTCCTGCCCCTGCCCCTGCCCCTGCCTATGATGCGGTTCCAGCATTGTAAGTTGACAGAGGTCCCTTACCTATGATAGGGTTCCAGCATTGTAAGTTGACAGTGGTCCCCTGCCTATGATGCGGTTCCAGCATTGTAAGTTGACAGTGGTCCCCTGCCCGTGATGCGATGCCAGCATTATGAGTGACAGTGGTCCCCTGCCTATGATGCGATTCCAGCATTGTAAGTTGACAGTGGTCACCTGCCTGTGATGCAGTTCCAGCATTATGAGTGACAGTGGTCCCCTGTCTATGATGAGGTTCCAGCATTGTAAGTTGACAGTGGTCCCCTGCTTATGATGCGGTTCCAGCATTGTAAGTTGACAGTGTTCCCCTGCCTGTGATGCGGTTCCAGCATTATGAGTGACAGTGGTCCCCTGCCAATGATGCGGTTCCAGCATTATGAGTGACAGTGGTCCCCTGCCTATGATGCGGTTCCAGCATTATGAGTGACAGTGGTCCCCTGCCTGTGATGCGGTTCCAGCATTATGAGTGACAGTGGTCCCCTGCCTATGATGACGTTCCAGCATTGTAAGTTGACAGTGGTCCCCTGCCTATGATGCAGTTCCAGCATTATGAGTGACATTGGTCCCCTGCCTATGATGCGGTTCCAGCATTATGAGTGACAGTGGTCTCCTGCCTATGATGCGGTTCCAGCATTATGAGTGACAGTGGTCCCCTGCCTATGATGCGGTTCCAGCATTATGAGTGACAGTGGTCCCCTGCCTATGACGCGGTTCCAGCATTGTAAGTTGACAGTGGTCCCCTGCCTATGATGCGGTTCCAGCATTATGAGTTACAGTGGTCCCCTGCCTATGACGCAGTTCCAGCACTGTAAGTTGACAGTGGACCCCTGCCTATGATGCGGTTCCAGCATTGTAAGATGACAGTGGTCCCCTGCCTATGATGCAGTTCCAGCATTGTAAGTTGACAGTGGTCCCCTGCCTATGATGCGGTTCCAGCATTGTAAGTTGACAGTGGTCCCGTGCCTATGATGCGATTCCAGCTTTATGAGTGATAGTGGTCCCCTGCCTATGATGCAGTTCCAGCATTGTAAGTTGACAGTGGTCCCCTGCCCATTGGCGGACTGACAATTCATGGGGCCCCCGAGCAATAGGGGATCATGGGGCCCCTGTGTCCTTGCCCAAACTCAAAAAGCCTATGAAAAAGATACCAGGGGCATCTCATGGGGCTCCCTACTGCCCTCGGGCAGTGCCAGAGTTTCCAAATGGTCCGTCCGCCCCTGCCTATGATGCGGTTACAGCATTGTAAGTTGACAGAGGTCCCTTACCTATGATAGGGTTCCAGCATTGTAAGTTGACAGTGGTCCCCTGCCTATGATGCGGTTCCAGCATTGTAAGTAGACAGTAGTACCCTGCCTATGATGCAGTTCAAGCATTGTAAGTTGACAGTGGTCCCCTGCCCAGGGGCAGACAGACAACTCATGGGTCCCCGGGCAATAAGGGATCATGGGGCCCCTGTGTCCTTGCCCAAACTCAAAAAAGCCTATGAAAAAAGGTACCAGGGGCATCTCATGGGGCCCCCTACTGAACCCGGGCCCTCGGGCAGTGCCAGAGTTTCCAAATGGTCAGTCCGCTCCTGTCCCTGCCCCTGCCTATGATGCGGTTCCAGCATTGTAAGTTGACAGAGGTCCCTTACCTATGATAGGGTTCCAGCATTGTAAGTTGACAGTGGTCCCCTGCCTATGATGCGGTTCCAGCATTGTAAGTTGACAGTGGTCCCCTGCCTATGATGCGGTTCCAGCATTGTAAGTTGACAGTGGTCCCCTGCCTATGATGCAGTTCCAGCCAGGGGCAGACTGACCATTTAGAAACTCTGGCACTGCCCGAGGGCCCGTGGTCAGTAGGGGGCCCCATGAGATGCCCCTGGTACCTTTTTCATAGGCTTCTTTGAGTTTGGGCAAGGACACAGGGGCCCTATGATCCCCTATTGCTCAGGGGCCCCATGAGTTGTCAGTCCGCCCTTGGTTCCAGCATTGTAAGTTGACAGTGGTCCCCTGCCTATGATGCGGTTCCAGCATTGTAAGTTGACAGTGGTTCCCTGCCTAAGATGCGGTTCCAGCATTATGAGTGACAGTGGTCCCGTGCCTATGATGCGGTTCCAGCATTATAATTCACAATGGTCCCCAACCTATGATGTGGTTCCAGCATTGCGAGCCATGGTTTTTAGTAACATACAGTTGTGTTCAAAATAATAGCAGTCAGACATCACTAACCTGATCAATCACTGTTTTTGGTAGAAATGATATTTCTACATGGCAAATAATTTACTAGCAGGTGTAGTAGAGTAATAGAAATCCAACAGACCCAACAGTCATGACATGCATGCTGCTGATTCTGTGTAATTGAATCACTAATTGAAAGGGCATGTTCAAAATAATAGCAGTGTAGAGTTCTATTAGTGAGGTCATTCATTCTTTGAAAAACAGGTGGCAATTATTGCCCTTATTTAAGGAAGGAAGGCAGCAAATGTTGTACATGCTGGTTACAGTGCATTTCTCTCTGAAATTCTGAGGAAAATGGGTCGTTCCAGACATTGTTCAGAAGAACAGCGTACCTTGATTAAAAAGTTGATTGGAGAGGGGAAAACATATAAAGAAGTGCAGAAAATGATAGGCTGCTCAGCTAAAATGATCGCAAATGCTTTAAAATGGCAACCAAAACCTGAAAGACGTGGAAGAAAGCGAAAAACTACAATTCCAATGGATAGAAGAATAGCAAAAATGGCAAGAACTCAGCCAACAATCAGCTCCAAAAAGATCAAAGAAGGTCTAAAGTTACCTGTGAAGACTGTTACAATTAGAAGACACCTATGTGAAGCCAAGCTATCTGAAAGATGCCCCCGACTCCATGCAACACAGATGTACAGCAGTTCTCAGAAACAGTGCTTATACAACTAAATATTAATTAAGTGATTCAAAGGAAAGCAAAATCTTCAAACATTTTTCAGTTTATATAGTGAATGTTTGAGTTTGTAAAGAAGAATACAAACACTGCTATTTTTTGAACAGTCTAATAGTCACTTTTCTTCAATTTTTTTTAGAGGAACAACACAAATTTGATCTATTTTTCTTCATGTTTTTATTTGGAATAGAATGTGTAGTGTTCCCAATGCATTTGTGTGTATGGAAATAAAAGCTATTAGAAGGATTTTGAGCTTTATTCACTTTTTTCAACACACTGCTATTATTTTGAACACAACTGTATATGTGATTAGAACAGCACCAATTACCTCCTTGCAGTCATAAGGAATAAGGAAGTGAACGTCCTGCTGTGAGATATGCAGGGCACATCATAAGCTCCAACTGATCTCTGTCCCTCTATTATCACATGCTTACATGTTCTGCAGTGAACTGCATGCACTTCTTGGTCAGGTCATATAACATCACTTTTATTGTACAGCTTGTTACACAATGTAAGGAGGCAGCTTACAGGGAAGTTACCTTGGAATCATGACAGCTTTCTAAATGGAGTTGTCCAGAAAGGGCAAAATTATCATGATTTCACATATGGCATGACTAATGATCTTTAAATTAGTATATATTGAAGTTACTTTCCCAATTGTCAGGTTTTGCAACTATAAAATGCAGTTATAAATATAAGTGGTAAACTGCAACATTATTTTCTAAAAATAACTAAATAAGTCTCAATATATACCTGAATAAGTAGTGCTGGAACCTGTATGCACTAATAATAAGAAAATTCAATATGGAAATTCAATGGAAACTAAAACATTTTATTTGGGTGGAAGGCAGCTGGTTATATCACTTGTAACCTATAATCTTCAGCTCCATTAATGATGGAGCATTTTTCTAAGAGCCAGGTTCCATTTCTGGAATCTTGCTTCCCAGTTTTTTTTTTTTTTATGAACAATGGGTGATCCACCAGAAATTAAGTGACCACAAGACTTGATACAAAGTCAAGCAAAATAAGATGCAGTCAATGGGTCATGACTTTTGGCCCCTGATCCCCAAATATTATTCAGAACTATGCCTCCATTCAGGGAGAATTCACACTATATACCCATTGAATTGTAGAGCAGCCGGGGTGATTCACTGCTCTGGTCACTTTGCGTTGCTGGCTGTTTAGGGGGCAGTGTGATAGGTGATTCGGTGCATCACGCGGTTACTTTTTTTTTTTTTACAAGCTTTTTTTGAAGTGTACACTTCATTCACTGCAATGTTGGGCAGCGCGGTGTGCTGTGTTGCCCAACATTGCAGTGTGATCTGGGCCAGTGAGTATGAATGGGACACATAGGAAACAATGGCTTCCTGTGTGTTCCTGGGGTGACAGACATTTTACCATCCAATAATACATCTATCTATATTGTGAATTGGCCCTCACACGAGCGATTTGTTTTGTGTTTCCTGAAGCGAGACATTGCTTATCATGAAAATTCCCATTATATTCAATAGTGTTTATTCACATCTAAGCATCTTGCTGCTGACTGTTGCAGAAAAAAAAACATGTTCGAGCACAATTGCATGTTTTTTGCTCCATAGACTTCAATAGGAACACCTCTGAATGCACAACACATTTTCCAAATTTTTTTGCTTAACAACCAGTTGCCAAAATGGAGAATTCAAGACGAGAAAGCTTTATCCGTCTATGTCTCCAGTGGTTCCCAAAACAGGAGTAATGGCACCGAATAATGGTGTGCCTGTGCCGTATGCCCAGACGAAAATGCTGGATTCTCATGTACGTGGGGTAAATGCCCAGTGAGCATGTGTAAAGTGCAGAGATCTTACCAACAGAATCTCAGGGGGACATAAGAAAATGTAAGATGCCTTAATTTAGCAGCATTCATCAAGGACTAAAATATTGGATGGACAGAAACTAATCATATATTTGCTTTGTAGTAGAAATATGACAACTATATTTGAACTGTGCTCATATTTTTTTCAGTCTCCATAAGTGACTTGTTAGGCCTTGTCCAAAGGAGTAACACTGTAAATGGGCCTTTTGTTTATGCGTCCCTAGTTGCAGCTGCTGAATACAGCGGCGGCTAGTATTTCTCCTGATGTAATTAGGTAAGGAATGGCAGGGGCCTTTTTCTTCCCGGGTTGAATCTGGCCTGGTGTACCAAGCTTGCCCCCGGTTGTAGGCATGGCTCTCCCTAAGCTTTCTAAGTTCTGATATCTTCCTGGTATCCTGATCGGAAACTGGGAGTCATGGTTCTCCAACACCTAATCGCTGAGATAGCCTATGATTGGCTTTCACATTGATCAGTCACTGTACAGCCCACCCTTTTGTTTTTTTCTTCTCTTGAATGGAAAAAAAGATACATGGTATCTTTTTCTGCTTGCTAAAAAAGAAATTATACACATAAAAGTGTGTAAATAACTAAAAAATAAAGATAAAATATCTAGATCAGGCTTTGATTTAGGTCAGTGTTAGGGTGAAGGTCACATGTCCAGAGTCAAAGTCAGGGTCAAAGGTCATGGTCAGTGTATTATAAGTAGAATTTTAAAAAAATTACCTGGATACACTTAACAGTTGCAATGATATGCACTGTTTAACTAACACATGTCAAAGCTGGAGTTACAATTTGTTTTACTTCCATTATGAAGGGGTTAAACCAATGTAGCACTACCCCCGCAGGAGCCACTTGGTGGACTTGGTTCTTTGTTCTTCTGCCTTGACTCTGCAAACAAGCTCATCCCCACACCACACACACACCAGGTTAAGAAAACGGATACTGCACTGGTACTAGGAGCACGAATACAGATACACTGTACCAAACTAAGGTTCAGTATGAAAAAGCAAACATCAGACTGGTTAGTAGTAAATGAACCTAATATATTGTCACGGGTTGCAGTACATACTAGTATGCACATAAACAAGTAAAGAATTAGATCAATCACCGTTCACTAGACAATATGTTCAACAAACAATAGCAGCAAGAAAAATGTAGTCCAATGCAGCTAAATTAGAATAAACCTGGTAATCCACAAAATCAGCAATAATTAGTGGCATTAGAAAACAGTAACAGCAATGACATTCAATACTGTGATAACTCCTCTGTAAACAGTAGGCTAAAACCACTTTAGCGTACACTCTATGTGAATGACAGCAATGAAATTTAAGTCTTCCTAAAGAGGTAGCTCTTACTATGGACAACAGACAATGTTTGCATGAAGCAGCTATCTGTGTGATTAGTCTTTAGCTGTAGTTTTTCAGCTGATTATCGTTGGGGCCCAGTCTTTATGGTGGTGCACAAGAGCACAATCTTGGTAAAGTCGGCTTGCACTAAATAATGCTGCTAGTTAGATGGCTATTCCCTATGTGTTCAGTCTCTGCTGGAAGCAAAAGAGTAATGGCAGCAGTGCCCTCTCAACAGTTCCAATGATACAGCAACACGGGTCTAGCTGTTCAGATGATTGTTCACTTCTGTATCTGTGTGGAATGACTCTGGTCCTCAGCACATGTCTGCAGGCTTGTAGCAAGTTTCTGTGCACACCTTGCTCTCTTTGCAGCAGAGAGAGTTCCTCGATATTCAGCCTGAGAAAATACAACTCTTACATTGGGAATTGTGGTCCAATGGTCCCTAGACTGCCATGATAAAGTTTATTTCCTGAACTTCATCTCCCATTATTCAGTGCTGCAAGCCCACAAATCTCTTGAGCTCCTTCTGCTTGTTAGCTCCCCCTGGTGGATGGATGCGGGGTAGAGTTAACCCATTCAGCTGACGTCCATTGGGACAGCACAAAGAACACTGCAGCACAATGTTCTAAATTGCTCTCTCTCTAGCCAAGTACCTGGCTACACAAAAAAAAAAAATGTGCCTTAGGAACAACATCAGTGCTACTATTGAAATATGACCTTCCTGGAAGCAAGGATTGCTCAGTGTGAGCACAATACATTATATTCTGATCACAGGATTATTCTACCAGGGCCAGACTGGGCATTGTTCTTCATGGTATCTTGTACACTAGCAGGCGGAGAACTGTTTGTGTACTGGGCAGTGTTATATTGAACAAATACAATCTCAAACAGCTTATTGGTCCCTGTTATAGAAAAGCTTCCAAAGGATAATGTGCTAATCAAGTGCCAAGTTATGACTTCTTTTTTTGTTTATTTAATTCTTTTCAAGTCTGCTGCATGGAGTTGTGCTACAAATCATACACAGCTCACATTCTAGCTTGTTAGCAATCATAAAAAATTCAAATACACATTCATGTTAGCTACTGTACTTCCAATGCCAAGAGTGGAGTGTTACTAAAGAGTCAACTAAACTAAGGGAGTCTATTTGAGATG
This sequence comes from Staurois parvus, assembly GCF_062004578.1. Lineage (NCBI taxonomy): Eukaryota > Metazoa > Chordata > Amphibia > Anura > Ranidae > Staurois > Staurois parvus. The sequence continues at coordinate 4,068,752 of NW_028317968.1, read as the reverse complement.
TACACATTTTGATAATTATTATTATTATTATACAGTATTTATAAAGCGCCAATAGTTCGCTCAGCGCTGTACATTACAAAGGGGGACAGAACATGTGACAGAACAATACCAATACAATGCAAAACATGAGGGGATCGAGGGCCCTGCTCTTTCAAGCTTACAATCTAGGAGGGAGGGGATGGTGGCACAGGAGGAGATAGCTGTGGGGGATGGAGTGGTAGGAAGAGTGGAGGAGGTCGGCAAATTAGCAGGGGGCGGGGTAGGCTTCCCTGAAGAGATGGGTTTTCAGGGTGCGCCTAAAGGAGAGGAGAGTAGGTGATAATCTGATGGGTTGGGGCAGGGAGTTCCAGAGGATGGGTGACACCCTGGAGAAGTCCTGGAGGCGGGCATGGGAGGAGAAGACCAGGGAACTAGAGAGAAGGAGGTCTTGTGAGGAGCGGAGTGTGCATGCTGGGCGGTACTTGGATATTAGGTCAGTGATGTAGTTCGGGGCAGTATGGTGGACAGCTTTGTACGTCAGCGTTAGGATTTTGAATTTGATCCGTTGCACAATCGGAAGCCAGTGGAGGGATTGGCAGAGGGGGGTGGCGGAAACGGAGCGGTTGGAAAGGTGAATGAGTCTGGCAGCCGTATTCAGGATGGACTGAAGCGGGGATAGCCAGCGGCGAGGCAGGCCAGTGAGGAGGGAGTTGCAGTAGTCGAGTCGTGATATGATGAGGGAGTGGATGAGCTGTTTAGTGGTTTCTGGAGTTAGGAACGTGCGGATTTTGGCGATGTTGCGGAGGTGAAGTCTGCACGAGTTTGTTAAAGAGTGGACTTGGGGCTGGAAGGATAGGTTGGAGTCCAAAATGACACCAAGTACTCTGGCCTGTGGGGCGGGTTTGATGGTGGCGTTGTTGGACATGATGGAGAAGTCAATGGGGGGTGGTGTCCGGGCTGGAGGGAAGACAAGAAACTCGGTTTTGGAGAGGTTCAGTTTAAGGAAGTGGAGCGACATCCAGTCTGATATGTCGCTCAACAGGTGTGTGATTCGGGCGGAGACCGAGGGGGTGAGGTGGGGGGTTGAGAGATAGATTTGTGTGTCGTCGGCATAGAGGTGGTAGTTGAAGCCGTGAGAGTGTATGAGTTGGCCAAGGGAGGAGGTGTAGATGGAGAAGAGAAGGGGCCCGAGGACGGAGGCTTGAGGGACCCCAATAGAGGGAGTGAGGGGGAGGTGGTAACATTATAGGTAACACTGAAAGAGCGTTGTGACAGGTAGGATGAGAGCCAGGAGAGAGCAGAATCTCTGAGGCCGAGGGAGTGTAGTTTTTTGAGGAGGAGGGGGTGGTCGACTGTGTCAAAGGCCGCAGAGAGGTCAAGGAGTAGGAGCACTGAATAGTGGCCATTAGCTTTGGCGGTTAGCAGGTCGTTGGAGAGTTTGAGTAAGGCGGTTTCGGTGGAGTGTAGGGGACGGAAACCGGACTGTAGGGGATCGAGGAGGTTGTTGTCGTTGAGGTAAGAGCATAGGCGGGCGTAGACTAGGCGCTTGAGGAGTTTAGATGTAAATGGGAGCAGGGAGATGGGTCTGAGGTTGTTCGGGTCATTGGGGTCCAGGGAGGGCTTTTTAAGTATGGGGGTGATGTGTGCATGTTTCAGAGGGGAAGGGAAAGTGCCGGAGGAGAGGGAGAGATTGAAGATGTGGGTGAGGGAGCGTAGGATGAAGGGGGAGGGAGGTTGTAGGAGTTGTGAGGGGATAGGGTCAAGGGGGCAGGTGGTGAGGCGGGCATCAGAGAGGATAATAGAATCTTCTGCGAAAAATGTGTGAATTTTGTAGGAGAAAATTGCGCAGTGGCTAAGTGGTCAGCACTTCCGTGTGGCAGCACAAGGGACATTGCTTTGAATCCCAACTATGACACTATCTGCAAGGAGTTTGTATGTTCTTCCTGTATTTGTGTGGGCTTCCTCCAACCCTCCAAAGACATGCTGGTAGGTTAATTGACTCCTGTCTATAATTGGCCCTAGAATTTTTATGCATGAATGTGAGTTAGGGAGCGAAGATCAGTGCCGGATTTGAAAGGGGGCAAAAGGGGCAACTGCACTCGGCCCCTTCCCCCTCTATACAATATAAAACAATTATATAAAATATTTTTTAAAAATAAAATATAAAATATATAATATATAATAATTTAAAAATATTTTCTTATATTAAATGTATCTTGGGAAGTAAGATTTTGCAGGACATCACCTGTAAAAGTTTTTACTATGGACTGGTATGTTGTATTGTTTTTGAAAAATGAATTTTGGTGGCTCAAGCAAACCACACAGAGCGTTTATGCTCTAAAAGAATGTAGCCAGTGATTGCATGTTTGTGTGTACTCATGACCCCAGAATGACATTGTGTCGTGCATATTGAAAATGTGTGACTGTCATTGAGAAAGTAAACCAATTCTGTGTATGTGGACCCGTGAGCCTGAAGTGCCCTGGGCCTCCCAAAGGTCTAAATCTGGCCCTAATTTAGATTGTAAGCTCCGTGAGGACAGGTACTATTATGAATATAACATAAAAATAGTGCAGCGCTAAAAGTAGTGACAGTAAGACAGATATAAGTCCACTAAAAGTCTTGGTCATATGGACGTGTCCAGTGACAAATGAGGATTCAGAATTGGTGATCCGTGTGGAAACGGCTGAAAAACACACTCACCAGAAGTAAGACACATAAACGCAGTGTGCATCTAGAGCTCATGGATCCTCAATCCAGAGGGGAGTAAAGCTGGTCCGGTTACAGGAATGGTGAATCCCTCCTCTGTGGATGCAGCAACAGATCCTCCTTCTCTCGATTAGGTGTAGAATTCCAAGATCAAGATTCTGCAAGCAAAAGCTCCTCAAAGGAGTTTTAGGGAAGGACACCCATAGTGTAGTAGGTTATAAAAAGCAGCTTTATTAAAATAATGATATCCAATTCAAAGTAGGCAGGTATCATAAAGATGTGTCAGCAAGACAAACTAACCCTGACACTCTGAATAATGGCCGCCGGGCCTCCACGTGGCTCCGGCGGCGTAGCGTCTCGACGTCCAGGCTCCTCCTTACGCGTTACGTGCGCACGCACATCTTCAGAGGTATGGAACCATTGGCGTGATGACGCGAATAGGCGCATATAAATAGGCATAATGACACATGCGCGGTTACGTATGCGCCAGTGTGCAATAACTAAGGCGCATGTGCGTGGCTCCGTCATCCATTTTAATGGAGCTCGAAGACACATGGTGGAAGGGCAAGAATGCCCTATAATTGACAGATGAATGTCAATGAAGACAAGTTCAACAACGGTGTGAAATACACCCATTTTAAAGACAATCTGATTCAGATCTATGTAAAAATATATAAAAAAAGGCGCGATAGCGCCAATGTGTTGAACTCATTTCCAATTAGATAGTATAATTTCAGTAAATGTATATACATGCGTCATTATATCTTTGCAAATTAAAATTTATCAACATTCAAAAAGACATCATATGTATAAAAGTTATGTGCCAGAAAAAAGTTCTCAGAGGGTGAAACTAAAATAAAATAAAATAAAAAGACTGCAGAACTAAATCTGCACCAACCTCGAAAATAATGACACATGTGAGAGTCATTAAAAGATCAGTAGAAAATGCTTAGATAGAAACGCATGTGAGAAGATCAAACCATGCGTCTATAACATGGAAAAAGGGGAGAGATTAGTTGTTTAAATTTACGTCATCCATTAGCAATAAAGCAGTTAAGATCTAGGTCTATGTTAAGCCCCGCTGGATGGGAAGTACCCAATTCAAAAATGTGTTTAGTCTCCAGCTGGGAAACTGCTCTCACTTTATGTGTACCCCTCCAATGTGGGGTGACTAAGTCAATCCCCACAAACTTGAGTGATGTGGGATCCCTATGATGAAAGCGTCTGTAATGTAGAGATAATGAATGGTCTTTATATCCTTTTCTGATGTTAGCAATGTGTTCCCGAAGGCGGTCTCTAAGCCTCCTGGTGGTCCGGCCAATATATTGTTTGGAGCACGGGCATTCAAGCAGATAGACTACAAATTTGCTGTCACAACTAATAAATTTATCTATTTCGTATGTCTTGTGTGTTTGACTGGAACTATAGGAAAAGGTTTTCTTCTTTCTACTTCCATTGCACTTACAAGCGATGCACCTATTGCAGGGGTAAAAACCTTTCATATTAAACAATGTGAGTGATTTAACAGGAGGGTTAATAATGTTAGGAGATATTTTATCTCTAAGAATGGCTGGTCTCCGAAAAATTACTTCAGGTGTGTCAGGAAGTATGTTATTCAAAACTGGATCAGATTTTAATATATTCCAATTTTTCTTGATGATATGTTTAACCGCTCTATGTTGGACAGAGAAGGTAGTGATAAACGGACAAAAAATGTCATTTATTTTCTTAGAATTGGTACCTAGGAGTTCCTCCTGGCTAATCTGGGTAATATCTAAGATAGTGTTATCTAGGGATACCCCATTATAGCCCTTCTCCAAAAAACGTTCTTTCAAAATATTGGCTTGTATCTGAAAATCTGAGGTGTTAGTACAATTTCTTCTCAGTCTTAGCAATTGTCCTTTAGGGACGTTAGCAAGCCAGCTGGGATGGTGGCAACTATCCAAAGGAATATAACTATTCGAGATGATAGAAAGGCAACAGTAACTCAAATAACCGCTCGTTACAACCAAGGTATGCAGAATATCATCTCTGAATGCACAACACGTCGAATCTTGAAGCAGATGGGCTACAGCAGCAGAAGACCACACTGGGTGCTACTCATATCAGTTAAGAACAGGAAATGGAGAATAAAATTTTCTGGTAGGGTCAGAATTTAGCATAAATGACATGAAAGCATGGATACATCCTGCCTTGTATGAACGGTTCATGGATGTGCAGCCGACAAATCTGCAGCAACTGCGTGGTGCTATCATGTCAATATGGACCAAAATCTCTGAGAAATATTTCTAACACCTTGGTTAATCTATGCTACGAAGAATTAAGGCAGTTCTGAAGGGAAAACGGGGTCCAACCCGGTACTAGCAAGGTGTACCTAATAAAATGGCCGTTAAGTGTATATATAACTTATCAGCTCTACCTATATGTCTGTAATAGATAAATAAATTGTAAGCTCCAAGGAGCAGGGCCCTCCTATCCCTCTTGTATTGAACTGTATTGTTGCTGTATTGTCTCCCGTTATATTGTAAAGCGCTGAGCAAACTGTTGGCGCTATATAAATCCTGTATAATAATAATATACCCTTATATGTGAACAGTGTATTCAGACAAGAATTACAGCCCTCGCACTTTTTGAGGGGGGAGCTGCTCCGTGATGTGTGACCATTTAAGATGTGGGGTTTCACTTGGCTGAATTAGCTCTGAAAAAGGGGGCATGTACCCTGAAATGCTTTAGACTTTCAACTGTGTCAGCGTCAGATGCCATCGCCTCATAGCTACAGTTGATATTCGATACGCTTGTTCCCTACAATGTTCGTGAGTATATAATTGACTTTTGAATCCAATAAACATTTTGATGGCAATGCATTTGCACCCTCCTGTGTGTTTTTTTCCCAGACAAGAATCAATGCCTGTACAACATTTATAACTGCATCCATTTTCTCCTGGGAAATGCCAGATGGCATATTATAAATAAGCACAGACAGCAGAATAAAAGCAGTTGTGAACATTCATTGTTATAGACCAGGGGCGGACTGACCATTTGGAAACTTGGGCACTGCCCGAGGGCCCGGGGTCAGTAGGGGGCCCCATGAGATGCCCCTGGTACCTTTTTCATAGGCTTTTTTGAGTTTGGGCAAGGACACAGGGGCCCCATGATCCCCTATTGCCCGGGGGCCCCATGAGTTGTCAGTCCGCCCCTGTTATAGACACTTTTTAATACAGTTATAATTAAGCAGGCGCCATAACTGATCTTGCTTAGTTTCAGAAATGATCTTTCTTACCTTTTTTACAAAGTTAAAAAGTTATGTCATGTGACCAGGACCGCCAATAAGGGCGTACCACTGGTCCTGTTGTAGGGGGCCTGGGCCCCATCAATTTAACAGGAAGGACCCAGGAGATTTTATGCTTACATTATAACCTTCAAGCAGTTTTCAATACTTGACCGGCATCTAGACTGTTCTATAAATAAATAACATTTCCCTGAGCCCCATCATTTCATAAGATGGGCCCAGGAGCAGAGCAGGAACTATTTTTTACATTAGGGCTCATGTACACTGCAGCTGATAAACTCACGTTTAGGAGCTGTTCAATGTTTTTTTCAGCAGCCCCTGAACTCATCCTAATGTTTTCCTATGTGTCCATGTACACATCTTCGTTTACAGTCGTTTACAGGCATTTGAGTTTACAGTTGTTTTTTTGAACACAGAAAACTGCGTTCAGCAGTCGATTTTATCAGCTTTTCAAACGCAAAATGCTTGTAAGCATGGCTAAACACGGCAAATTGTGTTTATAAGCATTTGCGTTTGAAATTTTTTTTAACTCTTCCAGTTCCCGATGCTGTCCATTTTCATCATGAAAAATGCATGCAAAGCATTTTCAAGGTACTCAGATGGACAAAACACTGAACACAGGATGTTCCTACCAAGCTTGTCACACATTGTCCCTCGGTGTCCCCTGCAGCCCGTTTCACCGGCCATCCTGTATTCCAGGAGGCCAGCATCTTCAGTGTGGGCACCCGGCTGTGATAACTTGCGGCTTCACAGCCGGGTACCCACTGTGCATGTGCGAGTAGCGCTGTGCTTCATGTAGAGTGTAAGGGTCAGGAATAAGTAATGCAGGGAATTCCGGGGTCAGGAGTAAGTTATGCCAGGCCACTGAACAGAATACAGACATAAATTACCCCCTCCAGCCAATACAAACCTCTCTCCCCAATTCCATATCCACCCCAGGTCCGATCTTACCCAGCAGCCCTAATTCTCCCTCCACCTCCAGTAAAGATCACCCCCCCAACACAATCCTGATGCCTCATTCACATGGGGTGATTTGATCTGTGCCCTGTGCAAGGCCATGTTTACCCACACAGGGATGCACAGGTGCATTACCATTGAAGGTGGTGGAACGCTGTGCCGCCACGTTCCGGCAGAAAAAAAGCTCTGGCTGTATGTCAGTATAGTGCAATAGCAGTCCATTCCTCATGAGTTACAAATAGGGATTTTTTTAAATTTAATTTCAGCATATGCCTCTTGTACCAAAAATACAAGATCATACAAGGTAATTTTTTGTCCTCCTACCAGCCTGAGTACTGATGTACAGGGAATTGCAAGGGGCCAATGTAAAGATGAATTTAGGTACTTTAGATACACTCAGGGGTCTCCAAACTATGGCCATCCAGGTGTTGAGGAACTGCAAGTCCCATGAGGCCTTGCAAGACTCTGACAGCCACAGGCAAGACTCCCAGAGGCAGAGGCATGATGGAACTTGTAATACCTCAACAGCTGGAGGGCCATAGTTTGGAGACCCCTGCACTAAATGAATGTAAAAATACTGCACATTTAATGATTGTTTAATGAATACATAACAGCATTATCTGTCATCTGTCTGATGCTTCAGAGCAGTCAGCTTTAATGTTAACAATGTCAAAATTACTTCTTGCCTTCCCCCCCATCTTTTTTTTTTACTTTCCCTTTTATTTTTGGCTGAATTACGATGTTCTCTATCTATTCTCTGGTGTGACTATACACCTTGTGCATTTTTAATGCCACTATTTCTTTTGTTATTTCCGGACGTTAGGCAATAGGTGTATAGCCCCTCACTTGCTCCTTTTGCTGATATTACTGACACAATAAGGTTGATGTTATTCTTTGCCATACCGGTTACATTGTTGCCAATCATAGATATATGATTGGCAACAGCGGTCGCGTTTGTACTCTCCAAAAAAATCTTCAATAAAAATGTCAAAATGACTCACCTGAATTTGCTCTATTAATGGCCGTGGAATGGATGGCTCTTGTTCTGCATACAGTGTTGCCTCTCCCCAGCAATCACAATCCTGCATAAATCTGGAGCTCTAGCCTCTTCATCTACCCTCAGGAAATGAACACCACACATCGATAATAATAGCAATCACATGAGCAATCTGTATTGAAGCACCTGCTCCATTAATGATCTTTATTTGTTGGGACTAGGCTGTATTGGGTTCGGTCATCAAATAATGCAAAACATTTGTTTAGACAGTAAATATGTACAATACTTTGTCTACAAATGCACCTGGGGATCCTCTGTTCATGTACACGCAAGGGCCACAGTTATTTACACATATCACTCCTGAAGGCTGTTACAATGAAATGTCTCCACCATAATCACATACACATGGTGGGTTATTTACTAAAATTGTATCCTGCAAAATCTGGTGCAGCTCTGCATAGAAACTGATCACTTCCAGGCTTTAGAGCCTGGTCACACCGGGTGCAACTTGCCATGCGATTTGCCATTCCATGCGTGTTTCAAATCGCATGGCAAGTCGCACTCTATAGTCCACAATTAAAGCGGTCATATCGGTGCGAAACTGACTTGGTTGGAGTCACACCGATTTTGAAAGCACTGCATGCACTACTGCAGGTGCGACTTGCATAGACTAGACATCTATGTCTTGCAAGTTGCACCTGACATCCAACTTTGAAATCGTGCGACTTCACTAGAAGTCGCACGATTTCAAAATTGTATTAGTGTGACCGAACTCTAAGTCGGCGGTCACACCACTGCAATTTAAAAATCGCATGATTTGTGTGCAATTTCAGTTCAATTTTAGGTGCGATTTCTGAAGACTTTATTGCTACTTGTGAAGATTTTCAACGATTTCTAGCAATTTGCAGTGCGATTTCCATTGTGTTCTATGTATTTGAAATTGCAACAAAACTGCAGAAAAACTAATGCAAGAACTACTTTAGAAATCACACTACAGCAAATCGCAAATGTTAGACACTGACATTCACATTCATAAGACGCGATTTCAATTCCCAAATTGCACCGATATGACCGGGCACTTACACCCCGCTTGCACTAGCTGTGACTTGGCATGAGATTTGTGTGCCATGCGACTTGCAAATCGTATGCCAAGTCACACCCTATTGTCCGCAATTACAGCAGTCCAATCGGTGCAGTTCCAACTTGGTCAGAGCTGCACCAATTTCTAAAGTAGTGCATGCACTACTTTACATGCGATTTGCATAGACATCTGTGTCATGTGACTTCACTTTAAGTCACACAATTTCAAAGTCAGGCTTGATGTGACCGGGGTGCTAATTGAACAAGCTAAGGTTAGAAGCTGATTGGCTACCATGCAGAGCTGAACCAGATTTTGAGTGCACCAGTTTTAGTAAATCTCCCCTATGCTGTCAAGGTAAATAGATAGATCTGTCAATGAAGTGAAGTCTTTAAAGAGAAGTCCACCTTTATGACCATTTTCATGTTACACCTGTATTAAGGAAACACAGTCAGAGTCTACACCCCCATCCGCAAACACCTCCCCCCACTTAGAACATTTGGAAGATTCTTTTCCCCATTGACTCCTGCCATCTGTTGAATTTCGTGTGGCTCTGCATGGCTCTATCCACACAGCCATGTCATTCATTTACAGAGATCTGTGAATGAAAACACTACAAGTCTCATCTACCACTACAGCAAAGGGACTCCTCATTTTCAGTGCAGCATTACCAGACTTGTAGTCCATTAATACTTCCTCCAGCACCATAATTTAAGGTCCGCACAGTACAGAGATGGGTCTGGGGGGACAATCTGCAGGATCCAGAGCACTGCACCCATGACCCATTGATCGCAGACTCCAGTGCAAAAAAATAATAACTAATTTTTTTTATTTATTAATCTGTATGGGTGGAGTGATTTTTTTTTTTTTTTTGCAAAGGGTGAACTTAGCCTTTAAACTGGTAACACTAAGACATTACAGTCTGAATTTGATATAAACGTTATACAATCATCTTTATATTTACCTATACCAACAATTCTTTATTGTGAGGGCACATCTAAACAGTCTATTGCTTCAGCCAAAGGACATTGTACAATCAGATTTTAACATATGTAGCCAGGTTTATATTTACAAATAACTATGAATTGTAAGGGCCCACCTGATTGGATTGTTTAGGCATTCCTGCCTAAACAATGCCTGTAATATCAGATTGTTTGGTAATGTGTGTGTAGAAATGCACAAAAAAAGAGTGTTTGCACATCACTAAAGAATGGATGTCTGAAGTCAGTTGCTTGGCTCAGACTGGAGAGTGAGAGAAAAACTGGCTGCAGCTGCTCTGTGGTGCTGAACTGGTTAACAGCTGTCAGCAAGAGGAAGTAGCTGCCGAGCATGAAATGTTTAATAGACTGAGTCATGCCGCACTGCACTGTGGGAACTGCAGTCCAGAAGAGATATTATTAGCAGCCTATGTGTGATCTGGAGTGCTAGACAGAGTCACCTGGGTGAAGAGCAGAGAGTGGACTAATCGCTGTGTGTGACCAGATGGTGAGCTGCAATATCTCTGGGACTGGTGAGCTGAAATAATGCTGGGACTGGTGAGTTGCTGCTGTGGGGGTTACTATCTGTTGCTATAGAAAGAGACTGAGACATTTAGGAACTGACCACATAGCCATCTAGTTGCCCCATTGCTGCCTGCAGGCTGGACTGGAACTTTTGGCATGCACCAACAGTACAACTGCACCCCAACACTAACCAGCTGAATAGTTAGGACTAAAGACTGTCCCTTTACAGCTGCTACAGAGAAACCTTCACCTATTGCTTATGCTAAGAGGTACCTCTCAGGGGACATTGCACCATATCCTAGCCAATGTTGTACAGTGCGCTATAGACTAGTTATAATGTTATTATTCACATTGCAGTTAATTCTTATATGCACTGTTTATTGCTGACGTTGCTGATTTATGTATTGATTCCAGTCTAGTGGTCCAAAACTCTATTCTAAGTTACCTTGGCATAGTGATTATACTGTCTGACTATGTCTGAACCTACCTTCTGTGTTCTTATTTATTATCAAACCACCATTTATTCTAACCCATACCAATACATTGAGATATTTTACCACTTAACGGTCTTGTGTCTATTTCCTGGTGCTAATTCACAGCTGTGGCAAAGGTATCTATACTCGTGTTCTTATAAGTGCTTGCAGTAACTTTCATTCAACTAGGTGTGAGGGGCTGAGGTTGTTCTTAGAGTTGAAGCGCAGAACAAAGAACCAAATTACAAAGCGGCTCCTACAGGGGAAAGTGTGATGCCACCAACCCACCTCTCCACCTTGTCCAATCAGAGAATGCATTCTTTGTGAAAAGGCAAAACATTCTCTGAATAGCACCTATGCCAAGAGTCTGACCTGTGTTCACAATGTAGCAGGGCAGCCGCTCGGCAAGGGACCTGGAAGCAAGTGGAGATCACTGGAATAGCAGTGATTTCCAGCTTCTAGGGGCATCTGCTAGGTTTGGTATATACATAGTTACATTGATCCAAGCTGAACCAATGTAACTATTTAAACATATACCATACCTGGAATTTTTAAAAATATGCATGGGTTTGTTTTCCCAAATTTATAAACTAGATCTTATTTTATAGGATAGTTAACAAACACATAAGGCTTTTTTTTTACTAAACACTGTACTAAATGTAGCCAGAGTTACTGGAGACACTGTTACCTAATATGGGTGCAAACATCAATGTTTTTCTGGGAACATATATTGTGATATTCTGTGTTCTCCAACATTCATGTTGTTTTAACATTTTAAACTTTTAAATTGTATCTCACATGCAGTATGCCTTTGAAGCTTCTTCCTGTACTGGCTCTCTGTATATATGGCTGCTCCCATATAAAAATACAGTGCATTTACAAATAATAGTAGCAAGCAATTAAAACACTGAAAATATTATTTATAGTAAGCCAATTACATTCACGTGAATAAATAAACTTTAAAATGTATCTATATCCTCCTTACTTTTTGTATATACCATATATAAAGATATAAAGGTTTAATGAGTGTCAAACAATCACAAAACATTATAAATTGTTTGACAGCAGCAGTTAGAAAAAAAAAGGATGAGGTCCTTCATGGGGAAGTAATAGGGCTGTAAGCACAGGGTTTGCCAGAAGAGGGCGTTGTGTCTCTCCTCTTTTTACTGATATGTTTGCCAGTGAAGTGCTTCCTCTCCAACGATTACGCCATTCTTGTTGAGCCAAAAACATTGCTAACATTCAAAAGTCTATATAGGAAATGTTTAGGATTTTTTTAATTATTCAGACATAAACTCATTCACAAGAATGGAAGTGTATCACTTACATGTGTTGTATATTATATACTTCAGACTTTTGAAATTGAAATCATGTGCGATTCCTGTAAATGTTTAGTATACACTACACACATTTTCTGTATCCTCAAAATACACCTTAATTTGTGTGCATCAAGTAAGGGCCAATTCACACTGCCCACACACTAAACTGCAAAGGTTTAGTGTGTGGTCAGCGCTCCATTCCAGCTACAGTAAACCAGCAGTAGGGGGCAGTATGATGCACGGTTTCCTGCATCACACAGCTCCCTCTTTTTCTTTTTTATTGTACGAACCTTATTTGAAGGGCACAAAAGTGACACTTCACTTATGTCACTATATAGCAGTACAGTGGGTTGCGCAGCTGTACAGTGATAGGCCTGTACAGTGAAAGCCTCTCTGTGCTCTGTGATGAAATGCAGCAAATCTGCTGTTTGTGTTGCTGTGCGAACAGGGCACATACAAAACAATTGTTTTATGTGTGTCCCAGCAGTGACTGGCATTTGTCCACTGTGGATAAACACTGGTCACCGCAATACATGTGAACAGGCACTAACAGCACATTAAAATAAACATTGTCCAATAAACTGTTTGTTAAAGTTCTCACCCCAGCACTTGCAGTTTACAATTTCAATGCTACTGGTTCCTTCTCGCTCAGTGCTGCATCCCAGAACTTCCAGTCTTCAAAGGAAACAGTTAACTATGGACAGTAGATTATTGAGCCAGTATATTAGCTTGGAGAAAGAAGGAGGAGGAAGAAGCATGGGACTGATATTGAGCTCTGCGGTCACTTTTGCAGCAGTTGTTTTCTTATTCCGGGTCAAAATCCTGCGCAATGAACTTTTTTCTCTTTCGGTCAGTTGACCATGTCGACCGCGCTCATGCTTATCAGATGGCATTTTCCCAGAAAATGTATATGCTGTCATAACCTTTGATATTGTACTGCACAACATGGCAAATAAATTGGCAACTTCAGTCACAGAGGCACCAACAATTTGCCCTCTTTGAAGCTCAGTAAGCTCTGACATGACTCTGTATTATTAGCAGAACATTCAGTGAATGACTGTTAGCTAGGTGTCTCATCACACAGCGGAAGCACAACAATGTTACATCACTTCCACTTTCAACGTGAAAACATGTCGTCACTTTCACAACAGCAAATCATGTAGTATTTCCATTTTTTGTCTAACCTCTGTATGTGCCGTGTGGTGGCTAGCACCCTTGCCTTGGAGCACTTGGGTCATGAGTCTGAACTCATTGGGGTGAAGTTTATATGTTCACTTTTTATTTGTGGATCTTCTCTTAAATTATGTTTTCTTAAAATTCCCAGTCTAAAGAAACATAGTGGTATGCTAAAACATAACTCCAGCCAAAACTTTTCTTTTTTATGGAAGGGGTTAAAATGGGGGTGGCTTGGAACCTTGGTTTTTACCCTTATTTACTGCCCAGGAGCCAGAGGAACAAGGAGGGATGGGAAATTTCTCCAATGGCAGTAGAAACAAGAACAAAAACACTTCAAACCTCTGTGAAGTGAAAATGCTCCTTATTTGGCTTACACACAGCGGTCAAAACTTGACAGATACTCTAAAGGCCTCCATAAACAGCTTTAATTTTGGTTCATTTTGGCCAAAACGTGAGCCATAGGTGGCCCTCCACAAATTGGCTTGATGAAAGTCAATATTAGACTGCAAGCTCCTTGTGAGACTGATATGAATGGTTCAATGTCCTTTGTAAAGAATTGCAATATACAGTATGTGAGTACTAAAGAAAGGAGAGAGCCAGAATAAAAGAGAATAAATACATTTAACGTTGGGTACAAACTGGCCTGACCAGTTCATAATCCTATTCCCCTCCCAAAAGCCACCCTTTATTACCAACTGTGCATAGCTATTTCACAACAAATAATGGCTTATAGTAATCCTGTTAACATGGATGAAGTAATTAGAATCAGGTTAGCATGATGATAAAGAATTTTGGATCAGACCTCACTTGCACATTACAGTCAGGCAACAGCGGCAATAACACTCATGTAAGTATCTTGATATATCATAGCATTTATTATGTGATCATGGCATGAGATTTTATTCTTGTTAATAAATGCACTGGTTGGGAGGGGTCATATTTATATTATGTGAATAGTGGTAAGCCTGAACCTCACAGGAGATTGCTCAGAAGCGCATGTTTACCCCTTGTGAGCTATGGGGGTTATTTACTAAAACTGAAGCATGCAAAATCTGGTGCAGCTCTCCATAGAAACCAGTCAACTTCCAGGTTTTATTATCGAAGCTTAATTGAACAAGCTGAAGTTAGAAGCTGATTGGCTACCATGCACAGCTGCACCAGATTCAGAGTGCGCTAGTTTTAGTAAATCCCCTCAATGTCCCATTTCCAATGCATTAAAATGTTGCATTAATTTTGTGAGTGCTTGCTAACCACATTTTAATCTGTTTTTCAAGTGATGTTTACGTGGGCTGTTGGGCTTTATGGATAAAACATTCTCAGTATTTCCTATCGGAGTCAACGAGATCTTTTCTGAAATTTTACATTACATGATAAAAAAATTTTTAAACTAATATCTGAATCATTGCAATACTCTTCTTCCCATTTTCCTCCACTTTGTAAATATGAAGAAAACAATAAAGGAATAGGAAGTAATGGAAACTCCACATGAAAATGGAATTTAGATTGAAGTTACCAAGTCAAAATTACACAAGAAGCTGGAAAAATGAGCCATAATAGTTTGAATGCCAAGAGCAGAACGTGCCAGCTTTAAAAAGAGTGTGCCTATTAGTGCCTTTATGACTAAGCTCTTACTGGGGAGAAATGTGTTGAAGGAGAAGGTGAGGGTCTAGCAGTGAGTGATATACCAGTCTGGCTTTATGAGTTTGCAATACTAACAATATTAATTAAAAAAAAACAAAAACAAAAACAGTGTCAGTTAGGGCCATTTCACACCAGAAAACAGTATGGGAAACCCATAGTCTGTGCGTGTTTCCTGCACCATGTTCAAAACTCACTACAGCTGCGATCTGCAGCAGGTGTCAATATTAAGTTATTGACACCCCAAACGCAGGTCGGAAACCCAGTGTGTTTGCCCACACTGGATCTCATAGTACAGAAGTACCATGCGATCTGGTTGCAGTGAGTTTCCAAAAGTAATTAATGCACTACTTTTGTTGCTGTGCAGTGCGAGAGCACTGCACAGAACTGCATATGAGTCGTAAAGGAACACACAGAGTGTTTCTGTGCAATTACTGGTGCGAATCCGCCCATAGTATTACAAAACAAAATAAGGAAACTAACAGGAATCACAAGAAGATCAAACAGTTACTGATTGAATTGCAGATGCATCAGTTCAAAAACCTGCATTTTTTTTTATTTTGTCAAGGTAAAGAAAATAATGACAGCATGGGGTTAATTTACTAAAGCTGGAGAGTGCAAAATCAGACTCACTTCTGCATAGAAACCAATCAGCTTCCAGGTTTCATTGCCAAAGCTTCATTGAACAAGCTGAGGTTAGAAGCTGATTGGTTTCTATGCAGAAGGGAGTCTGATTTTGGACTCTCCAGCTTTAGTAAATAAACCCCCATATGTCAATCATGTATAAACTGCTTTGGAAAACAGGAAAGGGGATCATGTGAAATGTACACTAGCAGGCGTAGACAGACACTTAAAAGATTGTTGCTAAACGCCATAAAGGTGTTCTTTTTTAGAAGTCATTATGGAATTAAAGCGATACACTTACTGTATATTCAAACCTCAACAAAACCTAAGGGGTCTATGAATAAAAAATTTGCAGTGAGGATTTATTAAGTATTCGCACAGGAACAATGAATTATTGCCATATTGTTCATAATAAGATTATCTCTTATGTTTGTGGGCAGCACAGTGGCTAAGTGGTTAGCACTTCTGTCTAGCACTAGGGTCATCGGTTTGAATCCCAATGGTGCCACTTCCTGCACAGAGTTTGCATTTTCTCTCTGTGCCTGCGTGGGTTTCCTCCCAGACTTTAACCACTTACCTACCGCGCACTTATACCCCCTTCCTCCCCTGGCCAATTTTCAGCTTTCAGCGCTGTCACACTTTGAATGACAATTGCGCAGTCATGCAACACTGTACTCTTATGAATTTTTTATAATTTTTTTCACACAAATAGAGCTTTCTTTTGGTGATATGTACTCGCAGCTGGGTGTTTTTTTTTTGTGCTATAAACAAAAAATGAGCAATAAATTTGAAAAAAAAAAGTTTTTCTATTATAAAATTTTGCAAACAGGTAATTTTTCTTCTTCACTGATGTGCGTTGATGAGGCTGCACTGATGGGCACGGATAGGCAGCACTGATGGGCATTGATAGGAAGCACTGATAGGTGGCACTGATGAACTGGCACTGATGAGGTGGCACTGATGATGCTGCACTGATATGCAACAATGATGGGCACTGATAGGCAGCACTGATGGGTGGCAATGACTGACGGCACTGACTGGCAGCACTGCTAGGCATTGACTGGTGGCACTGCTAGGCACTGATGGGTGAAACCGATGGGTGGCACTGATGGGGGGCAATGCTGGGGGGCACTGCTGAGCACAGGTGGGTGGCACTGATGGGTACTGATCGGCACAGGTGGGTGACACTGCTGGGCACAAATCGGCACAGGTGGGTGACACTGCTGGGCACTGATGGGCACAAGTGGGTGGCACTGCTGGGCACTTATGGGCGGGACTGCTGGGCACAGGTGGGTGGCACTGCTCTGCATCGATCATCAGGACACTGATCATCAGATGCCGATTCGTCCTCTGACAATTGCCGGTTATTGGCAGTACTTTCCTCACACTGTGACAGAGTGAAGAAAGTACAGCTGATACCCGGCAACTGCATTTACCGGTGATCTGCTGTGTCATTAAACACGGCTGATCATGTGGTAAAAGGCCACTGTGATTGGCCCTTTACCACATCACGTGATCATCTGCGCCCCCGGGGGTGCGCGGCAGGGTGCATTCTGGGAGGACGTCATATGATGCCCTCCCAGGACTGGACAACCGCGCTGTAGCTGTCATTCGGGTATAGCACGGTTGGCAAGTGGTTAAAGGCTTGCTGGTAGGTTAATTGGCTCCTGTCTAAATTGGCCCTAGAATATGAGTTAAAGAGTTTTTGTCTTCATTTAGATCAGTGTTTCTCACCTTTTTACCTTGGAGGAACCCTTGGCGAAAAGTTTGAGATCTCAAAGAACCCCTGAAAAAAATGTTCAGATCAAAGCTCACGGAATATTGGATCTGATCAGTGAGAGAAAGATATAACAACAAATAAAAAAATGCAGAGCTGTAGATATAACAACAATTTAAAAAATGCAGAGCAAGGCAGGGAAGCTGCTGTTATAACATGCTTTTCCCCTTAATCTCCACTAACCCTTCTCTCGTCCATCCCAGGCGATATCAAATACAAGAGCCTGGGGCAGACAGAAGAGGAGGACCTGTAGGGAACAGTAATTAACAGTATGCTTCCTTACACCGCTCTGCAAATCCATAACACAGGACTTCTCAAATTGGATTCGATCACAAATCATTATTGTGGTGGAGATATATCTGACTGTCTGTGCACATTGAGAACAACACTGGAAACAACATTGGAGGTATGGATGTGTTGTGGTGCTGCTCAGCTGCCCACAATGTGGACAGATATTGTTTACAATTGTGGGCTTCAGAGACTCTGTTTTCAGGGAACCTGTGTCTCAGTGAGAAGCAGTGCTTTCCCCAAACTATAAGAACAACGTTCTGTGCTGCTAGTGGATAACATTTAAATTCACAACATGGACACAAAGGGGTTTATTTACTAAAACTGGAGAGTGCAAAACCTGGTCCAACTCTACATAGAAGCCAATCAACTTCCATTTTTTTTCCAAAGCTTAATTGAACAAGCTAAAGTTAGAAGCTACCATGCACAGCTGCACCAGAGTGCACTAGTTTTATTAAATCTTCCCAAAGTGCCTACAACTATGGGCTCCAGTTATTAGCCATTTTGGAAAGCCTGCAGATCAATGAGATACAGTCCTTTTGATTTTTATACAGAGTTTTCATAGCTGCTATCCAGGGATTGCTAGAGAGCTAAAAGTACTAAAAGTAGAGACAGGAGAGAGGAATCAATAAGTAGCATACAACAGCCCCTATGCACATGCAGGGTTTTTTTTCTCAGAGAATAGGTGCAAGTACTCCCCTTTACGAGTCACCCCTTGTCTCCATTGCCTACCCACCTTTAAGCACTGCCCCTTACTTTCACCTCCTATCCACCCCCAGTACTGCTCATTTTAGAGACTGCAGAGCCCAGTATCATTTTTCAGTGCTAAGTAATTTGTATGGATCTTAATGATAACAAGAAAAATAGTAGAATAGATCACTGGCAGTCAGCAACAATAGACTCTCTTCAACAAAACATCTGCTCAGCAACAATAGATAGCCCCAGCAACAACAGACTCCCTCCAGCAACAATAGATCTCCAAGGAGTCAGCATCAATAGACCTTCCAGCAGCCAGCAACCATAGAGGAATGTCAACAGTAAATCCCCACCCAGTAACAATTAACCCCCAGTAACAACAGATCCCCTATTAGCAACAACAGACCCCCCCAGTAACAAAAGACCTCCCACACAATAATAGACCCCCTCAGTGACAATAGATCCTCCAGCAGCCAGCATTAATACACCCCCCAGCACCCCTTGTCATTACATACACTCAGTGCTGGAGGTGGCGAAACTGTGCTCCCGGCGAAACGTTCCTGCTGAAAAAAAGCATGTATTGTTAGATAGGATAAAATAAGAATAGAAAGTATAAATTTAACTATTTGCTTGCCACAAATTCTATGAATTGTTGTGCAGTTGCAAATATCAAACAACAGTACACTCTTCGCTGTGATGTTTGTTAAATTTCAAGTCAATGATCTTAATTACACTGATCAATGTCTTACAATGTATATTTTCCACAGCGTTAAATCATTGTATTGTGATTTTATACCCCAATAATTACACACTACAAAAATATTTGAACAATTTTAGGTAGATTTACTGCCAAATTGAAAGATAATTAGTGAACTATAAATATATGATGTAAGGTCTGTATTTTGCTCAGCTATAATACTGAACTATATCAATACTGCAACTGTGCTGTTAGATAGTCGGTAATAGCAGATGCAGAGGAGTGGAGTCACTTGGTTGGACTTTGTAGAGGTGGCAAACTGTGGTGGCAAACCACAGTGCCAGTTTATTGTAACCTTTATCTCTTTATTTTGTTGGTCCCTCTGACAAAGCAAAACATTGCATAGGTACACACAATCCTAATCTTATCGATCCAACAAGGGATACTGCTAGTTAAGCTGGCCATACATTGATTGAATGTAGTTACTGTTTGGTTACTGTTTGGTTGACAATTTATAACTAGGCAGACGGTGTCAGAAAGAGAGACCTTGGCCAAGAGTTGAGCCTACATAGCCATGCAGCTGAAACCCTACAAAATTCGAGCTGCGGGCATCTATGGAGGCTCCACTCAGCTTGACAAAGGTCTCTCTTTCAATCAACTTTTGCCTAGTTATAAATTATATATATCATTCAAACAGTGACTACATCCAATCAGGTGAATGAAAGAAATCTAAAATAGCTTTAATATAAACCATTTAACATAGAGAATACAGAGAACGTGCATATCATTATTAGATGACAAACTATTTTGGCTAGGTTTTCTAGTTCTAGTGCACCTAAGGCTGTCCGAGTTTCTTGGCACAGAGAATGAGAGCAGTGAATCATTTATTTAAGCTATCAGGAACTAAGGTCAACAGAGTTGTTGGCAATACATTTGTGGTGAAATAAGTTTATAAGGAAAGTACTGGAACATTTAACAACCCCTCCTGAAAACAGGTTCATCTCTCTGATCTCAGTGAAGTAATATGATTTTAGATAAGTTCTTCTACCATTGTGCACAAAGGTTAAATCCTGACCTCGCTTAGCCCAGGAACACAACATTTTACACTCCGAGAATTCCAGGTACTGCTGTACGACCTGTCGAACTGAACTTTTAGATAAGCCGCTATTATTATATGAACATTAAACCAGACTTGTATTGTTCACACAGGTAACTATCACTGTCAAACAAGGAAAAGTTCAATTATTATGCATTATGTGTTATCATTTTTGTTAAAATAGAACTAAATGCAAAACCTTTTTTTTTTTAATTTTGAATAGACTTAGCAAGGGTTATAACCCCTGTCAGTTTCTTCCATCTGTGTCCGAGTGGGGAGATTTCCCTTCACTTTCTGTCCAATAGCCCTAACATTAAGTGAGAGGAAACCCCTAGTTGTTACCTGAAATAATGTCGCCATTGGAAGATTTCCCCTCTATTGCTGTTCTGGTGACAACCTAAAATGTAAGGGTTTCTTCACTTTCATTCTCATCGATAATGGTAAACAGGACAAAAATGGAGTGTGACTCTCCCTAAGGGGAAAACCATCAGCAATAAAAACCTGACAGCTGTTCTAATCTCTCTCTACTCCATCTAAAACTAAAAAAAAATAATTTGCCTTTAGTTAACCACTTTAGGACCACTCACAGTAATTTTACTGTGAGCAAGTGGCACAGCCAGGCTCAGCAATGTAAATACACTACATTGCCAAAAATATTGGGACATCTACTTTTACAAGCACATGAACTTTAATGGCATCCCACTCTTAGTCCGTAGGGTTCAATATTGAGTTGGCCCACCTATTGCAGCTATAATAGCTTCAATTCTTCTGGGAACGCTGCCCGCAAGATTTAGGATTGTGTCTATGGAAATGTTTGACCATTCTTCCAGAAGCGCATTTGTGAGGTCAGGCACTGATGTCGAGCAAGAAATCCTGGCTCACAGTTTCCGCTCCAATTCATTCCAAAGGTGTTCTATTGGGTTGATTTCAGGACTCTGTGCAGGCCAGTCAAGTTCCTCCACCCCAAACTTGCTCCTCCATGTCTTTATGGACCTTGCTTTGTGCACTGGTGTGCAGTAATGTTGGAACAGGAAGGGGCCATCCTCAAACTGTTCCCACAAAGTTGGGAGCATAAAGTTGTCCAAAATGTCTTGGTATACTTACACCTTAAGAGTTCCCTTTACTGGAACTAAGGGGCCAAGCCCAACCCCTGAAAAACAACCCCACACCATAATCCCCCCTCCACCAAACCTTGCACTTGACACATTGCAGTCAGGCAAGTACTGTTCTCCTGGCAACTGCCAAACCCAGACATGTCCATCGGATTGCCAGACAGAGAAACATGATTCGTCACTCCAGAGAACATGTCTCCACTGCTTTAGAGTCCAGTGGAGGTGTGCTTTACACCACTGTATCTGACACTTTGAACTGCCCTTGGTGATATAAGGTTTGGATGCAGCTGCTCGGCCATGAAAACCCATTCCATGAAGCTCTCTATGATCTGTTGTTGTGCTAATCTGAAGGCCACATGAAGTTTGGGCATCTTTAGCTTCTGACTCTGCAGACACTTGGCGAGTTCTGCACACTGTGTGCTTCAGCATGTGCTGACCCCATTCTATCATTTTACGTGGCCTACCACTTCATGGTTGGGTTGCTGTTGTTCCCAGTTGCTTCTACTTTGTTACAATACAACTAACAGTTGACCGTGGAATATTTAGTAGGAAGGAAATTTCATAGTTGGACTTATTGCACAGGTGGCAACCTATCATGGTACCATGCTTGAAATCAGTGAGCTCCTAAGAGCGCCTCAATCTTTCACAAATGTTTGTTGAAGCAGTGCGCATGCCTAGGTGCTTGATTTTATACACCTGTGGCAATATAGTGTATATGCTGCCTTGCACACACAAAGTGGTAGGCCCTCTGGGAACCCACCGGAGACAGTGGATTGCGGTTCCTGGTACTCGCCTGCTATGTGATCACATGATCACAGTGAATACCAAAATTTTTATGAATGAGTTTCACCTGAGCCTGCTGGAGCTGCATTTAGAGACTGAATTGAGAAACAGAGTTGTTGCATCTTTAGGATCTAGGCTGAGAGACTCTGTCTGATCCTGATCTCCCAGTATTGACCATGATTTGTGATCCGGCTCTGTCTTCTGCCTGCTGATTTTGTACCGCTTCTGCCCATGTAATACCGACCTCAGCCTGGCTTTTCTCCTTTCTGAATCTGCACCTCCTCTGCCCAGTTGTTGCTGACTGTGGCCATTTGACTATGGTTCTAAAACCCACACCTGTGCTCCATCTGTGTCACAGCATACTGCACAATTTCAAGTCCTGCATCCACAGTATCTCAGCATTATCCAGACTGTCATATGGCCATGACTTACCACGGGAACCCATGCCAATACTTGTCTTACTATACCCACTCACCAACTCCAAGGGGAGTGGGATGGGCAATGTAAGGGAAACTGTCTTATCAGCTCAACTCCTAGCACAGTGGTTGTCAAATTATGAGATAAAGGGGGCCTCCAATGCAGCCCCTGACATCACCAAAGAGCCATACAAAATGTTCAATATACACTCACTGGCCATTTTATTAGGTACACCTTGCTAGTACTGGCTTGGACCCCCTTTTGCCTTCAGAACTGCCTTAATTCTTTATGGCATAGATTTAACAAGGTGTTGGAAACATTCCTCAGAGATTTTGGTTCATATTGACATGATAGCATCACGCATTTGCTGCAGATTTGTCGGCTGCACATCCATAATTTGAATCTCCCGTTCCACCACATCCCAAACTTGCTCTATTGGATTGAGATCTGGTGACTGTGGAGGCCATTGGACTACAGTGAACTCATTGTCATGTTCAAGAAACCAGTTTGAGATGATTTGAGCTTTGTGACATGTTGCATTATCCTGAGCATGTACGAATTGTAGCCTCTGTTTCCTGTTCTTAGCTGATAGGAGTGGCACCTGGTGTGGTCTTCTGCTGCTGTAGCCCATCTGTTTCAAGGTTCAACATGTTGTGCTTTCAGAGATGGTATTCTGCATACCTTGGTTGTAAGGAGTGGTTATTAGAGTTACTGTTGTCTTTCTATCATCTCGAACCAGTTTGCCCATTCTCCTCTGACCTCTGACATCAACAAGACATTTTCGTCCACACAACTGTTGATCACTGGATATTTTCTATTTTTTGGACAAGTAGATCAGCAGTTTTTTAAATACTCAGACCAGTCCGCCTGGCATCAACAACCATGCCAAATTCAAAGTCACTTAAATCCCCTTTATTTCAAATTCTGATGCTCAGTTTGAACTTCAGCCTCTTCATCATGCATAGATTTCCTAAATGCAATGAGTTGCTGCCATGTGATTGGCTCATTATCAATTTGTGCTATCAAGCAATTGAACAGGTGTACCTTATAAACTGACCGGTGATGTAATGCTTGAGAGGACTGTCCGAAACTGCAGACCTAATAGAGGAAATGAAGATCAGATAATGTGGAAATGCTACATTTTTGGCTGGGGATATGCTGCAGAAGACAATATAAAACTCGGAAAATGTTACATGAGGCTAGTACAGATCAATGCTATTACCCTAATCAATGTTCCCACTACAAACTGCTGAGCCACACATGATATACCAAAGAGCTGCAGCTGGGCACCAGGACTCTAGCAAGTACATGACAGAATACCTATAGACCACTCATTTGTCAATCTGTATAGCTGCTGCCAATCCACCTTGGGGCAACCATTTTCAATTAATAAAATGGCGGGGGGTGCTAAGGGAGCTTATCCATTTAAGAATGGATGTGTTTGTACCCTAAGCATTGGCACGTCTAGTTGTTGCGCACAGCAGGAATGTGCAGATAAGGGACTACTCTACTGTATACAGCCCATGGAAAGGAAGAGTTATCACCCTATTACAGATGTGCCTGGGGATGGAATTATATATACTTTATGAGAGGAGAAGAAAGCCTAATGTATAAAAAAATGGAAATACGTTGAAGCATCTAGTCAAGCACAATGAAGTGCATAGTGACAAAGCTTATATATTGCCTACACTTGTCCTGTATATAACAACCTAAAAAAAAATTGCTGTAAATGCCATTTGTTCGTAATATTATCAGCCATCAAGTGACTGCTCAGACTCTTTTTTTTCTCTACCCAGGAATTTTTTTACATTTTAGTTTACTGATACAGAAAAGGGAGAGGTGGTTTTGCTTTCCTGGGCTTTCAAATGCAGCAAGATTTAGCTTCTTCTGACTTGTTTGGCAGGATTTCTGTGGAGTTAGATTCCAGACTGACCAATTACCAGTTTGTCCATACAGTTGCCTCAAGCCCCATCCTCTCCACTGTCACCTTTTTATAAAGATGAGTGAGAGATAGGAGTAGGACAGCATGGAGAACCATTGCTTTATACAACAAAAACAAAATTCATTTCCCCACATTCTCCTGATTTCTGTTTAGACTGTCTACTGTATATGAAGGTAATGTATTTTCATTCAAAGAACAATAGCTGTCCATGCTGATACATTGTCCTGCATTTCATTTCCACCTCTCATCAATTTTCTTTCTTTTCAAAAGCACAGAGAGAAGCTGGTTTTCTAATGGCTAAATAACTTCAGCCAAAAGTAGGCTATGAACATGAGATGAAAGCCGCCCAGTCAAGTAATCTCCAGATGGTGTAACAATCGCTTATAAGTGCCATGATTTTTTTAATGCTTGATCTTTGGTCCCTAAAGTCCAAAGCCACCACAACCAACCAATTCAGAAAAAACAATGTACTGAAAAGAGGGGCAGTTGAGTGATATCTGAATACTAAAATTAGGGTACGTTCACCCATGTCTGTTGACCTATGCAGATCAATACAGGCTCAACACAAAGACACATAGAAAACAACTGTTTTTTATGTGATCAGTTCACACCATGTATATGTGGTGATGTGCACGTCCTAGAAATGTAGCACAGAGTGTACTGTAAAAATGCAGCATACAGTTGAATGAAATGTAATTATCTGACACTTTCATAAAATAAAAAGAAAATAAAAAGTGCAATGCAATGTGTCAACACATAGCCCTGCCTACACATTGTACACCAGTGCACATTGTAGCACACAAGATAATATGAACAACCCCTAAAAGTCCCATGAGCAGAGAAAAAAAGTAGTGGTTTAAACACTTGCCCTCCTGAGGATTTACCCCCCTTCCTGACCAGGCCATTTTTTGTGTTACAGCGCTGTGTGATTTTAACTGACAATTGAGCAGTCATGCAACACTGCACCCAAATTAAATTTAAGTTCTTTTTTTCCCCCACAAATAGAGCTTTCTTTAGGTGGTATTTGATTGCCTGTGCGCTATAAACAAAAAAAGACTGACAATTTTGAAAAAAAACCTATATACTATTTACTATTTGCTAAAGAAATGTAAAAAATCAAATTTCGTAAAAAATTTTGGCCAAACTGTATTCTGCTACGTCTTTGCTAAAAAAAAAATCCCAATATGTGTAAATTAATTGGTTTATGTGAAAGTTATAGAGTTTACAAATGGGGGTATATATACTGGAATTTTTTTTTATACTAGTAATGGCAGCGATCAGCAACTTCTAGTGGGACTGCGGCGGGCATTCTGACACTGAAAGGAACTGACTTGATTTCACTGACATCCCCAATGACACCAATACAGTGGTCAGTGCTAATAAAAAGCACTGACACTGTACTAATGGCACTGGGCAGGAAGGGGTTAACATGTGGGGTGATCAAAGCGTTAACTGTGTGCTGTTTTACTGTGTGCTGTGTGTGTGCTTTACACTGTAAGCAGGAGCTGACAGGGGAGAGATCTGTGTTGTTTATACACAGGCCACTCTCCCATCGGTGATACTCGGCGATCGCCGGGTGGCGGCAGGGAATCACCGACCGGGACCCGGTGATTGACAGCTGAGGTCGTGAGTGGCCTCCTACCTGTAACTGCAAAATCACGTATATATACATGATTTTGCTCAGCCGTGCCACCCTGTAGCAGTATTTCTGCTATAGGGCAGCATGGAAGCGATTAAGGCTTGACATGCTGGGTATCTATTTACTCATATTTACAGTATACCACAAAATGTGGGTAATATATTGTATGTATGTGCCCTACAATTAATGTTAGTGTATTTTTTAACTGACATTTTGTGTTTCGTAAACCATGGTGCTAATATTGTGTGACATAAAAAATGTCCCATGTGCAGGTGGTACTATAATTCAGCGTGAATCACGAAGTGCTTCCCCACATATCTAGCTCATTGCTTTAGGGGATGTTCAGACTTGGGTGAAACATACAGTATATAGTGGACATGTCCCAAGTCTAAACATTTATATATCCGACATGAAAGGAAGGAAGGCGCCTCTAAGTGTAATATTAATGGTTTATTCCATTCACAAGATAAAATAACACTTACAGGAGTAACAATATAAAAGGCTCAATGTGGGTTGCGACCGATGTTCCTGATGGTGCAGGGAAGGGTCGTTCATCGGCAGCGTGGCCCGTAGAACTCAGGAAGTCGAAACATGGATGGCTGTAACTTCAGAAAGAGTTGTGGAACGCATTCGTTGGATGTGACGTAGGGTGGGGGTGGTAACGCATTTCGGAACTTGCACAATAAGCTCCTTCATCAGACCATCCGTCACATCCATCTGGCACCCCTCTCAAGTAGCCACAGAGATTGGTTTCCAGCAGGAGCGCCCTATGGACTATTCTTTCTGATTTACTGTATATATCCGTGTCTATGCCCTAGTCAGTATGATTTTTTTCAATCCAATATACGTAAAAATCCATGGGAAGCATTGCTTCATAAACCTATATTGGACTTGGTGAGGCGACAACGCGTGCTAGCGACTCACATTTTTATAGCTGGTAAACAGACCATAGTGGAGGCATGGAAAACATCTCTCCTCTCTTTTGAGGAGGTAAATGACAGGTGCAGAGGACATTGGTGGACGCAAAGCTCACGGCGCACAGGCTGGGGAGCATCATCTTCCACTTCATCCAGCCTGGCCTTCTGTTCCTAGTCTGTGTCTAGCTCTGAATCAGGAAAGTCCCCCTGCGGCAGAGGCAAGGCCTGTGCAGCCGCAAATGTGGTGTCCAAGTCCCCCTGCGCCTCCTGAGTGTGGGCACCCGTCAGCTTTTGGGTGTAGAATAACATATTCCGGGGGATCTTTGCCTACGGAGTGGAGGTGATTTAGCAGATTTACTCACTGCATCTTTAGGCTTGTCGGCTATGGTGTGTGCTGCGGGAGCAGGGGTTGGGAGCCATATTGGGCATCCAGAACCATGGTGTCTTCTCTGTTTTTCCAGAACATCTCCTGGGGGTAGAACAAAAGAAGCAGGTCAGCAGAGTCCCAAAGCCTGTAAGAAAGAGCCTGGATGGGTTACAGCAAATGAAAGTGCCGGATTCAGGATCGATGTGCGGATCAGTGTCAGGAGCTCTGTGAGACATGTCTGTCTAAGCCATGCCCCTTGCACAACATTTTTCATGTTTCTTAAATGTGTTTTGTGCATAAAAATGCAAAATGCACAAAAAATGCGGCAAATGCATGAAAATGCGTCAAAAACGCACTACATGTTATATGGTATACTTGATATTTTATAACAATCGGTGTAAAAAAATTAATTTACTGTTGCTTTAGCACATTCTTTGAATGTGACTAGTTGGCATTAAAGTTAATTTGATGATAAGTTAACGGTTATTATAGAAATATGCAAAACATATATAGTAGCATATTAGTTGTGCATTAAAATAAAGTAACCAAAATGATTTCAACATTTACTACTGCACATGTAGCAAAGACAAATATGAACTCTGGTTACAGAAATTGTGTTTCACAGTGGTGTCATGTGAGATATTATGGCACTGATACAATAAGGTGTTTCCCTTTCTGCCAACTCAACTGCTCTCACTTAAGGTAGGGCTCAGGATTATTGAAGAACAGTTTCATCAGTGTTCTGCTGACTATACAATACACAAGCATGATATAATTTTTCTGCAACTCCTAAATCCCATTGTTACGGCTGTATTGCACCATCCAATCCATTCAGATCTCATATTTAGGTATTTGGCACATGTTAAATCCACTTATATACACTGGCATTGCTTTGAATTTAAAAGATGCGTGTCACCCTAACCAGTATAAATCTAGAGCATATGTGAGATGTCACAGTAAAGTATGGGTGTTTAAAAAAAAAAAATTATATATACAGTTAGGTCCATATATATTTGGACACAGGCACAATTTGAGTTTTTTTTTCAGGTATTTGCCAAAACATATTCAAGCTATAGTTATATAATGGATATGGGCTGAAAGTGCACACTCTTTGGTTTAATTGGAGGGTATGTACATCCAAATTGGAGGAAGGGTTTAGGAATTACAGCTCTTAGGAGTAAACATCCCCCCTTTTTCAAGGGACCAAAAGTAATTGGACAATTGAATCAAAAGCTGTTTCATGGCCAGCTGTAGGCTACTCCTTCATTATCTCTACATTAATTAAGCAGGTAAAAGGTCTGGAGTTGATTCTAAGTGTGGTATTTGCATTTGGAATCTATTGCTGTGAACCTACATCATGCGTTCAAAGGAGCTGTCCATACAAGTAAAACAGGCCATTGTAAGGCTTCAAAAACTAAACAAATCCATCAGAGAGATAGCAGCAACATTAGGAGTGGCCAAATCAACAGTTTGGTACATTCTGAGGAAAGAAGAACGCACTGGTGAGCTCAGCAACATAAAAAGGCATGTACTGTATGTCCACGGAAGACAACAGTGGTGGATGATGGCAGGATCCTCTCTATGGTAAAGAAAAACCCATTCACAACATCCCGACAAGTGAGGGACACTCTCCCAGAGGTGGGCGTATCATTGTCAAAGTCTACAATCAAGAGAAGACTTAACAAGAGCAAATACAGAGGGTTCACCACAAGGTGCAAACCATTCACAAGCCTGAAGAATAGAAAAGCCAGATTAGACTTTGCCAAAAAACATCTTAAAAAGCCAGACCAGTTCTGGAAAAGCATTCTTTGGACGGATGAAACTAAGATTAATCTGTACCAGAATGATGGGGGAAAAAGTGTGGAGAAGGCTTGGAACAGCTCATGATCCAAAGCACGCAACGTCATCTGTAAAACATGGTGGAGGCAGTGTGATGGCATGGGCATGCATGGCGTCCAGTGGCACTGGGTCATTGGGGTTTATTGATGATGTGACAGAAGAATTCTGCAGTGTTTAGAGATGTACTGTCAGCCCAGATTCAGCCAAATGCAGCAAAGTTGATTGGACGGTGCTTCACAGTACAGATGGACAATGAACCAAAACCCTCTGCAAAAGCAACCCAGGAGCTTTTGAAGGAAAAGAAGTGGAATATTCTGCAATGTCTGAGTCAATCACCTGATCTAAACCCAATTGAGCATGCATTTCACTTGCAAAAAGTAAAAGTCAGAAAGACCAACAAACAAAGAACTGAAGACAGCTGCAGTTAGAGCCTGGCAAATCATCAGAAAGGAGGAAACCCAGTCTTTGGTAATGTCCATGGGTTCCAGACTTCAGGCAGTCATTGCCAGTAAAGGATTCTCAACAAAATATTAACAAATGAACATTTTATTTACGATTATATTAATTTGTCCAATCACTTTTGGTCCCTTGAAAAAGGGGGGGGGGGGTGGCTACTCTTAAGAGCTGTAATTCCTAAACCCTTCCTCCAATTTGGATGTACATTCCCTCAAATTAAACCCGAGAGTGTTCAGCCCATATCCATTATATAACTATAGCTTAAATATGTTTTGGTAAATACCTGAAAAAAACTAAAATTGTGCCTGTGTCCAAATATACTGTGTATGGACCTAACTGAATATATATATATATATTTGTAATCTTTAATGATACATATACAATTTTTCTGTCTTTACATTATAAAAGTAAAATAAAGACAAATGTGTAAAAAAAGACAAATGTATTATATACCCTCTAGTTTGCTACTAGAATAGTGTAGGCAAATCTATTGTGTATGACTCATGGTAGCTGTGTGAGTCTGTGATTAAGGTTGGCTTACTGCAGATCAAGCTGGATGGTTTAACAGGTTGGGACTCTGCTGCCTCCACTTGGTTCTGGAGAACTATTGGAACCTTCCGGAAGCCAGTGGGTGAACGAGATGGAGACCTAATCTGCATGTTTGTAGGAGTCTAAGCAATCCCAGGTTTGAAGACCCTGGTAGAGTTGTGGACCAGCCCATAAATATGGGAGAGTCAGGCTGGCATGGGAATCAGGTGGAAGATGGAGTGCTGAGCAGACTGTTGGTGGCCTGGTAGGGATCACCTAGGTCTAAAGGGGGGACTGCCTCCAGGCTGGGCTCAGGCTGACTCAGAAGGGTCCATTCAGCAGTGTGACATGATTAGGATCAAGACCTGGGAGCAGTGGGAGCAAGGAGGACAGAGTGAGTACATCAGTACACCCAGGAACTTAAAAGGGGAGAGACTGTCACATGAAGCAACCTTTCAAAGGACAGCACTGTGCTTAATCTTGTATCCTTGTCCTGGGAGATCTTCAGAACAGCCAGGAAGGCTGGCAGTGTCTGCAGGCTGTGGAGCTGGGAGAAGTTCTACAAGGGAGAGGAAACATCTCTGTGTTTAGTTTGCAACAAGCTAAGCTAATTTTCAAAGGGGGGCTGCGAGTTCCTTGCCCATAAGGGGCAGTTGCTACTGATCCACAAAGACTGACGGCTTTCAAGGAAAAGAACAGTCCAGGATCTGTTTCCATAAACAGGAAGGAGTTTGTCCCTGTGCATTGATTCAGAAAATGTGGGCATCCCATACTCCCTATTATCCTATCCAAGTTAAATCCCCTAATAAAATAATGAAAAATGTGATTCTAAAGGCTTTTTTTTTAAGACAAAATAACAAACATGTATATACTTACCTGCTATGTGCAGTGGTTTTGCACAGAGCAGTCTAGATCCTCCTCTTTTCTAGTCCACCACAGGCTCTCCTGGCTCCTCCTTCATGTCGGGTTCCCCCACAGCGAGTAGCTTGCTATGGGGGCACCCGCTGCTCTGTGTGTCTATTCACACATGGAGCCGCAGCTAAGCCCTGCCCCCCTCTACTCATTGGCTCACTAGCTGTGATTGACAACAGTGGGAGCCAATGGCCTTGCTTCTGTCTCAGCTATTGAGAAGGGGGAGTCCCAGAACAGCCGAGACTCTAGTGCACATCGCTGGATAGAGAGAGGCTTAGGTGAGTATTAGGGGGGCTGGGGTTGATGCTGCATACAGAAGGTTTTTTTCTGGCTCGGCTTTACCCCCCCCCCCTCTCTTCTCCAACCCCTCTCTCTTCTCATTGGTTCACTGGCTGTGAATGACAACAGTGGGAGCAAGTGGCTCCTGCTGCTTTCTCAGCCAATGAGGAGAGGGAGTCCTGGGATAGCCGAAACTTCAGTGCATATCGCTGGATCGAGAGGGGGCTTAGGTGATTATTAGGGTGCCTGGGGGGGGGGGATGCTGCATAGAGGTTTTTTACCTTCATGTATAGAATTCATGAAGGTAAAAAACCTTGAGCCTTTAGAACCACTTTAAGTATTGTTTGCTGATGCTGTGGATGCAAGTATGGAAAATGAGTGTTGCCTGGCTGTGCAGGACTTAGGGGGATCTGGAAACACATTGGCCCTTATGAGGTTAGCAATACACATATAACTACAAATTTACATATATATACTGCACATAACATATCACATCAGGGACCATAGAACATGGTAATCAATGCGCACTGCAGGTTTATTCTGTACACTTCAATGAGTTCTGGTTTTCTCTTTCTGCTGTGTAGGATCTAAAAGTAACTAGGTTCCTTGTGATGAAACTAGAGTCATGTGAAGTCTGATATATTGCATTTTGATGGTATAGATAGTACATCTATGAATTGAAGAGGTGGACCTTTCATTCACCTGCATGTCCTCCATTCATAGATCGCTTTTCATTCATGGAGTCTATAGTATGGCTTCTATGAATAGAGGAGGGGGCAGAAAGGGTGGGCACAATCTGCACTCTTGACGTGTGCCTGTGACATGTCCAGCACATTTACCCCATAGCACTGGAAGGTTATGGCTGAGGGAGTATGGGGGGAGTAGAGGGCTTTGAATTTCAACTAGGACAGCGAGCACCAGCACCAGCACAAGGGACACTTCTCATTAAATGTGAGTATCATCTCTTGTGCTGATTTTTCTTGTTTCTAGATTTAGGCTTTATATCAACTCAGTCAGTTAAAAACAAGCTATGTCTGTAAATATTTACTTCTCCCGCTGTATACCCACACCACCAAATGCTGCTTTGCTGAAGAGAAGTCCTCCTCTAAAGTCTCTCCTGAAACCGGCACTGTCCCCTGATGTGTACTGTGGTTCCTCCCACTGATCACTATGTCACAACAAGAAACTCTAAACCCTGGTTCACACTGAATGAGGCTTTGAAATTGTGCTACTTCTTGAAATAGTGTAATTTCAAAGCCGCTGGTCAGTGCACTTTCATGTGCAGCTTGCAACTTCATGCACAGATGTCTATGCAAGTCGCACATGAAATCACTAAAAATAGTGCAGGAACCTTTTTTAAAAATTGGTGCCGCAAAGTCGGACCAATTTGAATGGTTCCATAGGCACAATTAGGGACTTGTCATGCAAATTTTGAACTGTCAAATCGCATGACAAATCGCATTGGTGTGAATAGGGGCTAAAGCTGACAGGTTGGTGTTTAGCCTCCCATTTGGCCAATTCTCAGAAAAGCAAATGGCAGATGGTTTTTGAGTGCCCTGCAAATGCCCATCTGCACTTACTCTAAAAGTAATTCAGTCTACATTATCTATGATTTCACATACAGACAAACAGAATACATTGTCATTTGAGTTACAACAAATCACTTACTGCACTATGGGCCAAATACTGTATCTTAGGCTGACCTTAGATTTCAGATAGCAGTCGGTGAGTGCAGGCACAGCAACCTGCAATTTTGTAGGCCCTATTATAGCTTGTAAAATTCCTCCAAGGCCTTATGCACATTGGTTGTTTAGCCCCTATGTATGATATTCTGGTGTTTTCTATAAAAATAAGACATAATACTTACAACAACTTACAAAGCCATCCACAACTCAGCCCCCAGCTACATCACCAACCTAGTCTCAAAATACCAATCAAATCGCTCCCAAGACCTCCTGCTCTCTAGCTCCCTTGTCACCTCCTCCCGTGTTCGCCTCTTCTCCCGAGCCTCTCCCTTCCTATGCAATTCCCAATCTGTCCGACTATATCCCACTCTGTCCACTTTTAGGCAATCCCTGAAAACTTTTCTCTTCAGAAAAGCCTATCCTGCCTCCACCTAACAACTGTACATGTATTTTCTCCATCAGCTCATCCCCCCCAGTTATTACCTTTTGTATAACTTTTGGACCCTCCCCTTTTAGATTGTAAGCTTTAACAAGCAGGGCCCTCTGATTCCTCCTGTATTGAATTGTATTGTAACTGTACTGTCTGCCCTCATGTTGTAAAGCGCTGTGCAAAATATTGGTTTTTACATAAGATTGTGTAGTGTATTTCTTCATGAGGGTCAAAGGATAAGCACTGATAAAATCCCACTTACTCTTTTCTTATTTTTATAGCATATAAAATTGGGATGTGGTGCTGATGGATCAGTTGTACCTGGTATGTTTTGTTT
The DNA here is from genome assembly GCF_062004578.1 of Staurois parvus. Lineage (NCBI taxonomy): Eukaryota > Metazoa > Chordata > Amphibia > Anura > Ranidae > Staurois > Staurois parvus. Next base: position 4,034,816 of record NW_028317968.1, on the reverse strand, counting down.
TATTTTTCCTGAGATTCTGGTATTTTCATTTGGGCAAAGGGCTCAGGTGCACCATTCAGCCCTGAAATGTCAATGAGAGGCAAAAAGCTGCTGCGCCTGGCCAGTGCACCTAGTAGTACTAACATTCTGGGCAGTATACGCCCAGGGATGAATGTTTGGAACACAAGAAATCTGTAGGCAGTTGCAGTCCCAGTTCTCCACTGTAGGTTGCGCTCTGCCAGAGCGGTGCTGCAGCTGGAGGGGAAGTCGAGCATTAATGCACATATAAACACAGTGGCTACAATAGCACCTGCCAACAAGTTCAGAAAGTTACAAAGACAAAGGGGACTTCATCTGGGGTCCCTGCCAGGGACGTAATGCGTAAGGGGGGAGCCTACTGGTATGACATCATCACGTCCAATAGTGAACCTGGTGGGCATTTGGATTGCTAGCAGAAATGCTTCTAATCCTTCATTCAGCTGTATTGTCCCTGGTCCCTAAGGAAGCAGACATGTTGCTATTTGATGTCACTGCATTTTTTCTGTCTTGTGTGAGTATAATGGCTTTTTTATATGAATAATTAAAGAATTTTTACGGAGAGCATTATATATGAACTTCTTGCCTTGAAGGACATTGGAAGTGGAGTATGCCCCTTGGATGACAGTGAATTGAGGTTTTTGATGGTGACCCGGGGGCTGGACGTAAAGATCATTATTCCCATCAGTGTTACATTTTGCCTGGTCAGATCTCTTATAATTTGAAGGTCACTACAAACATGAACAGATTCACAGATACCCAAATGTTCTGGTGCTGCTGGAAGTTGATGTTCACAATTTTATCAGATGATTCACAACAAAAGGAGTACACTGGATTTTGTTTGGTCACAGAACTTTTTTATATCACATAATTTAAGGACACATGAAGTTTATTGCACTTTTTTGTTTATGTATTGATTTTTTTAAGATACATGGACTGGTTTGCACATGACACAGTAATTATTTGAGATCAGTTTTACAAACTTCTTTTTGATTGATCTTGAGCACATGGTTCATTTGTGTCAAACTTTTTATTTAGGGCTTTGGTGCCTGATTGATCTTACGAATGTATTTTTCTCAGGAATAGTAAATCAATCAATATGATCATATGTAAAATCTCTACCTTAATGCCTAGTACGATCATCCAATTTTCCACGAAGGTGCGTATCATGATGAAGCCGAGAATAGTATTAACTCATACAAAAATTTGCAACTGATAAAGGCAAATTTAACTATTTACTACCATAGTAGAAGAGGAAATGTAAGGTCAATAATGCGTGTTTTTTTCAATTTGAGCTAGTTTGCACCTTCATTTTTTTTGTCCAGTCAGAAGCGGCTGTCAGAAGTGTCATACTAACAAACAGATAGTCAACGGATCGTTCCTCATACAGACATTTTCATACAATTTTCTTATCATGTGTACGGCCCTCTAGTGCCTCATCTATACCAGATATGTCAGTGGGCTAAAACCAAATGAGACAGAGCACATTTATATTCTCTTTTACCGTAAGGTTCACACTTGTGTATTTAAGTGTGTTTTCTAGTTTGCAGAAATGCACTACAGTCCATTTAACATGATCTCCTATGGATCCAGTTGACACCTGTGCGTTTTGAGCTGATGTGTTTTTTGGAAAGGGCCAGGGACTTTTTTCCTGCAGCAGGTTGTGTTTTGCATGTAATAGACTTCAATAGACCCATACCAAAAATGCAATGTAGTGCGACTGATGCGACTTTACACTCTCTAGCATCAAAGTCCCATCAAAGTAGTGCAGGAACCTTTATTTGGCCAAAGTCACATGTAAGGGTTAATGGCTAGGGTTGAGGACTAGGGTTAACTGTTAAGGTAAGAGTTAGTGGTAATTGTTAGGGTTAAAATGCTAACCCCTGCAATTACTGCTAACCCTAGCTCTTAACCCTAGCCTTCAACCCTAAATCTAGCTCATAATCCTAACCCTAGCCTTTAACCCTAACCCTAGCTCTTAACCCTAGCCTTCAACCCTAAATCTAGCTCATAATCCTAACCCTAGCCTTTAACCCTAACCCTAGCTCATAAACCTAATCCTAGCTCTTAACCCTACCCTTTAACCCTATTCCTAGCACTTAACCCTAACCCTAGTCTTTTACCCTAGCTTGTAATCTTAACCTTAGCCTTTAACTGTAACCCTAGCTCCTAACCCTAGCCTTTAACCCTAACCCTCTTAACCCTAGCCTTTAACCCTAACTCTAGCTCCTAACTCTAACTCTAGCTTGTAATCCTAACCCTAGCCTTTAACCATAACCCTAGTCTTTAACACTAACCCATAAATCTAATCCTAGCTCTTAACCCTAACTCTAACCCTAGCTTGTAATCCTAACCTTAGCCTTAAACCCTAACTCTTAACCCTAACCCTAGTCGCTAACCCTAACCCTAGCTCATAATTCTAATCCTAGCTCTTAACCCTAGCCTTTAACCCTAATCCAAGCTCTTAACCCTAACCCTAGCCTTTAACCCTAGCTCATAATCCTAACCTTAGGTCTTAACCCTAGCCTTTAACCCTAACCCTCTTAACCCTAGCCCGGGTGTCGGCAACCCGCGGCTCCAGAGCCGCATGTGGCTCTTTTTCACCTTTGCTGCGGCTTTTCTGTGTGCCGGGCGCCCGCTCCCCTCCCTCCTCTCGGGCGGCCGCCCCAAAAGTCAGGACTCTGCAGCTAGCCCAGCAATGGGCAAACTACGGCCCGGCGGACCTTTTAATCCGGCCCGCGGAGCGTGGCAAACATTGGCTGTCAGGATGTAGGCGGGGCAGCGTGACGAACTCCTCTCACAGTCCGCCCTTTAGACCGGAACGGCGCGGGAACACGGCGAGAGGAACGCGCGGAGCAAAGGTAAGTGAATTGCCACAATATGGGGAATTAATTACTATAGGGGGGATGAATTACTATAGGGGGGATGAATTACTATATGGGGGATAAATTACTATGGGGGATGAATTACTATGGGGGATGAATTACTATATGGGGTATGAATTACTATATGGGGTATGAATTACTATGGGGGATGAATTACTATATGGGGGATGAATTACTATGGGGGATGAATTACTATATGGAGGATGAATTACTATATGGGGGATGAATTACTATATGGGGGATGAATTACTATATGGGGGATGAATTACTATGGGGGATGAATTACTATATGGGGGATGAATTACTATGGGGGATGAATTACTATATGGGGGATGAATTACTATGGGGGATGAATTACTATATGGGGGATGAATTACTATATGACTATATGGGGGATGAATTACTATGGGGGATGAATTACTTTATGGGGGATGAATTACTATATGGGGGATGAATTACTATGGGGGATGAATTACTATATGGGGGATGAATTACTATATGGGGGATGAATTAATATATGGGGGATGAATTACTATGGGGATGAATTACTATATGGGGGATGAATTACTATATGGGGGATGAATTACTATATGGGGAATGAATTACTATGGGGGATGAATTACTATGGGGGATGAATTACTATATGGGGGATTAATTACTATGGGGGATGAATTACTATATGGGGGATGAATTACTATATGGGGGATGAATTACTATGGGGGATGAATTACTATATGGGGGATGTATTTTCAGTTTTAAAAATGTGGCTCTCAAAATAAATTTCAATCGTGGTTTTGGCGAGATTTGGCTCAGTTGAAAAAAAAGGTTGCCCACCACTGACCTAAGGCAATGATTGTGATTATGACGATACACTGTGGCCCTTATTAACCCTTTGCTTACTGGGCCCTTAAACCCCCTTCATGACCAGAGCGCTTTTTGCAATATATGCAGTGTCGGATTTGTTTTAAATGTTGCAATGGTTTTGCGGCTCCCAGTCTTTTTTTCCCTCTCGGAAACGGGTCCAAGTGGCTCTTTATGTCTTAAAGGTTGCAGACCCCTGCCCTAGCCTTTAACCCTAACCCTAGACTTTAACCCTAACCCTCTAAACCCTAACCCTAGCTCCTAACTCTAACCCTAGCTTGTAATCCTAACCCTATCTCTTAATGCCAACCCAAGCTCTTAACCCTAACCTTTAACCCTAACCCTAGCTCATAATCCTAACCCTCTTAACCCTAGCTTTTAACCCTACCCTAGCTCCTAACCCTCTTAACCCTAGCCTTTAACCCTAACCTAGCCTTTAATCCTAACCCTAGTTTGTAATCCTAACCTTAGCCTTTAACCCTAACCCTAGCTCGTAACCCTAACCCTTAACCCTAGCTTTTAACCCTAACCCTAGCTCTCAACCCAGCCCTAACCCTAGCTCGTTATCCTAACCCTTGCCTTTAACCTTAACCCTAGCTCATAATCCTATCCCTAGCTCTTAACCCTAGCCTTTAATCTTAACCCTAGCCTTTAACCCTAACTAGGGGCGGACTGATCATTTGGAAACTCAGGCACTGCCCGAGGGCCTGGGGTCAGTAGGGGGCCCCATGAGATGCCCTTGGTACCTTTTTCATAGGTTTTTTTGAGTTTGGGCAAGGACACAGGGGCCCCATGATCCCCTGTTGAGGGCCCGGGGTCAGTAGGGGGCCTTATGAGATGCCCCTGGTACCTTTTTCATAGGCTTTTTTGAATTTGGGCAAGGACACAGGGGCTCCATGATCCCCTATTGCCTAGGGGCCCCATGAGTTGTCAGTCCGCCCCTGACCCTAACATTTAACCTTAACCTTTAACCCTAACATTTAACCCTAGACTTTAACCCTAACCCTAACATGCAACTTTGGTCACATAAAGGCTCCTGCGCTGCTTTATTATAACTTGAATGCTAGAGAGTGTAAAGTCACATCAGTCGCTCTACATGAACAGAACTGTCATTCATCTCTGTTAGTAAAAAAAAAGAAACCGCAAAACACTCCGCAAAACATGCTGGAAAAATGCATCAACCACAACCTGGACAGATGTTAACCTAGCCTTATGTAAGAGTAGTAGATTTTCTTCCCCACTGCTATTTCCAGGTTCCTCATGACACATTTATTCTGAAGAACACATTTCACAGTGTTGCACATTGTTCCACCCACACTTGTTACGCAAGATCACTAGCTGCTGTCCCTTTAATAAAACCATAACCTCTGCCCAACTTCTCCCTGGGTGACGTCAGTCCTCCGAGCACCGCCCCCATTCCAGAGGCCCCTCAACACCAATAGGTTCTCTGTTCTCCGGTACAACTGGCCAAGGAAGAGGGCGGGGTTTGGGCTGTACCAACAAGAAGTGTCGCCGAGAAAGGGGCGCAGCACCGCTGGTACCATTTATATATGTTTAATTTAGCGGATACTACATGTATGTACTTACTGACATATGCATCCTCTCAGCTGCTAGTATTCTCACACGGTCACACAGCGCTGATACAAGCAGCGGGTTGGTCGTGTCTGTGGAAGGTTGTTCCACACCCCTCTTCTGTGTGTGTTGGCAGAGTCCCCGAGTCAGCTGACGTGCCAGTGGTGTGAAGCCGGGGGTAACGCGGAGTATTGTTCTTGCTGTGTGGCGCTGAGAGGACAGGTGCGGGTGAGTACGGCACTGCATTCTACTACCTTTTACTGCTTGGCAGGCCTTTGTACGCTGGCGACCGCCTTATTAGCACGCACTGCAGACGGTTGTTGTCAAGGAGATGGGACCTCTATGAGAGATGTCACCGGTGGGTCCTAGAGCCACCCGCCCAGTCACTGACAGCTCGCAATGAATGCCATTGGCCTCCGTGACAGAATGTCGCCTGTCTTGGCAGCTCTAAGGGGCAATTAGCATTACCATTTATTTGTTCCATACTAACCAGGTCTAGCACAGGCTTTCCTTTATGGCACCAGGCCCGGGTGCTCAGTCTAGGGACATGCGGCCCTTTGGTATAGCTTTTGGGGCCCCTGAAGAGGGTATACTTGAGTTTTCCTTACCTATGCCTTACTCAGGTCTCTGACCATCTGCTGTGTCTCGTCCCTAGCCTGCGACCGGCTCCCGTGTCTCGTCCCTAGCCTGCGACCGGCTCCCGTGTCTCGTCCCTAGCCTGCGACCGGCTCCCGTGTCTCGTCCCTAGCCTGCGACCGGCTCCCGTGTCTCGTCCCTAGCCTGCGACCGGCTCCCGTGTCTCGTCCCTAGCCTGCGACCGGCTCCCGTGTCTCGTCCCTAGCCTGCGACCGGCTCCCGTGTCTCGTCCCTAGCCTGCGACCGGCTCCCGTGTCTCGTCCCTAGCCTGCGACCGGCTCCCGTGTCTCGTCCCTAGCCTGCGACCGGCTCCCGTGTCTCGTCCCTAGCCTGCGACCGGCTCCCGTGTCTCGTCCCTAGCCTGCGACCGGCTCCCGTGTCTCGTCCCTAGCCTGCGACCGGCTCCCGTGTCTCGTCCCGAGCCTGCGACCATCTCTCTAGTCTTTTTGGCTTTCTTTCTTCTATTTTCTCCTGCTGATCTAGCTAGTAAACATGGTGGGGGGAGTCATTATGGAATGCCCTGTGTTGCCTTTTTGTCTTTATTGAAGTCCCCCATGGTGTTTATATTGGAGCACTGTTAAAATCTGCAGTAGTTCTTTAAAGCCAAACTCCAGGTTAAAGCGGAGCTCCACTCAAAAGGGAAAGTTCCGCTTTAAGTCTTTGTCCTCCACTCCCCATTAAGGATTGGCACCTTTGGGGAGCGGGTACCCGAATTTGACAGGTACCCACTCCCACTTCTGCTGCGATCGCCTAGGTAAACGGAAGCGGCAGTTGTACCCCCCTTCATAGTCTTGTGGAGACATGTGACAGTTCCCAGAAGACTACAGGGCCATTAACAAAGCACTGCGCTTCTCACACATGTGCAGTGACAACTTGAGGCTTCACAGCCGGGTGCCCACACTAAAGATGCCGGCACCAGGGAGAGAAGACGGCCGGTGAAAACACCGCTGGACCGAGGGACAGGTAAGTGTCTGTATTTTAAAAGTCAGCAACTACAGTTTTTGTAGCTGCTGACTTTTTTTTTTTTTCTGGTGGAACTCCGCTTTAAGCTTGTAACTTCACAGTATACTTCTGTACTAAGTGTAAATTGTCCCCAATCTCTGAAGTCAGGTGCGGACTATTGGAGGAGGTATCTAATGTAATTTTACCCCCAAATCCTGACTCTGCAGACTAAAAGAAATTTCCCATGATTCACTGGGAATGTAATCACAGCTCTCTTACATGGGCGTAGTTAGGTCAGCTCAGTTGATGCTGAACCCACACAGGGGTGTTGAGGGGACAGTGCAATACATACAGCAGCACGGGTTTCTGGTCCCCTGCTCAGAAAAGGCTGGGAAAGCCTCTGGAGGGAAATTTAAGTATTATGTCTCAGTATTGCTGTAAGTCCCCTTTCACATGGATGTTCCGTCTGTCCATTTTTCATTCATGTATTGACGAATGAAAAATGAACAGCAATTCAGTTCTAGGGCCAAACATATGTAAGTGGATGGTAATCCAGTTACATTTACGCTCATTCAGTTTACATCCATTTTCAGTTCAGTTTATGACCTCTTTCACACAGATGTCATCCTTTTAAGTCATGATTTTTCAAAGAAAAACGGATTCAGTTTATATCTGCACATCCGTCTTCAGTTCAGTTCAGCTCAGTTCTGTATACATCAGTTTGCAGTTCAGTTCAGTTTATATTCGTTTAAGGGTCCTTTCACATGGGCAGACCCGCTTAGCAGATCTGCTTGCTCAGCAGGGGATCTCTCCGCTGATTCCTGCTGAGCAAGGGGATGACAGGTCTGTGTCCACTCTAATGCAGAGCAGACACAGAGCGGCTCGCTCTCCGCAATGGGTGGTCAGATGAAAACGGACCGCCTGTCCATTTCCATCCAACGGACGGAAGGAAAGGGAATTGGGTCCCCGTCCGTCCCTTTTTTGTGGGTTGGATTGGATGTCGCTTGGTGTAAACGGACACATGTACGTTTACACCCTCCACTCCATAGAGGAGAATGGAGGTTCTGATCGGGTCTGCCTGCCCGTCTTTCATTATGTCCGTACGTCTATGTGAAAGAGGCCTAATTCATCAATTTACATTGGTTTATATCAGTTAATTTCAGTATCAGTTAAAAAAAAAATCAGACCTGAACTGACATGGTTAAAGGCGGATGTAAAGTGATGATCACCTGACCACATCTGCCCACCCATTGACATACCTCGGGGTTGAGTCTGGATCGGTCAGAAAAACTGACACACGGATCTAGATTAAACGCCCGCGTGAAAGGGGCCTTTGTCAATTTACTTCATTTCAGTTTACATCCATTTTTAAATCTTTTTAGAGTTCACTTTTGTCAGTTTACATCTGTTTTTAGTTCAGTTTATGTCCGTTTACTTCAGTTTTCACTTCATTTCAGTTTACATCCATTTTTAAATCTGTTTTCAGTTCACTTTTGTCAGTTTACATCTGTTTTCAATTCAGTTTATGTCCGTTTACTTCAGTTTTCACTTCATCTTAGTTGCTGACTGAACTGTTGAAGGAAGGCAACACCTTCCTTAGCGAAGTCCTGACTATTACCCCATCCTTGATTCCTGACAACCACGTGTTAAACAGATACCCTCCATGCTTTCTGTCCTAACTTGTAGACCTGTTGCTTTTAAGGCCTCATGTACACTACTGCTCCTATAAGTGAGTTTAGGAGCTTTTGGTGTTTTTTGTTTTTTTGCCAAAGCTCCTGAACTCCATTACATAAAAGCCTATGAGTCCATGCACACATAGGGCTTTATCAGTTTAGCAGCAGCAGAGATTAGGGCCAGTTAAACGTCCCTCTCTTGAACGCAGAAAAATCTCGCTCAAGAGAGGAAATTTTGGCTAAAAAATGTCAAACGCGTGTAAGCGCACTTAAGCGCTAGCCGCGTTTAGCACTTGGGCATTTATTCATTTCAATGGCAAGTACTCTGGCCAATGAAATGAATAAACATCCAAGCGCTAAACGCGGAGCTGCATTTAAACGCGTTTTTGCTTTTTTCTTCTGCCAGTAGAGTTAACGTCTACAGTGTACAACTATGTCTCAACCTTTTTCCATTTAGGGCGCCCTTGTAAAGTATTTTCAGTTTTAAGGCACTCCAGTCTAAGGCTTGGTTCACAATACTGCTTGTTGGGAACGTGTGCAAAATTGTGTGCGTTCCTGAAACGTAGACAAACTTGCTGTTCTTTAGAAGTTCTTTATTTGCAAATAAATTCTTTCCAAATCAGCCAATCTGATTGTCTGGATTTTTTTTCTCATTTTGTCTCTCATAGTTGAGGTCTACCTATGGTGCCAATTACAGGCCTCTCTCATCTTTTTAAGTGGGAGAACTTGCACAATTGGTGGCTGACTAAATACTTTTTTGCCCCACTGTATATATAAATACACACACACACATACTATACATTCGTACTATAGATGCACCAGAATTCCGGCGACCAAAACATATCGGTCAAAAATAGCCCAATTGGCATTTTGCCAATTGGAAATAGTGAGCTGATACAAGTGCCGATAATTGCGGCCCGAGAGTCCCTGGCCCTAACCAGGGGCAGACTGATTATTTGGCTGGGGGGTTTTGGGGGGCTGTGTGTACTGCAGATGGGGGGGCAGCAGTGGAAAAAGGCAGGAGAGGAGGCAAGCAGTGTATACAGACAGGCTTCCTCACTTGTCATTTGCCCCTCTACTAAAGTAAACCAAGGGGTGGGGGTCGCCTCTTTGTTTACTTTAGCAGCGGGGCAAATGACAGCTCCTTCTCTGAGCTATAAAGTAAAGTGGGAAAAAAAGCGGGCAATTGCCTTTGAAAAACTGACAATGACATTAAGGCTCTATGTAAACTGGGCATTTTTAATAACGCTGGCAGCGTTAGTTGTGTAAAGTCACGTTACAAATGCAAGTTTTGTTAGCGTATTTCCACGTTTGCTTTTTTTAGCGGTTTTGTTTGCTCAGACAAAAGTCCACAAATGCTATTTTACCGCATTTTTCTGTGTTAGAGCGTTTTTACAGCTAAAAAACTCCTCTAGAAACCCACTAGTTCTGGGTTTTTTTTCCAGCCAAAAAACGCCCCTGCCAAAAAACGCTGATTACAGCCTTTGTGTGCATGGACCCATAGGATAACATGCTGGGGAGTTAAACATAAAACAGTGCTGCGCTGCAAACAAATAAATGAACAAAAAGCATATATGAAGGTGTATAGCGTGTAGTATACACTAAATATTAAATGAATGTCCATATTATGTGAAATAATCAGTGATACTGTGAACAATCCAACTCATCACAGCTCATTTGCTTCTTCATCTGCACCATTAGATAAGTGCTATAACCATGCAGACGGTATCACCTAAGTACTCAAAGAACTCTCATCAAGCCTTCAAGCACATCAAGCCAGATATGGGATCTGGTCCCTTTAAGGGGGGGGGGGGTGTTGGAGGTCTGAGATAATCGTCCTTAATGAAGGAGACACACTCCAATGGTGCAGTATGTACTAACAAGGGTATCTTTATTATGGTATAAAGTGTTGTAATCATGTAAATTTAAGTAAGAACTCCATAAATCAGGTAAGAAACATTACCAGATAAGCTGCACTTCCAGGTAGTGTTACACAATTCACGTCTGCCCACAGCCATACCCTTACGCGTTACATCACGCCTGCGTGACTTCATCAGAGGGATGAACACTGTCAACACTTTGTGTGAGTCACTGGAAATCTGTCACACAATGTCAAAACTGGGAAACTCTAGTGTGTATTAGGCTGACACAGAACCTTCCCCCCCTTTATATCAGATGTCCCTATCAGAGTCTCCCTTTACATTGGGTTCCTATCAGCTTGCCCCCTTACATCAGGTGTTGCCATCAGAGCGCCTCCTTACATCAGGGTCCCTATCGGAGCGCCTCTTTACATCAAGGTCCCTATCGGAGTGCCTCCTTACGTCAGGGTCCCCCGTCGGGAGCGCCTCCTTGCGTCAGGGTCCCCCGTCGGGAGCGCCTCCTTGCGTCAGGGTCCCCCGTCGGGAGCACCTCCTTGCGTCAGGGTCCCCCGTCGGAGCGCCCCCTTACTTCAACTGTCTGAATCAGGCTGACTCATGGATCAATGGATGCACTCTCAGAGACCTGGGGGGAGAGACACAGCTACAGTCTGGGTGGGCACAGCCCATCCAAGCATCCCCCTACATTCGGCCATGTAGCACATGCTTGGGAAGACACTCCCTCTCCCCCTCCCACTTCTTTCACTTTACTGACTAAGCTCCTGCTGTGCCAGCGTTTGGCAGAGGAGCCGGAGGTGGGTTTGATACACATGCCTTTCTTTACCAGGATACTGTGGCACCCCAATTGAGAGACTGAACTGCCATGTAGGCTGTAGACACCCTAAACGCACACAAAGCAAAATTTTACACTTCACCATAAGGTTACATATTTAACCTGAATCCAATAAAAGGATAATGACTTTTGTATAAAATGTAGTTGTTTCTTTAGGTGCTGTCCTAACAGAAGCATTCCCATACTCATTAACTTGCATCTACAATCAGATTCAAGTACTCCGTTATTAGGGTAGAGTGCTTAGTTTGTACTGCAGTTTGGGACTGTGTTGTAACCTCTGAAAATATTTGGACAGCCTCATGTTGTTCCACCAGGTGAACGTCTGTGGAACGCAATGTACTCCAAGATTTGTTTCAATTCTGTAACATTTATGTAAGCTAATAGGTTATAATGTTATCTGTTCTAGCAATTATGTTGAAGTTAAAAGAATTAAAATTCTGCAAGTTTCCACAATTCCCTTTCCAGCTGACCATTGGTAACTTAAAACCACGCTGATTGGTGGAAGGATTCCTCCCAGGACATTCATTCACAAGCTTTTGGCTGATTATGGTTTTGGACCCCTGAATGGAACCTGCACGATTTCTGCAGAAATTTCATTGCTGCTCTTATTAACATGGGATTTTTTTGGCAATTGCAGTTACACTATCTTAAAGTGTTACTAATACCAGGACCCTGCATTGACTATATCTGGTCTCCCACAGTACACAGAACATGGAAATGCAATTATTTTAGTAAATATAAATGGCTAAACACCTTTTTTCATCAGTAGTTAGAGCAGTCTTCTGACTTCGATCAGTGTCCAGCAGAGCACTGGTTAAAGCTTGTAGGCAAAGTTTTCCTTCTTCCCTATGAGGCTGCAGGGCCACTGATCCTCTATATGGACATTGCTGATTGGCCCTGTGCTGATCACATGCACTCTCCCAAGAAGAGATAGCAATACAAACCAAACTGAGCATGTGCAGTTTACCCCAAGGCTCTGTTCTATGAGATTAGTCCGGGACAGTGAAAGAAGGGGAGAAACAGTGCGGAGGATTAACCCCTTAGGTTCCACAGTGAGTATAACAAGCATGCTTTACTGCATATACAGACTGATTTTACTGTTTTGGGTTTAGTAATATTTTAAAGTTATTGCAAAAGCATTTTTTTTTTTGTAATTAATTGGTTTGTACAGAGCAACCACGATCCTCCTCTTCTCGGGTCCCACTGCCGCCGCTCCTAAGTAGCTTGCTTTGGGGGCACTCGAGCAGGCTCGCTCCCGAGCTGCTGCTCTGTGTGTCCATTCACACACCGATGCGGCTCAGCCCTGCCCCCTTCTCTCTCCTCATTGGCTCACTGACTGTGCATGGCAGTAGTGGGAGCCAATGGCTTGTGCTGCTGTCTTTCGATGAGGAGGGAGAGCTGAGGCTCTCGTGCACATCCCTGGATCGTAAATATTTGGGGGCCAGCTGTACACAGAAGGTTTTGAGGAATGCATGAAGGTAAACAAAACCTTGAGCCTTTACAACCACTCTAAAGCCTTGCTGGCCTATTCTGCAAGGCCAAGCGAAGAACAATATTGATGTGTAGGAACTTGTATGTATCTCACAATGTATCTGCTTGCCCGTATGAGGTACGGGCACACAGATATACTGACAGGTCTGCAGGAGTGCTGCATGACACCCGTGATCTGCTGATTGTGGTTGCAATGCTTTCTAGACTCCTAGTGAAAAAAATTAATAAATGCCCTTTTTTTTTTTTTTAAATGTGCATTTGTGTTTTTTAAAGGTGAACTTATCCTTTACCCTAGGTTCACACCGAAGTGTTTTGCAGAAACGCACTATAGTCCATTTAACATGATTTCCTATGGTACACGTTCACATCTCAGCATTTTCACCTGGTTAGTTTTTTGGAAAGGGTCAGGGACTTTTATTGAATACAAAAAGTTGCGTTTTCGGTTCTATAGACTTCAATGGAAACGCTGCAGAAAAGCGTTTTTGCTGCGTTTTAAATCTGCCTAGGGAGAAGAAAAAACCCCCAGCAAAAAGGCAATGCAGAAACGGGTCAAACGCAAACTGCATAGTTGTGAACCTATCCTTAAATAGCTGCCGACCGCAGATAGCCGAATGACGGCTGCACTGCGGCCGGCCAGTTCTGAGTAGACGTCATATGACGTCCTCCCAGAACGCGCTCTCCTGCGCGCCCCAGGGGGCGTGCACCCGGCGATCTCCGTGATCGCTGTGTCCTACGGACACAGCTGATCACGTGATGTGGTAAAAGGCCAATCACAGCGGCCTTTTACCACGTGGTCAGCGGTGTCCAATGACCCGCTGATCAGAGGGAAATGCAAGTGCCGATTCTCGGCTGCACTTTCCTCACGCTGTCAGATCGTGAGGAAAGTACTGCCGAGAACCGGCAGTTGTCAGAGCGGGGATCGGCACCGATCATCAGGGCACTGATGATCGGTGCCCAGCAGTGCCACCCGCAAGTTCCGCCCACCTGTGCCTGCAGTGCGCCCACTAGCTCCGCCCAGCAGTGCACCCACCTGTGCCCAGCAGTGCGCCCACTAGCTCCGCCCACCTGTGCCCAGCAGTGCACCACCTGTGCCACTCTGCAGTGTCACACACCTGTGCCCAGAAGTGCCACCTACCTGTGCCCAGCAGTGCCACCCACCTGTGCCCACCCACCAGTGCTGTCCACCAGTGCAGCCCAGCAGTGCTGCCAGTCAGTGCCACCAGTCAGTGCCCAGCGGTTGTGCCAGTCAGTGCCCAGCAGTGATGCCAGTCAGTGCCGTCTATCAGTACCCATCATCAGTGCCGCCTATCAGTGCTGCATATTAGTGCCGCCTATCCGTGACACCTCATTAGTGCTGTCTATCAGTGCCGCCTATCCGTGCCACCTCATTAGTACTGCCTATCAGTGCCCTTTAGTGCCGCCTATCAGTGCCCATCAGTGCTGCCTCATCAACGCACATCAGTGAAGGAGAAAAATTACCTGTTTGAAAAATTTTATAACAGACACAAAGAAACTTTTTTTTTTTTTTCAAATTTTTTGCACTTTTTTTATTTATAGCGCAAAAAGTAAAGCGCCCAGTGGCGATTAAATACCACCAAAAGAAAGCTCTATTTGTGAGAAAAAAATGATCAAAATTTCATATGGGTACAATGTTGCATGACCGCGCAATTGTCAATCAAAGTGCGGCAGCGCTGAAAGCTGAAAATTGGCCTGGTAAATAAGGGGGTATAAGTGCCTGGTAGGCAAGTGGTTAAAGAGGGTCAGGTCTGTAACACGTGAATGCTGATTGTTTGCATTTGATAGCTGCACATTGAGAATAATAGCTTTTGGGCTATGTACTTTAAACGGCTGTCCAGGAAAGAGGGCTTCAGATTAACAGGTACAACTTTTGTAGGAGGATTTGTTTCATCTCCTTGTTTTAACTGAGGCCAATCACTTCACTTCACTGTATATAGGTAAGGGTTTACAGCCACTTTAATTGCCAATAACCAAAAATCACATCTTAAAAACATCCTTTTTAAATGGAATTTTTTCTTCCTAGTTACTTTGTGTCACTTTTTTCATCTTTTTAGGCTGCATTCACCTTTTTTCTGTTTTGGACACATGCATGTTCTATTAAAGTCAATAGAAGCAAATGAAAATGCACTCAGATGGGTTGCACCGTATGGAAAAACGAGTGTCCCTCAAAGCTTCCTCAAGTGTTGTCCTGTCACTCTCAATCCACTTTAGGTGCCAGTCCCTCAAGCAGCTTTTCTCACTCCGTTCATCCAACAACAAGCAAAGTTTGGGCTGAAACTCTGTATATAGTCAACAAATCACAAAGTGAAAGTACAGTCTTCAGCTACAAGGGGTGTCAGACTAGTGGCCCTCCAGCTGTTGCGAAACTACAAGTCCCATCATGCCTCTACCTTTGGGAGTCGTGCTTGTAACTGTCCATCTTGCAATGCCTCATGGGACATGTAGTTTGGTAACAGCTGGAGGGCCACCAGTTTGACACCTGTGTAATCTCTGCCTGTCAGCCATGCTCCATTGACACATTTCCTGCTGATTGGGCTTGCAACACCTGACACCTGTTGCATTGTACTTTGACATTGCGCATCAAAGCATGTAAAATGCTATGTAGATATATTCTACTAAATGTGCAGTAAGTATGTACAGTCTTTAGTCAAGTATTGTACAGTAAGAAGCTTTTTCTGGTAGTGTACACAAAATGTTCTGTTTTTCTGCTTGGGATTATGAAAAGTCGTGAATCTGTCATCTCCCCTTTAATTGGGCACCAATGATCCAATAACTCCATACAATAATTTTTTGAAAGGTGTGCAATGATTGATTACGAACATGGTTTCTGGACTGCAAGTTTTCCAACATGCTGTAAAGCAGGGGTAGGCAACCTTGAGGTGGAGATGTACCTGAACAACATGGGAGAAGTGAAAGATCACCGGGCACCATGTCGCCTCCTCACACCTGATTTCAACCTCTAATTGCCGTACTAGTGTGTTACATTTGTGTGCATTGAACAGTGATCATGACTTTAAATGGTGGTGAGGAGGTTTTACCGCCCCCAATCTCTGCTTCTAGCTGCTGAGGTAGCAGCCAAAGGTGTGGACATGCTGCAGCAGGAATTCAACCCCCCTGTTCCTTTTGGTGGGTGCTACTGCCAACCAATCGCAACCCATTCAAGTAAATGGGGCCACTCTGCAAGTGCCCCGCAACTGCATGTTTCTGCGGGGTCCAAAGAGTTAAAGCAAGTGGTGAGAAAGCAACACAACGCTGCCTGCTTTAACCCTTTGTTTGCTGTATTGCACAAGGTTGCAGGGCACTTTCAGGGCAGCCTCATTCACTTGAATGGGTCATGCTTTGCAGGTGCTGCACCCACCAACCATGACAGGGCATATAATTCCTGCTGTGGCTGCAACGTGTGCACCCCTGGCCACTGTAGCTAAAGCGGGTGCAGTAAAAACACATCTGGGGTTTTACCACCTCCCAAACTGAAAGTTTAAATGAACGCTTACTGTTCTGAGCCCCCTAGAAGACTGCTTTCACACATGTGCCGTGATTTACCTGCACCGTGGGTGCACGCAGTGCATCTGCAACTTTCCTGGGTTAGCTGCGTTTTGGTGCGCTTTCAGGAAGTGCACCAAACCTGCAGGATATAGTAGAAGTCTATGGATAAGCGCAGCTAACCCTCAGGAAAGCTGCAGGTGCCCTGTACCCGTGATGTGGGCAAACTGCAGTGCATCTGTGAATGCAGCCCTATACTATTATGCCCAGTGTATTATTTCACACTGACCTGAAAATTTTTTTCCTGCTGCTGGCACCACTCTGGAGACCGCTAGCTGGGTTAAGAATTGGAGTGCAGGTGGTATCAATCTGCATGGGACAGGAGCCAGCATCGGCTCTTGCTCCGTACTACAGCTCCAACTTTACAAGTAGTCCCTCTGCATTGCATTCGATCTACCAGTCACCTAGCTGCTATCTGCTGGAAGATCATGATCTATGGGTTGCCAACCCCCGCTGTAAAGCATTGCTTCATTGATCAGACATGTACATACTAAGGCTTCATTTAAGTGTGTGTGTGTGGGGGGGGGGTTGGTGGCAAAAATACGTGGTTGAGCCGTGTTTTTGGTGCCTGCCATCCACCCCCTTTAACCACCACCTCCCATCCGGCCGTTGTATATAAATGGCCAGACAGTGGCAGTGCAGGGTCGGGTGGCCGTTTATAAACAGCCTCTCCGCCCCCTGCTTGTGCGCGCTCCCTGGGAGCTCACAATCACCACGATTGGCCAATCAGTGAACACATGCCGAGTAGTAAGCAAGATGTCACTTCTGACATTGCTTACTACGTGTGAAATCTGTGAATGATCAGAGGTCACATGGTACAAGGCCATGCACAACAGCCTTGTACCATGTGACAAGCTGTGACCAATTACAGCTCACACAGTAGTTCTCAATGGCTGCAAGAAAGCGGCCAGAGAGAAGAAGAAATGATTGCTTTTACAGCCTTTATGGGTGTAAAAGCAATCAGTGTAAAAAAAAAAACAAAAAAAAATCTTCATCACCCCCCACAAGTAGTACACTGTCAACATGGTGAAACTGTACTGCTAGGGTGACAGTATGTAAAAAACAAAAAACATAAATGATATATAAAAAAAAAAAGTTTAAAAATGATATTTTTTGGTTATAAACTAATTTGGGTTATTTTTTATTTATTTTTTTTACTAAAAAGATAACGGAATACATTTTGGGCAAGTTTATGATGAAATATTATTTATTTGCAAAATTTTATAAGAAAAACTTTTTTTTCAAAAATTTGGGACTTTTTCATTTATATAGCAAAAAAAATAAAAATCCCAGTGGTGAATAAATACCACCAAAATAAAGTTTTATCTGTCTCAAAAAAATGCTAAAAAATTAATATGGGTACAGTGTTGCATGACCGTGCAATTGTCATTCAAAGTGTGATAGCACTGAGCTGAAAATTCGCCTGGACAGGAAGGGGGTAAAAGTGTCCGGACTTGAAGTAGTTAAGTAGGCAGCGGATGGAGGGCGTGAAACATCGTGACCATGGCAAAGTTTACCCGACATATATTTATTTATTTCAGGTACTTATATAGCGCCGTCCATTTACGCAGCACTTTACATATACAGTGGGGATCGAAAGTTTGAGCACCCCAGCTAAAAATTTGTATTAATGTACATAAAGAAGCCAAGGAAAGATGGAAAAATCTCCAAAAGGCATCAAATTACAGATTAGACATTCTTATAATATGTCAACAAAAGTTAGATTTTATTTCCATCATTTACACTTTCAAAATAACAGAAAACAAAAAAATGGCGTCTGCAAAAGTTTGGGCACCCTGCAGAGTTAATATCTTGTACTTACCCCTTTGGCAAGTATCACAGCTTGTAAACGCTTTTTGTAGCCAGCCAAGAGTCTTTCAATTCTTGTTTTGTAAGGAAGAATGGGCAAAGATACCTCAAAGTCTTCCAGTTCTTTGAGATTTCTGGGCTGTCTGTCACGCACTGCTCTTTTAAGGTCTATCCATAGATTTTCAATTATGTTGAGGTCAGGAGATTGTGAAGGCCATGGCAAAACCTTCAGTTTACGCCTCTTGATGTAATCCCCCGTGGATTTCGAGGTGTGTTTAGGATCATTATCCATTTGTAGAAGCCATTCTCTCTTTAACTTCAGCTTTTTCACAGATGGCATCAAGTTACCATCCAAAATTTGCTGAAATTTTATTGAATCCATTTTTCCTTCTACTCGTGAGATGTTCCCTGTGCCACTGGCTGCAACACAACCCCAAAGCATGATTGATCCAACCCCATGCTTAACAGTTGGACAGAGGTTCTTTTCATTAAATTCTGTGCCCCTTCTTCTCCAAACATAGCTTTGCTCATTCCGGCCAAAAAGTTCAATTTTAACCTCATCGGTCCACAGAACTTGTTTCCAAAATGCATCAGGCTTGTCTATATGTTCATTTGCAAAGTTCAAACGATGATTTTTGTGGTGAGGACGTAGAAGAGGTTTTCTTCTGATGACTCTTCCATGAAGACCATATTTGTACACGTATCTCTTTATAGTGGAATAGTGTACCACAACTCCAGTGTCTGCCAGATCTTTCTGGAGGGATCGTGCAGTCAAACGTGGGTTTTGAATTGTTTTTCTCACAATCCTGCGAGCTGTTCTCTCTGATATTTTTCTTGGTCTTCCAGATCTTGCTTTAACTTCCACTGTTCCTGATGACTGCCATTTCTTAATTACATTCCGAACAGAGGATATTGACATCTGAAAACGCTTTGCTATCTTCTTATAGCCTTCTCCAGCTTTGTGAGCGTCAACTATTTTCAGTTTCAGTTTTCTAGACAACTGCTTAGAAGAACCCATGGTGCTGATTGTTGGGGCAAGGTCAGATGAGTCTGGGCATTTAAAACCTTTGAGATTGACATCACCTGGTCTTCCCAGATGATGATTGAGAACAATCCATGACCACTGGCAGGTCTCAGCTTTGCAAAGGGGGCAGTGCATGCTATAAATTCTGCAGGGTGCCCAAACTTTTGCAGACACCATTTTTTTGTTTTCTGTTATTTTGAAAGTGTAAATGATGGAAATAAAATCTAACTTTTGTTGACATATTCTAAGAATGTCTAATCTGTAATTTGATGCCTTTTGGAGATTTTTCCATCTTTCCTTGGCTTCTTTATGCACATTAATACAAATTTTTAGCTGGGGTGCCCAAACTTTTGATTCCCACTGTATATTGTACATTCACATCAGTCCCTAACCCTCAAGGGGTGTACAATCTAAGGTCCCTAACTCACATTGAAACATACACATACTAGGGACAATTTCGACAGGAGCCAGTTCACCTACCAGCATGTCTTTGGAGTGTGGGAGGAAACTGGAGTACCCTTAGGAAACCCATGCAGGCACAGGGAGAACATGCAAACTCCAGGCAGGTGGTGCCTTGGCTGGGATTCGAACCACCAACCCGAGTACTGCCAGGCGGAAGTGCTAACCATTTAGCCACTGTGCATGTAGCAAGCCTGCCAAATACTGCACATTCATTTAAATGGGGAAGCATCGCAGTTGCCCCGCAACCACCACAGTTGCCCCGCAACCACATGCAGTTGTACGTTTGTTGGCAAAAATGGGGTTAAAACCTCCTGTGAGGAGGTGTCAAATCGTTTCCTCACTGCCTTTCAGTACCCTTTGCAGTTTGATCCGAATGCGGATTGGACTTCAAAGGAAAGGAAGGTTTAGACACACATCTAAATTTACCCTAACAGATCAGTCATCCGTTTAATTGGAAATTTGTAAATAAATATATTTTCAAAAAAAGAATGCTGACTGGATTTTATGATCTGTGATCATGATGAAAAACTGTAGATTTCTGAGACATTTATTAGATGAAGATGAATGTTTTTTGTAAACAGCTCTTCATGTCCCATACACCTAATCCGGATAGACATGTGGGTGTGTGGCTGTACCTGTTTGACATCTGATAAGATTCTGCATGCATATCTCCATAACAAACGGCCTAAACTAGCTTTTATTTAAAGTGCCTGCAAAGCTAATGGGGTGTGTGTGTTCCACTCAACCTGTTCTCACTGTTTTTATCATTTTTGAAAGTGACCTCCATTTTGTTACTAATGGCTATGATAATGGGGTTGTAGGGTTACCAAGTGTGTTATGTCCTCTCGGCTCAAAATCATTTAAAGCCAAGCGTGAAATGATTATCTGATTCAGCGCTGTCAGGTTGTTGTCCAGAATGCCAAGGTACTCTGGTTTTATGTATGGAGAGCTTGCCTCCTCAAGGTTCCTTTGTTGCAGTAACATACTTTTGGTAAAGCCACAGGTTTGCCTTGTAGCTGAAGTTTTGATATTGTCTTACTAGGAAAATTACCATGTTCTTTATTCAGCAGCCTTGTCCTCCCTACCACCTACAATTTGCTGCTCAGTGCCCAAATATTCAATCCCTTCTCTGATTACTGTGTCTAGGTAGGGAGAAATGTTTGACTTTCAGAAAGTTGAACCTTGATTTTTGAGGCAGTCTAGGGGGTGAAGGGAGCATAGGGAAAGAGAGGCTACTTTCACACTGAGGAGTTTTTCAAAGCGTTTTTGCGTTAAAAAAAAAAAAAGCGTCTGAAAATCTTGAGAAAAATGCTTCCCTATGTATGTGAATGTATATCTATGTATGTTTTCACACTGAGGCGTTGTGCTTGCGGGGCGGTGTAAAAACTCCTGATTGCAGCATCTTTGGGACATGTTTGGTGAGTTAAAAAAAAAAACGCCTCTTCCCATTGAAATCGATGGAAAGCGCTTCTGAGAAGCGTTTTTGGTGCAGTTTTTCAGTTGCGTGTCCTTTAAAAACGCTCAAAGCGCTGTAAAAACGCCTGTGCGTTTTTGCTGTGTTTTTGCATCAGATCAGTGGAAAAGTAGCTAAAGAATGCACATGGCTCCTACTCGGCAACAGCTTGTTACTTTGCCTGTTATAGTTTGCTTTATCACCAGCTGGTTCATCTTGGCAAAGCAGTGGAGGGTAGTGCTGTGTCATCTCAGTGCATGGCGGCATAACCTTCTTTACAGATTTCTCTAGGGTAAAGGCAGTGCAAGATAGACCCGCCTAACTGTGGTACAGGACAGAAGTACCGGAAATCAAGCTCTTATATTGTGAACAAATCAAAGTCCTAGCAAATTGTTTCCAACAGCAGTTACTGTGAATGGTGAGGGATCTGAAAGCAAAATATAAAGGCTGTCATTTTACAGATCTTTTGAAAATACTTTTTACCTGTAGCCACTGTATTCATTTAAATTTTTAGTGTAAGCTTTTATAAAATGTTTGTTTCTTCCATTAAGTGGTCCTGTAAAAGGGACCTTTACCAGTATACCTTGGATGGATACAGAGCAGTGCTTGGAGGAGTGCAGAGTCTATACTAAGCAGAAGGCATATGTGTTCAAGAAACCTACCAATTTTATGCACATTATTTTTAACAAACTGAAATTCATTGAAATCAGTAGTGTTCCCAAAAATGTGAGCAGGTAAAGGGTTACCTTGCTGGTTCACAGTAGATCCATACACTCCCTCGGTGGTTCACGGTAGATCCACACACTCCCTCGGTGGTTCACGGTAGATCCACACACTCCCTCGGTGGTTCACGGTAGATCCATACACTCCCTCGGTGGTTCACGGTAGATTTATACACTCCCTCGGTGGTTCACGGTAGATCCACACACTCCCTCGGTGGTTCACGGTAGATCCACACACTCCCTCGGTGGTTCACGGTAGGTCCACACACTCCCTCGGTGGTTCACGGTAGATCCACACACTCCCTCGGTGGTTCACGGTAGATCCACACACTCCCTCGGTGGTTCACGGTAGATCCACACACTCCCTCGGTGGTTCACGGTAGATCCACACACTCCCTCGGTGGTTCACGGTAGATCCACACACTCCCTCGGTGGTTCACGGTAGATTTATACACTCCCTCGGTGGATCACGGTAGATTTATACTCTCCCTCGGTGGATCACGGTAGCTTTATACACTCCCTCGGTGGTTTTACGGTAGATCCATGCACTTCCTGCATTAGGTTTCTTTTAGTCTAGGTTCACACCTATGCAGATCGCATTTGAGCTGTTTCTGCATTGTGTTTTTTTGTTGCATTTTTGCACTTGTGTTTTTGCTGCATTTTTGATGCGTGCCCCTTTTCTTTTTGTTTCTTTTTTTTTTTTTTTTTCCTTTTTTTTTTATTTTTTTTTTTTTGCTAGGCAGATTTAAAGCGCATCAAAAACATGGCAAAAATGCAGCAAAAACTCAATACATGCTCTTCTGCAGCATTTCCATTGAAGTCTATAGAACCAAAAACACAACTTTTTGCGTTCAAAAAAGTCCCTGACCCTTTCCAAAAAATGCATCGGGTGAAAACACTCAGATGTGAACATGTCCCATAGGAAATCATGTTAAATGGACTGTACTGCATTTCTGCAAAACTATGCAAAAAACGCTTAGGTGTGATCCTAGGTTAACACTGATCCGTTTTTCTTCTGCTTTTGCATGTGACCATGTATTCCTATGGAATTATTTACACTGTTCTGTTGCAGGTCCGGTTAATTTTTTAAAAATCCTGCTTGCTGCATTTTTGGTGCAGTAAAAAAAAACCACACCTCCCCATTCAAATCAATAGAAAACCAACACAAACGCACCCATGTTGCGCTTTTGGTGCAGTTTTTAGTCACATATCCTGTAAAAAACATGGCAAAAAAGCACATGCCTTTTCGTGGCTGATCAGTGTGAAAGTAGCCTTAGTCAACTATAGTATTTTTATAATTGGTGCTTCCCCAACACCTCCCGGGGCTTTTAAATCTCCATGGAGTTGATATATTACCAATTCATTCACATACAGTTGTGCTCAAAAGTTTTCTCCCTGGCAGAAATTGTGAAATTTTGGCATTGATATTGAAAATATGACTGATCATGCCAAAAAATGCTCTTTTATTGAAGGATGATGATCATATGAAGCCATTTATTATCAAATAGTTGTTTGGCTCCTTTTTAACCAATTCAATACCGTGCAATTTTACACCTTCCTGCCCAGGCCATTTTTCACGTTTCAGCGCTCTCACACTTTGAATGACAATTGCGCGGTCATACAACATTGTACCCAAACTAAAATTTTATCATTTTCTTCACACAACTAGAGCTTTCTTTTGGTGGCATTTAATCACCGCTGGGGTTTTTATTTTTTGCTAAATTAGCAAAAAAAGACTGAAAATTTTGAAAAACAACACGTTTTTCTTTGTTTCTGTTATAAAAGTTTACAAATAAATAATTGTTCTTCATAAATTTAGGCCGAGATGTATTCTGCTACATGTCTTTGGTGAAAATAACCCAAATTAGGATGTATTTTTTAGTTTGTAGGAAAGTTATAGAGTTCACAAACTTTGGTATATATCTGAATATTGATCAATCCTGAAGTACTGACAGCCAATCTAATTTCTTGAGGTCCAAGAATGTCAGAACAGTACAGATATCCCACAAATTACCCCTTTTTGCAGAGTAGACAGTCCGACGTACTTCATAAGAGGCATGGCGAGTTTTTTGAAGTTGTATTTTTTTTGTCATTTTTCGGAAAATGAAAAAATTAAAAAAATTATTTTCACTATTTTTTTTTTTTTTTTACATTCTGTCACCAGTGCAGTACAGCGTCATCATATAACTGGCATGGTGGTGAACAGGGACACTGACTGGTGACAGTATGAAAAAAAAAAAATATATATATATATATTTTTTTTAATTTTTTATTACATTTGTTTTTATTTTTTTTTAAGATTTTTTTTCATATTTTACTATGACCAAAGTAGTACAATGTTACCATAGTAACATTGTACTACTTTGGGGAAGTGATCAGTATTTTTTTTTTTTTTTTACACAATTTGCTTATAGCAAAGAATTACTTTGCTATAAGCAAGCATTTACCTGAATGAAATCGATTCATTCAGGTTTTTTTTTTTTTTTTTGTGCTTAGCTGAGATTTGGTCACAGCTAATCACATGACATGTGCATGTGATTAGCTGTGACCATTCACAGCTAGGCACTAGTATACAATGGATGGCATGAATGAAGCCATCCATTGTATACAACTGTCATGTGACCTGCTGTGATTGGTCACAGCAGGTCACATGGTACCAGCAACGGGGGCTGGTACTCAGATCTGTCATTCGCCGTGTCCGAGGTACACGGCCGGTGACAGATCGCGCCGCTGCACGGCTCTGCATTAGCGCAAACTGCGCATGTGCGGGAGCACGGCAAATGGCGTGCACCCGGAATGCCGAAGCACTTTTGAAGCCGCCAAACGGCCATTGGCCGGGCGGCTAATGGTTAAATCATAATGATAACAGAATCACCCAAATGGCCATGATCAAAAGTTTAGATACCCTGGAATGTTTGGCGTTGGTACAGACACACAAGGTGACACACACGGGTTAAAATGCCAATTAGAGGTTAATGTCCCACATCTGTGGCTTTTTAAACTGCAATTAGTGTCAGTGTATAAATAGTCAATGAGTTTGTTAGCTCTTACGTGAAAGCATTGACTAGGCTGGATACTGAGCCATGGGGATCAGAAAAGAACTGTCAAAAGTCCTGCGTAACAAGGTAATGGAACTTTATAAGGATGGAAAATCCTTAGGACATAATCAGTCATATTTTCAATATCAAAACAACTATTTGATAATAAATGGCTTCATATGATCATCATCCTTCAATAAAAGAGCATTTTTTGGCATGATCAATCATATTTTCAATATCAATGCCAAAATTTCGCAATATCGGCCAGGGTATAAAAACTTTTGAGCACAACTGTATACTGAAATTTAAAAGCATTTTTAAAGCTGTAAAAATCCTTTTAGCACAACTTTTGTCTCTAGCATAGCCAACTTGTATATCGACACTTCAGTCTTCCTGAGATCATGCTGATATTTGTCTTTTTATTCTCTGCTGAGTAATGCTGCCATACTAAAATCACATCTTTCTCAATGAGATTCACCAGAAAACCATGTGGGATGGAGTGTGATTTCCTTCCTTCTTTTTCTAAGAAAGCTGTAGCATGACTCAGTAGTTCTTGTAAAACTGTTTACGTGAGCATCCTTAGAAACAGCAAACTCATTATTGCCATAGAATGGGGGTGGAATACATGAAATCAAAACCATTTTTAGTTTGGGCAAACACAAGGTATGATGCAAAGCCTGAATATTGATTTTATTTAGCAGCATGATAAATGTGTACCGGTATATATTGTGTGCTTTTTGTGCCAATTCACCCCCAAGCTGAATACTATTGCTTATGCTGCTTGAGCTTACTTTGTGCTGCACTGACCTGACCTAAGGGCCCTTTCACACTATGTGCAGCGATAAACCGTGTATAAACGGCAGTCATCTTAAGGGTTGCTTCACACCAGATGCAGTCTGCCTCAAAAACACATGGGGCAATAGGTTGTGTTGGTTCCAATGGCATACTGTACACCAGTGCAGTCAGTTCCACTGCAGGAGAAAAAAGTAGAACACGCAGCATTTTCTCTGCACAGAACTGTATTGGAACGTGGAAAAAAATCACATAAAAAAAACCGCACTGGAATGCACCTAAAATGCAGCAAAAACGCCCTGGAATGCACGTCCCTATTTAAGATGAAGAAAAGGGGGGGAAATGCATGTAACGCATCAAAAACGCACTGCAACACATCATGAATGAAACTTGCATGCAGAAATGCAACCGGAATGCATCCGGATTCTGTTTCTGTGGTGTAAACCCAGCCCTAAGGGTACAAAGAAGTGAATTGTTTTTTGTGTCCCCTGTTCACACCACAACGCTGGCGTGATGTGCATTGCTGTGCAGAAAAATGCAGGCACTCCGCATTTTTACACAGCACATTGAATGGCTTTGCATGTTGCTACACTGCCACACAACACACCTGCAGACACATGGATGAAGTGCACTTCATATAAAGTTTAAGGGGCCAGTTCACACCATGCCTACATCTGAATCGCATAGGAATGCTCTGTGTACAATTCATATGTTCCTGTACAATTCATATGCTGTTCAGTGCAGTGCGATTTCATTTTGAATAGGCTAAAATCACACTGCTCCAGACCAAAAGTACTTTTTAAAACGCACTGCAACCAGATCATATGGTACAAAAGGACCATGGGATCTGGTGCAGGCAAACGCATTGCGTTTGCAGCCTGTGTTAGGGGTGTTAACTTTTTATTAACATCCGCTGCAGATTGCAAATGTAGAGCATCAGAGGAATGTGCAGAGCATTCTGTGCGATTCAGATGCATGCCTGGTGTGAACCGACCCTTAAAAAAAGCTGAAACCCAACATTGCACTAGCTCCATCACTGCAGGCTCCATCACTGCAGGTAAACGCCACCTGTCTGCTCGCTAAAACAGAACACTTAGTGTGCAGGCAATGTGAAGGAATCCTTAATATTGCGTTTTATTGATTTTCTCCCTTAGTGTCCATGCAAACATAGACTGTAATCAACATTTTTTGGCTGGAAAAAAAACGCAAAACTAGTGCGGTAAAATGTTGCAAACTGTCGTTTTTGGATTTTTTTTTACCAAAAAAAGGTTTTTGGTTTTTTTTGATAAAAAAAAAGGCTAAAAGACGTGGGAAAATGCCGCTGAACGCTAATACAAAAAACACTAACGTGACTTGACACAGCTAACGTTACCAGTGTTGGCAAAACGTGAAGTGTGCATGAGGGCTTACTGCAAAGGTCCACTGACTACTCGTTGCTTCTGCTGGACCTCTCTTGGTAGGAAAGCATTGGAAAGATGTCCAAAAAGTCACTAGAAATCAGTAACTCAGGTAACTTTGGAATCCAGGTCTCTGCAGTTTTAAACCTGTAAAATAACCGTATGTTGGGGATAGATTAGACGGGTTCAAGACAGCAAAGAATAAACATGTCCCTAGTTTCCTTAGAGCTTAA
The DNA here is from genome assembly GCF_062004578.1 of Staurois parvus. Taxonomy (NCBI): domain Eukaryota; kingdom Metazoa; phylum Chordata; class Amphibia; order Anura; family Ranidae; genus Staurois; species Staurois parvus. Next base: position 4,007,541 of record NW_028317968.1, on the reverse strand, counting down.
TTTGCTTATCAGCATGTAGGCGATGAATGAAACTCATTATCTTCCCATGTTGTAAGCCACTTTTATTCAAGTTGCTTAACTATGCACTATGCAGTGGCAAATGACAGTGCTATAATATGTCCTTGTTAGAATCCAACTGGAGATTGTGGCTTTTTTTTTTTTTTTTTTACCCCTCACTAGAACTGCACTATGACCTTTGTCCCAGAAAATGACTCCATGTATTACTTTTTTTTTTTTGATAAATATCAAGGTAACCTTGAACTTGGACATACTCTGCATGTGTCATGATTTACAGTACAGTTTTACAGTTTACCATGTAGCTTTCATATATCCTGGGTACTACCGTACCATCATCCTTGGGTTTGAAATGAGATCTGTAAAATGTATGGTTTTATTTTGTCATCTGTTTCTTTAGCAGAGCACAAGATCATTCGCATTAGCAAAAAAAAGATTCTGTGGTTCCAATAGATTGTAAACCCCTGATTTTTTTTTTTTGTTGTTTTTTGAATTGCAAGATGGATGCCATAGCCACTACAGTTGTGCCCAGCTACACTGTTTAACTTGGAAAAATATTAAAGTGAAGCTAAACAATATCCTTCTCCTAACATAATTATATACACATCCACTCCTTAATGGCCCTGTAATCTGTTTATCATGAAATTGTTTACTGTGTTTTTTCTGCCTCCTTGTAACGTCCACCTAATCCCCTCTTTTCCCCTTCACTTCCATTTGTTTGAAACGAGCAGTGCACTTTAGTTGCAGTCATGTGTACAACCTCTGCACACTACAAATCCTATAGCCGCTAGTCCATCTTGAAAATGAGCAAGAGAGGGTGCCGACTTTGTATGTAGTGAGACCATGGAGAAAAGACATGGCCACTTACTAACAGGAACTCAGATCACAGCGACAAACAAATAGGAATTTGGTGGAGGCTGAGAGCAATAGAAACTAGTTTTTTGAGTTGAGGATATGTATTTGAAATTTTTTTTTGGCGGGGAACCAGAGTTTTTAGTGCCACTTGAATGGCAATGTGATGTATGATAAATATGTATAATGTATGGGAAGTCACTTTGAATACAAGTTTTTGCTGTCTTACTATGCATAAAACAAAATGTACTGCACTGCAAAATTCTAAAATAACGCTATGGGAAAAATAAGGCATGAATGTAAATCTATTATCAAAAAAAAGTCAAGCAAATAAAAAGAATCGTGCATACTTTAACCACTTGAGCCCCAGAGGATTTACCCCCCTTAATGACCAGGCCTTTTTTTGCTGTTTGGCGCTGCACTAATTCAAATGATAATTGCGCGGTCATGCAATGCTATACCCAAACACAATTTACGTCCTTTTTTTCACACAAATAGAGCTTTCTTTTGGTGGTATTTGATCACCTGTGCGCTTTTTATTTTTTGCGCTATAAACAAAAAAACCACGAAAATTCTGAAAAAAACCAGTATTTTCTACTTTCAGCTATAAAAAATATATCGTAAACTCAAAGTTAGTCATAAATTTAAGCCAAAATGTATTCTGCTACATGTTTTTGGTAAAAAAAAATCCCAATAAGTGTATATTGATTGCTTTGTGTGAAAGTTATAGCGTCTACAAACTATCGTATAGATGCTGTAATTTATGCCTTTTTTTGCTATACAGCGCTGCACTAATTCAAATGATAATTGCACGGTCATGCAATGCTGTACCCAAACGAAATTTACGTCCTTTTTTTCACACAAATAGATTTCTTTTGGTGGTATTTGATCACCTGTGCGCTTTTTATTTTTTGCGCTATAAACAAAAAAAACACAAAAATTTTGAAAAAAAACAATATTTTCTACTTTCAGCTATACAAAATATATCGTAAACTCAAAGTTAGTCATAAATTTAAGCCAAAATGTATTCTGCTACATGTTTTTGGTAAAAAAAATCCCGTGCATTAGCGGGCAAACTGGCGCTATCTAGGAGGGGCGCTAACACTATCGGAAGTCACCAGTGACACTAATACAGTGATCAGTAAAAATCTGTTCACTGTAATCAATGACACTGGTGACAGGGCAGTGAAGGGGTTAACTGGGGGTGGGCGATCAAGGGGTTAAATGGGATTTCTGGTGCACTAGCGGGCAAACTGGCGCTATCTGGGAGGGGCGCTAACACTATCGGAAGTCGCCAGCGACACTGATACAGTGATCAGTAAAAATCGGTTCACTGATCAGTGACACTGGTGACAGGGCAGTGAAGGGGTTAACTGGGGGGGGGCGATCAAGGGGTTAAACGGGATTACTGGTGTACTGGCGGGCAATCTGGCGCTATCTGGGAGGGGCGCTAACTCTATCGGAAGTTGCCAGCAACACTGATACAGTGATCAGTAAAAATTGGTTCACTGATCAGTGACACTGGTGACAGGGCAGTGCAGGGGTTAACTGGGGGGGGGGGGCGATCAAGGGATTAAACGGGATTACTGGTGTACTGGCGGGCAAACTGGCGCTATCTGGGAGGGGCGCTAACTCTATCGGAAGTCGCCAGCGACACTGATACAGTGATCAGTAAAAATTGGTTCACTGATCAGTGACACTGGGTGACAGGGCAGTGAAGGGTTTAACTGGGGGGGGGGGGCGATCAAGGGGTTAAACGGGATTACTGGTGTACTGGCGGGCAATCTGGCGCTATCTGGGAGGGGCGCTAACTCTATCGGAAGTCGCCAGCGACACTGATACAGTGATCAGTAAAAATTGGTTCACTGATCAGTGACACTGGGTGACAGGCAGTGAAGGGTTTAACTGGAGGGGGGGGGCGATCAAGGGGTTAAACGGGATTACTGGTGTACTGGCGGGCAATCTGGCGCTATCTGGGAGGGGCGCTAACTCTATCGGAAGTCGCCAGCGACACTGATCAGTAAAAATTGCTTCACTGATCAGTAACACTGGTGACAGGGCAGTGAAGGGTTAACTGGAGGGGGGGGGGCGATCAGGGGGTTAAATGTGTCCTAGAGTGTTCTAACTGTAGTGTAGTGCTTGTGTACTCACTTTTTGGATGTCTTCTTCTCTGTCTGGAACGGAATGTGTCCAGGCAGAGAAGAATGACATCATATCCTGCCCTGTGTATGTCAACACAGGACAGGATAGGACAGGGACCGATCATGTGATTTCAGCCAGAAATCACTGGCTGAAATCTAAGGATTGATCCTTCCTGGATCAAATAGTGTCACCCGCGGGTCGGCGGGAGCGCGCGCGCCCCCTGCCGGCGAAAGTGTCGGGAGCGCGGAACCCGTTTTTTAAACGTGGTTTTGCGCTCCACTGCCGCCCTGCACACGTATATACACAGTGGCAGGGCGGCAAGCGGTTAAAGTGATTATAAAGGCAGAATTTTTTTTTTCCTTAAAAAAAAACAAACAAACGTCTACACGTACCTGCTGTGTGCAGTGGTTTTGCATAGAGCAGCCCTGATCCTCCTCTTCTCGGGCCCCCCACAGGCTCTCCTGGTTCTACCCTCCTGTCGGGTGCCCCTACAGCAAGCAGCTTGCTATGGGGGCGCCTGCTGCTATGTGTCTATTCACACACAGAGCTATGGCTCGGCCCCACCCTCTCTCTCTGTGTTCCTTAGCTCACTGGCTGTGATTGACAGCAGCAGGAGCCAGTGAGAAGAGGGAGTCCCGGGATAGCCAGGACTCCAGAGCCCATCGCTGGATCAAGAGTGGCCTAGGTGAGTATTATAGGGGGCTGGGGGTTGCTGAACACAGAAGGTTTTTTACCTTCATGCATAGAATGCAAGAAGGTAACATAACCTTAAGCCTTTACAACCACTTTTGGACTTTATTCAGTTTTTATGTCATAAGTTTACATTACAAGTCCATTGAAGTGGTAGTCTTTCTTAAATTGCACTCCAAATAATGTGAGATGGTGTTCCATAACACCATCACCATCCAGAACCATGACAAAGTCAACCCATGATGTAATGCATATGGTGGAGCATAAAAAGCTCTCAGTGAAACTATGGAGAGAGTGCACTCCAGAAGCAGGGGATAGAAATATCATGCAGATGAGCCATCTGTACAAGTTTTAGGCCTCGTTCACGCCATATGTGCAGAAAAACTGATGGAAAATGACATGCAGACTTCACTTGCGGAGACATCAGTTTTCATGCACGTTTCAGTGAGTGTTATACAGATTCCTGCACATAAAAAATCTGCATGTGATACTAGTGTTGTGGTATGCACAGGGCACTTGGAGAACAATTGGTTTTGTTGTGCCCTTGCAGAACATATATAGAAAAACTGATGTCTCTGCTAGGGGTGCCCTGAAATTTCAATGGCCAAAATGTTTCGTCCAAAAACACCCCTATTGGCTGTTGGCCGAAATGAAAATAAGCACTGATGCAGATAGCGAAAATAACCCTGCCCCCTCACCGCTGCCCACCCTCCCTTCCGCCGCTCGGTTGTCTTCAGCCTTACCTGAGAAACCACCGAACGATCCTGACTCTGGGCATAGAGATAAGTGGAAGAAAGATGACTTCCACTCATCTCTATGCCTGTAGAGGACCGATGTCTTGTAAACAAGGCCTTTTTTTTTTTTTTAAAGCACTAGATCAATGGTTTTCTCTTTGGATCTAATGCTTTAAAGTGTAGATGAGAGATGTGGGGTCTTATTGACCCCATATCTTTCCATAAAGGGGACCTGTCACTACTTCTTTCTATCGCAAAGGCTGCGTGCATTCCTTGTGATCGGAATAAAAATTATTGCAATTTTTTTTGTAAAGGGACCGTGTAAAAAGAAAAAAAAAGTTTAAAGTTCCTCCGTCCACCTGTGCTCGCACGTAGTGGTGAACGAATACGTAGGTCACGCCCACATATGTAAACTGTGTTCAAACGAGACATGTGAGGTATCGCCATGACTTCAGAACAAAAGAAACTAGAAAAGCTAGAATTTCTAGGGAAATTGTGTGAAGTGTAGTAGCCTCCACCAGTAGTCTACAACTGGAGTGGGCAGCTCCCACTCTAGTTTTGAACATTCCACCATTCATTCCTATGACACCAATTTCACCACAAAAACGCAGATATTTCATGAACCATTCGGCGAAACGTTCCACAAAGTAATAGCACACCAATCAGGAACAATCCGCACGTATCGGTATATTACTGTCTATGTAGTGTAAAAACTGTGGAAGGAGTTAGGGTGGTAAATTTGGCTATAATAAGAATATATATGTGGGATAACATTAAGTGGTCTTGCCATGCAAGAACACTTAATCATTCTCGCACTAGACCTCCTCCGTAACTTTACACTGGTAACCTGTAGAAATTTTTAAAGCATCACCCATGGAGATTTAAGTACCGTAGTTTGACGGCATTCCAAGAGCTTGCACAATTTTAAAGCATGACATGTTTGGTATCTATTTACTCGGCATAACATCATCTTTCATATTTTACAAAAAATGGGGCATATACTGTGGCGTTTTTTAAATCATTAAAGCGTATTTTTAAAAAGAAAAAAAATTTTTTTTAAAAACTGTCCATTTCGGTTTTCGGCCAAGTGCATGATGAATTTTTGGTTTCGGCACCAGAATTTTCATTTCGCTGCACTACTAGTCTCTGCACCATGGTGTGAATGAGGCCTAAATGTGAGTGTGTTGTTAATTAGGATAAAAGTTTTTTTAAAACTGAGAGCACTGTGTCTTTCAGTTTTCTCTCTTGAGCATATTATCTGGATGTGTACTTACGCTATCACAACAACATTGAAAGTGAGCCTGTTTGCCAATTTGCAGGTAATCCAGCTGTCTTGAAGGGAACCCCCTCTACAGACTTTTTATAACTCGTAGGGCCAGAGACCTTTAACCCTGGTTCACATATATACGGCCGTGCGGGCCGCGTTTTGCCCAGGCACGAGAGCCCATTCATTTGAATGGACTCCCATGCCTGTGACACGCAGGGAAGAAGTCCCTGCACTTCTTTTGAAAACGCAGCCCACATGGGAACCTCAGTTCCCAGTACTGTTGCGTTTTCCAGTGCAGGCGGCATGCCATGAAAACTAATGGCACCCGCCCGCGGGTCCGCATTTCTCTGTGTGGGTGGTGCGGCCGCAGGGATTTTCATGCGGATCCACACCGGCACCACCTGCACAGATGTGAACCTAGGGTTAAGGTCCAAGATGAGTGTGTCCATGGGAGACAGTGATTGTGTTTATAGATCGTTTATTGCTGGGGTGAGCACAACAGTATTTTTAAGATACCTTGCTGTACAAATTTAGGACTAATATGTGTTTTTGGGGGGTTATTGAAAGCATAGAATAATTCTGCACCAACTTGAAGCTGATGCTTTCAGTCCAGACTGCGGGGCAAAGTGCTGTAGTTTTAAAGCAGACAAGGAAAGTCTTGGTGTTCCTAGGTACCGGTACCTGTATGTGTTTGCTTCTTCCCACCCTCAGATTCTGATACAAGACAATCTTTAGTGTTCACTATAAAGTAACACAAGAATGTAAGTTACCTTAATGAGGTAATAAGATCCTTGAATGACTCCACTGTACAGGCGATACTGACTTTGTATGTGCCAGACAAAAACCTGCTGTAAACTCTAGACTAGTGCAGTGTCTCTTTCTATTTTCCACATTTACTGAAAGTTGACCAGACTTCTCTTTTTTTGATCTCTTATCCATCCTCTTCAAAGGTTGTAAGTGTCACGGTTAAACAGTATGTTCAATGTGTGTTTGTGTTTTTTTTTTTTTTTTTTTTTCCTTGAGTTGCATCACAGTGCAAGGGCAATGTCATCAATGCCTGTATGCATGCAAAGATGTACAAATGCTCTGATTTAAATCTGTGTCTGTACCTCTTGACCCCCTAAGCCAAGATTGTTATATTTGTTTACTGACTTATTTTTTTTTTCCTTCTTTCAGTGTCCAAAATAAATATGGGTGATTCCTGTGCTAACCAAGACACGTGCCATGCAGAGGAGGGGACAGGCTCTGCTGAGGAAACCATGTTTAGTATGGCAGATCTTTTTCTTTTCTCACTTATTGTTGGCTTGTTGACCTACTGGTTCTTCTTCCGCAAGAAGAAAGAGGAGACTGTTGAATTCACCAAAATTCAACCTACAGTGTAAGTGTTTTTATAATTAATTGTGCTTGGCAATGTAAGTTAGTGACTACAAATATATTACTAGGCAAAGAAAGTACCTTTCTTTTAGAATTTAAGCTTCTTAGGGTAAAGACAAAAAAAAATCTGAGTTATTATAAGCATCACAACACTCTCTAGTCCCACTGAAATTGTTTCTATTGCTAATTTAGAGCTCTTTCACACCTACATAGTGATCAGCAAAATAAGGTTCACTGGGAGTTTAGTAAACCTAGCGGTAAGTTTACAAACCTCATACTCATGTGTTTACCCCATTGAAGTCTGTGGAAGCAGGTGTGTGTGTGTGTGTGTGTGTGTGTGTGTGTGTGTGTGTGTGTGTGTGTGTGTGTGTGTGTGTGTGTGTGTGTGTGTGTGTGGTCTTTTCAAGTCTAATTTTCACTCTTTTTAGTTAATAGAAGGCTGCATGTGACATTATGAGCAGTACAATTTAATGTTTTAAAAGTGAATGGTTTGTTTACAGATGGCAACCGAGGATCTGTCATTTAACTGTAGCTTTACATCCTCTAAATGACAGATTTCAGGCCAGTTTCTGCTTGTAAACAAACTAGTCTAGAACCTGTTCTTTGGTGACTACAGCGCTAAGTGGTACCATTGTAAAGTGACAGATCCTCAGCTGATGTTTGTTTACAAACATCACACAGGGATGTGGGTGAGCGAACTGGCCCAACATGAAAGCAAAACTGCATTTATTCATGGCTTTTATATTTTGCGTTTACCATTTATTTCAATGGGACTCCTTAAAGTGGTACTAAAATACCACTTTAATGTAGAGTCATGGCCAAACATATTGGCACCCCTGCATTTCTGTCAGATAATACACCACTTCGCCCAGAAAGTTGTTGCAATTACAAAAGTTTAGGCATTCTCATGTCTGTTTCTTTTGTTTTGTATTGGTATGACACAAAAAAAGTGGAGAAACAAAAAGCCAAATCTGACACATTGCACGCAAAACTCTTAACAATGGACTGGACAAAATTATTGGCACCTTCTTAAAATTGTAAGGAGTAATAGGCAGCGAAGGGCAGGCTGATGAAATCACATTTTCCACCTCAGCCATTCAAAGAAAGCTTTATATTCATTCACAGAATACAAAGCTGCCTATGAATGGCTGAGCACTGCTAAGACCGGGGCTATATTGTTCTGGGTGTGAGAAGGGAAGTCTCTGTCTCACAGCCAAAAGCCAACGCTGTGTACTGTATGTAACTGAAGCTACAGAGTTCATGCAGTGCATGGAGCTAGTGCAGAACTTGGTGAAGAAAACGGTGTATTTGGAGCAGCTTGGTCCAAAAGAACAATTTTAAAGTCACAGAAAAATTGGAGATAAGCTTTAACTCCAGCATTTACCAACTGAGATATAACCCCTACTAACTGGCCCTTACTGGAAGATCCTGCTGTTCATTTTATTTTGTTTTCATCCTATTTAGCTTGCATTTGTTATCAAGCATCAGTGCTCCTGTTAGTTAGGCTGTAAGATGCTAATAGGTGTAAATTCCCAAGTGTGTATTGGTGTTACATACTTTCACCAAAACCGAACTCTGCATGAAATCTGCTTTGATGTACTCCTCCTTTCCTCATGTAAATCCCCTTCCATACATCCAGTCAGAACATTGCCCTTCACTAGATAGTCCATTACCTTAAGTGGAATCATGTCTGTAAGATTAGTAGATTTTGAGGTGTAACTGAAACTATATGAAACTCTCACTAGTGTGGCAGGAACTAAACAGATCCTCTAGGTGTCCTCATAGCTTGAAAAGAAACTCGTACATGAAGCTTGAGTTCACAAAGTTGCAAAATATTTAGTAAAACTTTTTTTTTTTTTTAAACCATGACATAAATTACAATTTCAGTAAAAAAAATGTTGCTTTTCAGTAATTATACTGCAGCATACAAAATACTGACAATACAGTAATGTTTTATATTAAAGTGATTCTAAAAGTTAATTTTTTTTTTTTTTTTGTTAAATATCAAACATGTCTATACTTGCCTACTGTGTGTAGTGGTTTTGCACAGAGCAGCCTGGATCCTCCTGTTATCGAGTCCCCCACAGGCTCTCCTAGCCCCTCCATCCTGTTGGGTGCCCCCACAGCAAGCTGCTTGCACCCGCTGCTCCGTGTGTCCAGTCATACACAAAGACGCGGCTTGGCCCTGCCCCCCTCCTCATTGGCTGACTGGCTGTGATTGAAAGCAGCGGGAGCCAATGGCTCCCACTTGTTGTCTTAGCCAATGAGGAGGCAGAGACCCGTGACAGCTGAGGCTGTCATGCACATCACTGAATCTCATAGGGCTCAGGTAAGTATTGAGGAGGCTTGGGGCACTGCTGCACACAGAAGGTTTTTTTACTTTCATGCATAGAATGCATGAAGGAAAAAACCTTCAGCCTTTACAACCACTTTTAAGACAAGCTTCCATTAGATCTGTCTCTAAACAATGGGCCAGTTTACTGTCCTTTAGACCTTAGGGGGCTGGATGTTGGTGTCAGTTGGAGGAATGTTACCCCATTGTTTGTGTCGGTAGAAAGAATATTACTCCATTGTTGGTGTCGGTATTAAGAATAGCACCCCATCATTGCTGACAGTTGGAAGAATAGTACCCCATCATTGTCAGTGGAAGGAATAGTACCCCATCATTGGTGTCAGTGGGAGGAATGTTACCCCATTGTTTGTGTCAGTAGAAAGAATAGTACTCCATCGTTGGTGTTGGTATTAAAAATCGTACCGCATCGTTGACAGTAGGAAGAATCGTACCTCGTCAGTGGAAGGAATAGTACCCCATCATTGGTGTCAGTAGGAATGAATAGTGCACGATAGTTGGTGTTATCAGTGGGAATAGTGTAAAAAAAAAAAAAAAAAAAAAAAAATTCTAGTGTTAATATGTGGTTGCACCCCTTTTAGCACCTGATAGATAAATGCATGTACTAGCTATTGGCATTTGAGCACAGGTATATCTTGTTTGTTGTATTGTGGGTCAGTAGCCAGACATAGACCTGGTAGCTCTCCATCACTTTGTCTTTTCCCCTATGTTAGCATTGTGTCCACAGTAGCATTTGCATAGGCAGAGCAGAGTAGGGCTGGTCATAGAGGGATTACTTTGACTCAGTTGGCCAGATGTATTGCAATATGTGTGAACTAAATATCCCTATTTATTGCAAAGTCTGCTTGAAAGGGTATATACCAGTATGCAGAGGGTCCTTCAGAATTTCTAGCAGGAGGAATAGTGTCTCGTATCGGCCAGAGGAACAGTGCCCCAAGGGCCGGATAAAGGCAAGCCAACGGCCACGCATAACCATAGACCAGAGCAAATCTGTGACTAATTAAAATTAAAACAAAAGGCAGTGCTTATATACCCTCCAAACACAAAACATGTTGTCCACAACAGTGTAGGTTAAATCAGTCCAAAATTAATAACCTATGATTTCTAACGCCACCATTCCAGAATATGACCCCTTAGTGAAAAGGAAAGTCCTAATAGGTTGCCTCCCCCACCCAACATACATAAATCTCCATACATCCAACAGTGTGAAAATTCAGGTTCTACCTGCAGTGGTAAAATACAATTTGAGATAAAAACATTAGAACTTGGACATGGTTCTGTGAAACCAATGAGGGCTTTTCACAAGGCATATGCAGGACTACTTCAGCAACACGCACGTGAATTTTCAGACATCACTACACAGCTCCCAGATCTTTAGCACGAAGTACATATTAAGATAGTTCACTGACATGCACTAGGCTCTGTCTTTTCTTCCAAAGCTGTGCCTCTTAAGTTCCATGCGGAAAGTGAGAGCTCCACCATACCTATTAGGAGAAGGATAGAAGATGTTGTTCCTTTCTGTGGGAGGCAGATGAAATAGATTGCAGTGTGTCAAATATAATATAGCCAGCTATAAAGAGCACATTTATATATAAACAAAAAAATGCTGCATTCTAGTGCACCTTAATGTCTGCTTTACCATAGTTAAGGTGCCCAAAACATGTAGAACACTATCAAAAAGAGAGCATTAAGGCATGCTAAAGTGATGTACTTTAAAATGCTTCATGGTGCATGCACCCTCAGCGCTGTCTCAGTAGGTGCAACACTCACTATTCAACTGAATTTGACACTTTTGCACCACCATCATTCATTTTCCACATTGGTGTTTGTTAATGCAACTTTTGAAGGTGATGAAGTTTGTTTTTAGCATAGTGGAGTGCTGGCGTTTTCCCGCAAACACATTGCAGTTCTCGATAACAGGCAGACACTTTGACTTAGATAGTGAAGGTACTATTTATTGTGTCTGGGAGAATGCAAGGTTCTCTATATAGGCACCTCTACTGGACCCAAGCAATAGTTACATAGCTGTGAGATAGTCAAGGTATGCCCCTAACTCTGCAGCAATCCCTACCAGCGCCACCAGGCACAGGTCAAGAAGGGGGTATGGGCTGGGGATGAAGACCCACTCCATTCCAGTCAAGTATGAACTAACCTGAAGTAGCAAGCTGCAGGATAGTCAAGTTATTGAAACCTACCATAATGGTAACTAAAATTCTTAAATTACAATTTTCAAAAGAAAGTTAATTTGAAATTTTGACCCATGTATGGCTGACTCAAATAAATAGAAAAAGAGATGATTAATTAGTCACGCTGTCACTACTAGTCCTGTTCGCAGTGGGGTAAATTTTCACACAAAGTTGAAAACTTAAAATTGTGTAAAAGTGTATTGCAAACTATTTCTGATTGTGCCACTGGATGCTTGATATATACAATGTTGCAGAGTGGTGGAAATAAAGTCAAAATTGGAGATTTATATGCAGTTTCTAAGTTGCGTCCGTCCTCATCCATGAATAGTTTCCCTTTCCCTTTCTTTGTACCAAGTCTACCATCCTGCCATACACTCCTAGGTTCCCAATCTTCTATATACAGGTTTGCAAAGCTTGGTGCAAACCTTGTTCCCATGACAGTGTCTCAAATTATTCTATTAGCTACTGGATTGCTTTTATGTGCATTGGGAGGGGTCATTTTCCATTTCTCTCCCCCCCCCCCACTGCTATCCAGTCCCTCTCTGGGCTTTCCCAATCCACCTGAGAGCCCAGGACTCAAGTCGGTGATTCCACCACCTTACCATATTGGTGATTGGGAACTGAATTTTCCCTAATTTATTTTCTGTGGTATGAGAAAGCAGTATTTTGCTTCCAATTTCTGCAGAAAGTAAACAAGCCATTTTTGAATTGGAACGGCATCGGATTGCACCGATCCGGGTGTGATCTGATGCTTTTAAGGGCAAAGGAGACATCTGGGGTCTAATTAGACCCCAGATGTCTCAGTAAAATGTTCCTGTCACTGGATGTTTACATTCCTTGTGATAGCAATTAACCTCTTCCCTTCCGCCCATTATACATAGACGACAGATGGGAACATCATCCTGCATCAATGGCTCGTGTGCGGCTTACAGAGCGCACACCCTAGAGCCTGGCGACCAGTGTGTCGCCCGAAAACAGCGGATCACATTACCGCTGTGTTTGGGCGATCATGTGATGTTTTGCCATGTGACTGCTGTGACCAATCACAGCAGTCGCATAGTAAACAATGAAACTGAAAGTAAAGATATCTTCTCTCTACTTTCAGTGTGAGAGCAGGGAGAAGTGATCTTGCAGTGTGTGAGTGTACGGAAGCCTGTCAGGCTGCGCTTGTACAATCACACACTGCAGTGCAAGCCACCCCAGTGCCCCAGTTTAGTGCCCCATGTGTCCCTGATCACTGCCCCACAATGCCCATAATAAGTTATGCAGCCAGTCCCCATCACCTGTCCCAGTGCACACAAAACACCCCCATGCACCATACCACACCATACATGTCCTGATCACTGCCATACCAGCATCCTGATCACTGCCATACCCCATACCAGCGTCCTGATCACTGCCATACCCCATACCAATGTCCTGATCACTGCCTGTGACGGAGGGTAGGCAGGACAGAACACACAAAGCGGATGGCAAACACACAAAGCTTTATTGACACAAAATGACAGTCACTCAATGGAGGGATTGCAGGGAGGGTGACCTCGCCAGTAGGGGAATAGTAAGGAGAGTGCCAAAACACTTGTAGTCCAGCCCCAAGGGAAAGTTAAAGTCTGTGCAGACAGTTTGTAATCCAACAGTGAGGCAGAGGAACAGTTCAAGAACCGTTCAGGCAAACAGGGGAAGCATGTACTCACGGATCCAACAGGGTGCCCGGTCTCCCAGGGGGCAAGATAGTATGACACAGGTATCTGTTGGAGTCCGGAGTATGCGTGTGGTCTCTCCCTTAGCTGGGTCTCAGGCAGGCTGGCGTGTGTGATCTCCCCCCTTTGGCTGGGGGTCTCAGGCAGGCTGGCGTATACGGTCTCCCCCCTTTGGCTGGGGGTCTCAGGCAGGCTGGCGTGTGTGGGGTCCCCCCGTATCCTGGGGGTCTCTGGCGGAGTTAGCCACGAGGGTCCCTGCGCAGCTGGGATCCCTCAATGGCTGCACAGCAGAAAGACTGACCGGGGAGCCCGGCATCTGCCTCTTCAAATAGCCGAGGCAGGAGGAGAGACAGCAGGGGGCCGGTCATTCTGAAAGGGGGGAAGTGGCTAACGAAGTTTGGGCTAGAATACACAAAGGAATACACAAACCACAGAGGAAGTTGTCTAACAAAGTTTGGGTTGGAATGCATTATTTCAGGGGAGGAAAGGCATTAATTGAATTCGGAAACTAAAAGCAGGATGACAGCGAGGAATTACATTGATTGAATTTGGGAACATTTGGCAGGATGACAGGGGGGAAATGCATTGATTGAAGTTGGGAACATTTGGCACAAGAACGTAGGGAACATTTGGCACAAGAACGTAAGGAATTAATTAAGGATGTACTTTATTTGGGCACAAGGGATTAAGTATGGGATTAAGGAAGAAATTAATAATTGGGGCTGGCAGAGCACCTATATTGTGACACTGCCATACCCCATACCAGCACCCTGATCACTGCCATACCCCATCCCAGCACCCTGATCACTGCCATACCCCATCCCAGCACCCTGATCACTGCCATACCCCATACCAGCACCCTGATCACTGCTCTACCCCATACCAGCGTCCTGATCACCGCTGTACCCCATACCAGCGTCCTGATCACCGCTGTACCCCATACCAGCGTCCTGATCACCGCTGTACCCCATACCAGCGTCCTGATCACCGCTGTACCCCATACCAGCGTCCTGATCACCGCTGTACCCCATACCAGCGTCCTGATCACCGCTCTACCCCATACCAGCGTCCTGATCACCGCTCTACCCCATACCAGCGTCCTGATCACCGCTCTACCCCATACCAGCGTCCTGATCACCGCTCTACCCCATACCAGCGTCCTGATCACCGCTCTACCCCATACCAGCGTCCTGATCACCGCTCTACCCCATACCAGCGTCCTGATCACCGCTCTACCCCATACCAGCGTCCTGATCACCGCTCTACCCCATACCAGCGTCCTGATCACCGCCCTACCCCATACCAGCGTCCTGATCACCGCCCTACCCCATACCAGCGTCCTGATCACCGCCCTACCCCATACCAGCGTCCTGATGACCGCCATACCAGCGTCCTGATGACCGCCATACCAGCGTCCTGATGATCGCCATACCCCATACCAGCGTCCTGATGACCGCCATACCCCATACCAGCGTCCTGATGACCGCCATACCCCATACCAGCGTCCTGATGACCGCCATACCCCATACCAGCGTCCTGATGACCGCCATACCCCATACCAGCGTCCTGATGACCGCCATACCCCATACCAGCGTCCTGATGACCGCCATACCCCATAACAGCATTGTGGCTACTACCATACCAGTGTCCAGATCACCACCATACCTCATGCTGATGTCCTGATCATCACCATACCCCATACCAGCATCATGATCACTGCCGTATGCCATACCAGCATCTCAACTGATCAATTTTCAAATATATATCCCATAGTTGGTAGACTCTATAGCTTTCGCACAGATTAAATAAGATCGGCTACATTTTTGGGGTAATAATAACCCAAAACAGTTTAACACATTTTGGCCTAAATTTATGAAGAAAAGCTATGTATTTGCAAAATTTTATAACAAAAACCAAGCAAAAAATGAGTAATTGGCACTCAAAGTGTGATAGTGCTTAAAGCTGAAAATTGGTCTGGACTGGAAAGGGGTACAAGTGTCCGAACTTGAAGTGGTTAAAGTGATATAAAAAAAAAAATTAAAGAGATTATCTAAAATGTAATATATTTAAATAAAATAATAATAGAAAAAAAATTTAAAGCACCCCATCCCACCGTGCTCACATGTAAAGGTGAACACACAAGTCCGTCTCGTATCGGGATGTAAATGCCGCTCACACCACACATGTGAGGTATTGCCGCGGACATAAGAGCAGGAGCAATAATTCTAGCACCAGACATCCCATGTATCTCTAAACCGGTAACCTGTAAAGGCTTGTAAAGCATCGCTTATAGAGATTAAGTACCGTAGTTTGGTAAAATATTAAAGATTATGTTATGCCACTAACTGCAGTTGGGTATTATATTGTATTATGGTGTATTTATTTATTTTTAATTGCATTTGAAAAAACCACCGTTCAAATATCGTGCAACATAAAAAAATAGCAAAACCAAAAATTTTATTCTTTAGGTCCTCTGCTTTAAAAATAATAATGTTTGGGTGGTTTTACATAATTTCTTAGCAGAAAAACAATTTTTACATGTAAACAAAAAGTGTCAAAACAGGCCTGGTCCTCCAAGTGGCTTTAGTTCATCTCCAGCCAAGAAGCTTTTTTTTTTTTTTTTTTTTTTTTTTTCTTCTTGGAATAGGTTTTGGAATAGAATGGTAAAATCTGTAAGGTTCGCTTCACTTTAAGATGACTATCGGTCACAAATGCAAGAACCTAACTTTTAGTCTTGATTACCTGAAGACAGTAACTTGTCTGCTTAAATGTATGCTGATAATAAATGCTGCATATATAATTTTATAGCATGGTAGATCCCTGTAGTAAGATATGGTATCTTAGGCACTCAGAGATGGGGGTTGAGGAGGTTTAACCCATTCACTGCCACTTCCGTATGTCATATGGACCTGACAGCGGGATGTTTTACACACCTTCTGGGATTGTGTCAGGTGGAAGCATTCGGGCATCTGTGCTGCTGTTCGATTGCTTCCACACACTCCTGATAATGGAGCCCCCCGCCTTTTATCCCCGGCTTCACTTGCCCATCTGCTACTCCTCCCCTAGTTGTTGCTGACCCGGAAAGTGACAAATTTGACATCACTTTTGGGTCCCCATATCAGTTTCCCTGGCCAGTTTAGCCTGGAAAGAATGTAATGCAGTGTGATCTGCATTGCATTACATTCAGTGGAGCAGGAGACATCCAGGGTCTTTTAGACTAGCCTTGCTAAACCAGGGTGCCCAGGCACCCTGGGGTGCCTTGAGGTTTCTTCAGGGGTGCCTTGGCAAAATATCTAAAAATTGCCCAAAGCCTGCCTTTTCGTTACACAAAGTTCCGGGTTTTCATTGTTTCATTATGATCTTCTAGCTGCCAGCGTCCTGACAACCAATGGCATCATCACTTGATAAGGAAGATGTCAGTTGCCTGCACAGCATCCTAGTTTCACCCTCTCCTGCCCCTCTCCATCAGTGCTGGGGTCACATTAGCTCAGTGATGGAGAAAAACTGAGGGAGAAGAGAAATCTTGGAATACTAGTCAGTACCAGTGTGCAAAAGTGTGATTTGGAAGAATAAATCACTGCTAATGTTCGGTGTCCTACATGTGTGGATGTTTCTTTTGTTATATAAATTTATTAGACTAGTTTTTTCACATTTCAGAATGGGGTGCCTCAAGACTGTTCATAATTTTAAAGGGTGCCTCAGAACTGTCCATAATTTTAAAGGGTACCTTGACTGAAAAAAGGTTGAGAAACACTGTTTTAGACCCTGGATGTCTCATTAAAGAGACCCTGTCAAATCATCACAGGGGGACTTTTTGTCCCCTATGTGATAGGAAAAAAAAAAAGTTAAACAAGAAAAAACTTGAAATTGTAAAAAGTTAGTTACACCCAAGCACAAAACTAGGGGGGGCCCTTCGCATGATGTTGAATATTGCACCCTAAATATGAGTGTAACTTGGTCTTAAAGGTGGGGTTAGCCTTTAACGTCTAACTTTTAGCTATGAGTACCTTGGAGAAACTTGATAAAGTTTTGCACATGTCTAATAAGCAAGTCTGCGCAGCTTTTAAGAAATGTTTTTTGCATAAGCACAATTGTGACTTTTTTTTTTTTTAACCACTAGCATACTTGTATTACAGAGACACATGTCTGCAGATCTACTGTTGGCTTTCCTGCTGAGCAAAACTACAGCAATATGTTTGTTTAAGGGATTCCTTCTGGGTAAGGAGGCCCATCAGGGAAGGCACAAATGTGAACTTTTGAGCAGAATAGGATAACTGTCTAACAAAAGGGAACCTGTGTTATGGGATGTGGGAAATCCAAGATGGGTTTTAAGAATCAAGGTGCAATTTTCAGCTTTGTTCAGTTTCCCTATCTTGTCTCCTTAAATCAAGCTTTCTGTTTTGAGTTTTTTTTTTCCTTTTTATTAAAAACTGCAATGCATTGGAAAAAGCAATGGTTTACAGTAGAAAGTTTAAAGATAAATCTCCTTTTTTTTTTGAAATTCATAATTGCATTAGCTCGCTCGCCTATGAAAAATAGTTTTTTGCAGTGCCAAACTGGGACTACAGTGCTAACCAGGGATTATACGCACATCTCATATTTCTGTGTTTGTGGCCAAAGCTTTGGAGGAACAGCGAGACAGATCTGTCAATTCACTTAAAACAAATGGTGCAAATCATTTGCAGAGTTTTCTACATGTAAACTGGCCGCTTGAAGCTTACCTTGTGAACTGTGCAACAGTGGCTTTGCTTACCTCCAGTCTTGTACAAGCTATACATTACATGAAATGATTTGCAGAAGTTTTCAGTAAAACAAGCACCGCTATATGAATCAGTCCAGGGAATGTTTTATTCTTTGTTTGCAAGAACATGCTGATTTTAAGCTACATGGTTTAGTGCTCAGATCGAATTTGTTTGAAGGCTATGAGGTTGATTTACTAAAACTGAAGTTAGAAGCTTATAAATAAGTGGAAATACCATAAACAGCTCTTTCAAATGATACGCGATAATATCCCCAAAGATTATAAAAAATGTGTATAAATAAATATTCAAAAGACAAAGAACATATTAAATAGTATAAAATAATATAAACACTGCCACCAAAAAGTGCAAAAAGTGAAAAAATCCATCCATAATATAAAAATCAGTTCATAATAAAGTAAAGTCCAAAAACATTTTCAACACAACCCTGATTTCCATTGTGCTCAACACCCCATCAAAGTGCAAATTCACCAGATGGTGTTTAATCTGCATTAAATCAAATATCAATAGATGTGGAAATTCATCAAAACCAGATTGATGAGTGAATAATATCTGAATCAGATTGTTGATCCAACTCAGACTCCATCAAGGTAAGTACAATTCAATTCCATATGTGGGTAAATAAAGAACACTCACCATAATAACGTTTATAAAGATATTGTCATCAAAATTTCCCCCTTAAAATCAAACTCACATTGCATAAGATAAAAAACAGCGTAAGGGCGTGATCAGCAGTGACGTCACCACGTACGCCGTGACCACGTGGCTGGTCCATGCTACCGCAATCACGAGATCTGTTTTTCATAGCGGGTGGTGAGACGCACACTGTTATAGCTGGCGGTTGTCTGCAGCTATATCTACTATTGAATGCTGTTTTTTTATCTTATGCAATGTGAGTTTGATTCCAGGGGGGAATTTTGATCATTTTGATGATAAATGTTATTATGCCATGGCAAGTGTTCTTTATTTACCCACATATTGAATTGAATTGTACTTACCTTGATGGAGTCTGAGTTGGATCAACAATCTGATGAGTGAATATTATTATCTGAATCAATCTGGTTTTGATGAATTTCCACATCTATTGATCTCTGATTTAATGCTGAATAAACACCAGAATGTGTTGAGTTTGCAGTTTGATAGGGTGTTGAGCACAATGGAAATCATGGTTGCGGTGAAAATGTTTTGAAGAAAATGATTTTGGACTTAACTTTATTATGACCTGATTTTTATATTCTATTATGGATTGATTTTTTTTTTACCTTTTTGCACTTTTTGGTGGCAGTGTTTATATTATTTTATATTTATTTTATTTTGTTCTTTTGTGTTTTTGAATATTTATATTTGTATTTATTCATATATATTTATTTATACACATTTTAAATTTTTTATAATCTTTTGGGATATTATCGCTTATCATTTGAGAGCGCTGTTTATGGTATTTCCACTTATTTATGTTTTTTCATTTATTTAAAATAGCAGCTCTAGTCACAATTTTGAGTTTTCATATAATAATTTCACATTTTTGGCACGGTGATATAAGCTATTAATAATTTTTAGCTTATATATATAAATCTTGAAGTTAGAAGCTGATTGGCTGTCATGCACAGCTGCACCAGATGTTGCACTCTTCAGTTTGTTCAATTGGGCTTTGACAAAAAAAAAAATGGAAGCTGATTTGGTTTTCTATATAGAGCTGCAACAGATTTTGCACTCTCCAGTTTTAGTAAATAAGCCCCTATGTAATAAAAGCACCTTTGTGACCCAAAATACATTGATCAGTTGCATAGGTCCATTTTATCTCTGTAACCATCATTAACATTCACATGTCCTGTGAGTTAGTAAGAATGAGCATTGCCAGAATTTTATGCGGAGTAAAAATGCACAGATCACTTGCCATTAAAAAAAAAAAAAAGTTTGCATTTCCCCCACCTTCAGCCTAATGCCTGGATAGTTTATACTACATTACTGATATTGACATTACTTTATGCTGCATTTTGCAGCTTAAAGCGGTAGTAAATCACAGGAAAGTGAAAAAAAAAGTCCCCTGCAAGGTAATGTCATAATCTGCTAGTATGCAAAACGATGCCCTTCAGTGGCACACTGCCACCGATGCAGAGGCTTCCATCTTCACCCGGTCTTCCTTCTGGGTGACTGCACAGGAGTTCCAGGCCACAGCACAGAGCTCTGAACGAACGGCACGGGTATGCCGTTCCTTCAGAGAGCATGTCCCGGCTTTAGAAAACAGAGCGTATCTCCTTAACAGTGCACGTTTAGGAGATACTCATTTTACCTACAGGTAAGCTTTATTATAAAAACGAGTATACTACCACTTTAAACACTTGCCGACCGCAGATAGCCAAATGATGGCAACACTGCGGCCGGCCAGTTCTGGGAGGACGTCATATAACGTCCTCCCAGAACGCGCCCTCCTGTCCGACCCCAGGGGAGCACACCCAGTGATCTCCATGATCGCTGTCTCCTATGGACACAGCTCATCACGTGATGTGGTTAAAGGCCAATCACAGCGGCCTTTTACCACGTGATCAGCTGTGTCCAATGACACAGCAGATCACCGGTAAATGCAGTTGCTGGTTATCGGCTGCACTTTCCTCACGCTGTCACAGCTTGAGGAAAGTACTGCCGATACTCGGCAATTGTCAGAGGACAGATCGGCACCAATCATCAGGGCACTGATCATCCGTGCACTGATGATCAGTGCCACCCACCAGTGCCCAGCAGTGCTGCCAGTCAGTGCCCATCATTGTTGCATATCAGTGCCAGCTCGCCAGTGCCGACTATACCACCTCATCAGTGCCCATCAGTGTTGCCTATCAGTGCCGTCAGTGCAGCCTCATCAACGCACATCAGGGAATGAGAAAAATTACCTGTTTGCAAATATTTGTAACAGAAACAAAGAAAAACTTTTGCTCTTTTTTTGTTTATAGCGCAAAAGATAAAATGCCCAGCAGCAAGTACATACTACCAAAAGAAAGCTCTATTTGTCTGAAAAAAATGATACTAATTTCATATGGGTACAGTGTTGCATGACCGCGCAATTGTCATTCAAAGTGCTACAGCACTGAAAGCTGAAAATTGGCCTGGGCAGGAAGGGGTAAGAGTGCCCACTAGGCAAGTCGTTAAAGGAAATGTTAATGGCTATGGGTTTCTATTGTATTTTTCTAAAAAGAACACATCAAATGCCGTTTGCCATCAGACTCTTTCCGTCTTTCTTCAATAAGCAACTGATTTCCGCTAATCTTCAGAAGGCGAAATGTATTTGTTGAATCTTTTATATTAGCTGTGTCTAAAATTCTACACATTAGTCATATCAAATCAGAATTTTTATTCCCGAGTACACCTACACATACACAGCAATTCAGTCCTTTTGGAAGTGAAGTAAACTATTTTTCAGGGCAAAAGGTAAACCAGTCAGAGTTCTGCTTAGGCACAACATTTCTAGATGTCCCTACAGCAACGTTTTTCTGGTTAGTAGAACTCTGTAATCAAACACCTGTATGAGTAGGGCCAGTTTTATTGCCAAAAGCTATTCTACAACATAAATTACCAAATCCTTTCTAAGCTCAATAAAACAGGTATTTGACTGCAAAGCTAAACTTCAGTTGTTTTTGGACAGCACCTACTAGTCCAAGTTATTACCTGGTTTGCAACATGAGTCATTTTTGGCAAATACATAAGGTTCAAAATCCAAATGATGAATCTTCTGTTATAGAAATACAACTTTTTACATAATGTAAGAGCTGCTGGAGTAGATCATCAATTTATGACATGATGGATTGAACCCACATTGATCCTTGGATACTATTGCAGAATTTCACTTTTTGAGCTTGAAGGCAGGTTGTACATTATTAAACTTTTTTTTTTTTCTTAGAAAGGACGTTATTATAGAAAAAGAAAGCTAAAATGTTTAGCTCTATAGTGAACGTAATGATATTTAAACAAGAATTTGGACGAGTCCCTCCTACAGAAAGCACTTAATAATAATTGGGCCCTTAGGCTACTTCTCACACTTAACTCTCCCTTTTTATACCTTAATAAAGCGGAACTTCACTGTCTCAATCAACTTTGACTATTTTAATCCTTTAGCTGCTAGCCTAAGTAAATAGATAGGAAATTATATTTACTGGTTTTAAGATATATATATATATATATTTTTTTTTACACATTTCTTAAAGTGGTTCAGAAACAATCGAGTACTGTCCGTGATACTTTTTTTATTTGCACGAACATACGATTTTGAGGACAAGCTTTCGGGGTATGTCCCCTTGAAGAAGGGGACATACCCCGAAAGCTTGTTCTCAAAATTGTATGTTTGTGCAAATAAAAAAAGTATCATGGACAGTACTCGATTGTTTCTGTCGCAAATGCACTAATACAGCTACAATCACCTCAACCAAATTAAAGTGGTTCCAAAGGCAGAAAGTTTTTTTTACCGTCAAGCATTCTATACATGAAGGCTGAAAACCTTCTGGGTGCAGTGCCCACCCTTCTACTTACCTGAATTCAATCTCGATCCAGCAATGTGCATGAGAGCTATGGCCTTCTGTGGTCTTTCTCCTTGTTGGCTCACGCAATTACCCAATCACATCCAGTGAGGAGAGAGAGGTAGGGGTTGGGCCGAGCCATGCTCTGTGTATGTGAATGGACAATGTCCATTCACAGGAGTGCAGCTCGGGAGCAAGCCTGCATGCTACTGGGGGTATGTGGCCAGGAGAGGAGCCAGGATTTCCGGCGGGGACGAAAAAAGAAGAGGATCGGAGCTGCTCTGTGCAAAACTAATGCACAGAGCAGGTTAGTATAACATGTTTGTTTTTTGTTTTGTTTTTAAATTACAACCTTTAGATTAGAGACACTTGTGGGCTCCATACACTTTAGCATTTTTAAGCTCCTAGAAGCTGTTATTAGCATTTTTTTTACTGTTCCTAGAAGCTAAATAGTTTTCTCCTAAAGTAGTGTGCATGAACACATAGGATATTAGCGTTTTTTTTGAGCTTGCACATCGAAGAGCAGGAAAAAAAATGTTTTTGGAGCGTTTTTCCAGCAGAAAAAAAAGCTAAATGCTCCTAACAGCTTTTTTTTTTTTTTCTTTCTAGCTGTTTTTCTACATGTACTGTAAGAAAGCTAATAAAATGCTAATGCTCCTAAATGCTACTAAAATGCTATTACCAGCGGGTTTTTTTTCAGCATTTTTTTTTTTTTTTGCTTAAAAACCGATAGTGTGCATAGAACCTTAGGCTCCATGCACATTAGCTTTATTTGTTAAGCTTCTAGAAGCTGTTATTAGCATTTTGTTTTCTGCTCCAAGAAGCTATAGTGTTATCCTATGTGTCTATGCACACTACTTTAGGCTATTAGCACTTTTTAAGCTTCAGCGTCTAGGAGCAGAAAAAAATTGTTCCTAATTGCTGCTAAATGCTAATAAAATGCTCCTAACAGCTTTTTTTTTTCTAGATTTTTTTTTTTTTCCTACTATAAACTATATCCTACTATACGCTATTACCAGCATTTTTTTGTATTCACCATTTTTTCCAGCATGTATCCAAAGACTGTGCAACAAAATGACTTCTCGTTCGGCAGATAAAACGGAGACCTATACTGTATATATATATATATATATATATATATATATATATATATTTAGTGGCTTGTCTGGAGTTGTGCTTTAACTGTAAGCAGTTCCAGTTCTGGAAGCTGCTGCTAACTGAGGATTTCCTCCAACCAAAATGACATGCTAAGCTGCACAGTTGAGAAAGCTCTAGTAGGGAAATATGTAAACATTTGGAATGGGTGGAATGTTTTTAAGTTCCCGGTATTTTAGAACATGTTAGTTTAGTGCGTGTGTAATAATTGCAGCCCAGATGTGTCATAGTGAGTTGGTAAAAAGTAGTAAATTAGTATATGAGTGGGAGGCTAGAAGGGGATCCCGTCTGTGATGCACAGTTTCCTGGGAAACCTGATGGTGGCGGAAGGAAGGGGAGTGTGGGCTTACTTATTCTACACAGATAAAGAGCAAGAAGAGGAAGAAAGGAGGAGGGGAGGAGAGGGAGCTAAGAAGCAGTGGATCTTGGGATCTTTCATTCTCCCTTCCCATTATTTTTTTCATTCTTGCCAGATGTTAAGGATTCTTTTGTTTTTTTTTTTTGTTTTTTTTTTTTTCCTCTTTTACTTTTTCCCTTGTGCTACTTAAACGGCTTCTAAGAAGTCTTTTTCCAGAGGGATGCTTTGTAAAAAAGCTTTAGGAATTGGTTACCTAAATGACTGCAACAGTGTAAACTCTTTGTAGCAGTCTGATCATCATCTACACTGCGTATTTGACTATGGCTGGAGAATGAAAAGACATTTGGACCTTTGATTATTAGCAGCTAGGAATTTGTCTTTGGGGCATTTATAAACCCAGTGCTGTCTAAAACTCTGAAAACTCCTAAAGTAACACTGTAAAAAGATGGGATGCTTCAGCTCGGTTCCACAAGAAGATGTCAAAGTAGTTGGGTGAGTTTGGCTCTATGGTGTGTCTGTTCGTGCAATTTTTTGTAGTCAGAGCCCATATGTCTCTGTAGAGGGATTTGTGCAGATTGATGGAGTTGAGAAAGTTGGACTGAGCCAGACTTTCCTGGTTTTGTTTCCAGTGCTGTTTGAACTTTCTGCTCGTGAGAACACAAGTTTCATGTTTCCTCTCTCTCTCGGGGAGTGGAGCTCAGACTTGCTCAGTCTATTAGTGCCATGTTCAAGTTGAAGTAAATGCTGTCTTTTCTTAGGGTCTTTGTAAATGTAACTTTGTAATTCAGTACATGTGAGTGGTGTGTTTTTTTTTTTGTTTGTTTGTTTTTTCTGTGCTGCAAGACCAAAGTTTGTCTTGAATTGTTTCCGAAATACATTCTACTAGAAATGAGGAGCAGAAATGCTACAATAATCAGTAATCACAGTTCCCATCCTTCTTCTTTTTTTTTCTTTTTTTTTTTTTTTTTTTGAAAATTCTTTAAACTGCTTTTTTAGAGTACAAACATATACAAAAATAAGACGCATTAGTGGATGCCAGCAGATAAGACAATGAACCAGGTGCGGTCCAATTACATAGAGATTCAAATTGTCAGTTTCAAAAACAGCAAAGTAGAGCACACTGGTCCCAAAGGTAGTACAAACAGATCAGTCTATTGACATAAACAAATAGCAGTAGCATCCAAGACAGGGAAAAAGGTAGGGAGAAAGAAGAGAAAGGAAGGGGGGTGAAGAGAAGGAAGAAGAGAGGTGTAAAAGGAGAATGAGGAAGGTTCCCATCCTTTGTTATGGTAGCAATACAATAAACAAGATGTTTACATTCACTGATGTGCATTCAACCCCAACTCTATATGCTCTTCCTAAATCTGTGTAGGTCTAAAAGCGTTATGATGGATATACGTACACATAGGCTGCAGTGTTTTTTTGGGTGTTTTTTTTGTTTTTTGTTTTTTGGGCATGTGTCCTTATTCACATAAAATTACATGTGAGTTTCTATAGAATTGGTTACTGACAACTTTTGACAGTGTTTTTACCCTAAGCATTACTGTTTATTGGCTAAATTAAGACCTGTTTTCACCTTTTTTTCCTTTTTTTTTTTTTTTTTTTTTTTTTTGTTTTTACTGAAATACTAAAAATGCATGGCACAAAGTCTGGTGCAGCTCTGAATAGAAACCAGTCAGTTTCCAGTTTTATATATTTTATTTTTTTTTTGTCTAAGCTAAACAAGCTGAAGTTAAAAGCTGATTGGCTACCATGCACCAGATTTTGCACTCTCCATGGCCAATTCACACTGACTTGTGCTAAAATGTATGGAAAATGGATGTGCATTTTCATCCATTTTAGTTGCGCGCTGATGTCCACATACATTTTGTAGCAAATTTGCACAACGCAGGTGAACACAGCCCTACGGTGTGAATAGGACACATTGGAAATTATTGTTTTTCAGATGTCCTTCCATTGATCTGCAATTTACAACTGTGTGAAATGCAGATCAGCACACTGGTGTGAACTGGCCCTTAGTAAATCAACCTCCTTGCCTTAGAGCTCTTTCACACTGCTCTGTAGCAGTGTTTCAGATGCGTTTCCGGTGCACAATTCCTGTGTTTTTGATGGTTCCTTGTGGAAACTACAATGCATGTATTTTTTTTTTTAAAAGCAGAATGCTGGAAGTTAGCTTTTAGCCCCAGGGCACACTGTCACACTGCATATGATTCGCACAGCATCTGCATAAAAAAGGTACGGGCAGCTTTTTTTTTTTTTTTTTTGTTCGCATTGGAACTGGATTGCATGGGTGTTCATACCCATGCGATCTGGTTCAGGCAAATGCTCTGCATTTTGTGACCTGCTTTTGGAGTGTCTTTAACTTCAAATTGACACCCGCAGCAGATCGCATGAACGTGGTGCAATTGCTATATGGTGTGGGAAATGCACAAGATTCGCTTATTTTCCCACACCGCATCAGTCTGAACCGGGACTTAAATAGAAATTGGAATGAAATGGATGATTACATCATTTTAGCACTTTCCCTAATATATTGTAGTGAGCTTGTTTTCCACTTGTAGTGGAGGTAGCTTTTCATGCAGAAGTGAAGTCAGTTATGAAATTATGTATTCTCACATGTTGATTCTGCCCCCCAATCATCATCTGAGATCATGTATTTACAACGTATGCTGCTAAGTCCTCATGCACACTGGACATTTATACAGCTGCTGTTTTTGGTTTTTGGCATTTTTTCTACAGCTAGTTAACTCCCCAGCATGTTATCCTATGAGTCCATGCACACATAGGCTTTAATCAGCGTGTTTTGGCAGGGGCATTTTCTGGCTGGAAAAAACCCCCAGAACTAGTGGGTTTCAAGAAGAGTTTTTTAGCTGTAAAAATGCTCTAATGCCGGTAAAAACTGAAAAACACAGATAAATGCTGAAAAACGCGGGTAGCTGAGCGTTTTTGAGCCTGAAGATTTTGTGGGAGTATATCTTTGCTAAAAAAAAAAATGCAAACCCTGAAAAACACTAAAAAGCATGGAAAAAACCTAATGCAAAAATGTGAAATAAACTCACGTTTTTATTGCAGCATTCTACAGCTAACACTGCTGGCGGTTTTATAACGTCCAGTGTGCATGAGGCCTAATACTTGTCGGCATTCATGTATCTTACAGTGTAGTAAATTTAGCATTTGTCATTTTTTGTACAAATGAATATAAACAGTAGTTCTTTATGTCATGAAACAAAGTGGTAAAATTGTGCATTTTATTTTTAGGACAACCTCTTCCAGGGAGAGCAGCTTTGTGGAAAAGATGAAGAAGACGGTGAGTTATAATTTTGTTTCTGTGATGGCTGTGGGAATGTATCGTATGCACATTGATCTATCAAGATGTATTTCATATTTACTATGTACACAGTAAGTAAATTATATATACTGGAAAGAGGTGGATGGTTAAAGTGGAATTTTACTCATAACAGCTGATTAAATAAAATGTTCTTTAGCAAGGAACATACATTCCACATTAATAACTATGCTACCAAAATTAGCGTGTGTTGTAAATTGTCTCCCGCATTGCTCTTGTTTCCTCTTGCTGGTGGCTGCCATTTTGTTGAAGTCCAGAGCCTTGAGTAGCAGTTAAGAGAAGTGTGGACTTTTTTTTTTCCCCCAATTTATACTTACTTAGGTGGAGGTAGCATCGGTCCAATGTTTCATCTGTCCTCCGTTGGCTCAAAGTGTGAAAGCTCACTGGAGCGCTGGGTTGTGGAGAGGGAAGGAGTGGCTGGCTCAAACACTCAGTGGCTTGCTGAGAGGCTGAGCCAGGTGTTGTTCCAGACTCTGGGGTGGATCCCAACTTTGAAGTCCTGGACCGGCTCAGTGACATCAGCCGACAGCAGGTTTCAGCCCGCTGTCAGCTGAAAATGGGTCACAAGAGTGCAGAACGAACTGCACTCATGTGATCCACAGAAGAAGTACAGCCAAAAAAGCTTCGGCTGTACATCTAAAGCAGAATTAAACCCACCTATTCTTTTCAGCCAAGGAAGCTGCCATCTATTTAATCTGCAACTGCCATAGTGATGCACATATAATCCGTTGTAACAGTCATTTCATGGTTTGACAGTTTGGTTGAGAACACAAGCCGATGTGACAGTTGGCATTCCTGTTAGTTCCACTTTATTCTTTAGGCTGTCAGCAGATTGGCCTCTACAAATTCGGCACAGTGCTTAAAAATGCTTAAGAGTAGAGAGCAACTGAGCATGTGCAGAACAAGGTGAGACAGTGTATTTCTGGATTTTAAACGGTATAGACACTTATTTTTAATGTTTTAATTAGCTATAACTGCAAAAGGGACCAGCCTGAAGTGATCTAGCAAAACTTAATTCTCTGACTAAAGTTCCACTTCCACAATTTGTGCTAGAGGCAATACAAACTGAATTAGGACAGTTACTAAAGCTGCTCGTCAACGGTAAGGGGCTGGTA
This sequence comes from Staurois parvus, assembly GCF_062004578.1. Lineage (NCBI taxonomy): Eukaryota > Metazoa > Chordata > Amphibia > Anura > Ranidae > Staurois > Staurois parvus. The sequence continues at coordinate 3,978,992 of NW_028317968.1, read as the reverse complement.
CATGACAAGTGTCTTAAAGGAAAAAGCTTTGTCTATACTGACCAGTCAGAACCAGTCAGAATTTTTTTTTTTTTTAAACTAAGACTAAATGTGGCAGTTGGAAACTGAGGCACAACATTTCAGTGCAGTTATGTTATTTCATACATTTTAGGTTTGGAATGATATAAGTATGTATGTGTCATACCTGGCTAATCCCCATGGAACTGGAAATCACCGGAGTAGATACCGCTACTACATTGATTGCTGCTGGCTTCTAGGTCCCAGGCTGAGTGGCTGCCCTGCTGCTTGGTAAATACAGGAGTTTGATTCCTCCTAATAGGCACCTTTGAGAGAACACCTTGCATTTTTCTCAATGAATGCAAAGCAAGGTAGAGAGAGTTACATCACTGCCCTATTTCTCCATCTCATTCAATCAGAGAACGCTTTTCATTCATCAAGAAATATTCTAAATATTCTTTGAATGTTGCTGAACAGGCAACCTCGTGTTCACTACGCAGCAGGATAGCTGCTTGGCAGGGGCCCCAGAAGCTAGTGGTTATCATTCTAGTAGTGGTGTCGGTTAGTGATTTCCAGCTTCCACAGGGATCAGCCAGGGTATGGCACATGCATACTTGGTCCAAGTGGTACCAAAGTAGCTATGCAAATATGCCCTACCTGGAAGTCCCTTTTATAACCCTAACTGCTCCTTCAGTTTAAATTGGCTAAATGCATTCCAGGTGTCTCAAATCAAAAGGTGTGCAATGCCATATTGTTGTGTGTTTTTTTTTTCATTTTAAAGCAGTCATATCCTGATTAAAAAGCATGTCTGTAGCATGCTGGGAAGGCATAGGCTTTTCTACTCAGTCTGTGGCTGGTTTTAAAGAATATTAACTGGAAGACTTTTGCACACTTTTTGGTTTCAATGTATTTAGGCAAGTTAAACTGAACCTATACCCTGTACCTAACCTCCAGTACTAATTCCAGTACTAATTGCAGACCTCCAGTAAAATGTCTATAAATACTTTGAAGCTATACAAGCTTTCAAGCTATACAAAGGCCAGCCACTTCCTCAAGCCCAATGTCTGTACTGAGGTATGGGCTTTCAGTTGGAGAGCTGGAGGAAGTTTTTGACTGAGTGTGGTAATTACCACACTTGTATCCCTTTGCGAACTACAAGTTTGTCTGCCATGGTAGAAGATTGGACTTGTAGTTTATTCAGTTACAGATCTGTGCAGGCAGCGCCCCAAACACAGCTGTGCTGATCTCAAAAGTGACAGCAGGTGTGGGGAGAACAACTCGCACAAATTGTCACAGGAGGGGTCGGTGTTGGTGATGGGTCCATTTGCACCATATTACATGTTACACCTTCAATACGGTCATGTTACTTGGCAAAGGTATTTGACCAGCTCTCTTCTAATCACTGATTTTTCTGTACTGCGTTAAGCCGAGAGATCTCCGTGAGGTACTGCAGATTCCACACTCTAGCCTACATTTTAATGAAACCTACAGGGACATCAAAAAACAAAAAAACCCCAAAACTTTATAGGATATTAACAATTATGGTTGGATTGGGAAGTGGTTGTTTACGCATAGGGGCTGATTTACTAAAGCTGGAGAGTACAAAATCTGGTGCAGCTCTGCATGGAAACCAAGTAGCTTCCACTTTTTTTTCAAAGTTTAAGCCCCTGGTCACATCAAAGCTGATTTTGAAATTGTGCGACTTACAGTAAAGTCACACAATTTCAAAATTGGGTGTCCTGCCGCTTTTAGTTGCAATTTGCAAGACAAATTGCAACTTTATGCAAATTGCACAAAAGTAGTACATGCAATACTTTAGAAATCGGTGCGGCTCATACCAAGTCGGAACCGTACCGATATGACCGCTCTAATAGCGAACAACAGGGTTCAACTCTGCATACGATTTGCAAGTCGCATGGCATGCAAAATTGCACCCGATGTGACTGGGGTGTAATAGAACTAGCTGAAATTAGAATCTGATTGGCTACCATGCAAAGATGTGTCAAATTTTGCACTCTCCAATTTTAGTAAATCAATTCCATAAACTTTTATCTGTACAGATTGTGGCAGTCCAGTTAGCAGGAATCCGTTGTTTGGCAAAAAACAGCATTGAGCTGTTAAAATCTAGAGAAAGAACTCGTGTTAAAAGTCCGAAGATCATATGAGCATGTTTGATAAGAGTGCATGTTTATGTGCCAGTCATAAAGAAAAAGCTTTCTTAACTTAGCGGTGTAGATAAGTAACATGTGTTTGGCTTTATTGCCTGTACCATATGAATCCAGTGTACTTCCAATACTAATAGCACTTTTTCCCACTTTGCATATAGGGAAAAAATATAGTTGTGTTTTATGGGTCTCAAACAGGAACAGGAGAAGAATTTGCCAATCGACTTGCAAAAGATGCCCATCGTTATGGCATGCGTGGTATGGCGGCTGACCCTGAAGAATTTGAAATGGTAAGTGAAGTATATGCGCACTGTCTGGAGTGGTTGTAAGTTATTGCTTTTTTTCTTTTTTCCGTATGTTTAACCCCTTTGCACCGCCGCCTCCTGGCCTTTTAAGAGGTTTTCGGGAGACGGGGCGGGGTTTTAAGGTCATGTGACCGTCATGATTTGCTGTCACGGCGGTCACATGATCGGAAAAGGTCCTGATCGCAAGGGGAGATTGAGACCTTTCCGTGAGTCATGGACATATGTGCAGGGTGCGTGCTCTCGGCACATATGTATTTTCAAATGGTACGCAAATATGCGGTCGCTCGGTCAAATGATTGGAAAAGGTCCCAATCGCAAGGGGAGATCGTGACTCACAGAAAGGTACCAATCTCCCCTTGCGATTGGGACCTTTTCCGATCATGTGACCGAGCGACCGCATATTTGCCTACCATTTGAAAATACATATGTGCTGAGAGCATGCACCCTGCGTGCTCCCTGCACATATGTCCATGACTCACGGAAAGGCCCCAATCGCAAGGGGAGATTGGTACCTTTCTGTGAGTCATGGACATATGTGCAGGAGGCGTGCAGGGTGCGAGCTCTCAGCACATATGCATTTTCAAATGGTACGCAAATATGCGGCCTCTCAGCGTCAAGGCCCAGACGCCAAGAGGCCACATATTTATGTGCGCTCAGCGTCTAGGGGTTAAAAGAATCTTTTTCAGCTTTTATGATTGCCTAAAACTCCCAAAAACATATTTTCTGAAAGCAGATACCCTGAAGGATAAAATGGTGGTAGTTCCAGATTTTTGTGTCTCAAAATCTTAGTGTAACAGTTTATCAAGCACAAATTTTCAGTAAAAAAAATACATTAACGTAAATTTTAGGTTATGCACAAATATAAAAGATAAGATTGCAGCAACTAAATAGGTACCCAACATGTTAAACCTTAAAATTGTGCACTCTTGGTCACTGGTTCAGGAAAGAAAATCGCTCAGTTTCTCCCATCAACCCTGACTGAAATCCCTCGCGCGAAGCTATTGTGTTCTCCCAGCAGGGAGGGGGGCCCTTCCGGGAGAGCTAAAGCTGCTGGAAATAATCACATGAAAAATCTGACAAGCTGATTGTGCCCAAGTTGTACAACAATCAAAATAAGTACAATCAGCCTGCCAATAGATGGTTTGAATCTCGTCCGGTTCAGCAGGAGCCGGACGGAATTCAAACCATTTATGGGCAGGCTGATTGTATCCAATTCGATTGTTGTACCAGCCTGTCAGATTTTTCATGTGATTACCCAAGTCGTACAACAATCAAATTGGGTACGGTTGGCCTGCCCATAGATGGTTTGAATCTTGGCCGGCCCCTGCTGAAGATTTGAACAATCTATGGCCCGCTTTAAGCTTTAATATACTGGGGCTTACAGCAGAAAAGTTGCATGCAGGCATCAAGTGCCTGCTGTACAGTCATATTGGCAAAGCCTGATTTAAAATGTTACTATACCCAGAACAGTAAAATCAAGCTGTATATGCAGTAAAGCATGCTTGATATACTCACTGTGGAATCTAACGGGTTAATCCTTAAGGCTGTTTGATCCTGTCTTCTCTGATCCTCCCTTTCTTTTGCTGTCTCCAATTTATCTGCCATAGTTAGAGCAGCAGTGCCAAGTCTGCAAATTTGTATTGCTAGAGAGGTGTTTTTTTTTTTTTTTTTGTTTTTTTTGGGAAGGCGCATGTGATCAGCACAGGGGTTATGCAGCCTCATAGGACAGTCAAAACTCCTCCTATAAGATTAACCAGTGCTCTGCTAGACACTGATAGAAGTCAAAAGACTGCTGTATATTGCTGATGAGAAAAGGTATTTAGCAGTTTATATTTACTAAAATAATTACATTTCCATGTTTTGTGTGTACTGTGGGAGACCAGATATAGTGAATGCAGGGTCCTGGGTTTAGTAAAATTTTTAGATCTGTTTTGCAGATACTGATGTAACTCCTCCTACATCAGGTGTCGGAATCTGCGGTGTGTTACTACAGGCCACAGGTCAAAGCTCATTATAAGCTGAAGTCTGTGTTTTGCATAAATGGCACAAAGGGCACTTTGTAATATATTAAACATCTGAAGTTGTCTGTGTTTTGCTATTGATACACCAAGTGGATTGTTACAATGTATGTGGAAATCCTACCAGGAAATAACATCAGTTCGGCATTACAGCAACCACAATTATCATCTCCAAATGCAAAGCTTAACTCTTAAGCCTGGTTCACACTAGTGTGATTTCTGACATGACTTGAGTCGCACAGAATTGCATGACAGTAGAAATCGGGTTCCATGCACACTAGCGTTTTCTTAAGTTCACAAAATGCTGGTAATAGCGGTTTTTAGTAGCACTAGCATTTTTTCTAGCGTTTCTACAGTACATGTAGGAAAAACAAAAAAGAAAGCTAGAAAAAAGCTGTTAGGAGCGTTTTTAGTATTTAGATGTGTTTTAATGGGGTTTTTTTCTGCTAGTGGAAAAACTCTACAAAACCTTTTTTTTTTTTTTTTTTTTTTCCTCTGTGGAATTTATATCGCCCGACACCCAAGACATTTACTTCCGGGCATTGAGCAGGTAGTTTTTTTTTTTGTTTTTTTTTGTATCTTCAGCCCTGCTGCGGGCAAGCAAACCCCTTTTGTTTTTAAAACATTCCTAATATCACCTCTGATTTAAATGCGGTATTGGTTCAAATTTATTTATTTTTTTTATCTGGACAAGTAAAATGTCACGAGGGATAAGTAGACTAGGGCACCGATTTTAGTCCACGGACAAGTAGTTTTTTTAAAAATTGTCCACATCCCAGTTCTAGACACTGAAGCTCAAAAAATGTTATTAGCCAAAAGCAGTGTGCATTAACACCTAGGATAACACTATTTGGGTTCTAGGAGCAGAAGAAAATGCTGATAACAGCTTCTAGGAGCTTAAAAAAAATGTTAGAGTGCATGGATTCTATTGGTGTTCAATGGTGTCCATTTACATCAATGCGACTTGACATGGAGAGATTTTGGAAAATGGTCCTACACTACTTTGGTGTGATTGCAGTATGACTTTTGCCCCATAGACGTTAATGAAAACACACAGAAATTGCATTTGACTCCAAGGTAAATCCTTGGTAGTAGTACCCCAAGGCATAAAATTGTGTCATTCAGATCAAAATTGCCTTGCATTACTGTGAACCAGGCCTTAAGAGAATCAATACAATTTTCAGACTTCATGGTCCATGATGCCTCACATTCTGGGTCCCCATTTTAGAAGCTATAGCTTTCCAGAAGAGCGGGATGTTTCATTGTGATGAGTCCTTCTGCCATTATTCATCCTTGTGCCATAACTCCAATTGCTGGCATCCGTTATTCTAATTATAGGTAAGGTAGAGTTGTGGGTGAACACTAGTCAATGTGCAGCTGCCTCGAAGAACATCCAGAAGACTGGATGGGTACCATGCTGGCGGGTTTCACTTTTGTGTGTTTCAACAGAATCACTACTAAGTTAGACTTGTGTGGACAGGCCAATACAGTATTCATCCAGGTGCATTCAGCTTCATTTGACATGGTACTGATCTTTTCTCCAGAGACATTATGAGCAACTTGTATTGTAATTAACTTGCATGGAGAGAAAAGCTGTTCTGAGGTGAACAAATGTACAAGTGTCTCTTATGAAGTGTCATCACATGGAGATGATGGCGATGTTATCTGTTCAGCATGGGGAACTTGCAGCCACAAAATATTATTATAGTTGTAAAAAGTATGGGGGAACAGCTAATGTTATTACATGAATTTAAATTCATGGTGTAAGCCAATGTGATGCCTATATTTAAAAATAGATCAAAGTCTTTACCAAGTAACTATGTTAGTGTAACGTCTATAGTTGGGATGATACTGTAGAGTTTTATAAAAGACTACATAGATGAGTTCTTGCTGAGAAAAAAAAATATTGTAAGCAACAGACAGCATGGATTTATGGAAGACAAGTTTCCAGACAAATCTGATTTCTTTTTCTGAGGAGGTGAGCAAAACCTTAGACAAAGAAGTGGCTGTGGACGTAGTATACTTAGATTTTGCAAAAGCGTTTGACACAGTTCCCCACCCACAACTAATGTGTAAGGTAAAGTCTACAGGCTTTGAAAAAATCAGGTAAATGAATCATATTCTGACTGGTCAAAGGTTATTAGTGGTGTACCCCAAGGTTCATTGCTGAGACCCTTACGTTTTAATATACACTATATTGCTAAAAGTATTGGGATGCCTGCCTATACACGCACATGAACTTTAATGGCCTCCCAGTCTTAGTCCATATTGAGTTGGCCCACCCTTAGCAGCTATAACAGCTTCAACTCTTCTGGGAAGGCTATCCACAAGGTTTAGGAGTGTCTATGAGAATGTTTGACCATTCTTCCAGAAACCATTGTGAGGTCAGGCACTGATGTCGGACAAGAAGACTTGGCTCACAGTCTCCGCTCAAATTCATCCCAAAGTTGTTCTCTTGGGTTGAGGTCGGGTCCAGTCAAGTTTCCCCACCTCAAATTCGCTCATTCTATTCGTTATGGAACTTGCTTTGTGCACTCGTGCACAGTCATGTTGGAACAGGAAGGGGCCATCCCAAACTGTTCCCACAAAGTTAGGAGCATGAAATTGTCCAAAATGTCTTGGTATGCTGAAGCCTTAAGAGTTCCCTTCACTGGAACTAAGGGGCCAAGCCCAACCCCTAAAAAAACAACCCCATACCATAATCCCCCCTCCACCAAACTTTACAATTGGCACAGTACAATCAGGTAACCGCCAAACACAGACACGTCCATTGGATTGCCAGACAGAGAAGCGTGATTCGTCACTCCAGGGAACACTTCTCCACTGCTCTAGAGTCCAGTGGTGGAGTGCTTTACACCACTGCTTCTGATACTTTGCATTGCATTTGGTGATGTAAGGCTTGGCTGCAGCTTCTCAGCCATGGAAACTCATTCCATGAAACTCTGTACCCACTGTTGTTGTGCTAATCTGAAGGCCACACAAAGTTTGGAGGTCTTTAGGTATGGACTCTGCAGACAGTTGGCGACTTCTGTGCACTTCAGCAAGCGCTGACCCCACTCTGTCATTTTACATGGCTTACCACTTTGTGGCTGAGTTGCTGTTGTTCCCAGTTGCTTCCACTTTGTTATAATACCACTAACAGTTGACCATGGAATATTTAGTAGCAAGGAAATTTCACGGATGGACTTATTGCACAGGTGGCAACCTATCATGGTACCACATTTGAATTCACTGAGCTCCTGAGAGCGACCCATTCTTTCACAAATGTTTGTAGAAGCAGTCTGTATGCCTTGGTGCTTGATTTTATACACCTGTGGCCATGGAGGTGATTGGAAAACCTGAATCCAATGATTTGGAGGGGTGTCCCAATATGTTTGACAATATAGTTTATTTATAAAAGATGTAGGGTCTGAGACTAAAAGTACTGTTTCAGTCTTTACAGATGACACCAAGTTGTGCAGTGGAATAATGTCTTTACAGGATGTCTCCAATTTACAAGCCGATCTCAATGCACTGTTTAATTGGGCAACTGTGGCAAATGAGGTTTAATGTTGATAAAGTTAGTTATGCACTACAAATATGCAGGTATCATCCATACTAGGGGAGTACAACTGGAGGAGTAGGATCTGGTTGTTCTGGTAGATCATTAGCTTAATAATGGCATGCAATGCCAAGCTGCGGTTTCCAAAGCGAGCCTAATCCTTTCTTGCATCAAGAGAGGTATAGACTCCAGAGAGATCATTTTACCCCTGTACAAATCATTCATAATACCTCACCTGGAATATGCAGTTCAGTTTTGGGCACCAGTTCACGAAAAGGATAATGGAGAAAATGACAGCCAAACTGATAAGAGGCATGGAGGAGATCAGCTGTGAGGAAAGATTAGCTGAACTGATTTTATTCTCTCTTGAGAAGAGGAGATTAAGGGGGGATATGATCAACATGTATAAATACATAGGTGATAGGTGGCCCATATAGTGAACTCCGTGTAGTGTAAGGTCATCACAGAGGACAAGGGGGCATTCTTTACATCTCAAGGAAAAGAGATTTAATCTACTAATATGGAAAGGCTTTTTCACAGTAAGAGCTGTGGAGATGTGGAATATACTCCCTTAAGAGTTGGTTCTGGCCAGCTCAGTAGATTGTTTTATGAAAGGCCTGGATTCTGTCCCAGATACACAGAATATAACTGGATACTAATATTTATAGGTAAAGTTGATCCAGGGAATATCTGATTTGCCTCTTTGGGGATCAGGAAGGAATTTTTTCCCCTGCTGGAGCAAATCGGATCAGGCTTTTATTAGGATTGTGTGTGTATATAGGATTGTGTACATTTTCTTTCCCCTTTTATTGGTTGAACTGGATTGACTTGCCTTTTTTCAACCAAACTAACTATGTATATATATCAAACAGTACTTGGTTTTCCACTTTAATTACATATTTTGTTATTGTATTTGTTATGTTGTCTGTATGTGTATTATGTTTGCTGGTTGCTGTAATATTTTCATGTATTATTGAAGACATCAGCACGTTGATTCTCCAAATTGAATAGAAATGATTATATTTTATCTTAAATATCAGTTGAGCACTTGGATGTGTTTGTATCTTGTGTTCTTTCAAATCATGATAGTTATTGTGTTCTTTGCTAGGTCTTAGCAACTGCAGAGTCCTTTGTGTAGAGATTTTTATTTTGTCACTCACCGCATATTTAATCAATTAGGACATTCCTCCTGAGGAAAACAGGGCTATGCATACAAGGAACTGGGATAATTAATACCAGGCTTCTTATACAGCCATCACTCTGACTGCCTTCTTTACCATGAGAAAGGTAACTAGACAATGAGAGGCAGACTAGAGAGACATTCCCATTTGTCACTGACTGCATTTTAGCTGGTGACATGCGAGAACTGCCATTAGCAGCTATAGCTCTAGCAGAGGAGTGTTCATGGTTATAAAGGTACCAGGAATCCAATATCCTAATGCATACTAATACAAATGCAAATAAGGCTTTTATATTGAAAATACAAACGTGCTCTGTGCTCAGCCACCTGCTGTACCGTGGTGACAGATGATTACAGGGGTGTCCCTTAATAAAATTTACTGTTTAGTTTGCTTGTCATTAAAGTTGTATGTGTGCGTGTGTGTTTTTTACCATGTATATTTTTGTATATGATCGATATATTGCCATTCTGTAGGCTGATCTGAGCCGTCTTACCGAAATCGAAAACTCCCTTGCCGTATTCTGCATGGCTACATATGGTGAAGGGGACCCTACAGACAATGCTCAGGATTTTTATGACTGGTTACAAGAAGCAGATGTGGATCTTTCTGGTCTTAAGTTTGCGGTAAGTGCTAAAGTAACATTTGCAGAAAGTTTATTCCTCAATGTTAAACTGTATTAATAGTTTTAATATTACTGAATGAGCCTTGCACTACCAATAGAGAGTATATCTTTTCTATCTGTAATTATTCAAGTACATTAGGACCAGGGGCGGACTGACCATTTGGAAACTCGGGCACTGCCCGAGGGCCCGGGGTCAGTAGGGGGCCCCATAAGATGTCCCTGGTACCTTTCTCGTAGGCTTTTTTGAGTTTGGGCAAGGACACAGGGGCCCCATGATCCCCTATTGCCCGGGGGCCCCATGAGTTGTCAGTCCGCCCCTGATTAGAACTAATCTAGGATCTGTTGACTGTTAGCAACCACCTATTTTCAAGTCTATTGTTTCTCGCCTCCTTGCAAATATGCCCACTACTTCTACGTCATGCATGCGTATAGATCATATTTACATATAAACAATATCTTAGAAATGTGCAGGAAGTTGAATTAACAGGAACACATAACCAACTATTATTTAAATGTGTTCAAATTATTTTCTGTTTTTTTAAGGTGTTTGGTTTGGGTAACAAGACATATGAGCACTTTAATGCTATGGGAAAATATGTGGACAAACGATTAGAGGAGTTGGGAGCCGAGAGAATCTTTGAGCTGGGCATGGGAGATGATGATGGCAAGTAAGTAGTAGGGATTGGTGAGCAGATGGAAGATATGAATGCATATTGTTCAGATAATGCATTTAAAAAAAAAAAAAAAAGCACAATACAGTTTATGCTTATTTTTTTTAACTTGTCCTGGCCTGTTTCCTTTTTGTTGCTCAGCTTGGAAGAGGATTTTATCACCTGGCGTGAGCAGTTTTGGCCTGCAGTATGTGAACACTTTGGTGTGGAGGCTACAGGTGAAGAGTCGAGGTATGTTGTTGTACAAAGGTCTCCAAACTTTATAAAGAAAGGGCCAGTTAATTCTCCTTCAAACTTTGGGGGGCGGCGGACTGTGCCCAGTGGGAGTAACCCATGCTCAGTCTTTGGTATTAGGGGAAAAATGGTTGGTATCAGTGGGAGGAATAGTACTCCCATTGTTGTTGTCAGACAAAGGAAAATACCCCATCACTGGTGTCATTGGCAGGAATTATTCCCCATTGTTGGTGTCAGTGGCAGGAATTATGCCCCATTGTTGGTGACGGTGGCAGAAATAATGCCTCAAGGGCTGGATAAAGGCAAACAAAAGGCTGCAGTTTGAAGACCAATGTTATAGTTCAATATCTTGTTTCCCCCAAGTGATGACCTGATTTAAAATGTCAACTATGATGACCTTCATTAAGGCAAGCCAAAAGGTGTGATTGTTTTTTTGTTTTTTTTTCTACAAAAAGAAAATTGCTCAACAACAAGCTCAGTGTTGATGGGGGAATCCCTCCTGCAGTGCAATTGTATTCTGCCAGCAGGGAGCCTTCCCTGCCAGCAGAACACAATGATTTGTGCTTGCAGCTATAGCCTCCGGCAGTAATTGCATACAGAAAAATCTGACAGGCTGGCTGTACTGAAGTCAATTGATGGATTGACTTGAGTACAACCAGTCTGCCCCTAGATGGATCAAATATTGGCCGGTCCCTTCTGAACCTGGCAAGATTCTGTCTATCTATGGCCAGCTTTAGGCTTAAAGCTAAACAAAATCTGCCACACCTTAAGTAGCTGCTGTGATAAAGAATCATTTATCAGACAGTTGACACCCGTGACCTAACACAGATGTCAGTACTGTTAGATCAAGGCACTGCATAGCATAACGTATTTGGTTAAATATGCGATACAGTATTTCATAGCTACAGTTCTTAGGAAAACTGCTTGGGTCAGCAACCAATGTAACGTGAGATAGAAATATGCAGATTCATATAATAGATATTGAGTCTCTTTTAATGTCTTTTACCTGTGGCAGAAGTATCGCATTCAGTAACGAGATATATTTAATATTCTTGCAGCATTCGTCAGTATGAGCTGGTGGTGCACACTGATGAAAATATGAACAAAGTCTACACAGGAGAAATGGGTCGTCTTAAGAGCTATGAAACACAGAAACCGTAAGTGAGGCTTTTTTTTTTTGCCTGCTTAAAATAGTCATGCTGGGAGAAATTGTCTGATTGCCTAGGAGCAGCAGCTTGGTATTGGCTTAGCAATACTGGACTGTGCATGTCAATGCTATTAGTATGGCTAAGGCCAGGCTCACACTGTTAAGCTGTGCTAACGCAGTGCCCTTAATCCTTAATGGTACTCCAATGGCCAACTTGGCCAACGCGCTTGTGTTACAGTGCACCACAACACAGAGTAAAGCATTACTGTTTGCTGTGGTGGGCTGCGTTACAAAAAATTGTGCATTCCCCAATGTGCTAGTATTCAGCCCATTCAAATGAGTGAACTGTTTTGAAAGGACAGTTGTTAACTGACAGCATAATGCATGTTAACTCATTGAAATAATGCAATTCCTGCCTTAAAAGCAAAAATCAGCTATTGCAGCTATTTATGGGGAAATATACAGCGTTTGATCATGTTCTTACACTGCAGACCATTTGATGCTAAAAACCCATTCCTGGCTGATGTAACCGTGAACCGTAAGCTTAACCAGGGTGGAGAACGCCACTTGATGCACCTTGAGCTGGAAATAACGGGATCAAAGATCAGGTATTCTGCTACCTGTACTTCTCTTTAATTGTTTTCTTTGTGTGCTTACACCCTGCAACCCAGTTGTTAATATGAGCAAGTTATTTATATAGCCCATAAAAACATGAGGTTAGACAGGAGCTGTTTACAGTAGGTGAAGGATATGATTATTTTTAAGCTGGTAGCACACATTACATCTCTTTTGGCTCTAGCAACACCAATACAATGTGAGTATGTGCTTTATTTCATATAAATCAGGGGTGTCCAAACTATGGCCCTCCAGGTGTTGAGGAACTGCAAGTCCCATGAGGCCTTGCAAGACTCTGACATCCACAAGCAAGACACCCAGAGGGAGAAGCATGATTTATTTATTTATTACAGGTACTTATATAGCGCTGTCATTTTTACGCAGCGCTTTACATATATATTGTACATTTATATCAGTCCCTAACCCTCAAGGGGTGTACAATCTAAGGTCCCTAACTTACATTCATACATACAAATACTAGGGCCAATTTAGACAGGAGCCAATTCACCTACCAGCATGTCTTTGGAGTGTGGGAGGAAACCGGAGTACCCGTAGGAAACCCACACAGGCACAGGGACAACATGCAAACTCCAGGCAGGTGGTTTCGTGGCTGGGATATGAACCAACGGCCCTAGTACTGCCAAGCGGAAGTGCTAACTATTTAACCACTGTGCTGCCCGATGATGGGACTTGTAGTACTTCAACAGCTGGAGGGCCATAGTTTGGACACCCCTGATATAAATCAGATTGATCGTTTAGGTAAACATTTGCACTGCATAGTTTTTGGTAAATTATAAAAAAAAAAAGTATATACAGTCAGGTCCATAAATATTGGGACATTGACTCAATTCTAACATTTTTAGCTCTATACACCACCACAATGGATTTGAAATGAAACAAACAAGATGTGCTTTAACTGCAGACTGTCAGCTTTAATTTGAGGGTATTTACATCCAAATCAGGTGAACGGTGTAGGAATTACAACAGTTTGCATATGTGCCTCCCACTTATTAAGGGACCAAAAGTAATGGGACAATTGGCTTCTCAGCTGTTCCATGGCCAGGTGTGTGTTATTTCCTCATTATCCCAATTACAATGAGAAGATAAAAGGTCCAGAGTTCATTTCAAGTGTGCTATTTGCATTTGGAATCTGTTGCTGTCAACTCTCAAGATGAGATCCAAAGAGCTGTCACTATCAGTAAAGCAAGCCATCATTAGGCTGAAAAAACAAAACAAACCCATCAGAGAGATAGCAAAAACATTAGGCATGGCCAAAACACCTGTTTGGAACATTCTTAAAAATAAGGAACGCATCGGTGAGCTCAGCAACACCAAAAGACCCGGAAGACCACGGAAAACAACTGTGGTGGATGACCGAAGAATTCTTTCCCTGGTGAAGAAAACACCCTTCACAACAGCTGGCCAGATCAAGAACACTCTCCAGGAGGTAGGTGTATGTGTGTCAAAGTCAACAATCAAGAGAAGACTTCACCAGAGTGAATACAGAGGGTTCACCACAAGATGGAAACCATTGGTGAGCCTCAAAAACAGGAAGGCCAGATTAGAGTTTGCCAAACGACATCTAAAAAGCCTTCAAAGTTCTGGAACAACATCCTATGGACACTTGAGACCAAGATCAACTTGTACCAGAGTGATGGGAAGAGAGAGTATGGAGAAGGAAAGGAACTGCTCATGATCCTAAGCATACCACCTCATCAGTGAAGCATGGTGGTGGTAGTGTCATGGCGTGGGCATGTATGGCTGCCAATGGAACTGGTTCTCTTGTATTTATTGATGATGTGACTGCTGACAAAAGCGGCAGGATGAATTCTGAAGTGTTTCAGGCAATATTATCTGCTCATATTCAGCCAAATGCTTCAGAACTCATTGGACGCTGTTTCACAGTGCAGATGGACAATGACCCAAAGCATACTGCAAAAGCAACCAAAGAGTTTTTTAAGGGAAAAAAGTGGAATGTTCTGCAATGGCCAAGTCAATCACCTGACCTGAATCCGATTGAGCATGCATTTCACTTGCTGAAGACAAAACTGAAGGGAAAATGCCCCAAGAACAAGCAGGAACTGAAGACAGTTGCAGTAGAGGCCTGGCAGAGCATCACCAGGGATGAAACCCAGCGTCTGGTGATGTCTATGCGTTCCAGACTTCAGGCTGTAATTCACTGCAAAGGATTTGCAACCAAGTATTAAAAAGTGAAAGTTTGATTTATAATTATTATTCTGTCCCATTACTTTTGGTTCCTTAATAAGTGGGAGGCACATATGCAAACTGTTGTAATTCCTACACCGTTCACCTGATTTGGATGTAAATACCCTCAAATTAAAGCTGACAGTCTGCAGTTAAAGCACATCTTATTTGTTTCATTTCAAATCCATTGTGGTGGTGTATAGAGCCAAAAATGTTAGAATTGAGTCAATGTCCCAATATTTATGGACCTGACTGTATATAAGATGATTTAATATCAGAGCCACAGTGATCTGTTCAAATAGGACATCTGACATCTGAGACATTGGTAGATTCTTCCTCACTTCTTCTCTCTGAGATGACAAGAAATGGGTGTTGCCGGTGTCATCAGGACAAGAAGGCACCGACACCAATTAAAATATTATCAGTTCTACTTCTTCCCTACCATCTACTGTAAATGTTTCTCTGTTGAAAATATTTTACATCACTTGCATTCCTGAAAATTAGTGAGGGGAAATGACCCCATTAGTAACTAAGATGGCCATAAAACCTGGTAAAGAACCCTTCCCTGCTCATGCCAGCTGAAAACGTTTTGGCTGGGTTTAGTATAATGTAATGAGCAGTGGTATGTTCTTTTATCTACTATCCTTATATTTTTTGTGTGATCTGCCAATCTATAACTTATTTTTAATAAAGTAACCTCCCTTACATGTAAATTAAATTTTAGGCTTTCTAGTGACCTTTTTCCTTTTTTTTTTTTTTTTGTTTTTTTTTTTTCCTTAATTTTTTTATTTAATTTCTGCAGGTATGAGTCAGGTGATCATGTTGCAGTTTATCCAGCAAATGACTCCTCTTTAGTCAACAAGCTGGGAGAGATTCTGAGCGCAGACCTTGACACTGTCATATCTTTGAACAATCTGGATGGTAAGTTCTTCCAAGCATTTGTGCATTTCAGGTAAACTTTGTCCCTGTCCTCATACAACTCGCTGTGTAAGCAGTAAAGCATGGTTAAACTCTCTGATAAATACAGTGTCATGGAATGTGCCCTGTTCTGACCTAAGTAGGGTACAGTTGGTTTTATGTTTTTAATGGTGAGTAGTAGTTGTACATTAAAATGAAAGTCGTGTTGACGTTCCAAGATCTTTACAGTTATACACAATCATTTAAAATGTGGTTCTTAATGTTATGAAAGATTCCTAATAGAGGGATTACCAGTAAGTCAAATTATTTGTATCACACATAAAAGATATAGGATATCATTGCCTGTTATGAATAGCTGACCATACCAGTCTTTTTGCAGAGGAATCCAACAAGAAGCATCCTTTCCCTTGTCCTACTACATACCGCACAGCGCTCACTTACTATCTGGATATCACCAATCCTCCCCGTACCAATGTTCTGTATGAACTTGCACAGTATGCCACAGATCAGAAAGAGCAGGAGAACCTACGGAAAATGGCTTCTTCTTCAGCGGAAGGCAAAGTAAGCTGCATGCTGAATGTAATGTGCTTAAAGCATAGCTGAACTCCTTTTTGAAAACAGTGTAAAAAAGTACAGATTGAAGTATATGTAAACCCATACACATTTTATTTTGTATTTAATTTTTACTTTTGGAAGGCGTTGTTACTTAACCTAGAGGCCTTTTCACTTCTTGGCCTAGGGGTTGCAACAGTCCCTGACTACATCTACACACCAGCAGTGTTGTCATTCAGCTGCCTGCATGTTCATACACTAAGCTAAAGCAGGCATTGGTCCACATCATCAGTTGGTGATGTGCATCTGCATGTAGGACAATGGCTCATGAACAGGAAATAGCTGGGAGAAGTGTGCACAGGGTGGAATAAAGATTAACTTGATTAAAAAAATGGGTTACTATTTAATTACTATTAATCCCATGAATTTTTTGCTTACAATTAATTGACTGCACTAAGACTGTGTCTACTATAATCTGTATCTGTATAATCTATAATGGTGTGGCAGGATATGGTACAACTACTTGGCAAGTTATGATTAGTAACTAGAAGTGTATGATCACTTTTATAGGCCAATTTTACCCACAACTGATATCCGTTATGAGTGGATGCTGCCGGGTCAGAGTTCTTTTCAGCTGTTAGGTGATTTTGGAACACCAGACCTATTAGTGTCTCATTTTAATTTTAGACTTACTAGCATAGTTGACCTTCCCATGCCCTATGATTGGTCCATGAAATTGTGATAATGGCTAATAGTGATATTAAACCTAATGCTGATTAAGTAAGCATGGCAGCGGGAAAAGGGGCCGATGCGGTCTTCTAAATATATACAGTGAGGAACAGAAGTATTTGAACACCCTGCGATTTTGCAAGTTCTCCCACTTAGAAATCATGGGAGGGGTCTGAAATTCACATTGTAGGTGCATTCCCACTCTGAGAGACAGAATAAAAAAAAAAAATTCAGGAAATCACATTGTATGATTTTTAAAGAATTTATTTGTCTTGCACTGCTGAGCATAAGTATTTGAACACCTGAGAAAATCAGTGTCAATATTTGGTACAGAAGCTTTTGTTTGCAATTACAGAGGTCAAATGTTTCCTGTAGTTCTTGACCAGGTTTGCACACACTGCAACAGGGATTTTGGCCCACTCCTCTACACAGATCTCCTCTAGATCTGTCAGGTTTCGGGGCTGACACTGAGCAACATGGAGTTTCAGCTCCCTCCAAAGATGTTCTATTGGATTTAGGTCTGGAGACCGGCTAAGCCACTCCAGAACCTTGATATGCTTCTTACGGAGCCACTCCTGGCTGTGTGCTTCGGGTTGTTGTCATGTTGGAAGACCTAGCCACGACCCATCTTCAATGCTCTGACTGAGGGAAGGAGGTTGTTGGTCAAAATCGCACAATAAATGGCCCCATTCATCCTCTCCTTAATACAGTGCAGTCGTCCTGTCCCCTTTGCAGAAAAGCACCCCAAAGCATGATGTTACCACCCCCATGCTTCACAGTAGGGATGGTGTTCTTGGGATGCAACTCCTCCTTCTTTTTCCTCCAAACACGACGAGTGAAGTTTAGACCAAAAAGTTCTACTTTGGTCTCATCTGACCACATGACTTTCTCCCATGCCTCCTCTGGATCATCCAGATGGTCATTGGCAAACTTCAGACGCTCCTGGACATGTGATGACTTGAGCAGGGGAACCTTCCGTGCAATGCATGATTTGAAACCATAACGGCGTAGTGTTCTGTTGACAGTGACCTTTGAAACTGTGGTCCCAGCTTTCTTCATGTCATTGACCAGCTCCTCCCTTGTAGTTCTGGGCTGATTCCTCACCTTTCTTATCATTAGTGATACCCCATGAGGTGAGATCTTGCATGGAGCCCCAGTCCGAGGGAGACTGACAGTCGTCTTTAGCTTCTTCCATTTTCTAACAATTGCTCCAACAGTTGATCTATTTTCACCAAGCTGCTTGGCAATTGCCCCGTAGCCCTTTCCAGCCTTGTGGAGGTGCACAATTTTGTCTCTGGTGTCTTTTGACAGCTCTTTGGTCTTGCCCATGGTAGTAGTTGGCGTCTGACTGACTGCTGGGTGGACAGGTGTCTTTAAAGAGCTCAGACAGGTGCTACTAAGTTAGATTAATGAGTGGAGTAGAGATGGACTTTTTAAAGGCACAGTAACAGGTCTTTGAGAGCCAGAATTCTTGCTGTTTCGTAGGTGTTCAAATACTTATGTTCAGCAGTGCAAGACAAATAAATTCTTTAAAAACCATTTTTTTTTTTTTAAATTCTGTCTCTCAGAGTGGGAATGCACCTACAATGTGAATTTCAGACCCCTCCCATGATTTCTAAGTGGGAGAACTTGCAAAATCGCAGGGTGTTCAAATACTTCTGTTCCTCACTGTATGCCGTTACTGGTGATTTAACACACTGGCCTGTTTTACTTTTGCTGTGAACCATAGTAAAGAACAGTATTTTATTGCTTCTTTAAAAGAGAAATTTGGGTTTATTAAATAACAAATAATCATACTCTCCTAGATTGCTGCAGCATGGATCTGAGCTGCATCTGTCCCCTGCCAGATCTACACCGAGAACTGTGCGATCAAAGACCTCAAACTGCTCAGTTCTCGGTCTTCAGTGAGCAGATAGCCAGTGACTGACTGTTTACTTTTAAAGCCTTTCTATACCAGATATGAGACCGTACACAGTGATGACATTTGTTGAATACTTTATTATGAAATCGCTTTACTATTAAATGTCTTTCAAATTTACATAGGCTTTGTATCTCAACTGGGTTTTAGAAGCAAGGAGGAATATTTTGGCTATTCTGGAAGATATGCCTTCACTACGACCACCACTTGACCACCTTTGTGAGTTGGTGCCCCGTTTACAGGCTCGTTACTATTCAATTGCCTCTTCTTCAAAGGTGAGTTTTAACAATACCATATGTACTCTACATATCCTACTTCAAACAAAGAACAATGGCAATTTTTCCAGTATCAAGCAATTATGTTTCCTATGTTTCCTATTGGTTTAAATAGACCCTGTCACCAACTTTATCAATTTTTAACTTTAACAATTATGAGCAAAAGCACAAAAATCAAGTAAATGAAATGCTTACTTGCAGTGTTTTTCCTTTCCATAAATTATTTTTTTAGTTTTTACAGTACAGGTTACAGGATCTTTATTTTTTACTATTGGCTATTGGTTACCTTCACTTGCTTGGAAACTGGCAGAAAAAGCTCCCAGGATGTCAACTAAATAACCCCTCCCCCCCCGCTTTCAAATTTTGCCTGTTTCCATGCTAAAATCGGTGAATCTCACTGCTGCCATTGAGCAGCTTCTGTGTGTGTGTGGAAACCCAAAAGAGTCACTTCATTTGTGTCTGCATAAGGGTCTTTGGTCTATTGGTTATCTCCTTCAAGGCTGTACCATATCAACTTCACTCTGGCAGCATTGGACGAACAGACTTTGTCCTTGGACTGCACCATTTGTTTGTTCCACAAGGCCAGATTTCCATGAAACAGCACATTTTCAACCTGGCGCTGGATTCAGGGATGCCCTTTCATCTAAGACATGGAACGTTTTCACCAAAAACACCACAAATGCCAGTCTGTTGGGCTGGAAAGAAGTCCTAGGTGCCTTCTCAGTACAGGATCATTGCAGAAAAAGCCTGTGTTTCCATCAACATCCTGGAACTCCAAGCCTAATTTCTGGAATTGCGACGGCACCTGATGAGAATTAATTAGGATAATGCTTGGGCCATGGCCTACATTTAACCGTCAAGGAGCCATCAGAAGTCTCGCCTTGCAAAAGGAAGCGGATTTGATCCACTCTTGGGCAGAGTTGCATGTTCCGTCCCTGTCCGCATCCCATATGTTGAGACTTGGCGGGCAGACTTTCTTAGTCTTTGGCATCAATAGAATGGGCTTTCTATCTGGAGGTATATTAAGCTCTTTGCCACAGGTAGGGATTCCGGATGTTAATCTCCTGGCATCCAGATGGAACCTCAAACTGGACAGACTAGTTGCCAAGCTTTTTTCTGATTTTGTTACAGGCTGCTCTAAGTTTAATTGAGCTCTTCTTAAAATGTTGTTACATGGGCCTGTTGGCATTGTTTGCTGTTTTACCCAAGCTGTACTACTTTTGGATGTTCTTTAGTGATGACTAAGGTGTCCTGGATTGTATGACAATAGGATTTTTGACTTGCTTGTAAAATTTATTTCCTGGAGTTCACTATGGCAGCCTTTCTCAACCAGGGTGCCTTGAGGCTTCTTCAAAGGTGCCTTGGCAAAATGTCTAAAAATTGACCAAAACTTGTATACAATCCAGTGGGTGGAACAAGCCTGCCTTTTAGTTACACAAAGCCAGAAGTTTTCATTGTGCACCATTACAACCTTCTAGCTGGCAGCCTGACAACCAATGACATCATAAGTTGATAAGGAGGATATCATCTGCCTGCATAGCATCCTGGTTTGACCCTCCGGTGCCCTTTCCGTCAGTGCTGGGGTCACATTAGCTCAGTGATGGAGAAAAGAAAGGGAGAAGAAAAGAGGGAGAAGAGAAACATTGGAATACTAGTCAGTACCAGTGTGCAAAAGTGTATTTTCTTTGGAAGAATAAACCACCTCTAATGTTGGGTGTCCTACATGTGTGGATGTTGCTGCGTTTTATATAAAACTATTTAAAATAGGTTTTCACATTTTAGAATGGGGTGCCCTAATAAAATTATGGACAGTCTAGAGCAGGGGTGTCAAACTGGCGGCCCTCCCACTGTTGTGAAACTACAAGTCCCATCATGCCTCTGCCTTTGGGAGTCATGCTTGTAATTGTCAATCTTGCAATGCCTCATGGGACTTGTAGTTTGGCAACAGCTGGAGGGCCACCAGTTTGACACCTGTGGTCTAGAGGCACCCCATTTTAGAATGGGGTGCCTCGGGACTGTCCATAATTTTAAAAGGTTGAGAAACACTGCACTATGGAACAAAGGGTGGAGATTTATGAAAAATGGTACACTCTGAACTGGTGCAGCTGTGCATGGTAGCCAGTCAGCTTCTTCAGTACAATCTGAAACCAGATTTTGCACTCTCCAGTCTTAGTAAATTTCACCCATTGCATCTTCCCGCTTTCTTTTGATCTCTCTATTACTTGCTACAAAACTAAGTCTGGTCATACAGCATTCAGTTTTTTTTTGTTCCCCCATGGACACATTCATTGTGGATAGGGAAATCCTCCCTGCTGTGTCTTTGTATTCTGTCAGCAGGATTCCCCTGCCATCAGAATACACTGATCACTCTGCATGCATTGATCAAAGGTTCCTCCAAACTGTGTCCAAGCGTCTGAGTGTAGCTGCAGATATAAGCTGACCACTCATACAAAATCAATTCCCTAGTACAGCCCTTCTGTTCTTTCTTGTCATAGCCCACTTCCCTTCTGGGGATATCTAATCACTCTCTGTGCTGGTTCAGAATCTCTGCACATATGTTAAGGGAAGATTTTTGTTGATATGAATGGTGATGACACTGTCACTTTAAGAATGACTGACTGTGCATGCATGTTTTTGTTTTTTTTTTCTCTTGCAATGTCAACAATATTTATGCAATGGTAAATGTACGTTTGCCAATGGCAGATTATCAGCAGCCACTGTGTTAAAAGCTTAAAAGTGGTTTGCTATTACGTTTCTCAGTATTTTATAGTGCTTTTCAGATGTTGAATTGCATGAAGTTTTCAGGAAAGCATGTAACTTTTCATGTTAGTAGTAGCATTGTTTATATGGCTTACTATTCATTTTCCTTATTTAATTTCTTTGTCCTGTGTCCTCAGGTTCACCCCAACTCCATACATATCTGTTCAGTGCTTGTAGAGTATGAAACCAAGACTGGACGAACAAACAAAGGAGTGGCCACCAGCTGGCTTAAAAACAAGCAACCATGTGACAATGGCCATAAATCAACAGTACCCATGTATGTCCGCAAGTCACAATTCAGACTGCCTTTTAAACCCAGTACACCTGTAATCATGATTGGGCCTGGCACTGGCATTGCTCCATTTGTAGGATTCATACAGGAAAGAGAATGGTTGAAGCAGCAAGGTAGGTTGACTGAGAAATACAGCTGCAATGAAGGGTTCTAACAATGTATACTGCTTGCTTTTCCTTTTTTTTTTTTTTTTTTTTAAATTGCATGCAAATTGTGACTATGAACTTTACTTATTTGCTTCCTTTTGGTCTTTTAAATAAACTATTGAAAGGGTTTTGTTATATCTGTTTAATAGGTACAAAAAAGAGCTGTTCTGTGCACACATCTTGTGTTTGCTTAAAAGGATTGTAAAGTCTTTATTTTTTCCGAAATCACAAACATGTATAGACTCCCTCAAGAGTTGGTTCTGGCCAGCTCAGTGGATTACTTCAAAAAAGGCCTGGATACTTTTAGAAGCACAGAATATAACTGGATACTAACATTTATAGGTAAAGTTGATCCAGGGAATATCTGATTGCCTCTCGGGGGATCAGGAAGGAATTTGTTTCCCAGCAGGAGCAAATTGGATCATGCTTTGCTGGGTTTTTTGCCTTCCTCTGGATCAACTGTGGGCTTATAACTTTTTTTTTTCTTTTTGTGGTTGCACTGGATGGAATTTTGTCTTTTTTCAGCCAGACTAACTATGTAACATGTTATACTTACCTGCTCTGTGTACAGAGTGGCCCTGAATCTCCTTTTCTTCTCAGATCTGTTGGGGCTCCTGTCTCTTCCTCTTTTGCGAATGCCCCCATAGCACGCCTCTTGCTATGGGGGCACTCTTACAAGCTTGATCCTGAATTGCCCTGCCTTTGTCCATAGACCAAGACAGTGCAGCTTGGCCCCCATCGCCCATTCCCTCATCACAGGATTTGACTGACCGCAGCAGGAGCCAATGGCTGCCTCTGTCTCAGCAAAACCTGTGAGAGTGGGGAAAGGGGAGAGAACTGCTACAGATGGGCAGAGCACTAGATTGAGTGAGGTAAGTATAAGGTGGGGGTAAAGGGGGCAATACTGCTACATATTTTTTTTTTTTTTTTTCATTAATGCAAAAGGTAAAACATGTTTTATTCTTTAGAACCAATTTAGGGAGTCAAATTGGCTCTCCTAATTCTTATCTACAGAATAATTTGTCCCTGTGTACCATGGGCTGCAGAAAAGAAAATTGCTCAATTCCCCCATCAACATAGTCAGTGTGTTTTTTTTTTTTTTTTGTGGGTACAACTTTTAAAAATTTTATTATATAAAATGTTCTTAAAGCAAACCTTCACTCTCCTGATATAACCTCCCTAAACTCCCACCCACCTCCACAATCTAAATCACTATGTATTTTTTTTTTAACTTTGTTTACCTTTTTTCTTTTTTTTTTTTTTTTTTTTCTTTTTTTTGCCCGTGACCCCTGCCACTGTTCTTCCCCAAACATGAATGAAGTGTCCAAGCTCCCACAGCCTCCTGGGTTATCCCTGCCACATATGGCAGGAGGCTGCAGGAGTAGAACACACAGTGGCTGGAGGGTGTAGCTGGTGCACATCATTGTGGGCTGGCCTCCTGAACCCAGAAAAAGCAGTTGGCCCACAATAACCAAGGAGTACCAAAATAGTGGTGTAGAACTTGGGTGGTCACAACTGATCTGCGGATTGCAGCAGAAAAGTGCTGGATCCGATCCACTGGGTAGTTGAAATCAGGACAATGCTACATAACAGGTAAAGGGGACTTAAACAAAGTAGTGGGGAGTGAAGCTCCTCTTTAAAAGCTAGAAGGATAGCTAAATCTTTTTTGTATACTGAATAATGGCTTGTCAAAGTATTTTCCAATGCATTTTTTTTTTTAATTTAAATATTTATTAAATAGTCAGTGTTGATGGGGGAATCCCTCCCGTGGAGCCATTGTGTTTTCCGGGCAGGGGGGAGCCATCCCCACCAGGAGAACACAGTGATTACTGCTAGAGGCTATAATAGCCGCTAGCAATAATCGCAGTTAAAATCCGACAGGCTGGTTCGATCAACTTGGGAATATTTAGCCTGTCATACACGGTTCAAATCTCGGTTGGTCCCTGCTGAACCTGCAAAGATTCAAACTGTCTGTGCCCAGCTTAATTTTGTTTATCATTTTTATTTTTAAGTTTATCCTTTAAGGTCATTATTTGTAATAGACACACATCAAGACAACATCAGTAGGAAGAATACTGTTCTGTACATACAAGAGATCTATGGAAGGGGTCACTGCTCTACCAATGTA
This sequence comes from Staurois parvus, assembly GCF_062004578.1. NCBI lineage: Eukaryota > Metazoa > Chordata > Amphibia > Anura > Ranidae > Staurois > Staurois parvus. The sequence continues at coordinate 3,954,573 of NW_028317968.1, read as the reverse complement.
CAATGGGGTGTGCAGAAGATTTTAGCTTTTTAGCTAAAAGCAAATCTGTCATGCAACAGAACATGAGTGTAATTAGTCTCTTATTACAAACCAGCTCAAGGACTTCATTGCCTGCAGCTAGAATGCCGCATATGCTTAAGGTGGCCATACATGGATCGAAATTCAGCTGGCTCAGCAGGAACTGACACGATTTTGATCCACGTATACCATAGATTGTACGCTCCTTCAGGGTTAGGGACTGATGTGAATGTACAAAATATATATAAAATCAGGTAAAATAGATACACTACACCATTTTTCTCAAATGTATTTCTAGAGGTGCTATTGAAATGAAATTTTCACCACATGTCTGTAACAAACCATGCAGTCAATACATACAAAGAAACCAAAACAAATAAGTTCAGAATTTAAGTTATGCATAATAAAATGGAATGACACAGGGAAAAAGTATTGAACACGTTAACTGAAATTTATTTCATACTTCGTACAAAATCCTTTGTTTGTAATAACAGCTTCAAGACTCCTACTGTATAGAGAAACTAGTCACATGTATAGCTCAGGTGAGATTTTGGCCCATTCTTCCACACAGTGTTCAAATCTTGAAGGTTCCATGGGCCTTCTATGAACTCTGATCTTTTAGTTCTTTCCATAGATTTTCTATTGGATTTAAGTCCGGTGACTGGCTGGGCCATTCTAGCAGCTTTTATTTTTTTCTTTGAAACCAATTGAGCGTTTCCTTTGCGTTTTGGGATCATTGTCTTGCTGGAATGTCCACCCTTGTTTTATCTTCATCATCCATACATTTTTGCATTCATCCTTCCTTCAATAACATGAAGTTTGCCAGTACCGAATGCTGAAAAACAGCCCCACACCACTATGTTACCACCTCCAAATTTCACTGTTGGTATGATGTTTTTACAGTGAGGTGCCGTGCCATTTGACCTCCAAACATGGTGTGTATTATGGCATCCAAAGAGCTCAATTTTGGTCTCATCTGACCAGACTATACTCTCCCAGTATTTCACAGGCTTGTCTAAATGTTGTGCAGCAAACTTTAACTAAGCTTCAAAATGCTTTTCCTTCAGCTATGGAGTCTTGCGCGGTGAGCTTGCATACAGGCCATGGCGGTTGAGTGTACTACTTGTTTTCTTTAAAACAATTGTACCTGCTAATTCCAGGTCTTTCTGAAGCTCTCCACATGTGGCTCTTGGACAACCTTCTGATTATTTCTTTTCACTCCTGTCTGAAATCTTGCAAAGAGCACCAGGTCATAGCAGTTTATGGTGAAATTATGTTCTTTCCACCTCCGGATTATGGCCCTGACAGTGCTCACTGGCACATTCAGAAGTTTAGAAATCCTTCTGTAAGCAATGCCATCAGTATGTTTTGCAACAATAAGGTTGTGAAGGTCTTGAGAGAGCTCTTTGCTTTTATCCATCATGAGTTTTCTTGTGTGACCCCTTGGTAATGAGACACATTTTTATAGACCATCAGTTGAGACTGAACCAGCTGATATTATTTTGCACTGACAAAGGGCAGGATTGCTTTTTAATTACTGATAAATTTCAGCTGGTGTCTTGGCTTTCTATGCCTTTTTACACCTCCCTTTCTTCATGTGTTCAATACTATTTTCCCTGGGTCATTCCATTTTATTACACTACTTAATTTCTGAACTTATTTGTTTTGGTTTCTTTGTATGTATGGGTTGTTACCAACGTGTTTAAAATTTCATGTCAATAGTACCTATAGAAATATATTTACTTAGAAAAATGGTGATGTCTTCAATACGTATTTTATCCCCTGTGTAAAAATAAGTGTGTGTGTACCTGTAATAAATGTATGACCACTGTGGTCGTACTACTGATCGACTTTTGTTCAACTGTCTTGCTATACCATAGTGTAGGTGAAGTGAGGTAATATTATTAATAAAGTATTGAGTAGGAATGTAGCCAAGATGTACCATCCCTTAAAGACTTTACTGACTTAATTTGCTTATTTAGGAAAGGAGGTTGGGGAGACTGTTCTATACTATGGCTGCCGACATGAACATGAAGACTATCTGTACAAAGAAGAACTTGCCAGATTTCACAAAGATGGTGTTCTTACTCAGCTGAATGTTGCTTTCTCTCGAGATCAGAAAGAAAAGGTATGAAAACAAAAATCAATAAGATAACTTTTTTGATGGACCAGATTTTTAAAGGGGCTGCTTTTCTAAAGCTGGAGAGTGCAAAATCTGGTGCAGCTGTGCATAGAAACCAATCGGCTTCTATTTTATTTTTTGTCTAAGCTTAATTGAACAAGCTGAAGTTAGAAGCTGATGAATTTTGCACTCTCCAGTTTTAGTAAATCAATCCCAAAGTGTGTTAATGGAAAACACTACATTCATTGAAGTCCTATTTGTTCATCATAGCTTTGGGACGTAACTGAATGTAATAAATTGGTGCTGGTAGGTGGTATACTGTTTGGACAATAAAATGGTATGTATCCATTCTACTGGTTTTCATTTGATATATGCTTTTAAAGTTGCAGTTACTGTACATCAGTCTGTTATGGTATATTTTTCTTTTCAGCAAATGGAACACTCCATTTGGCAAAGCAACATACCTATGTCAGCCAGCAATATATCTCTATAGTACATTACAACATTGTTTCGTTATAAATGTTGCTTTATGCATTGATATGCTTCCTTAGACCCAGTAAGTCTAGACAGTATGGTCACTTGCCAGAGTTCGATTGAGCTGTGCCCCCCCAGTTGGTCTGCATTCACACTGAATTATAAGGAAGTGCTCCCAGGCACACTTACATCATCACCTCTGTTAACCAGATCAGTGATCCCGGCTTCTGTGCAGTCCTTTATGGAGAGTTCTGTTCTCTGACATGGTTTGCTCTTAGGCTACGTTCACACTAGCCTTGTTTTCAAGCTGTAGAAAGGCGTTTGGGAAGTGTTTTTACCGTTTCCCAAACGCCTCGGACAATTGTGCCCATTGCAGCACATGGTGCTGTTCTAACGGGAGCGGTAGCGTTGCGGCGCTGCAAAATGGACGCCTCTGGTCGAGTCAGGAGGCGTTTGCGTTGCGGTTGCGATTCGGTTGCAGGGTGTTTGTGGAGCGGTAACACCATCCAAACTTCATTATAGGCGTTTTTAACGCTCTGCAAACGCCTAGCAACCGCCGCTGAACCGCGCATGCGGTGCATTAAAAAACGCTTCGCAAACGCCGGACCAACGCTTGCCAAACGCTATAGGGGCGTTTGGCAAGAGTTGGTAAAACAGTCAAGTGTGAACGAGCCCTTACACTGAAGCAAACTGTGTACCAGACAAGTGAACTGTACCCAGGACTACATCTTCCAAGTGGTCCTATCCACTGTACAGTTAACTGATCCCAGGAGTGGTTTGGAGCACCTGCACTACAAAAAAAAAAACAGATGAAGGAGGTGAACTCTGCCTGGGGCCAGTTATAAATGCCAATATGAGTGCCTTATTTTCCTGAGCCCTGTCTCTGTGAATAACGCTTACTGAAGGAGCATGGAAGATGTGGGAAATGTCTAGCTAGGAATAAACTCACTAGCACTAAACAGGAGGGGTGAACAGATGGAGAAACCAATATTAAATTAGTAAACAATTAGTAATAAGCAATGGCCTAAAACCACCACTAGATGGCAGCATACTACATCGTGATGCCTTCATGCAGTTGAATACAAGACATAAAAATTACATGAAAGTGGGGAAAAGCAAACACTATAGCAATAAGGTGTGTGTGTGTGTGGGGGGGGGGGGGTGTATATGGGTGAGTGTGTGTGGTCAGAATATGTGTACATATATTCCTTTTTTTGGTACCAAAAGAGCTTTACTTAAAAGATTAAGGAGACGAGAAGTCTTCAGCAATACATAACAAACCATGTCCAGGGAAACCGTATACAGTTTCATAGCGGCAATATTGACCTGCTCAGGGATCTGCTTAACAGAGCAATCACAGTGCTTGGTATTTAGAAATATATTTTAGAACATAGCGATCACATGACAAATGATATAAGTAAGCCTGGTAATCTTCATCAGTTGTTTACGGAAAGGTCCTATAACCTGATAACAGAGGTAACCCCCATAGTATCCCAATGTTTGCTCACCCCAAAAAAGGGGGGAAGAGACAACTCCGTAGTCCTATACAAAAATGTAGGGAAATGGAAGAACATGGGTTCTGGCAATTCCAAGCACTGGCCACAAAGGCCATAGCAAAAGACAATCAAAAGAAAACAAATAAATTAGTAAAAGGAAAATGAGGGAAGACCGGAAAGAAGGAAATATCTCCGTCCTGAAGAGAAAAGTGAAACCGAAATGGGGGGGAAAGGTTTTTTGGCTTTTTTTTTTTTTTTTTTTTTTAAGTTTTTTGCGTTGTTTTTTTTTTTGTTTTGTCAACTGTGTTTGTGTCTTACTGCAAGTAAGGCTATTTATACTTCTCTTGTGTCTAAAGGATTGGTGTATAGGTCCCATCTAGAATGTAATTTTGGATTTGTGGCATTAAACTTTAATTCATGTTTTACAGATCTATGTCCAGCACATTCTTAAGAAAAACGAGGAACATGTATGGAAGCTGATAAATGAAGAGAATGCTCATATCTATATATGTGGGTGAGTAACCTCAGATCGATCTAGAGTCCTAGAAACTTCAGAATTTATTTGGACTTTGAACTGTTGCAGTGATTATTACATGTTTTAGCTGAAGTGGTGATGAAACTGCTGTAGAGCATCTAGCAGGGAAACCTGGTTTCTTGGCTTCATACTTGAGCAATATCACACTGACAATTGCAATTCACTTGGTAGCAACTGTTTAAACGCTTTCCTGTCGTCCTATAGCAGAAATGCTGTGACAGGGCTGCGCAAAATCACATGTGTATATATGTGATTTTGCATTTCCGGGTTGGGCAGTGATTCCCCGCTGCCACCCTGCGATCGCCGAGTATCACTGATGGGGGAGAGACCTGTATGTAAACAATACAGATCTCTCCCCTGTCCGCTCCTGCACATTACTTTGTATTGCTCTGCATAGCAATTTGCATCAAATGTGTCCAAAACGCATTGCAAAACAGGCAAAATGCAAACTGCATTGATGTGAACCACGATTGAAATGCATTGGAAACCCATCAAAATGCACACGTATGGCTTTTTGATGCGTTTTGAGCCACATGTCCTATGAAATACACACACTAAATGTGGTAAAATCGGGTTTTCGGCCATTATCGGCACCTTTTATTTTTATCTATCAGCAAACCGATTGATTTTGGATGCCGATATATTGGTGCATCCCTATCTACACTTTTTGTGTGATCACTGTGCAAAAAATATGCTGCATGGAGACTATAGCAGGGCATTTGTATTGTACAAACATCCATAGGCTGCTACATTCATATAGGATGAGGGTGGTCATTGATATTACGGAGGCACGACTAGTTTTCCTTCCAAGTCAGAGGTATAGTTGTACACCTGTAACTGCTCTGCTTACTCTAATTTGGTGACCAGTTGTAACCATGGGTCTTGGTGTTTAGCAACTATTTTAAAGGCCTCATTTACATTTTAGTGTTGGCTGCACAAGACTCCAGTGTATTTCTGCATCTGGTTTCACAGGTAGATGTAGATAGTTGCAATCACTCGGCCTGTACAGGTCAAGGACAGACTGTTAGTGGTCACACCTGTTCATGGGTGTTTTTCATGTCATTGTACATGGAGCGAATACTAGGATTGGGGACAGCACGCCCCTGGACATGTGCTGTTTGTATCCAGTCCAGGGGCAATCATCTGTCCCTAACGGCAGGTAATCATGTGCTATTACATGTGAACATCAATGTTGTAGCTTCTTTTCAGCCTGTAATTGCTTTGTACAGGCTCAGAGGCCATAAATATTTGAATCTGTGTGTATCCAACCGTAGAAATACACTGGATTCTTGCTGCAGCCAGCACTAAATGTCTGTGTGAATGAATTCCAAAGCCTAGTACACGCGATGAGAATATCAGATGAAAAATACCATTTTCGGAGTGATCATCTGCTAATCTGATTGTAGGTAACACAGCTTTTGAGAGTTGATCAGGACTATTCATGCTAAATTATCCAAAGGAACAAGCAAGAAACTTTTTCTTGTGCAATACCAGAACGAATGATTTAAGTTTAATCAGAACAGTATTCATCCGTAAAATAATCGAGTGACCTAGACCAGTGTTTCTTAACCTTTTTTCAGTCAAGGCACCCTTTAAAATTATGGACCGTATTGAGGCACATCATTCTAAAATGTGAAAAATGATTCTTATAGTTTTATATAACGCAGCAACATCCACACATGTAGGACACCCAACGTTAGAGGTGATTTATTCTTCCAAAGCAAATACACCTTTGCACACTGGTACTGACTAGTATTCCAATGTTTCTCTTCTCCCTCACTTTTCTCCATCACTGAGCTAATGTGACCCCATTACTGATGGAGAGGGGCAGGGGAGGGTCAAACTAGGATGTTGTGCAGGCAGCTCACATCTTCTTTATCAACTGATGATGTCATTGGTTGTCAGGACACTAGCGGGTAGAAGGTTGTAATGGTGCACAATGAAAACCTGTGGCTTTGTGTAACTAAAAGGTGGGCTTGTTCCACCCGCTGGCTTGTATACTAATTTTGGGCAATTTTTAGACAATTTGCCAAGGTGCTCCTGAAGAAACCTCAAGGCACCCTGGTTGAGAAAGGCTGACCTAGACCACACATGCTTAGAAGCAGAAGAATACATTACAACACTTCTGAAGTTGTATTCTGTCTTATGAGAATTTTCATAACTTTGGTAACTTGTTAAAGTGATTCTAAAGGCTTACATTTAAAAAAAAAAACAAAAAAAAAACATGTCTATGCTTACTGGCGGTGTGCAGTGGTTTTGCCCAAAACAGCCTGGATCCTCCTCTTCTCAGGTCCCCCGCCAGTGCTCATGGCTCCTCCCTCCTGTCTAGTGCCCCCACAGCAAGCAGCTTGCTATAGGGGCACCCACTGCTTCATGTGTTCATTCACACATGCAGCCGTGGCTTGGCTCCACCCCCTCTCTCTTCTCATTGGTTCACTGGCTGTGATCGACCGCAGTGGGAGCCAGTGGCTCCTGCTGCTTTCTCAACCAATGAGGAGAGGGAGTCCTGGATAGCCGAAACTCCAGTGCACATCGCTGGATCGATATGGGGCTTAGGTGAATACTAGGGGGCCTGGGGGGGGATGCTGCACAGAGGTTTTTTACCTTCATGCATAGAATACATGAAGGTAAAAAACCTTGAGCCTATAGAACCACTTTAATTTTTAATATGAGACTAGCATGCAAAAAAAAAGATAATCATTACATACAAGAGTCCCACAAAAGAGAAGAAGCATGTAATATTCTGTGAAATGTTTGTTGGCTGAAATACAAGTGCTAAAAATGAAGGTCCTGGCTTTTAACCAGATTAGTGCACGATTGTTTGTATTACTTAATGACTTTTTTTTTTTTCATGTGACTTTAAAATGAGTGATTTATGGTGATTTTTTTATTGAGCATCTCCTATACATCCAGTTTAAAATTGTGTGATAGCTTTCAATGAAAAAACAAGATATTTGGGACAACATTTAATGATTTTCTTTTCCATCTGCAGTGATGCCCGTTATATGGCGCGTGATGTACAGAATACTTTCTATGACATTGTAGAGAAATTTGGTAAGATGGATCATGCTCTGGCGGTAGATTACATCAAGAAACTAATGACCAAGGGCCGCTATTCTCAAGATGTTTGGAGTTAATACAGGCAAAGCGTGTCCTTTTTAGAGGTGGCATTCAGCTGCTGTCGGAGGTCCAACATGAGCCGGTTCATGAACAGATTTACAGATAACGCATGTCTTTTAGCACCAGTTCTGAAGAGCCACAGCTGCCTTGTTTTAGTACTGTTCTGAATGTATTGTATTCAGTTTATGTTTTGAACTGTACCTGTCAGCACAGCAGCTTCTATGTTTTCACATTTTTAATGGTCATTGATGCAAAAAAAGGACTTTTATTCTAGTAGCATTTGCTTTCCAAGGATCTGCTGGTATTCTATTCAAAACATTTTTGGCTTCTTGTTTTTTTTTTTTTCCTTTGGGGTAATGCAATATCAGTTCATGTATAGAAGAACCAGAATCTTGAAACCCATTATCCAGTTCATCATCATTTTTTCTTCAACAGATCATGTAACCCTTAAACATTTTGAATGCATGTGGACTTGTTCTGAGAGAATCAAAATTCTTAGATATTCAGAGATCATATAAATAAAATTGTACAATTTTTAGCCAATTGTAATATTGTAGGGGCAGTTTGTCTAGGCATAAAGTACTTTGGAGCCTGCTTGCTGGTTTACTTAAGGTAGTGGGTTACTGTGGATCATAGGTTAGCGCGAATATATTTGCTTCTTTTTATCTCTCGCTTTCCTTTCAAAACTTCTCGCCATAAAATTGTCCATGAAATGGTGCTATTGTTTGCGCCTCCTATGCACAGTTGGGTTTTGTTTGTATTTCATTTCCATTCTTTTGTTAATATTTCTGTCACTTCTGTTCTTGACTTGATTTTTTTTTTGTTTTGCAAAATATGGCCCATTAAGTCAACAATTATTGTAGTTCTGTGTATCAAAGCTTTCTGGCTGTGGAAGGACGGCATGGATAAAAGTACCATTGATTGTAAAATGCCCCCACCTCTTTGTTTTTGCTTGTTTGCCAAGCAAAGACTGTTATTATAACATAGTCTGAACCCCCTACTGCTACAAAGAGATGTTCAGATGTGTATAGAGCAATGTTCTCTAAATGGAACTTTAATATTTACATAGACAAGACACATTGGTATATGTTTTCTATCTTCCACAAGCTATTACTTTGCTGTGGAAGCACTCCTCACTGTCCTATGCTCCCACAATCAGTCATAGACTTGCCTACTTGGTGTCTGTCTTGCATTTGAACCAAGATAATCCCATGTTTAAATGAGCTTTGTACCCCAACACCTAAGACCTTATTTATTCTTTGATTAGGTAAATGAATTTAATCTGCTTATACGCTAGAATAATTTGGGATACTCATGGTGTCCAGTATGTGATTCAAGGGATTTTTCCCAAGCCCTTAGACTTGCCTGTTAAAAATGGTTTGTCCTGGGAGTAGTGTGTTAGCAGTTACTTGAAGAAACGGTTATGATAACCCCAGCGTACAGAATGAAGCCGCTGGAATGGATTCCGATTAGGAGGAAGCTATGTACCTTGTGTAAGAACAACACAGTAGATGACCATTCTGTACCCCACTGTAGGTTCTCCTATAACCACTTGGAGCACAAGCCAAGATCTTTGGTTCAGAGCTGCTGTTTATTCTGAACTGATGACCTTGGCTGTGGACAGCAAAGCAAATTTATCGCATTTGCATGCTTCAGGGTTACAGAATGTCTTTTGTTTTCTTGCTGCAGTTCCTATTGCCCATCAATGTTCTGTACTAACATTTTTAACATTTTCCAGCTACTGCATCCTACAAACTAAATTCAGTTTTTTATGCTTCTAGTCAGATTGAAATTTTATGAAAATATTGTTACAAATTATGATTGTAAATAATTTTAAATACATATTAACCTTTGAAATAAAGTATACGTTTTCCATTCCTTCAGTGTCTTGTCCATTTTATACAAAAATCCAATATGGTCTTTAAAAAAAAACTTGGTTGTAAACCCTTCCAGTTACCAGTGGACATGACTGACCTCAGGTGATACGCAGAGATTAAACAAATCCTCCTACATAAGTTGTACCTGTTTATCTACAGTCTTCTCTTCTCTACAGCTGTTCAAAGTCCAGAATGTTATATAGCCTGTCTGAGCTGTCAGAAAAAGGGGGTGGAGAGCTGAAATTGCACTCTGCAGAGTTCAGTGAGAGGTCTGAGAGCTGATTGAAGGGAAGAGACACCCCCCCCCCCCTCCACACAACACAGGAACAGAGCTGAGGCTGTCAATTTGCTAGAGGTCCCTCTCCCGCTTTTTTTTTTTTTTTTTCCCATGTCATCTATGGGCAGTTGGAACAGTTAGAGAAATCACAGAAAAAGAACATACAAGGACAACTACCAAAATCAGGGCCACAGATCAAACACACACTAGATTGTCATGCAGTGCCGTACCATCAGAGTATACAATATGCTGACTATGTGCTTACTTGTGCAATCATGTCACACAATGTTATTAATAGCATTGAACCTTATAGACAAGCTGAAAAAAAAATAAAGACAAAAACCACTTAACCCGCGGTCTCTGTGCTGATACGCGTCACTCGGCAAAATCCTCAACCCACTAACCCACTGGTAACCTGAGGCAGAAAATAGGAGGTGAGGGAAATTTAAAGTACAGATGACAGCACAACCAGAAAAGTGAGGAAATCTTCCCATGGTGACACCTGGCTAAGTGTGGTAGTTCCCTCCCGTCGGAAATATTTCCTGTTGCACTATGGAACAAGAAGTTAGGAGAAATCTCTCCAACACGACACAGAAAGCAAAGCATAAACTGAATGGGCATTTTTCCATTTCCCTACTCTACTCTACCTCAAACTAAAAAAAGGCTATACAAACACCTTAATGTTTTACTTTTAAAGAGACCCCGTCACCAATGTAAGAAAATGCAGGCAAAAAGCAAATATTTTAACCCCTTGACACCGATCGCACGCAAATATGTGGCCTCTCTGCATTTGGGCCTTGACGCTGAGCGGCCGTATATTTGTGTGTAATTAGAAAGTACGTATGTGCTGAGAGCGTGCGCCCTGCGCGCTCCCAGCACTTGTGTCCACGACTCACGGAAAGGTCCCAATCTCCCGTTTCGATCGGGACCTTTCCCGATCATGTGACCGCCGTGACGGCGAATCACAGCGGTCACTTGACCCTAAAACCCCAACCCGCCTCCTGGCTTCTGAAACTCTTAAAGGGCCGGGAGGCGCCAGTGCCAAGAGGTTAAATACTTAGGTGCAATGATTTTTTTTATTCTTTTGCAATGTGCCTTTGAACTTGGTACAAAATTTTGACAATATAACCTTCTAAAGTAGCAGTTGGGGAGGAGTGAGGAGGAATACTAAAGAGTGTCACTTGAGTGACTGCTCTGAGTATGGATTTGCTGACATCACATCCAAGATGGCCATGACCTTTAGGGCTTTTAGAGGTAAAAAAAAAAAAAAAAAAAAAATATATATATATATATATATATATATATATATATATATATATATAGATATGAATAAATGTGTTTAATGCACATATATTTTTATGGGAACATTTTTGTTAATACATTAGGCTGGCAACCGGGTCTCTTTAAGTAACTGGAATCCAGTAATAGTCACTATTCATATCTACTTTGCTTTTGACAGTAATACAGCATGAAAGGTTAACTGCATTTGGGGGAGTCATTAAATTAATGTGAAAATGCCACTTACCCAGAAGTCATTAGTCCTTTTGATAAAGCCTATTTAGTGCATTTTTCAGGGAACATTGTTTAAGTCTCTCTGTGTACATTGTACTCTAGTGAAGTCACTTCATTAGCCCAAAGGCTTCTGAAAAGAAACTGCACTGTATGCATGCTTGAGTAAGCAAAGAAGCCTTTATCTACTTGTACTCCCATTACAAAAGTCAACATATATTGTATATTTTTTTTGTTTCAGAAACTGAACTAAATTCTTGTGTGCTTAGGGAGGAATGTTTTCCATTCTGATTGGAAAACTGGGCAGAGTTGCTGAAGAGTGCTTCATCTGGATCAAAATTCCATCTCAGTTGTTACACAATGGTTGCTAGAGCTTTTTTTTTTTTTTTTAAGAGGGTGGGAATTTTGTATTGTAGGCCACCAAGGATCACAATCATACAAAAAGCATTTTTTCTAATTGCCATCAGTTTAATGTCTTTTTTTTCACAATTTTGTACACTTTTTGTATGATTATCTTTATGAACCTTGCTAGGATATATAGGTGAGGGAGGCCACTGGGACTTTTGGCTCAGATTGCCTAAAGTTCGGCATTTGGCCAAAAGAACCATTGTACAAGATGGAGCTCCAATGGCCCCTGGCGATGCAGTGAAAAGCATTCTGGAAAAACTTGTCTATTTCAGGAATCTTTTCTAGCAGGTCCCTGGGAATAAAGAGATGCTTATTCTTCAGAAAATAGGCTGAGGAACTGTGCTCATAGACTTTTTCTTTTGTATTTCTGGGTTTCCACCACATTATGTTGGTTTTTGGCATCAGGTAGTTCAGTAGGAGGTATTAAGCCTTTAAAAGATAAATTCACCTTTGGGAACATGTTACATATTCCACCCGTTTTTAGGGCGAAACATGTAACATGTTCCCATAATCGCAGCCACCCCTCCCTCTGACAGTAAGGGGAGACGTCTCCCTGTACTATCTGTCAAATTTGAAAACCATGCGGGGCCTGGCCCACACGGCTGTATCATTCATTCATGGAATTCCGTGACTGAATGAACTGCAAGTCCCAAAAGCGATTTCTCCTGCACTCCGGGACCCAGGCCGGTGGTGAGTAGATGGAATCTACTCTGAGCTCTGAGGAAGAAGGCATGACCTTCGAAACGCATCAGCTGTACTGAGTGCCTACCCCCATGATGGGATTCGCGCTGGCCTCTTGCCTTTGAAGTCCCTTGGTGGACTTACATGCCTGTTTTTATTCACTGTTTGTGAGTACCATTCTTTTATTAAATACATTTTGGTTACTGAGGTAATGCACAAGGTTGGTGCGCTTCTTGTTGTTTCACTTCACAGCATGAACTGCAAGTCCCAACAGCCTTAGCAGTGGTGGGCTTGTAGTTTTCAATGAATTACCATGGTGCTGTGGAGCACCGTGGCAGTTCATTGAAGCTTCCTGTCAAAATATCTGCTTGATCGTACATCCCGTACGGCTAGCAGATATTCTGCCAGGACTCGCATGAACACAGTATGCATTGTTTCCAGATTACTTATATTTTTGTGGCTGTCTTCAATGTAGGCAAACCTTTTATAGAATAGTGCCACCTAATGGCTGATTACACTATTACAGTAACTTTCATATCTTGGCAGTTCTCCAGCTCCAGTCTCTGTAAATGCTGCAAATCAAATTCTTTCACTGATTGTTAAAGCCTAAGTGTAGCTACAGTATAATTAAAAACAAAAAAATCAGCACAAGTGACATAACTTACAGAGGCAGTATGTTGTGCTGATTCCTCTTTTAGCTCAAATCCTCCATCTATGTCCACCTCCCGCTTCCATTGTTTATTCAGGTGTGGCACAGCTAAATACAACTAAGGGGTTGTCACAGGCTCTTATCAAGAGAGCATGACTATGCTCACCCTTTATTTATAACTGCCACATTCATAGAAGCTGTACTACAGCTTTTATGAATGAAACAGGATCTAAGAATGGAGGCCAGTGATGATAGACGGCCCTGCCCCTTCCATTCATAGAAGCTGTTGGCTATTGACAGGGATGGATAAGGATTTCAACTGCAAGAGGAGGGATTGGCACAAGGGACACATCCAAGGTTTTGTACTTATGGTTTTGTTTGGAAGCTACTAACATATTCTGTGCAACAATCACAGTAGTAGATGACGGTCAGTTCCTTTTTAGAATGTGTTTTTTGGTTTTATCATAGGGAACTTAATTGTTAACCACTTAAAGTCCAGACACTTTTACCCCCTTTCTGCCCAGGTCAATTTTCAGCTTTCAGTGCTGTCACACTTTGAATGACAATTGCATGGTCATGCAACACTGTACCCATATGACATTTTTTAGCATTTTTTTGAGACAGATATAACTTTATTTTGGTGGTATTTATGTATCACTGGGATTTTTTTTTCTTGCTATATAAATGAAAGCCCAAAAAAAGTGTTTCTTATAAAAGTTTGCAAATAATCTTTCTTCATAAATCTTGGCCACAATGTATTTAGCTATCTTTTTAGTAAAAAAAAAAAAATAACTCAAATCAATTTCTAACCAAAAATTTATAATTTTTCAAAAAGTTTTTTACATTTTTATTTTATTCTTTTATCATTTTTTTTAACATATGGTCACCCTAGCAGTACAGTGTCACCATAGTGACACTGTACTACTTGTGGGGGGTGATTATTTTTTTTTTTGACACTGATTGTTTTTACACTCGGGCTGTAAAAGCAATCATTTCTGCTCCTCTCTGGCTGCATTCTTACAGCCATTGAGAAATACTGTGAGAGCTGTGATTGGTCACAGCTTATCACAAGGTACAAGGCTGTGGTGAATAGCCTTGTACCATGTGATCTCTGATTATTCACAGATTTCACACGTAGTAAGCAATGATGTCAGAAGTGACATCTTGCTTACTACTATTCATGTCACATGATCGGGACCTCACACAGAGGTCCCGTACAGTGAGCGGTGTTCACACACCAGGCACCGGAATACGGTGCTGTGTGCTCCCAGGGAGCGTGCGCAGGCTGAAAATGCAGGCGCCGTTTATGAACGGCAACCCTCTCCTGCACTGCTCCCGTCTGGCTGTTTATGTATATGGGCTGGATGGGAAGTGGTTAAAATATTCATTATATAGTTAAATTCATTCTCACCATTGAGTGACATAGGAATCTAGATACAGTCACGATGTCCAAAAACATTTATTTGGACAAGAGTCGCTGACAGGCCCAAGGAATTGCAGATGGTGTGCAACTCAGGACAGACTGAAAACTAATGAAGCAGATGAGAAGCAAGCTGACAATGGCCAAGAGGAGGCCACAGAGAATTGTCCTGCTATTCAAGACTCAGCACCAGAGAAAGAGGACTCCACCCTAAGAAACACTGAGCTTGAACCAGTGAGAAACTGAGAAACCGTATGATTAAAGAAGAAAAAGATCCACAACGTGATGTGGTCAACAGTAAAAAAAAAAAAAATAAACCAGTGGGGAAAGCCTCTAGATTAGAAGAACAGGTCCCTGAAGAGAACTTCAGACAAAGTCAGGTCCACAGGAAAAGACCTGTCTGCCTGCACAAGAAGGCTCAGGCCTTAATCCCCTAATCCTTATGATAAACAGAAGGACATTCTGGGATAGGAAGTGGTTTGCCTAGCTAGACAACCAATTCACACCATATGAAAACTCCAGAGGATGTAAGAACCACCACAAACACAACCAAAAAAGGTTGTGAAGTGATCCTTGAGACAGGAAGAGAATTCAAGGGTACAATCCCATTAAATCAGCCTGTCTGAAAGGAGTAGGGTGCCAGAAGAGCACCCCTACTAAGGCAGGCAGGGATGGAAATTATAATTCAACCCCAGACTAGTGAAAGGGAACCACTAGAAGAAAAGGAAGATTTAAAGAAAAAAAAACAACCAAAAAACATACCCAAATGTGTCTCTGGAGCTTGACAGAAGAACTCTGCCTAGCTGTGAACACAGGACATGGTATACAAAGTGTACACACCTCTCCTTTCTGTTTTGGACTACCAGTTGAGAAGAAATGGAAGAGAAGACAGTGCAGCAGGGATTAGTACACTGAGGGGTTTGTACACTAAAATTAAAGTGCACAAAATCTGGTGCACCTTTGGATGAAAACCAATTAGCTTCCAGGTTTTATTGGCAAAGCTTAATCAAATAAGCTGAAGTTAGAAGCTGGTTGGCTACAATGCACAGCTTCAGCAGATTCTGAGTGTACCAGTTTTATTAAATCTACCCCTAAGTGTCATTCAGTATAGGAACCAGGTTACTTGTCCTTTTGCAGAAAGGACTTCCACAACTTTCACAAGATGAAGGCATTGCAACACCTAGGTGATAGTCCAACCCAGGAAACGGACTCAATTTGGGGCACTCCAGCAAGGAGGCAACCATCTATTATGGAGGGGCAGACTAGAGCCCCGGGTACAGAGGCACCCTGGCGGTTGTGGTTTCCTCACAGGGCAGGGTTGAAAGTGCACCCCACTCACATGAAGAGACTGATGGGCCACACCGGGGACTATGTGGTCTATGGGGACAATGTGGATGTTTCGATCATAATCTAGACCCCTAGCAATAGAAATGGGAGCTGAGATGAACTAGAATCAACAATAGAAGACCATCCTTAGAGAAGGTTACCCCAACATCCAACACACTCCGGGCTTGAGAAAAGGGGTAAACTCCCTGACTGTTGACAAAGGGGTCAGAGGCACATAGGGTGAAGACTGGTTTAGCACAGGTTTGCAGTAAACAACCTCGGGAGCTACCAACCGTTCATGGCTGTGAGGCCTTACCCAAGCGAATCTTGGACCTTCTGAGGGGTGCAAGGGTCCACAAAGCTGACTCTTTAGAGCAGGGGTCTCCAAACTTTTGAAACAAAGAGCCAGTTTACTGCCCTTCAAACTTTAGGGGAGTCAGATTGTGGCCATTGGGAGTAAATACCCTAGGCTTGTTGGTCAATGAGAGGAACAGTGCCCCAATGTTGGTGCCAGTGGAGTAATTAGTTCCCCATTTCTGGTGTCAGTGGGAGGAACAGTGCCCCTTCGCTGGTGTCAGCGGGAGGAACAGTGTCCCTTCGCTGGTGTCAGCGGAAGGAACAGTGCCCCGTCGCTGTTGTCAGTGGGAGGAACAGTGCCCCGTCGTTGGGATCAGTGGAAGGAACAGTGTCCCATCGTTGGTGTCAGTAGGAGGAACAGCACCCCATCATTGGTGTCAGTGGGAAGAATAGCGCCCCATCGTTGTTGTTAATGGAAGGAACAGTGCTTCATACCAGTGGAAGGAAAAGTGCCACAAAGGGTCAGATAAAAGCAAGCAAAGGGCCACATATGGCCCGGGGGCCGCAGTTTGGGGACCCCTGTTTTATAGAAAGTCTTCTGAACATCCCAAAATGGGGATGCTAGGAAAAGGCACTGGGGTGAACACATGGACAAGACAGTGGCACAAGAGGGGTAGTGAGTAGTGAGCAACTAAGGGAGGTGACAGGGACAAGTGGGTGGTATGTTGGCTAAAAAAGGGTCTCTCCCACACCTAAATGCCAAATTATCCATGTGACCAACAAATGCACATTCAGTCCCACAATTATAGTGGGGGCACCTTCATGCAGAAGGTTTTTCAGGGGCTTTGGCTGACCTCTGGCTTCAGGCTTTGAAGGCAAGTGTCTACTGCTGATGTAGATGGGTAGGATTCCACCTTCCCCTTCACAGACATCCTGTATTGAGGCAGTTTCAAGAGCAATGCTTGAAAGACAAAGTCCCTTGAAGGCTGATGGGGCAAACACTCATTGAATGCAGCATCAGCATCTCAACCATGCAGCCAGAGTGCTCTGTGCATCTCTATACACATCAGTCCTATGCGAGCACACGTGTAGATGCATGTGTGTTTGCTTCAGCCACACCCTGAAAGAGGCGCCTACCCAAGTGGGGGAGGAATCCTTTTTAAAGGAAATCCACCCATTCTGCGATGGCTTTACAGATTAAAGTCACTGCCAATATTGAACAGAGAGCAAGACGAGACAATTTTAAACTGGGATTTTAGGCGGGTGTCAGAACCAGGGTCTGAGCCTGCAATCTCTGCTGTGTCTGGAAGATGTCCTTTCTTACTGAGCCACCTGGGATGCTGGACAGCTCCCTAAACAATTCCTTGAATGATCTTGCCTTCAACCTTGCTTCCCTCTTTGCTCCTACCATGAACTTCAAATTTTAGCCATGCCTTTGCACTGTTTTTTTATTGTATTCTCTTTAGCCAATATCTTGCTCTGGTCATTCCTGCTGATGTCTATCTTCGCTACCACTCGTTACCGACCTTTGGCTTGTTCCTTGACTATGCTTCTCCTTGATCTCAACCTGCAACCACTACTTACCAACCTTTGGTTTGTTTACGAACTATGCTTCTGCTATATCTGCTACTGGACCCTGGCTTGTACACCTCCTGGTGGGGCAATCCTAAGGATTGCAACCTGATACTAACACACAACAAAACCCATCTCCATCAGGAGCTCTGGTGAACACTGGTTAGTATTTAGACTTCAGACCTCACGTGAGCCTGTGTCATCCGCCAGGGTGACCTGCTTTGGCACTTATCCAGCTGGTCGGTGGGAGCCTCTCTACTGCTATAGTTGGTGGTCTCCGAACCTGACCCCTATCTGTGACAGAGGGTCTCTAGCTGTCTGTCAGTGGAATCCTGAAATTGAAGCACAACATCAACCTAGCGGTTCTTCTGTTAGGTGGACCAATGGTGTATCTACTGTAGGTACAGACCACAGTTAAATTCCATCTCAGACACACTTTCGGGTGGGACCCAAAACTCCTCACCGTGCTCTCATTCAGCATAGAGGAATATCACAAACAGTCGTTATGAATGCTGCAATGCCTCTAAAGACCCAAAGCCTGGAATGACGAACTGATCCTCCAGATTCAGGGTAGTATGCACTGCATTAATAAGGTTTGAAACAGCCCCCTGTATATTTGAGAAAATGACAGGAGTCTGTGATGCCTTAAAAGCAATCTTTTCAGAGATAGACTGCTGGGACTTTGCTTCGGAGTCAGAGATGGTGACAGGGGTCAAAGGCCCAGTCTGGTCTACAGGTTCAGAAAGGTTAGAGGCCAACTCTACAGGGGGGGGGGGGGGTGTTGCTGAAGAATACTTAAAGCCTTTGTGGGCAGGGTGTGATTTTTAATTGGGCAAATGCATGGATGTCCCTGTAGAAATCAAACAAGACTCAGCTACATCTGACAGAGAGAAAGAAGACTCCAGTGAAGACTATGCTATAAGAACAGGATTGCCAGGTTTTGGATTACAGGCACTGATTAATTCTGGGGATACTAAGTAAATGCCCCCAAAAAACCTTTAGAGGGGTATGAGCTATTAGGGACACCTGTGGCAGCAAAGCTGTCCGTTGTTTGTTGCCTTTGTGTTTTGGTAAGTAACTAGGACCAACATAAGGCAAGGCCTCAGGTACATACAAACTCAGGTAGTTGATGCTGAGGAGGGTTTTAGGCAGCAGTAGGTAATTAGATCACTGTGGGTGGAAAATGGAAACAGAGCAGAGACCA
This sequence comes from Staurois parvus, assembly GCF_062004578.1. Lineage (NCBI taxonomy): Eukaryota > Metazoa > Chordata > Amphibia > Anura > Ranidae > Staurois > Staurois parvus. The sequence continues at coordinate 3,935,588 of NW_028317968.1, read as the reverse complement.
CTAATCCAAGTGGTGCTTCGCAAGCAAGAACAGCAGCAAGATGGTGCTTCCTCCAAGCAGAATAGCAGGAAAAAAAGTGGATGTCACTCCATCTAGTGGATGGTGCTATGGTAAGGTTGCTCCTGGTGCTTTAGCCCAAACTGCATAACAAAGTGAGTCTTCAGAGACAGGGTCACACCTGGGGCTAGGCCTTGTCTCTATATCTGGAAAGATCTCCAAGGCTAACACAGTACACTTTGCTCTTGAAAGGGACACAATGTTGAGCCCAGTGCCAAAGGTCACATTCTACGCTAGCCCTGAATGTCCAGTTCAGTCCCGTGGTGGTTTGACCTTCAAAGCTAGGCTAGAGATACAAAGAGCTGGATAGCTGCAATATAGTGACCAGCTCAAGCAGCGGTCAATTATCCAACCATAGGAACAGCTAATTCCTGTTTACTTTCATCTGCACATGATTGGGTATTCAAAATGAACAGGAATTTGCTTATCAAATGATCCAACAGTCTAAATGAATATTCACAAAATGTAGTGAGTAAAGATTTTCACCTCCTTTAATAAATCTGACTCGCGGTGTTAAACTTTCTTTAGGGGCAAATTTTTAAAGCAGTGAATTTGGCTTTCAACAAACATTCATTGGTGGTGAATCAATCACTGTCATTTCAGGCACATGCACATAGAAAATACATCTGCAGTAAATGTTTGGTGAATGTCATATTTACTGCTTTATAAATATGAACAACAGGGGAAATTTACTAAAACTGGTGCACACATAATCTGGTGCAGCAGTGCATAGTAACCAATCAGCTTCTAACTTCACCTTGTTCAATTAAGCTTTGACAATAAAACCTAAAACCTGACTGGTTACTATACGCGGCTGCACCAGACTCTGTGTGCACCAGTTTTAGTAAATCCCCCCCCTTAGTGTCCATCAAAACCTTACATTAGCTGTAGGGGATGTGTGCCACAAGCTGCCTGTTGTGCTGTAAATTCAAGTGTCTGTAGCTGCAGGGTCTAAAATGTTGCAGAGTTATTCTTTTTTGCTTTTGACATTGTAACATTTACCATAAATAAAAAAAGATCCAGAATCTTTTGTTGAAGATTTTATTATACATTGGGTTTGTAAAAAAAAAAAAAAAAAAAGAAAAGAAGAGAGAGTGTATAGCAATGGCGAGATTATTTCCAAAAGGACGGCAGATGAACAACAGGTCACTTATCAGAACAGATCACTAAATGTTCATAATATGAGTTCACATAGTTATGAGGCTTAAAAACTAGGTAGGTTTGTACATACAAATACAATACATTTCAGTTCTCTGTGATACAAGTTAGATTTTTCATCCATGTGCTTACAGGGCATCGTAGATGGCCATATATACAGTTCTGAGCAAACCCTGGAAATGACAATATCTGACAATATCTAATATCTATCCCTCCCACGAACTGCACCACTGAATTCTGCTGTCTTTATCATCCAGAATACTTCTGGACTGTGGGATTCCTGGTCCCGTACCAAGCCCTGTGGTTTTATGAATATCCTCCAGTCACCTACAGGATACAGCTTTGATGTAGGGCCAGCTAAAGAAATGAGGAAAATGAATGGGGGTGTAGCATCTGACACACACAGAAGTGGCAAATTCAGAAGATTTGTCAGCAATTTTATCTTTTAAAGACAGCTTGGTGATGCAGAGTAACAATGCTTTTCTTTGAAGGCTGGTCTTATTTTTAGTGGTGTAGCAACACAGTAACTTTAGGATGTGCACTCCTACAGAGTCTTCCATACAGTTTTCCCTAAACCTTAAAAAAAACAAGTGGAGTGCTTGGAATAATAGGGAAACAATTCAGGCTGTCAGTCATCATATGATTTCCCAAATTACAATACAACTAGATATCATAATTGACGTACAGTTGATTCACTTGTCCTTCTGTTCTTCAGTTTGTTTCTGAAATTTCTGGTGGACGACTCGCAGAGTTGTAAAGAAATTTCCCAAGAAATGTACAAGAAAAGGGAGACCACACATTATTACCTACAAAAAACAAACCAAATGATTTATTTTGAAGGAAAAAGGAAAAACAATAAGGTGTATTGTGCAAATCTCAAACTGCATTTTAAATTTGGTGTGACCAGATCTACAGTTGAAAGGAAAAAAGAACTTTAGAACGGTTTGGATCAGATGGATCACTGCATGATTGTAAAAATGACTGTTCTTTAACAGCATCACAATAACAGCAAACACAATCTGCTTACAGCAGAAGTCTATTATATATTGTTTTAGAATACAGCACCAAACCTCATTAGTAATGTGTATTGTTGTTTACCCCATTACTTGCAGGCTGCTGTTTCTGGTAAAAATCCCCCTGGCAGTGTCTCCTTCACAGTTACTGGATGCTGCCCTGATTGGCTGTCTTCCAGCTTTGTAAAGTTTAACAGCAGCCTCTGCTACAGAGAAAAGTTGCACCACTTGCCCGCCCCCTTCTGCCCTCACCACTATTCATACTGCTATACTATACTCCCACAATGCATTGCATTTTTTTTGAATGTGTGAAGGAGACCTTGTCATCCAACTGCTCCTCCAACATTCAAAGAACGTAATGCATTGTTGAAGGATAACAGTAGGAGTTCTATGAATGGCAGAGAGGGAGGGGGGCAAATTTTCTCAGTAGCAGCTACTCTGGTTACTCTTCACAGTGTCAGAAGAAAATCAATCAAACTATTTGGTAACTGCGAAGGATATACTGCAGGAATTAACCTCTTGACGCCGAGAGCACACAAGTATGCGGCCTCTCGGCGTTTGGGCCTTGACGCTTCCCGGCCGCATATTTGAAAATATATATGTACTGAGGGCGCTCGCCCTGCGCGCTCCCAGCACATATGTCTGTGACTCACGGAAAGGTCCTGATCTCCCCTTTCGATTGGGACCTTTTCCGATCATGTGACTGCCATGATGGCGAATCACGGTGGTCACATGACCCTAAAACCTCGCCTGCCTTCTGAAACTCTTAAAGGGCCGGGAGCCGCCAGCGCAAAGAGGTTAATTTTATCAGAAGCAGCTACTAAGATATGAACAATTACACATAACTAATGTGTGTGGTGTTAATTCCCCCAAAAATATTACTAAACTTCTGCTTTCAATTGTACTCTCAAGTTTGTGAACACAATAAAACCTAATTTACTAACTTACAGACTGTTCACTTTGCAAACTGAATCTTCCCCCATCTCAGTAAGGTTTAAGCTATACCGTAGATTGTACGCCCATTGCGGGTTAGGAACTGATGTGAATGTACAATATAAGTGTAAATCGCTACGTAAATTGATGGCACTATAGAAGTACCTAAAAAAAATAAAATAAATGTTAACTTTGAATCATGGGTAAAAGGAGATTTAAAAGACAGGATTTTTTTGCACATTATTGAATGTTTGAAGTGAACACAGATTCACTGTGGATTCCAAATCCAGAAGATTGCAGTGGTGGGGTTGGGTAAGACAGATGAAGTTTTCTACTAAAAGCAGAAGATTCAAGACAACGGGCACATCATACTAACTGTACATTATGTCCCTTGTGCTGATTTTTCAGTTTTAGCGAACCTAAGGGTTTAAAGTGGAAGAAAAGCCTAACACTAACTATTCTTAAAAGCGTTCCCTCTTTCCATCTTTCCTGCATACCATGTGTGAAAAAGATCTGTGTACTTAGTTTTAATTCACTCAGGTCTGGTAATGTGTTCCTGCAGATTCAGCTCTCCTGTGTCAATGAGCAGCTGCTGCAGGGAAGAGGAGGGAGTGCCGACAACAGCTAAACTATGGGATTCTATAAGTGACATCATAGCGCTCGCAATTCACAGCCGTTGTCGAGTGCTCCCTTACACAGTGGAGCTGGAGGATCAAGTGACTAGACCACATTTAAAATAGGAACTGTACAACATGAAAAAACGTAGACTGCTTAAAATTAAATTTCAATTGAATGAGACTGATATATGGATTAATTAATCCTAAGTGTGGTTTGGCAACTTCTATTAATTGTTGCTTTATAAGTCTTGGATTCATAACAGTGGATACGGAGTATGCCTACTCTGCTCACTTTTAGGCTATCTCTGAAAACCTCTCTCTTCAGGGAAGCCTATCCTGCCCTCAGCTAATAATGGAATCTTCTATTCCTCCTACCAGTCCATCCCCCACAGTTATTACCTTTTGTACCACTAACCCCTCCCTCTTAGATTGCAAGCTCCCAAGATCAGGCCCTCCTAACACTCTTGTACTGAACTGTATTGTTGCTGTATTGTCTCCCGTTATATTGTAAAGTGCTGAGCAAACTGTTGGTGCCATACAAATCCTGTATAATAAATAATGATATCTGTACTGATTTTTGATGAGAAAATTCATGGTTGTAGCACTTATTCATACTCAAGATTCATCGGTTATATGCTTGTTGATTATGTTTACATTTCCCAGGGCACTTAAAGAGAGACATTCTTCTTATATTTCAGTATAATGTGTGATTTTTGCATTTACATACCTCACTTATCTTTATTATACAAGTTATTAACTATAGAGTAGAATGTAGTTTTCAGTCTTTGGTAGTTTTCTGCAAGTAATTTTGAGTACTGCTGTCTACACAGTTTTTTGATGATGCTCTTCATGTGGCAGTATCACATAATATTAAAATAATAAAAGTGGAGACAGAGATATACACAACATGCAATTATAAAACCTTTGGGTACAAAAAAAAATCCACTATAATGCACATTACCTGCCATTCCTTGCACTCTGAATGCCTGGCTAGTTGGAAGAGTGTGATTGCATTGTAGAGCTGCCAGAACTAAAATACAAAAAAAAAAAAAAAAACAACAACCCTTTTACAACAGCTCAGACTAACCTCATAAAGTCACAAAAATAGAGCAGAAAAAGGCCACCTAGAATGACACGAATAGCTGGTGTCATAATCATATCTCCGACTCACTTAGTATATAGGTGTGGATCCATAAACCCAGAAAATGCATACTGAACAATATGGTAGTGTGACAAGAGCACCCCTACCTGAAAAAAAGAAGGTTACTAAGAGATCCACGCGGAGTAATATGGATTCAAATTTTTTTTACAGGCAATACTTTATTTGATCACATAGATCATAAGGAGGTTAAACATGAGCACGGTGAACATGTCAAGCAAATAAAATCATTTTAAAAGCACTTAGCGTCTTCATATCAGGGTCATCCATATTACTCCGCGTGGATCTCTTAGTAACCTTCTTTTTTTCAGGTAGGGGTGCTCTTGTCACACTACCATATTGTTCAGTAACCTCATAAAGTGTACACTGCTGTGTTCAATACACTATTACAGGTTAGATGGAGCCAATAAATGAACAGCCCATTGCTATACATACCTGACCAAAGAAGAGAAATGGCAGAAGGAAGGTCAATCCTCTCCACATCCAGGACTGAAAACCCTCTAGAAACAGACAGTACATAAGTATTACAGCAGAAACATTTGGTAGCATAATGTCAACATATCACGACTGAACTAAATGCTCACACCTTTAGGGCGTGTTCACACAAAAAAACTGTTAGGGATAGGTAGGCGGGTTTTTCCTGTATAGCACCAAAATATAGACAGAGCAACATGACTTGTGGTGTGTACTGGAAAAAAAAAAAAAAAAAAAGTACTGCATTCAGTACTTTATCTTGGCACAGCAGGTTTCAATGCCACAGTGGTGAATAGAACTGCATTTAAAAGGCACTTTGTGACATTTTTAACCCCAAATGGCACAGACCATACTTTCAGGTAGAGGCAGAAAGGGATGTTTACGTGGTCTGACACCCTGGCTACCGAGGCTGCAGACATCACAGCTCCCCCAAAAGTATTACAAATAAAAGCATTTATTATTACACTTATTTAAAGGTTAAATGGGAACTCTCATTTCAAAACCTTGGATGACAAAACCAGTTTTGCCATTTTCACATGCACACTACAACTTCAAATGGCATAGTCCTTGAAGAACATAAAGAGGTGAGGCAAAAACACAGGTATGTAAAATAGCTTTTCTTTTAGAGGAATTTGTTTTCACTTTGAGCTTCTAATATGTGGGTGAATGTACTGCGTGTATGTGTCCTAATTGTGAGTAGGTTTATGTTATGTCTGTGTACTGAGTGTGTATTGGTTGTTTCAATTATTCTATTCTATTTTGCCTATTTTTACTTCTTTTAATGTTTCATTTATTTTTTTTTTCTGTCACCTGGGCGCTAACAGTAAACAGTGATGGAGGCATGTAGAAGTGATTGCGTGGCTTTGTAGCCCCCAGGTTACATCTACAATTTGCAAGAAGGACAAAGAGTAAAGATAAACAACTTAAGTCTCATGTGTTTTCTTTTAAAACAGCACTGAAATGGTGGCTATTTTTCCCAGCCTCATTTTAAAACAGCACTGGGACAACTTTTGACATTGACAGCCTACCGTTCCAGCTCTGATCCCTACCAGCACCGGTAGGGATCAGAGCTGGAACGGTTTGCTGTCAATGACAGTCAGGCTCCAGTGTTAAGCCCAAAAGATGAAATGATCAGCTTCTGGGCTTCCAACCCTACTGCAGACATCCTTATGGTAGCACTATGTAGCAGGCAATGTACTTATGTACAATGTGGAAAAATGTTTACAAACTGTATTTAGAGAGTGATATCACACACAGGGGACAGAGTGACACTTCCTGTGTGACACTAGAGGTGAGCCTTTATCAGCTCTGTCTTGTCAACCTGCAGCAATATATCTACCCAGCTCTCAACAGATATATCAGATGATCTAGATGACACTGTGCGAGTGTCAATTGCCTAAACATTACCCTGTATTTTTTACAGTCCGTTTAATAAAAATTTATTGAGATTGAAAATTGTACTGTTGTGTGAATTTTTATCCACTCAAACCTGATGTTTCCTATAAAAGCAAATCTTCACTTTTTGAGTTCAGGTCTACTTGTGCACTGACATAGATCTACATTGTTTGTTAATACGGAGTTTCTTCCACCTACCCACAGTAAGGTCCATGTTATGCCTCTCCCCAAGAGCCCGTAGTCTGTACAAACAACCACTTTGGTAGTAGTATTGCAAGAACTGAACAAAACCTACAGGAGCAAAAACAGCTCATGAAAAAAAAATATTGACCCAGACTTACAAAATCTGACAAAACACAATATATGCACAGACACAAAAACATATCACACCTACTTTGATACATAGAAAATGAAAGGAATTGGTTTCTGAACATCTGGTACATTAATCCATCTGGCCTAAAAAAAAACAAAAAAACAAAAGCATTTTTTTAGAGCTGACAAAATCTAACTGCTATTAAATCTTTATTTTACAGTCATATTTCTTGCCTGTCACCTTATCCCATGGATGGGAAACCAGTTAGACATGGAAGACCTTCAAAAACAGCCCATGACTACCCATTAAAACAGAACTAAAGTCAGGAGACAAAAAACAGCTAGGAGATGGGGCTTTTGGTAGAAGAGACATTGGATGCCTTTTCTATCAAAGTACCAGTACCAAAACTAATAATAAAAAGTAGACACCTTTCAATGTCATCTCAAGTGCTCCAGGACCCCAAAGTTAGGTTTTTGGAAAGCAAAGTGGAGAATTTTCTTAATGTGCAGTGGGTGTTATATACAAGAATACGGAACCCACCAACACTAGAGATCTTCATAAACATGTCAGCACATCTGCCTGTAAACCTATCCCCGTACGTTATGCGAATTCTATTATTTTCGCACTGGTAAAGAGCTGCTACTGATTTGCAGAGGTTCCAAATCCTTTTCATTTTTAACAAACCTAAAAACACCATGTTATATATATATATATATATATATATATATATATAGGCCTGTACAGTGAATGGCAAGCAGTATTTGAAAAAATCTGGCATTTCAGGAGAAACAAGTATCCAGTGAAGTCACAATATTACATCTGCACACTTCTTTTGGGTGAAAGCCTTGCTAACTAGTGAAGCCAAAAGATCAGGAGCACAGACATTTCTTCAATTAATCACTTCAAGTCTGGACACTTTTACCCCCTTCCTGTCCAGGTTAATTTTCAGCTTTCAGTGCTATCACACTTTGAATGACAATTGAACGGTCATGCATTTTTTTGAGACAGATAAAGCTTTATTTTGCTGGTATTTATTCACCACTGGGATTTTTATTTTTTTGCTATGTAAATTAAAAAGTCCATTAACTTTGAAAAAAAAAAGTGTTTTTCTTATAAAATTTTTCAAATAAATAATATTTCATCATAAATCGTGGCCAAAATGTATTCCGTTATTCCGTAAAAAAAAAAAAACACCAAATTAGTTTATAACCAAAAATTAAAATTTTTAAACTTTTTTTTACATTTTCATTTTTTTTTATATTATTTATGGTTTTTTTTTTAATATACTGTCACCCTAGCACAGGGGTAGGCAACCTGCGGCTCTCTAGCTGTTGTGGAACTACATTTCCCATGAGGCATTGCAACATTACAAAACTGAGTTACAGCTATGACTTGCAGAGGCATGATGGAACTTGTAGTCCTGCAACAGCTGGAGAGCCGCAGGTTGCCTACCCCTGCCCCAGCAGTACAGTGTCACCGTGGTACTAAATGTGGGGGGTGATGAAATTTTTTTTTTTTTATTAACACTTATTGCTTTTACACCCATAGAGGCTGTAAAAGCAATAATTTCTCCTTCTCTCTGGCTGCATTCTTGCAGCCATTGAGAACTACTGTGTGAGCTGTGATTGGTCACAGCTTGTCACATGGTACAAGGCTGTTGTGAATAGCATTGTACCATGTGACCTCTGTGATCATTCACAGATTTCACACATAGTAAGCAATGATGTCAGAAGTGACATCTTGCTTACTACTATTCATGTGATCACTGATTGGCCAATCAGTGATCACATGATCGGGACCTCACACAGAGGTCCCGTACGACGATCGGTGTTCAACTGTATCCCAAGGAGCGCGCACAAGCAGGGGGTGGGGAGGCCGTTTATAAACGGCCACTCGACTCTGCACTGCCACCGTCTGGCCGTTTATATACAACGGCCGGACGGGAGATGGTTAAAAACCTTTTAGTGTGAATTGTGCCATTTTGAATGATAAAGAAATCCCCCTTTTATTTATTTGTGGTATTCTGTTTATTTGTAAATTTACACTGTACAATTAATTAAAAAAAAAAAAGAAATCTACACTTTTATGACCTATGTAGCAGTTATCAGACTTCCTCGAAAAGTCTGGTCCAAGGAAGAACAACAGTCCAAACCCCCGGCCTTAGAAGCAGGCATAGCCTAAGAATATGCAGTTACTGCATATACTGTCAAATATGGGGACATGATGACAAAGGAAAAGTTCCCTAAAGAACATTAGTGGTTGACTTTTCATTTTGAAGTATAAGGTAAAATCCAGTTTACCAGAGAGCTATAATATGTGAACTTACCAGGTTAACATGACACCTGAGAGGAAAGTGGATACATAATGGTTTAGGACCCACCAGCCTTTAATTCTGTGGAAACAAACATAGTATGAAGTTAACTTTCATAAATCTTTCACATAATTCATGAAGCACAAAGCTCTGCTATCCTCCCCTCAGGATGGCAAACATCCGGCTATCCTCCACTACAGGATCCATCATGTATAAACTTGCCCTCTAAGATGCATACCCCATGACTTACTGTATATTTTGAAGATCAGAGGTTTCTTTTTTTTTTTTTTAATAACTCAATTTTGACATATCAAGTTAAGTACACTCGAAGGCTGCTGTTTACAGTATTTACTGTAGTCCCGAAGAGAAAACAAAATCCAGTCTGTCAGCAACCAACTATAATGAATGTACAATTATCTTTAGGTCTTAAACTTTAACCCTCCCAGGGCCCTCCTACCTAAAGGGCCGCTAGGAGGTAATGCAACTTCTGTATCATGCAAGCACTGTGAGTGCCGATTCACACATGTGCAGTGCGGACTGAAGTTCAGGTTTCACAGCGAATTGATACAATAGTTCTTCACAGGTTCACGTCGGGTTTACAGGATTAGCCAAGGATCTTATCCTGTTCACGCACATGCGGTTTAGAAACGGTTCCCATAGAAGTCAATAGTCTGTAATCCGCACCTGAACTGGACTGCACGACTCTTTAAAACCGCACTGAATCTGCACCAGCAGTGCACTGGACATATGTGAACAGGCACCATAGGAAGCAATGTTATTTCACATGTCATGCGGATTGGATGTGGTTCAAACTGCAACCAATCCGCATATATGTGAAAGGGCACGGACTGGTTATCACAGATGTCAGATGATTGGGAGCCCACCCTGCTGGCTCCTGATTAGAGAAGCCTTTTTGCTTAGAGCTGTCAGTGATAGTTTGGTCAGTGCGCTGAAAGCTTGCAGTGAGCACACGCTCTCAGCACACAAAGCTCATGCCACCTTGTACCCATATGTGCAGCAGCTGGGAAGCTCATCTTTCTCACAGCCGGCAAGAAGTTAACCAGCCATCAGACGTTAAATTAAAAACTGGTCCTCCTTTGCCCCAAAAGGCCGACACTTTATAGGAAAACTATGCTGTCAACAAAATAGGTATTTCACACAATACCCCTGAAACACTTGTCAAAAGAACAGGTACCAGGGTGTTGGTCAGCCATCACCTAACATCAGTGACAATGGCTGAATGTGTTACATGAAAGGTTCTAGACTACGGGGCAAATGTGCTTTGCATTCCACTGGCTTTGGGACTCTGAAGTAGTTGGGAGAGCAACAGAACAGACTGGAAAAAAAAAAAACAAAACAGTAGAACAAGCCTGGTCGCCTTCAGTAATAGAGCTGTATTCCATTGAGCAGAAAGTACTTTATTGGGCTTTGCTGGCTTTACACTGTGGCCCAAATTTAATGAAATAGTTGGGCTGCAGTGTGAGCAGTGCAGCGGTTCATAATGGAGAGCGATATCTGTGAAAGTTATCATGCCTTGAATGTAACCATTTTGGGAAACAGTAATCAGTGGGCTTAGTTATGTATTAATGTACACTCTATATAGAAAACAATGACAAATTTCCACTAACCTGGAACCATTATTGATTAAAATGCTTTCACGGATTGTAAGTGTACAGTAATACCAAACCAATAAAAAGTTAAACACAGCATCTCCCACCCTGAAAGACAAAACAAATACATGCATATTCAACAAGGGATCATTGCTTATTGTCACCACTCTACATTGCTTATGGTCAATAGTATCTATAGGAATCAGAGATATTTGTTGAATAAGTAGGAATTTTTAGGCACATGTACAGCCATCTCCCTTTTAAACAGATATTGACGGTGTCCATGATCAAGGTACTCTCCCAATTCTTGATGATAAATTTGGATTCTCATTTCTCTATGCATAGACTTAATTTCAAACCCAACAGATTCTAGTGATCGGAGACAACCATTGGTAGCAAGTAATAATAAAAGTGTGCCTCCAAAAGAATTCCCACTGAGAACCTATGGATATGGTATTTGACAAAGATTGACAGTAGTATTTCTTTTGTTTTTGTTTTTTTAAATGATCAATCAACTGAGACTGAATTTTTAGTCACAAGTGGACCTCAATGGGCGTAAAACCTGTCTTCTTATATCCCTCCTTTCACCTTTACAAGACGTTTTAATCATGTATAATTTAAAAAATTACACTCCTTATGATAGCAAGATGGGGGCATTTGCAAAAATATATGCGGAGATATAAAAAAAGAAAAACAAAAAAAAAAAGGGAGTCTTTTATTACGGTTGTTTCTTCCCATATGTCCTGCACTCAATCTGATGGACTTTGCTCTATTGTATTTGACTTTTGTTTTCTACTGTACAAGTCTTCAATGACCAGAAACAATCCCCAATAAATATTTAAATGACAAAAAAAAAGGAGTCCTCAAGAGAAGATGGTGGTATATGACTACCAGCAACAACCATATATTGAAATATTTTGGGTGGACTGACCCTTTATATGAATGAAGTGTAACTTTTAGCATGTGTAATTCTAGAGTGTACATCAAGAAACAGAACTAGAAATAAAAGTTATTATGATCATCTTACAGGGAATAATAACCTTCGCAAGTTATTTTGACAGGTTTAATAATTATAGTATAAGAAGCTCACCTGGAGTTCAGTATAAAACGACACATAAAGGACAATACCATTAGGATCATGGTTAGGTATAGTTTGAATTTTTCATACTCGTCTTTGTAAGCAAACCTGATAAAATAAAAGACACGTAATGCAACTATGACAAAAGGGATAAAAGCATAAAGCGGAAGTTTAGGTATGGCAATTTTTTCATAGTTACATTGGCCCAGCTTGAATCCCACAGGTATGACATATACATAATTACATTGGTCCAAGCTGGATCAGGGTAAATATACAAAACTTGTCATACTCGTCTTTGTAAGCAAACCTGATAAAATAAAAAGACACGTAATGCAACTATGACTATGGACAAAAAGGATAAAAGCTTAAAGCTGAAGTTTAGGTATGGCAATTTTTTCATAGTTACATTGGTATAGCTTGAATCCCACAGGTATGACACATACATAATTACATTGGTCCAGCATGAATCCCACAGGTATGACACATACATAATTACATTGGTCCAGCTTGAATCCCACAGGTATGACACATATATAATTACATTGGTCCAAGCTGCATCAAGGTAAATATACAAAAATAGCCATACCTAAACTTTAGCTTTAAAGTGAACATAACATCCGATATTGTTTATTTATTTTGAGTACACGTATGTGAAATATTGTAGAAGCACCTGTACAATCCCAATTCCAAAAAAGTTGGGATGCTGTGTGCAAGCTACATAAAAGCATAATGCAATGATTTGCAAATGTCATAATTCCATATTTTATACACAATAGAAAACCTATCAACTGTTTAAAATGAGAAAATGTACCAGAAAAAAAAAAGAAAAAAAAAAAGAAGGTAATTCTGAAACTGATGGCAGCAACACGTCTCAAAAAAGTTGGCACAGGACCATGTTTACCACAGTGTACCACACTCTGTAAACATCTGGGAACTGAAGAGTGCAGTTGCAGGAGTTTTGGGAGAGGAATGCTGTCCAATTCTTGCCTGATATAGGATTCTAACTGCTCAACAGTCCTAGGACTTGTTTGTCAAATTTGTTTTTCAAGATGCACCAAAAATTTTCAATTGATGAAAAACAGCCAGCTAAGCACCTGGACTCTTCTACTACGAAGCCATGCTGTTCTCACAGATGCAGTATGTGGTTTAGCATTGTCTTGCTAAAATATGAAAGGCCTTCCCTGAAAACGACATTGGAGGAGACTTACTAAAACTGGTGCACACAAAATGGTGCAGCTCTGCATAGTAACCAGTCAGCTTCAGACTTCAGCTTGTTCAATTAAACCTGGAAGCTGATTGGTTACTACGCACAGCTGCACCAGATTTTGTGTACACAGGTTTTAGTAAATCTCCCCCAATGGCTGGATGGAAGCATATGCTGCTCCAAGATCTGCATATATCTTTCAGCATTGATAGTGCCTTTCCAGCTGTGTAAACTGCCCATTCCATATGCACTAATGCACTCCCATACTTTCAGAGATGCAGGCTTTTCAAATAAGTGCTGATAGCAAGCCGGAGGGTCCTATTCCTCTTTAGTCCAGAGGGTATGGCACCCATAGTTGCCAAAAAAGAATGTCAAATTTCGATTCGTCTGACTACGGAACAGTTTTCCACTTTGCAACAGACCATTTAAAATGAGATTTGACCCAGAGAAGACAGTGGTGTTTCTGGATCATGTTCAGTTATGGCTCCTTTGCAAGATAATGATTTACCTTGCATTTTTTGATGGCACGGTGAACTGTGTTCACAGACAGTGATTTTTGGAAATATTCTTGAGCCCATGCAGAGATGTCCATCACAGAATGCCTGTTTTTAATGCAGTGCTATCTGAGGGCCAGATCAAGGACAAATAATAATGCGTTTCAGCCTTGTCCCATGGGCACAGAGATTCCTCTAGATTCTCAGAATCTTTTGATGATATCATCTACTGTAGATGATGATATATTTAAAGTCCTTGCAATTTTACTTTGAAGAACATTATTGTGAAATTGTTTGACAATTTTTAGGGGCTCTTCACAGATTGGTGACCCTTTGCCCATCTTTACTTCTGAGACACTCTGGCTCTCTAAGATGCTTTTTTTTAAACCCAATCATGTTACTGACTTGCTGCCAAGCCTAATTAGTTGCAAAATATTCTTCCAGCTCTTCCTTGTTAGTAACACTTACTTTGCCAGCTTTATATTGCCCTGTCCCAACTTTTTTTGAAAGGTGTTGCTTCCATCAAATTCAAAATTACTTATTTTTTTTCTTTACATGGTACATTTTCTCAGTTTAAACATTGTTTTCTTTTTGTCTACTGTGTTCAAATCATTGCATTCTGTTTTTATGTATATTTTACACGGTTTCCCAACTAATTTGGAATTGGGGTTGTACAAATTTTGATGCAAAGTCTAATTGCTGGGGGAGAGGTGAATAAAGAAACGTTTCCTTGTGCCAGAAACAGAGGTACTAGCTTTTGATTATAAAAAGTACAGATTTTCTGCAAAATTATACTGTTGTTATACATTGTGACATAGCAGGTGTTTACTAAAGCAGAATTGTAAAGATACTGAAACGTCCCCTAAAGTGCCTTATACTTACTTAGACTGCTTGCTTAAAAGAGTGACATTCACATTCCCCAATACCAGACTCAGGTATAATCTGAAAAAAAGCACCAATTAGTTAGGATACATTTGCGGTTTGAGAAGCACTTCCAGTTTTCAATCTCTCTTTCACTCACACATAAAGCCTGGGTTCACATACGTGCGGCTCCGTATATCGCATGTGATTCGCAGAGGAACCGCACCGCATTCCTGTGCAAATCACATGCGATTTGTGTGCGGTGCAATTGGAGCCACACATTTTGTATCCGCACCAAAAACTTGCAGGACCCTTTTTTGGGTCTGCACTAGAATCAGATTCACACCTATGCGATCCGATTCTTCACATCGCACCATGTTTTGCAGACCACTTTCGGGGTTTTGTTAACTTAACATACACACCCGCAGCAGTTCCCATGAACGGAGTGCAATTCTGATGCAAGGCGGAATTCGCACTGAAAACGCTGCGAATTCCGCACCGCATCAGTGTGAACCAGGGCTCAAGCTTTATTCTGTATACAAGGCAAGCAGCTGAACCTCTAAGTACAAAGAGCAACAAGCTATAACAAACAATAGGCATTCACTTTACTTAAGTGAGACCAGGGCATAATGGATTGTGACTGGCTGCTATGCTAACAGAGCTTTCCAATTTCCGTCCAGATGTTACACATTTATAGGCGTTTATCCCATGTGTGTCTGGCAGTTACCATACTATAATGAGATCACAGTTTAGCATTTTAAATCCTCAAATCAACAAACTTCCAAGCTTCTACTATCCTTCGAGCTTGAACTGGGGGAGTCTAACCTCAGCATTAAAACGTTGGTCATTCATAGAAAGGAATAGTATAGTAATGAACTGAAAAGTTTTTCCAAGAACTACAGCATTTGAGGAGAACATTTGTTTTCTTGTACCAAAAGTTTTATTAAACATGGCAAAAGAAACATACAAACCATGACAAATCGTATGATAGAAAGCGACATCAGACAACAGAGGACAAGGAAACACCATACAGAAACACAGGAATACATATATAAGACCCACACTAGGGTCCAGATAACACATTATAAAACAGAGGGCTGCGAAGCCCACAATCACGTTATAAAATATACAAGATACATTAAAAAAAAGCATAAAAAAAAAAACCACAAGGAGAGCCTCGCCCTCTTGAGGAAATATTTTCCCTGAGAATCATAGAACTATGAAAAAACAACAACAAAGAGAACATTTATGTTCAAGAGGGAACTCTTCGATTAGGGCCAACACACACTTTTGAGATACAGTGCGTTTGTGGTAACACCTGTTAAAACGTACATGCTATGAATAGCTCTGCAATGTACAAAGACAACGCAGCTCTGATGCACATGCATGAATGATTAGGCTGCCTTAAAGTGTTACTAAACCCAGGACCCTGAATTCATTATATTTGGTCTCCCACAGTACACAGAAATGCAAATGCTTTAGTAAATATAAACTGCTAAATACCTTTTCTCATCAGCAGTACACAGAAATCTTGTGACTTCTATCAGTGTCCAGCACAGCACTGGTTAAAGCTTGTAGGAGTTTTCATTCTCCTCTCACTGTCCTACGAGGCTGCAGGACCCCTGACCCTCTGTCTTGGCAGTGCTGATTGGCCCTGTGCTGATCAAATACACCCTCCCAAGAAAAAAAGAAAACGCTCTAGCACACTAAGCTGAGCATGTACAGCTTGCCGCTAAGACTCTCTTTTATCAGGAGATGACATGGGGACTGTGGAAGCAAGGAAGGATCAGAGAAGCCAGGATCAAACATCCTTTTTACACTGCAGAGAATTAACCCCTTAGGTTCTACAGTGAGTATAAGCAGCATGCTTTACTGCAGATACAGACTGATTTTACTGTTTTGGGTTTAGTAACACTTTAACACAACACACAAGAATAACCCAAGTGTGAATGGTTACCTAACGTTCTATAAAATCATTACTGAACAGGAGATGGCTTAATGGAAACACAGAATAATATTTTTTTTGGACTGACAGAAGTTATTTGCATAGAAGAGACTTAAATAGTTTAACTGGACTTTTGGACTTCTTTGTTATTTTTGCCTTACAGCACCCGTGTCTTTTAACATTTGGGGATCTTTATAAGGCATTTGCACAGCCAGTATGAACAATCCCTGTAATGTGCCTAATACATTTATTTCCTGTGATCATCAGCTCCATCTAGTGGTCATACTGTCATATTTTCCTGAACTAAATCAGGAAAATACTGCATTACCACTAGATGGAGAAGACCATCATTGGATACAAACTTATTATATATAATATGGTGATTACTCATGACGGCTGTGCCAATGCGTAAGACACTTGAACAGATATTGTTTCATAAATAGACCAACCTACATGTGCATCTATACTTTTGTCTACACTATATTGTTTCTAAACAATTGTTGTTCATTTCTTATTTGCCAGCAACCACCTTAAAACCTAGAGATGACTTTATTGTTGTTGAATTTGTACATGCATATTATCAATCATTTTTTTTTCACTGGAAAGATCAAGTCTCCTTGACCATATCCCTTACCCATTTTTCTTTGGTAAAAAGGACTCCATCTCAAAGAATGTTTTATCCCGCAGCTTAATGATTTCTTGTATGTCTTTAATTTGGTCTTCCTCATTTTCTTGGCTGTCTTTAACCCTGCATACATGCAAAGACGTCAGGATCCAATCCCAGGCATTTTACTTAAAGAAATCAGTGTTCATCATACATTTTCCAAGAGACAGCCCACTTTGGGTGGATTATTGCTAGAGAAATTATCTTCAAAGCTTAGAAAGCTTTCTACTATAAAGAGACAAGGAGAAAAGGACAAAGTCCCAGTTGTGCACCACAGTTTGTTGTAGCTAGTTAGGATATGTTCTGGGAATAGTACAGGCTGCCTGGGCACAGGTCACACCTTCTAACATGACCCATTCAAGTAGGTAAAGAGCATTCTGCGTCTTATCAGCTCTCTGCCTTTCTTAACCTACTCACCACACAACTTCAACTTGACTGAGCTTAGATGGTTGCAATCATGCTTGAGGTGATTGCAGCCATATTAGTGCACTCGCAACAAAAACAATTGAGTACTGTCCGTGATACATTTTTATTTGCACTAACATCCAATTTTTCAGGACAAGCTTCTGGGGTGTACCTCCTTCTTCAAGGTCCAAGCAGTACTAATGCACAAAGTTATAGCAGACCGTCCTATGAACACCCTGCTAAAATTTTGTGCATTAGTACTGCTTGGACTATGAAGAAGGAGGTACAACCCAAAAGCTTGACCCAAAAAACTGGATGTTAGTGTAAATAAAAAAGTATCATAGACAGTACTCAATTTTTTATGATTGTAATCAGAAAGATAGTGAGATGATCAGGAGCAGATCATTTTGTTCCTACTGGAATGGGTCGCCTTAACCGCCTCCTGCCCGCCATATAAGGCAATAATGGGCGCAAGGCGGTTCTCTCGTTCTGGGAGGATGTCATATGACGCCCTCCCATTCTAACCACGCATGCGCGGCTGTGAGAGCACGCAGTGTGGCGATCGGCTGTGCCCCTCGGACACAGTGGATCACCGATCAACGGAAAGAGCCAAGATTTCTGCTCGGTCATGTGATCAGCTGTGTCCAATCACAAAGATTGCATGTAAATAGGGAAATGTGGGTTATCGGCATTTCTCTCCTCACGAGCTGTCACGCTGACAGCTCGAGAGGAGAGGACAGGAGGTAATCGGCATTCCTCGGAGGGGACATGTACACTGATCATCAGGGCACTGATGATCAGTGTGCCCTGATGATCAGTGTAGCCCCAGCAGTGCCACCTGTCAGTGTCCATCAATGCCAGCTGTCAGTGCTCAGTGCCACCTGCCAGTGCCCATCAGTGCCACATCAATGCCACAAATCAGTGCATACCAGTGCACATCAATGCAACATATCAGTGTCCATCTGAGATAGCTTTTAGTGTCACCTATCAGTGCCAGTCAGTGCCACCTATCAATGCCAGTCAGTGCCACCTATCAGTGCTGCCAGTTAGTGCCACCTAACAGTGCCAGTCAGTATCGCCTATCAGTGCCGCCTATCAGTGCCATATATGAGTGCTGCCTTTCAGTGCCTATCAGTGATGTCTGTCAATGCCCATCAGTGCCACCTACCAGTGCCTCCTTAGTGCTCATCAGTGCCACCTATCAGTGCCCATCACTGCAGCCTCATTAGCGCATATCAGTGAAGGAGAAAAATCACTTATTTACAAAATTTTAAAACAAAAACTAAGAAAAAATTTTTTTTTTTCCAAAATTTTCAGTTGTTTTTGGTTTGTTTAGCAAAAAATAAAAAACCCAGAGGTGATTAAATACCACCAAAACAAAGCTCTGTCTCAAAAAAATGATAAAAATTTCATATGAGTACAGTGTTGCATGACCGCGAAATTGTCATTCAAAGTGCGACAGCACTGAAAGCTGAAAATTGACCTGGGCAAGAAGGGGGTATAAGTGCCCAGTAGGCTAGTGGTAAAGACTCTACGCTGCAGTTATGTCAGTAACCCTATAAAAAGAGGTAAGGCTGTAGATGGGCAACACAGTGGCTAAATGGGTAGCACTTCCGCCTGGAAGTACTAGGGTCATTGCTTCGAATTCAACCACGGCACCACTTGCCTGGAGTTTGCATGTTCTCCCTGTGCGGGTTTCCTCCGGGTACTCCGGTTTCCTCTCACACTCCAAAGACATGGATTCTGTCTAAATTGGCCCTAGTAAGTATCTATGAATGCAAGTTAGGGATCTTAGATTGTACACCCCTTGAGGGTTAGGGACTGATGTGAATGTACAATATATATGAAAAGCACTGCATAAATTGACAGCGCTATACAAGTACCTGTAATAAATAAATCAATAAATAATGCAGGCATCTGTAATTCAGCACTGTAAGAGGTAAGGGCTAGCAAATCTCTTGACCAAAATAAAATTAAAGGTATGTGCACGTGAGGTTAAGCCTACAAAATTGGGCTGTTATTCAGGCAAATTCGCTCTTGGGCCTGAAACTGTCAACTGGCTTTGGCATTAGGGCAGCTCATTTATTGAGTTACTACAAGCAAATATTTGCCCATCTCTGCAAAATGTGAAGTTAAAAGTGTATATAAACTAAATATCAATTGTTCAGTAGGTTTGGCATCACGGCTGACAGATTTCTTAACCCCTTGGCACCGATGCCTCCCGGCCCTTTAAGGGTTTCAGAAGCCGGGAGGCGGGGTTTTAGGGTCATGTGACTGCCATGATTCGCTGTCACGGCGGTCACATGTTCAGGAAAGGTCCCGATCGAAAGAGGAGATTGGGACCTTTCCATGAATACCGGACATGTGTGCTGGGAGTGCACAGGGCGTGCGCTCTCAGCACATATGTTTTTCTTAATTGCACGCAAATGTGCGGCCGCTCCGCATCAAGGATCAGACGCCTGGGAGGTCGCACATTTGCATGCGGCTGGTGCCAAGAGGTTAACTGAATTTTTGTGATTCTGTTGTAAAGTTTTTTCTCTGGAGATCCTGCCAGTAACAGCTCTTCCTGTTTCAGGTAAGCCATTGCCTTGCAATCAGCACCAGCAATATCAGCCTGCTGTGTGCACTCTTAAGCAGGCCATACATGGGTCAAATTCCGAAAGAGTTTTCTTTTGAAAATCTTTTCTAAGAATTTTCATTTGAATTTCACACCATTAATGGGCCGCAGCAACAGTTGATTTTCGAACAACCATCAAATGTAAGTGATCGGTATGTTGGAATTTTTTTGAAAGACAAAATGAATTTCTAACCAATGATGGGAAAATTGTTCCAGAAATGTAATTGAAAAAGAAATGTGCATGAGCTGTGACCTGGAAAGAAAAGAAAATTCTTGGCCACGAAAATTTCTTTTTTCTGTAGCAACATGAGATGAAATTAAAGGCTTGGCTCGTCAAATGTTGAAATCAATAGTGGCACCATCGGATTACAAAACGCAGAAAATATCTGATTTTCTAAAAGAAAATTTCTTCGGAATTCGATCCATGTGTGGGTGGCATAAGTTGGCCATGGGCTGCCTATCAGGTGTATCAAACTAGCAGTCCAATGGCCACATAAAGAAGCTTGCAAGGCAACCAGACAACACTTCTGTTAAATGAATGACAGTGGCTTAGGGCTCGTTCACACTTGACTTATGTCTAACTCTTGCCAAACACGCCTATAGCGTTTGACAGGCATTTGGGAAGAGTTTTTAACGCACCTCAATGCCCTATACGCGTTTTTGAGGCGTTTGCCAAGCATTAAAACCGCACCACAAACGCCTATAACGAAGTTTAATGGTATTACGTTCTGCAAACGCCTTGCAAACGCCTGCAAGGTGCTTCAGGAGTGTCACCATAGACTTGAATGGGAGGCTTCAACTCCTCCTGACATGAGGCGCCAGTTTTGCCACGATGCTTCAGTGTGAACAGCAATGTGTGCTGCCAAGTGCAGAATTTTCATTAAAAACACTTCCCAAACGCCTGTCTGACAGAGCTAGTGTGAACGTAGCCTTAGTGTTTTCAGTCTGCAACAGGAAATGCATTTATTGGCAGAATTTCCAGGTAAGAATCTTTCCAGCGGATTTACAAAACACTGTTTGTTTAAAACCACTTCCTGTCCGGACACTTTTACCCCCTTCCTGTCCAGGGCAATTTTCAGCTTTCAGTGCTATCACACTTTGAATGACAATTGAGCGGTCATGCAATACTGTACCTACATGAATTTTTCACCATTTTTTTGAGACAGATAAAGCTTTATTTTGGTGGTATTTATTCACCGCTGGGATTTTTTTTTTTTTGCTATGTAAATGAAAAAGTCCAAAAATTTTGAAAAAAAAAAAGTGTTTTCTTATAAAATTTTGCAAATAAATAATCTTTCATCATAAATCTTGACCAACATGTATTCCATTATATTTTTATTAAAAAAAAAAAAAATAAGCCAAATTAGTTTATAAACAAAAATTGTAATTTTTAAACATTTTTTTAATTTTTATATTATTATTTATGGGTTTTTTTTTTTTAACATAGTCACCCTAGCAGTACAGTGTCACCATGGTGACACTGTACTACTTGTGGGGGGCGATGACGATTTTTTTTTTTTTTTTTTTTTTTACAGTGATTGCTTTTACATCCATATAGGATGTAAAAGCAATCATTTCTCTTTCTCTCTGTCTGCATTCTTGCAGGCATTGAGAAATACTGAGTGAGCTGTGATTGGTCACACCTTGTCACATGGTACAAGGCTGTTGTGAATAGCCTTGTACCATGTGACCTCTGTGATCATTCACAGATTTCACACGTAGTAAGCAATGATATCACAAGTGACATCATGCTTACTACTTTGCATGTGATCACTGATTGGCCTATCAGTGATCACATGATCGGGACCTCGTACAGAGGTCCCGCCCGACAATTGGAGGACACAGCGGGCACCGGATCGCGGTGCTGCACGCTCCCAGGGAGCTAGAAATGGCGGGTGCCGTTTATGAACGGCAACCCGCCCCTGGAGTGCCACCGCCCTGCCGTTTATAAACAGCAGGCGGACGGCAAGTGGTTAAAGGCTATGTTCACTTTTTGTATACAATAGCCTATAGTGACATGGGGCCTCAGAAGATTAAAGTGAACTGTGCCATTTTTCAAAATATCGTTTATTGTAATTTTAATACCTGTAGAACTGTTTTTGTCCCCCTGAAGAGTTGCCAGTATACTCCCATACTGTTTATATTCCTATGTCATGGCTACTTTCTTGGACATACCAGATGTATGGTGTTCATCCCCGCATTACATGAGGGCGCATGCTTGATAAAAAGCTGTGCATGGGCAGTGCGCTCTCCCTCCCCCAACTGCAGCAACAGCTAGACTTCTATGGGTCAGTTTCCCCGCTAGGAGATGGAGGTAGACATGCCCCATAGAAATCTATAGGACTTATTCTTTAACCTCTGCGCAAAAGGTTGCAATCTTCATAGAACATAGGCTTCCTATATCACTGTAGGCCTACGGACTATTTTTTCATGTGGTTTTAACAAAGCATTTTTTTCAGTTTCATTCATCTAGGGCCTGTGACCAGTTTTCTATAACTTTTAATCATTCCGTTTTTTTCATAGTCATCCATATCTAGATTGTCAAAGCCTAATTTATATGTAAATATATTTTAGGCAATGTTACGGTTCCTAACATCTGGTGCAGTCAGAACTTTGAATGTCACTGTATACTCTGAGGGGGTATATGCAAGATTAGCTTAGTAATTACAATATCATTGTCTAGAATGAACAGTGATTGCATCTGCCATTTAATTCCCATTAGACAAAAGGCATCACATACTGCTTTAATTCTAGTGATAGGTCTTTTAGCTTCTTCTTCTGACGTGTAATAGAACTAGAACACCGTGTCTGGAGCTTTGTTAATTCCTCCAACTTCTGCTTGTATGAGCGATGGGTATCCTGGAAGATAAAACAAAAAAGGGACACATTTAACAAAGACCCCAACACAAGCTAAAGGCTGAGGTGACATGAAAAAAGTGTCACTATCTAGGAAAATAAGATGTTTGTACTTCCTGTAAAGTTTTTTGTTTTTTTTTCAAAGTCGATTGAAAGAGATGGGGATTTATGGAATTCCTAGACAGGTTATAATGCCACTTACAGGAGGTTGGGACACTTGCAAACAAAAATGTTATAAAATAAGTTGACCTTTGTAAAACAAAAATAATAAATGCACAGCTTTTTGCAGGTAAAAAAATATGCATTTATTATTTTTTTAATTAGGAGCCTGTAAAGAATTGCACCCAGGGTCAGCAGATCACGGATCCCATCTCAGGCTCCTGCAGACTGTCAGTGTAGCTGTCTGCCCGTACCTCATACGGGCAAGCAGTTACTGAATGACAGGGAGCATTAATTAACTAACTAGAGCTCTCATCAGTGCCCTGTAGTTTGTTGAGAACTAAAAGCCGTCAGCCGCAATGGCTGACAATAGTTGAAGTTGTCCCATTCACACAACTGTATGCTCGTGTTTTTTTTTTTTTTTAAATTTTGGCAGCGGGTGTGGGAAGAGGATCCTCGGCTTGTTGTCACAATGGGGGATGGGGGAAAGGGGGTAGGGTTGTGTTGGCTGCTGCAACAGTAATGTTACATCCTGAATATGGGTGTAACATGTTAGGAAAGCTGAACGTATCCTTTAAGCTAACTGTCATATAATCCTTCCTTTAACATAACACTATATTTGGAGTACAAAACACCTTCCCTCTCTTCCCCATACCAGGGGAAGATATTTTGTAGACCACGGCATTGGCAAGGAACAATACTAACGGACAACAGTCCAGGCACAAAAATTATAGGAAAGTACAGTATCAGCTCACAATATTTCTTACTAGATGAACCAAATTTTATTTTCATTTGTTGAACAGACATAATAAAATGCTGTCAATAGTATATCAGAACAAAAAGTGAGCAAACAAGAAAAATGTATTGTTAGAGTTTATACATTTTAATATAGAATATATAAATGACATATTTTAATATAGCAAACCTTTGACTTCTTGGAAAGGAAGTTTGTAAATAGTAAGCCGGTCAAGAGCTTCAAGAAAGGGAAGGTCCATGATAAGGAAGGATGTAACCAATTACCATTGTTAGAAATAGATAGCCATGGATGCCCTCACAGCATAAAATCTAAATGGATACAGGTGAAAAAAAACCGACCCCTGTAGAGAGCAGAATACTTTGCCAAGGAGTGAGGGATAGGAATCCTAGTACTAGTACTAAAAATATTCACCTGATATAGAATAGGAGAAAGTAGGAAATCTAAGGAGGCTTGCCATAAAGACCGAAGCTCGGCCACAGAGGACATATCTCCCAGTGATCAGGTCCCATGAAGGCCTCTGGATTTACACTAACCTCTTTAGGGGAAATATGTAGCAGGGTAACAGTGTGTTCTGCCTGCTTGCCTTACAGTAATGAACACTTCCCTTCAGGAAGGAAAGGAGAGGCATTCATGTGCAGAACCCTCACCCTTCATGGTGGGGATCATCAGTTGAGGAGATCTGGAAGGCAATACTTTGACTGTAAGAAAGATGTTGTGATAACAAATTATACACTCAGTGCTATCCAGCATAGGGAGAAGGTCAACCGATCTGTCCCAAATCTTTCAGGAGATGAAGGTCCTGCAGCATCCATATGATATCCAGCACAGTTTAGGTCAGCACAAATTTCCCCTTGACAACTCAGGATCCAGTCTGTTCTAGAGAACAAGACTCAATGGGCAGTCCATTAGGGAGTCCTCCTAAGATGGGAAGAAGGGACCATCCCTTCCAGAGCTAGAGTCCAGCAAAGAGTGTCCTGGACTTCTTGGTCTGAAGGGACCAGTTTGGTGCTTTGTCCAGATTCCAAACTCAGAAAGAGAGGTAAAAAAAAGATTAGTTGCCAAGATAGTTGGCAAAGCGTACATAGACAAAGTCTGAAGATGATAGGATAATTGGCATTGCACTAGGGTGGACAGAATAAGTGTTATGAACAGGGATCAGAACTGTAGTAGGGCACAAAAGCATCAGGTTCTTATTAGGGAAGGAAGCAGCAGGGGCTGAGCCTTATGAACCTTAGAGATCAAAAGGTCCCTCAGGAGAAAAACTGGGCTCAGAGTCAAGTGCAACAAGGGGTACAGGACACCTCAGAGAAAATAATTTGAGTTTATGTGGGATATCATCCCTAAGGATAGGCTCATACTAGAGTAGGACGTAGAGGTCCTAAGATGCTGGGAACCCAAACAACCCTGGGAATATGTACAGTGGGACGCAGTATTATCAGAAAGGAGAGGAAGGACAGCTAAAAGAGGTGCTTGAGTCAAGGGTCTAGAGTGAAGGCCACAGGGGGAAACCTGAGCAACCAAGCTGCGTAAACTACCGAAGAACCTAGCTGAATGAACAGCCTCCACTTGCAAAAGGGTGAACCTTAATGCAGAAGGTTGAGCAAACAAAATAGAGGACTTTTGGCTTCAAGACCTGTGGTTTTAGTGGCAGGTAAGCTCTGGTCGCCTATTAGGGTACTACTGCAGTAGAAGATGAAGGTTAGCGTTACTCCACCCCATCCAAAGATCTCGTGTTGCTGCAGGAGCACACTCTGATCCCTAGTGACATCGCTAATGAGAGTGTCAAGGGCAGATCAGAAGAGACGATGTCCCTTAAAGTGAATCAGATGTTGCTTGGGCATATCTGCAGCATTCAAGGTGCATCGCCAAAGGGTCCTTTCTCATATGAACAGACATTTCCAACCCCGCCTGGCCAGACCACTGTGAGTGTGTGGCTGCTGCTACAGTGCCTTTGAGTAACTTCTTCTTACCCCAATTTACATACCGTTAGTTCTCTGGAGGTCTTAATAAACCTTGCAGCCTTAACAAAAATGTTCTTGTGCTAATTAAGTGTAGAAATTCACAGCACCCATGCATCTTGTACTTGTATGAGGTCTATAAAGTGAAGTCTGACTCGCTGCTATGGGTTACTGCTTTAAGAATGAGACCTTAATAAAATAGTTTTTTTTTTTATTAAACTGCAAATGCTTTAATTTAAACTTAATTCAAAGCAGTCTGACAGGCACTAGGTGACTGTGTGTGAATGTCACTAGGTGACTGTGATACATCTGCAGCTGACAAAAGAAGGTGAACATTAATGAGAAATAGGCGAGTCAGTGCAAGTACTTCAAAAATTAACTTCCCAACACAATAGAGAATATGATGCAGCTGACACTACTGAGGCTGAAGATGTACAGTGGGGATCGAACGTTTGGGCACCCCAGCTAAAAATTTGTATTAATGTGCATAAAGAAGCCAAGGAAAGATGGAAAAATCTCCAAAAGGCATCAAATTACAGATTAGACATTCTTATAATATCTCAACAAAAGTTAGATTTTATTTCCATCATTTACACTTTCAAAATAACAGAAGACAAAAAAATGGCATCTGCAAAAGTTTAGGCACCCTGCAGAGTTAATATCTTGTACTGCCCCCTTTGGCAAGTATCACAGTTTGTAAACGCTTTTTGTAGCCAGCCAAGAGTCTTTCAATTCTTGTTTGAGGTATCTTTGCCCATTCTTCCTTACAAAAGTCTTCCAGTTCTTTGAGATTTCTGGGCTGTCTGTCACGCACTGCTCTTTTAAGGTCTATCCAAAGATTTTCAATTATGTTGAGGTCAGGATATTGTGAAGGCCATGGCAAAACCTTCAGTTTACGCCTCTTGATGTAATCCCCCGTGGATTCAGAGGTGTGTTTAGGATCACTATCCATTTGTAGAAGCCATCCTCTCTTTAACTTCAGCTTTTTCACAGATGGCATCAAGTTACCATCCAAAATTTGCTGACATTTTATTGAATCCATTTTTCCTTCTACTCGTGAAATGTTCCCTGTGCCACTGGCTGCAACACAACCCCAAAGCATGATTGATACAACCCCATGCTTAACAGTTGGACAGAGGTTCTTTTCATTCAATTCTGTGCCCCTTCTTCACCAAACGTACCTTTGCTCATTCCGGCCAAAAAGTTCAATTTTAACCTCATCGGTCCACAGAACTTGTTTCCAAAATGCATCAGGCTTGTCTATATGTTCATTTGCAAACTTCAAACGATGATTTTTGTGGTGATGACGTAGAAGAGGTTTTCTTCTGATGACTCTTCCATGAAGACCATATTTGTACAAGTATCTCTTTATAGTGGAATAGTGTACCACAACTCCAGTGTCTGCCAGATCTTTCTGGAGGGATCGTGCAGTCAAACGTGGGTTTTGAATTGTTTTTCTCACAATCCTGCGAGCTGTTCTGTCTGATATTTTTCTTGGTCTTCCAGATCTTGCTTTAACTTCCACTGTTCCTGATGGCTGCCATTTCTTAATTACATTCTGAACAGAGGATATTGACATCTGAAAACGCTTTGCTATCTTCTTATAGCCTTCTCCAGCTTTGTGAGCGTCAACTATTTTCAGTTTTCTAGACAACTGCTTAGAAGAACCCAGGGTGCTGATTTTTTGGCAAGGTCAGATGAGTCTGGGCATTTAAAACCTTTGAGATTGACATAACCTGGTCTTCCCAGACGATGATTGAGAACAATCCATGACACTGGCAGGTCTCAGCTTTGCAAAGGGGGCAGTGCATGCTATAAATTCTGCAGGGTGCCCAAACTTTTGCAGACGCCATTTTTTTTTTCCCGGTTATTTTGAAAGTGTAAATGATGGAAATAAAATCTAACTTTTGTTGACACATTATAAGAATGTCTAATCTGTAATTTGATGCCTTTTGGAGATTTTTCCATCTTTCCTTGGCTTCTTTATGCACATTAATACAAATTTTTAGCTGGGGTGCCCAAACTTTCGATCCCCACTGTACCTGACACACATATCTATAACACAGAATAATGGAAATCACATTAAGCTTGTTCAATATACTGTAATAATGTACACAAATGAGTAATATTCAAGTGTTTTTTCATAAATAATAAAAATGTTATAATTACCTGCCTGTGCAATGGTCTACTGAAGTCTATGGGGATAAAAACACACAAAAAGACAAAAGTGGTAATAAAGGGTGTTGCAAAGGTGTGAACGGACCGCCATAGAAAATAACAGGATTCTTCTTGTCATGTTTGGTGAGCGGAGTAATGGCTGAATCATGACAAATTGCACAGGCGTGAATAGGGACTGATGTAGAACATTGCACATTCAAAAGCAAGGCTCCTCAGTGGATAGGGATTTCAAACAGATCTTAGCACTGAGATAAGAGAGCCAAATACTTTATAACACTAAAATCCCTCTGTACTCATGAAATATTTTCATACTGTTCTCACGACTCTCTTTAGCATTTGTAATCCAATAGATAATCTGTCTCTGCTAGGAGCACAAGGTTAAGCACTCAAACAGCTGCAACCTACCATGTTATGGCTAGGTTACATGGGTAATTATGATCATTAAATGTGAAACTGACAATTCAGCTCAGGGGTCCTGTTCTTCATTCAGGGCTTGCACTAGCACACCAGAAACACCATCTACTAAATCTTTTCAATGTTCAGCAAGATGGCCTTGATTCCTGGTATTGGCCTCCTTTTCTATCTGCAGCTGGAATAAATCAAGTATCATCCTCAGTCATCATGGCCTAGGTTTAGGCCCCTTTTACACGAATGTTCAGACTGGGGCCGCCTCTCCGGTTTCCAGGTGGACCCGATCGGAATCTCCATTCTCCTCTATGGAGTAGCAGGTGTAAACGGACATGTGTCTGTACAGCCGCATACACCCAATCCGATCCTCCAAAAAAAGATGGATGGGGATTCATTCTCCTTTCTTCCAGCGGATCATATCGAATGGCAGTACAGACCGCCCCTAGAGGAGAGTGGGCTGTATTCGTGTATGCTCTGCATAAGTGGAGAGGACAAGGACCTGTCATCAGACAGATCCCCTGCTGAGCAGCCAGATCGCAGTTAGAGTCCACCCTACGTGATGGGGGCCTTATGTTCACTTATGACTAGCACTACTAAAATGCCTCATCAATATCACGGTCAGGAAACTACTGCAGCTAATGCTAATTCTTCTTCAGCTAATACTGATTCTCGTGCAGCCACTGGCCATTTCTGTGCAGCTAAGGCTTGTGCACATGTACCAGCACACAGACACGCCCAGGTTAATATCCAACGTGCACTGACACGTAGGCGCATTTCTATGCGCATAGGCACGCACGTCTTCCCACATTGGCGCCAAGCTGACTTTTTAAAGGAGACTCTGCTGTGTACTAATCGCTGGATGTTCTTCAGCTTCTTGTGATCCATGTTCCTGTTTGTACTGACTGATCTTCCTTTGCTGACCTGACTTGCTCCTGACCTTGCTCTGTGAATTCTGACCTCGGCTTGCCTTTGACTATTCTCTGCTGACCTTCTAGTGCTGACCTCGGCTTGCTACTGGACATCGCTCTTCTTGCTAACCTGGTACCGATCCCAGCCTGCTTCCTGACAACACTGCTGTGTGTGACCCTGGCTCACCTTGACTACATCCCAGACCATAGCAGTCACCTGCTATCAAGCTATCGGCACGTGTGCTTCTTTGATCCTTGTACCTCTGTCACCACATTCAGGGATGCTCAGTCCAGAGCCGCAAGGGAAGCCCTCTCATCAACTTGGCCTTCCACCAAGGTACGTGACAAACATCCAGCCATGTCTGAGGTCGAAAGAGGTGTTACCCCTCTAGAAACTCTGTGCCAACAAATTGCGGCTCTAACCCAAGCTATGACAAATCTGCAGGAGGGATACTGCCAGATCAAGGGATGGATACAGAACCTGTCCAAAGCTGCCACCACCTCGACTCATAGCTCTGCTACAAGTGCAACTACACCAGCCTCTACTTCTGGGAACTCTCAACCTGTGACTCCTATTGTAGTTATACCACCAGCAGAACATGGGGTGCCAACCCATGAACCCTTTTCAGGCAATCGGAGGAAATTTTTTTAGTTCAAAAATGCATGTGAACTGTACTTTGTTCTGCAACCTTGGACTTTCTGGGAACAACGCAATCCTGTCCTTAACTCAGTAAAGACTTTCTTTGAATCCATGGCTCAACTTTATGATGATCCACAATGCACCGCTACAGCAGAGGCTGCGCTACATGCTCTTCAACAGGGTTGGTGGCTGGTGAAAGACTACACCAGTGAATTCCGCAGATGGGCCGCTGACACAGCCTGGAATGACACCACTCCAAAATATCAGTACTGCTAGGGATTGTCAGACACTTTGAAAGATGAACTTGCTCGGGTAGACATGTCTAATTCCTGGTACAACTTGCCATCCAATTAGATTGCCGGCTCCAGGAACGAGATACAGAACAATACTGCTCATTCAGGCCCACATGGGTAATGCCCAAGGTCTAACCCACCTTGTCTACTAATTCTCCAGTCCAGCCAGCAACCACCTCCAAGGTTGAACCAATGCAGATTGGCCTTCTTTGTCCTGCCTTGTCACCAGCAGAGAAACTACGGTACTGTGGAGAATCTGGTCACTTCCGTATCAACTGTCCAGCAAAGTAAGTCTCTTCACACACATACTACTTACCTTCAAGTTTCAGGAATCCGGTCAGCTCACATTATCCTTCCTATCTCTCTACAGGTGGCTGGAAGGGAAAACAAGTTCCAGGCCATCATTGATTCCGGAGTTTGTAGCTGCTTTATGGACATTAACCTCACGAAAGACTTGCAAATTTCTCTAGTGCCCAAGGAACAACAAATTAATATTCATCTTGCGGATGGAACACATCCAAAAATTGGGCCTATTACACAAGAGGCGGTGCCTATCTTAACCACTACCAGTTCGAGTCACCAAGAACTGTTATGCTTTGATATCTTAAGTTATCCCATGTTTCCAGTAATTCTTGGCACACCCGGGTTACAAGCTCATAATCCCCTGGGGGATTGGGGTACAAGGACTATAACTTTCAAGTCAGCCTATTACCAGCAGAACTGCCTCAGCACAAACCCTGTTAACCCTACACTGGGCCTCAGCAGCCAACTGGACTCTAATCTTTACCTGCTCATACCACCAGTATATCACTTCCACCACTTCGGTCTTACGACTGTCCCACTGAGTTGCTCCCCGGGGCCGAGATCCCTTTTGACCACATATTCCCTCTGTCTGAACTGGAACTAGAATCTCTTCAGCAATACATCAATGAAAATTTGAAAAAAGGTTTCATCCACCCTTCATCACCAGCAGGAGCTGGCATATTTGTGGAAAAAAAAAAAAGACCACTCTCTCCGACCTTGTGTGGACTATTGGGAGCTCAATAGGATTACCGTTAAAAAAACGCTACCCACTTCCCTTAATTCCTGAACTTTTCCTAAGATTCCGGATGGCCCGGATATTCACTAAGTTGACTTGCAGGTGGCCTATAACTTAGTACGCATCAGGGAAGGGGATGAGTGGAAGACAGCATTTCAAAATCGCTTTGGGCATTTCGAGTACCTTGTGATGCCTTTTGGGCCTTACTCAGAGACTGAATGATATATCATGTTTGAGAAGTTAAAAAAGGTGATTTCAATGAAAATATTTAATCTTATGACTCTTAACAGATAAACAAATTACATTTGGAATTGTGTGTGTTGGCGGGTACGTTGTGCGATGGGAGCAATGATGTCAGAGAAGCTTTTTATGAATTTGCGATAAAAATGAGCAAATCTCACAAATCTCTGAACTCTCTTCTTGTCTTTGGGTGCTGGCCATTCAAGGAAGGAGGACACCTTTTGAGGGTCCATAGTGATTACTTCTGTAGAGATCACCAAATTGAATAGATTGTCTTTCAAACTCACATTTTTTCAGCTTTTGCGTACAGTGCATGCACTCTCAAGACAGTCAAAACTTTCTTTACATGAATGCTATGCATTTCCAGAGAGGGAGAAAACATCAGGAGGTATACGACGAGGAAGAGATCTAGGTACTCCTGGAAGATGTCATTTACAAAATGTTGGAATGTGGCAGGGGCATTACACAAGCCAAAAGGCAAATTACATTAATAAAGTATACCCATTTCTCATATACTCAAGACAGACATTTTTTTTTTAGTTGGACTAGTAGCAACAACTGCACAAGTTCATTGTGTGCGAATAATGCCAATCGGTGGATTTGATTTAAATCAAACTGATTTAACTCACGATTTAAATCACTAGTCAGTAAGGCTTGATTTAAATCATAGTTTTCTACATAAAGACTAATTCTTGCTGGTATAACTTTTTATATATATATTTTTAGAATAACAACTTTTCATATTAGTCTTTTTATCCCCAGTTTAATAGGTTAATCATTCATATTTGGACAACTTTTCTGTTGTACTTAGGAAGGAGAAAAATAATCATTACCTTAATAACAATTTAAATAGATTTATTCAACTGAAACAATAACATTACAGCATATATTATTTGCTTAAACAAACATCCATGTCTGTTAACTAATTTGGCTAAACAAAATCTATATATTTTAAGAAACGTAGACTGTCAGCCCCTTCCTCCTCACACTTAGTTTCACTTTCTTCTTGTGCAGATCTATTCCACTCCAAACAATCAGAAAAATATTGTTTCTATTCTATTCACTGAACTTCTTGAAACTTAGCACTGGAGGGGTTGATTCTGTATTCATAGGTTTGTAGAAGTTAGGATTAAGGTCTTTTTCTTAACTCTGTTCATGTTATAACATTTTTGCTGTGAAGAAGAGGCATGTGATCTCCGCTGAGTCAAAATTCAGTTCTGAGAACTGCAAAAGTAAACCAAGCATCTGTGATAATATCTTGTAGGCAGAGAAACTGCCCAATAATCTTACAAAAACCCCTGGAAGAGCATGACATTGTGAATGGATTAATGGAATTTATTTACCAAAAAAATTAAACATATACAGCCTTATTCTACATAATTAAAAAACTAATCTTTATTTAATGATGGAATAACCTTTGGATGGTAATATATTTTCCTCAAAAAGCATTTTATTTAAAAAAATCTGATTAAAATAAAAAAAATCAGATTTAAATAAAAAAAAAAAAATCAGATTTTTTTTAAAAAAAAATCATTGATTTATATCCACCCTGATGCCAATTGTAATTTACCTCCCAATCTGGCTGCCTCTGTTGTGCATCTTTGAAGTATATTTTCTTTAAAGCATAGCTATTCACTTTTTACTACTTTCCAAGATATAAAATAGCAATTTTGTATATGTTTAAATTGAGCACAGAAAAACGGTTTGTAAATGATATTGCAAAGTGACCCTTGAAGAGATAACATTTAAATGGCATCCTAAATACTAACACTGTGCTATATAAAGGAGAGGTGTAAGACGAGCCCCATCAAAAGACTAGGATACTTCTGACCAATAGCTGTAGCAGAGATTATTAGAAGGCAGTCTCACAACTTTGGCCCTGGTGCCCTTTGTGAAGATATCACAGTGTGAAGGTCTTGTGCAACTGCATAACAGAGGAATATTGAGGCCAAAGTGCATGTGTGGCAGACATCTATCTCTGTGCCTGGATGTGTCACTAAGCGACCTCTGTCTTGCACCCAAGGACAATAGGCTCTCTAATGTGTTAGCAGTTTATAGCCAGTGAAGTAGTTAATTTTTGCCTTTTCTGTTGAAGATGATAAGAAATAGAAACACCAACAGATAATGTTCTTGCTAAAAGTGCAAAGGTTAAAAACAGGGTTACAGTATTTGAGGTCCAGGAAATATAGCACTGATAGTTTTATAATATATAGTGTACTTATAATGGGATAAGTCCTCATGCACACTTGATGTTTTACTGCTGCTGTTTTTGTCTTTTGGTGTTTTTTTTCTACAGCCAGTAACCCCCCCCCCCCCCCATATTATCCTATGTGTCCATGCACACATAGACTGTAATCAACGTTTTGTGGCTGTGAAGTTTTTTGGCTGTGTGCATGAGGGCTAAGTAGACTAGATTTTAAAATTGTTATTATTTAAAATTATTTGTTTATTTAAATGGGTGGACTAGACAGAACAATATAGTTTGGCAAATTGAGGCACAACATGCAGGTGCTTGCTGAAAGTGTGACCTTTATGCCAGTAATGATTTCTAATAAGAGAAGCACTCAAACCTTGTTCAGTGGGAGATGTACAAGACGAGACACACGCACAGTTTGATGTCACTTGCACTTTTCCACCAAAGATTTTATATAGCACTTAAGTATGTTTGAAAGAGTTTTATCTCTGTTTATATAGTGCATCCTTATTATGCAGAGGTCTAGAGCAGCGGTTCTCAACCTGGGGGTCGCGACCCCTTTGGGGGTCGAACGACCATTTCCCAGGGGTCGCCTAAGACCATCGGAAAACACATATTTCCGATGGTCTTAGGAACCGAGACACCGCTGCTGTCTCCGGCGATGTGTGGGCGGGATGATATGCTGCCCCTGTCACCGCCTCCTCGCCGCTGATTGGCCACCGGAACTGTAGCTCAGGAGAGGCACACAGGCGGCCAATCACCGGCGAGAAGGTGGAGCTTGGAGAGGAGGAGCCGAGCGGCAGCGCGCGGAGATCGAAGAAGATCGAGGGAGCTGCAGGAACGAGTGAAGAGAGAGGCCAGAGAAGGAAGACAGCTGACAGGTAAGTGCAAATTTTGCTGCTGCAGCCAGGTATGCAGGCTGTAGATGGGAGAGGGAGAGAGCGAGCCCAGGCTGGAGCAGGAGTCAGCAAGGTAAGTATCATTGGTGTCAGTGGAAGGGATAGTGCCCCATCATTTGTGTCACTAATACCAACGATGGGGCACTATTCCTCCCCCCACTGACACCAACGATGGGGCACTATTCCTCCCCCCACTGACACCAACGATGAGACAGTATTCCTCCCCCCACTGACACCAACGATGGGGCACTATTCCTCCCCCCACTGACACCAACGATGGGGCACTATTCCTCCCCCCACTGACACCAACGATGGGGCACTATTCCTCCCCCCACTGACACCAACGATGGGGCACTATTCCTCCCCCCACTGACACCAACGATGGGGCACTATTCCTCCCCCCACTGACACCAACGATGGGGCACTATTCCTCCCCCCACTGACACCAACGATGGGGCACTATTCCTCCCCCCACTGACACCAACGATGGGGCACTATTCCTCCCCCCACTGACACCAACGATGGGGCACTATTCCTCCCCCCACTGACACCAACGATGGGGCACTATTCCTCCCCCCACTGACACCAACGATGGGGCACTATTCCTCCCCCCACTGACACCAACGATGGGGCACTATTCCTCCCCCCACTGACACCAACGATGGGGCACTATTCCTCCCCCCACTGACACCAACGATGGGGCACTATTCCTCCCCCCACTGACACCAACGATGGGGCACTATTCCTCCCCCCACTGACACCAACGATGGGGCACTATTCCTCCCCCCACTGACACCAATGATGGGGCACTATTCCTCCCCCCACTAACACCAACAATGGGGCACTATTCCTCCCCCCCACTGACACCAACGATGGGGCACTATTCCTCCCACTAACGCCAATGATGGGGCACTATTCCTCCCACTCATACCAATGATGGGGCACTATTCCTCCCACTCATACCAATGATGGGGCACTATTCCTCCCACTCATACCAATGATGGGGCACTATTCCTTCCACTGACACCAATGATGGGGCACTATTCCTCCCACTCATACCAATGATGGGGCACTATTCCCCCTACTGACACCAATGATGGGGCACTATTCCTCCCACTGACACCAATGATGGGACACTATTCCTCCCACTGACACCAATGATGGGACACTATTCCTCCCACTGACACCAATGATGGGACACTATTCCTCCCACTGACGCCAATGATGGGGCACTATTCCTCCCACTGACGCCAATGATTGGGCACTATTCCTCCCACTGACGCCAATGATTGGGCACTATTCCTCCCACTGACACCAATGATGGAGCACTATTCCTCCCACTGACACCAATGATGGGGCACTATTCCTCCCACTGACACCAATGATGGGGCACTATTCCTCCCACTGACACCAATGATGGGACACTATTCCTCCCACTGACACCAATGATGGGGCACTATTCCTCCCACTGATACCAACGATGGGACACTATTCATCCCACTGACATCAGTGATGGGGCGCTAGTCCTCCCACTGCAAAATTACAGTTATGAAGCAGCAACGAAAATAATTTTATGGTTGGGGGTCACCACAACATGAGGAACTGTATTAAGGGGTCGCGGCATTAGAAAGGTTGAGAACCACTGGTCTAGAGCAACCTTTTTATCCCAGAGGAACCCTTGAAAGAATTGTCATGTCCACCAGCAGGGAACCCCTGCTAAGATTATTCCACTGGGGTCGTTGGAATGCCACCATTACAGACAGCTTAAAAGAAAACTGGTATGCTACTGGCTCTGCTAAGTGGTGATAGACTTAGATCGATTATAGTACTTTCAGATGGAGGGTCAATTAGCAACTGATCAAGGAACCCCTAGCAACCTCTGGAAGAACCCTGGTTGAGAATGGCTGGTCTAGAGTATACAGATTCACATCAGTCCTTGCCATTCTTGGGTCCCTACCGACGTAGCAGAAATGGCCAGCACACCAAAGGTTACGGGTCTCAAATATTTACTAAGAACTGAGTTCTAACAACATAGCTTGTGCATCAAAGATTACAAAACCATCAATGTTTCGAAAATCCTGTGGTCACAAGTTTAGCAGTTACTCTAACCACTTAATGCCCAATCAAATACATTTATTTATTTATTTATTTCAGGTACTTTAATAGCGCCATCAATTTACGCAGCGCTTTACATATATATATTGTACATTCACATCAGTCCCTAACCCTCAAGGGGCGTACAATCTAAGGTCCCTAACTCACATTCATACATACACATACTAGGGCCAATTTAGACAGGAGCCAATTCACCTACCAGCATGTCTTTGGAGTGTGAGAGGAAACTGGAGTACCCGGAGGAAACCCACGCAGGCACAAGGAGAACATGCAAACTCCAGGCAGGTGGTGCCGTGGCTGGGATTCGAACCAATGACCCTAGTGCTGCCAGGCGGAAGTGCTAACCATTTAGCCACTGTGCTGCCCATGTACATGATTTGGCGTTAAGTGGTTATATTGGGATGATGCCTGCAGCTACAGGTATTGTACCGGTATTTTTTTTTTCAGCCGGCGGTCGGTTTTTATGTGAAAGTCATCCTAGCGGCTATTCAGCCGCTGGTTGGCTTTTACAGGCAGCAGGAGGGGTCACCTCCAACTCCCGCCACCTGCCGATGCCTCTCCAGGCTCTACCGTCCCACCGGAGGCCTACCACATAGATTGCCAAGGACCGGAAGGTCCCCAATGATCTATATGGTATAGGAAACCGTAGGTGATGAGCATTTTCATCACATCCGGTTTCCCGGACGTAAAACCGCCATTTGTAACCAGATCTTGGTGTGATCAGATGCTTTTAAGGGCACAGGAGAGGAGAGATTAAAATAAAATTAAAGAGACAGGTTAAAAAAAATATATATTTTTTTCGTATTTCAATGTTTTTATTGGGAAAGAGCAAAAGAACAATTAGAACAGACTAGTAATACATTTTTTTTTAAAGTATTCCTCTCCCCCTGTACTTCCACACATAGACGAACGCACATGTTGGTCCCGTACGCATAAGTAAATGGCGATCGCACCACACATGTGAGATATCGCTGCGAATGTCAGAGTGATAGCAATAATTCTAGCACCAGACCTCCTCTGTAACTCTTAACTGGTAACCTGTAAAGGCTTTTAAAGTGTCGCCTATGGTGACATAGTTTATTGCTATTCCACAAGTGTGCGCAATTTTAAGTTGGACATGTTAGGTATCTATTTTCTTGGTGTAACACCATCTTTTATATTTTACCAAAAACTGGGTAATATATTGTTTGTGTGCATTAACATTCATTTAAGTGTATTTTTTCCCAAAGATTTGCATTTGAAAAACTGTTGCACAAATACCGTGCGACATAAAAAAATTGCAAAACCCACCATTTTATTCTCTAGTGAAGGGGTAGGCAACCTACGACTTTCTAGCTGTTGTGGAACTACATTTCCCATGAGGCATTGCAACATTACAAAACTGACAGTTACAGCTATGACTTGCAGAGGCATGATGGAACTTGTAGTCCTGCAACAGCTGGAGAGCCGCAGGTTGCCTACCCCTGCTCTAGTGCCTCTGCTAAACAAAATACTGAATACAAGAAATACTGATTTTCACTTGTATACAAAAAGTGTAATAAAAATGCCTTGTCTTCAAGTGGATAACTAAGATCTCAGTAAAGAATAGAGATCTGTAACCTTTGGTGTACCGGCTATTTCTGCTATGTTTGATTTTCATGGTATCACTGCTAGCCGAGCACTGTCCTCAAGGCCTGAAAGGTGAAGGTGTGGGATGGATTTCTGTTCCGTTTTATGTCTGTCACACAAATATACATACTATGGATAATTTTTGGAGGCACCTAATTCACTTATTAGTATACTTCTGGATTGTGGGGGGAAACCCATTCAGACATAGTGTGAACAATCTCTATGCAGATAATGTCCCATGTGAGGTTTTTTTTTTAACCTATAGGTTGCAGCTTTAAGTGCTCAGTACTGTGCTTTTAAAGGGTTAATTCATCTATATGTAGAATTTTGTTTTCTCGGATCATCAAGAGTTAATCCACCTAACATTTTCATATATTGCTCAGGGCTCTATTGTATCTATCTGTGCTTTTGTTCATGAGTTTGTACACCTGTCATGCTCACTATGAAGGTCTACCACTCCCTTTTGGATTTTTTATTTATTTTGTTATGGAGGAGAAGGAGGCGCAGGAATACATAAAAAAAAAAGAAAAAAAACGGATTTCAACACCCAAAACAAGGTGAATGAGAACAGGGATGATGATGCATTCCTTTTACTCAAAGTGTTACTAAACTCAGGATCCTGCATTCGCTATATCTGGTGTCCCACAGTACACAAAACATGGAAATGCAATTGTTTTAGTAAATATAAACTGCTAAATACCTTTTCTCATCAGCAGTCTTAAGACTTCTATCAGTGTCCACTTGAGGACTGGTTAATCTTGTAGGAGGTGTTTTCATTCTGCTCTGACTGTCCTATAAGGCTGCATGACCCCTGACACTTTGTCTGGACAGTGCTGATTGGCCCTGTGCTGATCACATGCACCCTCCCAAAAAAAACAAAAGAACTCTTTAGCAATAAACACCAATCTGGGCATGTGCAGAGTGACTCCTAGAGCTGTGTACTATCAGCAGATGGATCAGGGACTGTGGAAAAAAGGGGAGGATCACAGAAGACAGGATCAAACAGCCTGTTTACACCTTGTGGAGGATTAACCCCTTAGGTTCCACAACGAATATAACAAGCATGCTTTACTGCATATATACTGATTTTACTATTGTTGGCTTAGTAACACTGTAAAATTGGTTTGTAGCTACAAATGATATGAATAGAATTTTGTTACTCTTCTACTACAGCTTAACCACACACATTCCATGGGCAGAGGTCCACTGTGTTTATTTTATTCATTTATTCTCTATGTTTGGACATTTTTAGAGTTTTACTAGACCAATAGTGCAAAGAACAGTAAAGCCTACCAACTAGAGCAGCCTTTCTCAACCTTTTCAAGACAGAGGAACCCTTAAAATAACTTTCTGGTCTCAGGGAACCCCTGATAAAAATGACTATATCTATAATTCATGATCCATTAGTGTGATAGTCAGTGGGAAGAATACTCCTTACACTTGTGGTCATTGGAAAGATTTACCTCCTTTATATCTATAATTTATGATCCATTAGTGTGATGGTCAGTGGGAAGAATGCTCCTTACCCTTGTGGTCATTGGGAAGATTTACCTCCTTTATATCTATAATTTATGATCCATTAGTGTGATGGTCAATGGGAAGAATACTCCTTACACTTGTGATCATTGGGAAGATTTACCTCCTTTATATCTATAATTTATGATCCATTAGTGTGATGGTCAGTGGGAAGAATACTCCTTACACTTGTGATCATTGGGAAGATTTACCTCCTTTATATCTATAATTTATGATCCATTAGTGTGATGGTCAGTGGGAAGAATGCTCCTTACCCTTGTGGTCATTGGGAAGATTTACCTCCTTTATATCTATAATTTATGATCCACTAGTGTGATAGTCAATGGGAAGAATGTTCCTTACACTTGTGATCATTGGGAAGATTTACCTCCTTTATATCTATAATTTATGATCCACTAGTGTGATGGTCAGTGGGAAGAATGCTCCTTACACTTGTGATCATTGGGAAGATTTACCTCCTTTTATATCTATAATTTATGATCCATTAGTGTGATGGTCAGTGGGAAGAATACTCCTTACACTTGTGATCATTGGGAAGATTTACCTCCTTTATATCTATAATTTATGATCCATTAGTGTGATGGTCAATGGGAAGAATACTCCTTACACTTGTGATCATTGGGAAGATTTACCTCCTTTATATCTATAATTTATGATCCATTAGTGTGATAGTCAGTGGGAAGAATACTCCTTACACTTGTGATCATTGGGAAGATTTACCTCCTTTATATCTATAATTTATGATCCATTAGTGTGATGGTCAATGGGAAGAATACTCCTTACACTTGTGATCATTGGGAAGATTTACCTCCTTTATATCTATAATTTATGATCCACTAGTGTGATGGTCAATGGGAAGAATACTCCTTACACTTGTGATCATTGGGAAGATTTACCTCCTTTATATCTATAATTTATGATCCATTAGTGTGATGGTCAGTGGGAAGAATTCTCCTTACACTTGTGATCATTGGGAAGAATTACCTCCTTTATATCTATAATTTATGATCCATTAGTGTGATGGTCAGTGGGAAGAATACTCCTTACACTTGTGGTCATTGGGAAGAATTATCTCCTTTCAGATGGCTAAAAAAGATCAATGGTGTCAGTGGGAACTTATCTGAGAGGCAGAATTTGCTCATTGCTCAAGGATCTCCTAGCAATCTCTGGAAGAACCCTGGTTGAGAAACCCTGAACTAGAGAGCAATGGTTACTTTACCCACTTCTATTCTACATTTGGACATACAGTATGTATATGTCCTTTAGTCCACTCAGCGCTACACATGATTGAGAACATTATAGAAATGGTTTCCAAAATGAAAATTCTTTTCACCACCTAATAAATTCACACAAACCCCTTCTTAAGCAATATAAAGAGTAAGGAGATAGCGCCCGCAATAGTTTCTGGGTTAGAGGCCATCCAGCACCATCTACCCTTCCCAGCCTTCCTCCGCCAACCCCCTCGGACTTGCATTCTTTGCTTTTCAGTTCTTTCAACCATGAAGTTTCAGCACATGTGGTTATTACCTAGGTTGGTCTGCCTAAGAGAACGCCCGCTCCTCCAGACTGATATCCACCTATCAAGGCATTGTGATATTTGCATCAGAACTAAGATTTAATGAGGGGAGTACTGAGGCAGGGTGATGTGATGTTTCCACGTGCATTGCATAGACAAATATAGAGACCCGGTGGTGATGTCCCTACATCTAAAACACGAATCTCCAAACTTTCTAAACAAAGGGCCAGTTTACTCTACTTCAGACTTTATGAGGGCCAGACTGTGACCAGTGAGAATAGAAAATGTCCTGGCGTCCAGTGAGGGTAAACAATGACTATAACTTTGGTGTCAGTGGGAGGACTAGTGTCCCATTGTTGGTATCAGTGGGAGGAATAGTACCCCTTCATTAGTATCAATGGAAGGAATTCTGCCCCATTGGTGTCAGTGGGAGGAATTGTCCCCCATCATTGGAATTAGTGGGAGGAATAGTGCCCCATCATTGGTATCAGTGGGAGGAATAGCACCCCATCATTGGTGTCAGTGGGAGGAATAGCGCCCTTTCATTGGTATCAGGGGGATGAATAGTGCCCCATCATTGGTATCAATTGAAGGAATTGTGCACCATCATTGGTATCAATTGAAGGAATTGTGCACCATCATTAGTGTCAGTGGGAGGAATAGTGCCCCATCGTTGGTATCAGTGGGAGGAATAGTGCCCCATCATTGGTATCAGTGGGAGGAATTGTGCCCCATCATTGGTATCAGTGGGAGAAATTGTGCCCTTTCATTGGTATTAGTGGGAGGAATAGAGCCCCATCATTGGTGTCAGTGGGAGGAATAGTGCCCCATCATTGGTATCAGTGGGAGGAATTGTGCCCCATCATTGGTATCAGTGGGAGGAATTGTGCCCCTTCATTGGTGTCAGTGGGAGGAATGGTGCCCTTTCATTGGTGTCAGTGGGAGGAATGGTGCCCTTTCATTGGTGTCAGTGGGAGGAATGGTGCCCTTTCATTGGTGTCAGTGGGAGGAATTGTGCTCCATCATTGGTATCAGTGGGAGGAATTGTGCTCCATCATTGGTATCAGTGGGAGGAATTGTGCCCTTTCATTGGTATCAGTGGGAGGAATAGTGCCCTTTCATTGGTATTAGTGGGAGGAATAGTGCCCTTTCATTGGTATTAGTGGGAGGAATAGTGCCCCTTTGTTAGTATTAATGGAAAGAATTTTGCCCTTTTGGTGTCAGTGGGAGGAATTGTGCCCTTTTCATTGGTGTCAGTGGGAGGAATTATACCCTTTCATTGGTGTCGGTAAGAGGAATTATACCCTTTCAATGGTCTCAGTGTGAGGAATTGTGCCCCATTGTTAGTATTAATGGGAGGAATTGTGCCCTTTTACTGGTGTCAGTGGGAGGACTAGTGTCCCATTGTTGATGTCTGTGGGAGGAATAGTGCCCCTTTGTTAGTATTATTGGAAGGAATTGTGCCCTTTCATTGGTGTCAGTGGGCAGAATTGTGCCCTTTCATTGGTGTCAGTGGGTGGAATTGTGCCCTTTCATTGGTGCCAGTGGGAGGAATTGTGCCCCTTTGTTAGTATTAATGGAAGGAATTCTGCCCCATTGGTGTCAGTGGGAGGAATTGTGCCCTTTCATGGGTGTCAGTGGGAGAAATTGTGCCTTTTTAATGGTGTTAGTGGGAGGACTAGTGCCCCATTATTGGTGTCTGTGGGAAAATAGTGCCCCATTGTTGGTTTCAGTGGTAGGAATAATGGCCCACTGTTGGTGTCAGTGGCTGGAATAGTGCCCCAGGGGCTGGCTAAAGGCAAGCAAAGGGCTGCATCAATCAGAATTGATCTGATCGGTCCTGGAAGAACTGAACAGAAAAGAGTGGGCATTTCAAATTCCTGAAACAGCTGCATGAAGGCTGACAGCTCGACAACCCCGGAGGTAGGTACAGCAAGGACCAGGGGAGTTGGGAGGGTGTACGGTGCTTACCTTTACATTGTTTCTGTAAGCATGAACTAACTCTATAAATATCCCATTACAAATATTGTGTTATATCGATTTCATACAAACAAAACAATAACCTGTGGATCCTGCCAGAAATCCAGAGCTGTCCTGTGCACTCTGCAGATGTATAACCTAATGGGCTTTCCTACGAACCACCTGCCCTCATTGCGGAGAGGAAAGAGGTATTCTGAAGTTCAGCAAAGGACCACTAGGCAGGGCTGACACCTTCCTTGTCATTACAGCCCAGCAAAGTCATTGTGCCATCAGCCCACCACAGGTCTTCTGAACTGAGATTGCTTTGAAAGCCCACATACGTCCTACTAGGCTATGAGGTAATAATCACTCCATAGAGAGAAACCTGTCCCCGTGTACCCCTGCACTGTCATAGTTGCCATGGCGACTTCCTCCTCTGACCCTTTCTTGCCATATGGCATCGTCCACTGCTGTGCCTCAGCCAATCACTAAACAGCGTGGGCGGGGCCAGAGTCACACGGCGCACTGTACACCATACGTAGCCAACAGGCGATCGCTCACCTGGATCTCATTGTAATGCTGCTGCAGCTCTTCCCATTCCCGCAGACAATCGCGGAACCCCAAAGAAGCCATCTCGCCCCGAGAGGGGACAACTCACTTGTGCGCGACCAAGCACCACTTCCTGATTACTCTTACCCCACCAATTGCGGCCAGCCGACACGCCTCCTAGCTGATAGCGAATCGAGGGAGGCTGGTGAGGTCACGTGCTGTTAGGAAGTTCGCGGGTCTCCTCCTCCCTTCGCCTTCTCTCTAGTGGGTGGAGGCGGGGCTGTGTGTACACAGAGCTGTGTGTCATCACATCAGGAGG
This sequence comes from Staurois parvus, assembly GCF_062004578.1. Taxonomy (NCBI): domain Eukaryota; kingdom Metazoa; phylum Chordata; class Amphibia; order Anura; family Ranidae; genus Staurois; species Staurois parvus. The sequence goes on along the minus strand of NW_028317968.1, from coordinate 3,891,149 downwards.
ATCGGCAGCCTCCTGGACTGGGCAGGGTTGACATTTGCATTCATCCTCTGACATTTATGATCTGTGATTGCTCATGGTATTACTTTATAGAACACAGAATACAAAATAGCTGCTATAGGAGGATAAATGTGTACAAAACTGAACCATGGCATTGGCTGGTCTGTATAAAAACACTGATCATCTGCAATAAAATAACTGCTACTGAATTATAAACCTTTTTAGAGCTGCAACCTATGATTTGCTGGTTTATCTGAGAACACTGATCCTCTACAATAAAATAAAAAAAACTAAACCCACATCATAAAAGCCCATCAATAAATTCTGTATTACATGCTGTTCACTCAGTTACAGTGAGATTCAGGCCCAGACTGGGACAAAAAATAAACCCAGGTATTTTAGACTGAGCAGCCCAGAGACCCTTTCCTTGGAGCCTGTTGGTGGAACATCAGGGCCCGGTTGCAAGAGCGACCTTCTCTGACCCTGGTGGTTCCGCCACTAGTGTCAGTAAGTTTCTATCTTCAATGTATTTTTTCATAAGTTTATTTTTTTTGTTTACATTTTTTTAGGAGCCCTGTTTGGGGGCTTTGGTGAGAGGGAAAAAAGGGAGAGATAGAGAGAAAGAACAAGGAGAAAGAAAGAGAAGAGAGAGAGAGAGAAAAAAGAGAGAGAGAGAGAAAAAAGAGAGAGAAGAGAGAAAGAAAGAACGAGAGAAAGAAAGCAAGAGAAAAAGAAAGAGAATGAAAGACAGAAAGAGAGAGAACTAAAGAGAAAAATAGAGAATGAAAGTAAAGGTGGAGAGAGAAAGAAAGCAATAGAGAGAAAGAGAGAGAAAGAGTGCGAGAGAGAAAGTGAGAGAAAAAAAGGATAGAGAAAAATAGAGAGAGAAAAAGAGAGAGAAAGAAAGCAGAGGGAGGGAGAGAAAGAGAGTGAGAGAGAGAAAGGGAGAGAAAGAAAAAAAAGAGAGAGCAAGAGAAAAAAGAGAGAAGAAAAAGCGAAATAAAGAATGAGAGAAAAAAAGAGAGAAAGAATGAGAGAAAAATAAAGACAGAAAAAGAGAGACAGAAAAAAAGAGAGAGAAAATGTGAGAAAAAGAGAAAGAATGAGAGAGAGAGAGAAAAAGAGAAATAGAGAAAAAGAAAGAGAGAGAAAGAGAGCAAGAGAGAGAAAGAAAATAGAGAAAGAAGAGAGAAAGAAAGAACGAGAGAAAGAAAGCAAGAGAAAAAGAAAGAGAATGAAAGAGGGAGAGAAATAAAGAAAGAGAAGGAAGGAAAGAAAGAAAGAAAGAAAGAAAGAAGGGGGAGAGAAGACACAAGACTTCCGGGAGTGTGGGTGGGGCAGACACAGGAGGAGAGGGCAGAACTAGCTTTCTCTTTCCTCTTCCGTCTGTGGGGGGGGGGGGGGGGGGACCGTCAGCATTGGCTCTGGGCTGTGGGAGAGATACTCTCTCAGCTCAGAGCCCCAGGGGACAGTCCATCCTGACATATCCCCCGTAGCAGCTGCAGGGAGGGGGGAACCCAGCAGAGCTGATAGGGATGGGGAGGGCCGGCCACCTGGGGAGTATACCCAGGAGCTGGGGCAGCAGGAGATAGATAGGAGGGGCAGCCAGGCAGCATATAGAGGAACCAATCTGTGCCGTCACTGAATGCCTGCAGGTGGAAGAGGAGGAGGAGCGGACATTCAGTGGCAGCAGGAGAGAAATGCATGGACCGATTCCTCTATGTGCCACCCAGCTGCTCCTCCTATCCAGGCGGCCCCGGCCCACCGGGCAAATGCCTGGTGTGCCCTATGGCCAGTCCAAGTCTGATAAGATTAATTTTCTGCATTCTGAAAAAAAAACCTGACTGATCTTGCTGTTCTCTATCGCCACTTTCTGTTCATGTCCCCAATCCAGCTAGGGATTTTGCAGCTGAAATGGCAACTCCTGCTCAGTTTTCAGTGAGTTTCTATGCTGAGCATTTCCTCCCTATCACATCAGAGCAGCCCATGTACAGTAACTATAGAGTCACACATGTGGGCGTATACTCAGTGGTACATGACAGCCCACTCCTCCTCCTCCATGCCCACTAACCAGCTAAACACAATGGGGGTAGGATATTACATGTAGATTGATGGAGGCTTCATCTCCGTTATTCACAGTCTGGAGGGGTGTGACACAGGCTCTGACTCGCAGAAATCTGCAAAATAATACAGATTTTATTTAAAATCCAGTATGCCAGTTTAAAATAGTTTGATATAATTTATTTTTACTCAGTATTCCAAAGGCTGTTTTTCTTTTTTTCTTGGATAATTTTGAACATGTGACCAGCAGCAGAGGACTAGAAACTTGTCCTGCTTATGTTTCCCTGCAGACAGGCTGGGAAAAAGCTGGGTCATGTGACAGCTGTACATCGATTTTATTTAATATTACAAATAATTACAGTGCCATCATGCACATACAGAAATAGAAGGGACAATATAAATTAAACAGTGCACATTTAAAATCATTTTAATAGGAAGTCAGTGCTAAAGTAACTAAGTCTGCTTGTAATAGGTCAGTATACAAAATCCACACATGTGATGTGAATAATGGTGCAGTGCCTAAATAACGGCAAATAATCTCTAACTAATGGTTACAAAAATATATTTTTTTTTAATCCAATAAGTAAATAACATGAATCAAATGCAAGAAATAAATTAAATAAACTGAAGTGAATAAAGTCCACTAATATCAAACGTGTCCTCTGATGTCACAAAGTTTCCACCTTTCAAAGGTCCACACCACCAGCTGTGAACACCACCACTTCCTCACTCACCAGCTCCAAAGCTGCCAAGGATTAGCAGCAGACAATGCATTTGTTCTGAGAATCCCCAGCTCTTCACACCTGGTCATAAATCTCCACCAATACATTAAAGTTGCCTGACAATACCACCTCTCTCCACCAGAGACAGTCACATAGCCCATTCAATGCTGTATGGGAGAGAAGCGCTAACCACATGGATCCAGACCAGGGAAGAAAAAGGCTGCCAGTACTAGTGTCCCCTGAAGACGTGCAGGCACGAAACGTGTTGGGGCAGACCTATATGCTGACGTCACACTACCACTTCTGGTATCAGAAGTGGCAACCATTTTTCTCACTAGAGTGGCTGTATGCGGTGAGCACATAAAGCATTGAATAGGCTATGTGACTGTCTCTGGTGGTGAGAGGTTGTATAGCTAGGCAACTTCAACGTAGTGGTGGAGCTGTAAGATCGGGTGTGAAGAGCTGGGTACCATGACATGTACCATGACTCCGTACAATTGCATTGTCTACTGCTAATCCTTGGCAGTTTTGGAGCTGGTGAGTGCAGCAGTGGTAAGAACCTTCTAAGGGTGGAAGCTTTTTTAAAAGAATTGTTTGATATTAGTGGACTTTACTCGCTTTACTTTATTTCATTTACTTGTATTTGATTCATGTTATTCACTTATTGGAATTTTATTTAATTTTTTCTTCGTAACCATTGGTTAGAGATTATTTGCTGTTATTTAGGCACTGCACAATTATTTACAATAAAATAAATAATACAATAAAAAACTGGTATTGGATGTTAATTGTATATAGAACTGCAGCCTATGATTTGCTGATTTATATGGGAAAACTGATCCTCTTTACAATAAAATCCAGTTAAATCGTAATTAAAGGCAAAAAATAAAGAATTATGACTATTTACTGTAGAAGAGACATGCAGTGCATGTGCAGCTCTGTTTACAATTCTTGCACAGAGCACGCGAGTAACGTTATCCCACACAAGCCAATCAGGACTGGCACCTGGAAGAAACCCTTTGAGAAGTTGCTGGCTAGGGGACCTCATAGGCATCGCACCGTTGGAGCATAGGTGAGTATTTCTAGCCTCTAGTTCCACTTTAACCTTGCATCAATTTTTTTATTTGCATATACAGTACTGTGCAAACGTTTTATGCAGGTGTGAAGTAATGCTGTAAAGTACGAATGCTTTAAAAAAAATATATTTAATTGTTTATTTTTTCAATTTACAAAAGGCAAAGTGAGCAAACAGAAGAAAAATCTAAATTAAATCAATATTTGGTGTGACTAACCTTTATCTTCAAACCAGCGAGGTTTCAAAATGTGCGGTTCAAGCTCTTTTGAAGAAGCACAAAGCAACGGGCAATGACACATCATGCTTACTTCCCTTTGACATCATAGGATGTCGAGCAGTGCCATCAGCACAGAACTGGTGGAAACCAGTGGGACCCAGGTACACCCATCTGCTTTCTGGAGAAGTCTGGCCAGAAGTGGTCTTCAAGGAAGCGTTGCAGCCAAAAAGCCATACCTCCAACATAACAACAAGGCTAAGTGGATCAAGTATGCACAAAACCAGCAATGGCAGCAGGTGCTCTGAACTGATAAGTCAAAATGTGAAATATTAGGCTTTATCAGGAGGCAGTTTGTTCGCCGAAGGGCTGGATAGCAGTACAATAATGAGTGTCTGCAGGCAACAGTGAAGCATGGTGGAGGTTCCTTGCAAGTTTAGGGCTGCATTTCAGCAAATGGAGTTGGAGGTTTGGCCAGGATCAATGGTGTCCACAATGCTGAGAAATACAGGCAGATACTTATACTGTACATCATGCCATACCACAAGGGAGGTGTGTGATTGGCCTCAAATTTATTCAGCAGCAGGACAACAACCACAAACATGCGGCCAATATCATTAAGAACTATCTTCAGTGTAAAGAAGAACAAGGAGTCCTGGAAGTAATGGTTTGACCCCCACAGAACCCTGATTTTAACATTAACAAGTCTGGGATTACATGAAGAGACAAAAGGATCTGAGGTAGCCTACATCCACAGAAGATCTGTTCTCCAAGATGTTTGGAATTAACTACCTGCCAAGTTCCTTCAAAAACTGTGTGCAAGTGTACCTAGAAGATTTGATGCTGTTTTGAAGGAAAAGGGTGATCATACCAAATATTGATTTGATTTGGATTCATCTTCTGTTCATTTATTTTCTATTTTGCAATGAATAAAAATAAACTATTTACACTTCTATTTCTGAAAGCATTCTTAATTTACAGCATTTTTCATACCTGCCAAAAACCTTTGCGCAGCAGTGTATGTCAAAGCTGAAATATAAGGAGATATAAAGAGACAAATTAATCTGACCTGGTATCAGCCTCTTGTATCCTGTACAACCAGGCTGGAGTGTGGGAGGAGAAGACAGTGGAGAGAGCCAATCAGTGCATGTACTGACAAAGAAGCATGCTGACAGAGAAGAAAACAGGGTAACAGAGAGTTCAACTCATCACTGTGCTGCTTTTAATTTCACGGTCACAGGTTGGGGTGGATGAAGGATAATGTGGGCTCAGAGGAAGTAGTTTACATACTAGTCATCAGACTGAGGATATCTAAAAAAGTATTGTGGGGGAAATATAGCGGTTCAAACTGAATATGCAGCGAAAGTTAGTTGTGTTATTTTTATATCTTTTAATAAGCTATTCTTTTTTAACTTTTTTTTTTTTGCTAAAGTTCCGCTTTGAGGAAAACTCAAGTTTATTATATTGAAAGTTCATTTTGCAGAGACTTTCATATTTACTTCTTTTCTGTTTCATATTCTGTAAATGTTTTTCTTTTACAGACCAGTAATTCCCTTATCTAGTGGCTATCTATATATCAGCCAAAGAGGTTAGTACTTTGTACAAAAACATATGCAGCACATCTTTACAATACAATACATGCACATTCACCCATGTTTTATTCCTTTAAAGATGCTGCATATACAGAAAAATACATGTTGATCATGGCAAAAATGTATTCAGACACTCATTTTTTGTTGTGGGATAAAATTGCAAGGAATGTTGTCAGACCTGCCCAGTTCTGTTTTACTGATCTACAGCAAAATACCCCACCCCTTATCTCCACAACATTGGATGAGGTGTTCTGTAGTCCATGGGAAGAAGTAGAGGGGTAATTAGATTCTGGATAACACAGACAAGAGTGAACATTTCACAATTTTCATTTCTGACAGGATTAACAGATATTTTTATGCACCTACTGAACAGATATAACCAAAAGCCTTTCAACAGTGTAATATACACAAAACAGGAAATATGATGGAGCTACTCCTATATGTGCTGCAAACCAACAAACCTAAATAAACTGAGGAGGTGTCTCCAAAATATAATCTGATAGCAACTGAAAAATTAATAATATTAAAACATATCACATGTGGAAATCTGGACATATGCCCAGGTTTCCACACTGGATAGGTTATATTATTATTAATAAACAATTTATTGTATTAGCCATAAGTAGGTGTCACATCTGCTTTTTTTTCAGTTGATATAATTTCAGTGGTAATCCAGCCTTTTTCAACCAGGGTGCCTGGGAACTCTGGGGTGCCTTCAGGTGTGCCTTGAAAAAATGCCTAAAAATTACCCAAAAATTGTATACAAGCCAGTGAGTTAATCAAGCCTGCCTTTTAGTGATACAAAGCCACAGGTTTTCATTGTGCACCATTATAACCTTCTAGCCACCAGCGTCTTAACAACCAATGATATAGTTGGTTGATAAGGAGGACGTTGGGTGTCTGCACACCATCTTTGTTTGCCCCTCCTCTGCCCCTCTCCATCAACACTGGGGTCACATTAGCTGAGTGAGGGAAAGAAACTGAGGGGGAGTAGAAACAATGCAATATTAGTCAGTACCAGTGTGCAAAGGTGCAGGATTAATTTACCTCTAATGTTGGGTGGCCCACATGTGTGGATGTTGCTGCATTGTGCAAACCTATTAGTTTCATTCTTTACATTTTAGAATGGTCTGCTTCGAGATTGTGCAGAATTTTAAAGGGTAGCTTAACTGAAGCAAGGTTGAGAAACACTGGTCTAATCCAGTGTTTTTCAAACTTTTTTCAGTCAAGGCACCCTTTAAAAATATGGACACCCTCGAAACACCCTTTAAAATTATGGACAGTCTTGAGGCACCCCATTCTAAAATCTAGACTGTCCATAATTTTAAAAGAGCACCCCATTCTAAAATGTAAAAAACTATTCTAATAGTTTTATATAACACAGCAAATTCCACGCACGTAGGACTTCCAACATTAGAGGTGGTTTATTCTTCCAAAGCAAATACACCTTTGCACACAGGTACTGACTAGTACTCCAATGTTTCTCTTCTCACTCAGTTTTTCTCCATCACTGAGATGCTGTGTAGGCAACTAACATCCTCCTTATCAATGGAAGATATCATTGGTTGTCAGGATGCCAGTGGCTAGAAGGCCATAATGGCGCACAATGAAAACCTGTGGCTTTGTGTAACTAAACGGCGGGCTTGTTTTACCTGCTGGCTTGTATACAAGTTTTGGGCAATTTTTAGACATTTTACCAAGGCACCCCTTAAGAAACCTGGGGGCAGTACAGCGGCTAAATGGTTAGCACTTCCACCTGGCAGTACTAGGGTCGTTGGTTCGAATCCCAGCCAGGGCAACTCCTGCCTGGAGTTTGCATGTTCTCCCTGTGCCTGTGTGGGTTTCCCCCGGGTACTCCGGTTTCCTCCCACACTCCAAGGACATGCTGGTAGGTTAATTGGATCCTGTCTAAATTGGCCCTTGTATATCAATGTAAGTTAGGGACCTTAGATTGTACGCCCCTTGAGGGTTAGGGACTGATGTGAATGTACAATATATATGTAAAGCGCTGTGTAAATTGACAGCGCTATATAAGTACCTGAAATAAATAAATAAATAAGGCACCCCAGGGTGCCTGGGCACCCTGATTGAGAAAGGCTGGTCTAATCTAACAGACCAAAAAGGGAGCAAATAAGAGACATTGGGGGGAATTTACTAAAAGCGGTGCACTCAGAATCCGATGCAGCTGTGCATGGTAGCCAATCAGCTTCTAACTTCACCTTGTTCAATTAAGCTTTGGCAATACAACCTGGAAGGTGATTCTATGCAGAGCGACACCAGATTTTTCACTCTCCAGTTTTAGTAAATAACCCCCATTATTTTAGGGGTTTACATAGCCTTTAATAATGTCAATCATCTACCTTAACAATTTTTAAATGCACTCTTATAAAAGTCTGTTAAAGTGGAACTAGTGTTCCGCTGTTACATACTGTGAGCAGGTAGTTTTTTATTGCAATACACTACATCTACAGTACCTGCCTGCTCACAGTGATCCCAGTGTAAACTGAGATGCGCATCAGCAGCTCAGCTCACAGCGGCTGGCCCGATCCCTGTGTGCCAGAATGGCTAGCTCCTGTGCATGCGTTAGTGAGGGACCATTGAAATGGTCAGTATTTACCCCTTTAGTTCTTTTTGAATACATGTGTTTTTTAAATGTGGATGTCACTGACATTAAAGTGTTACTAAACCCAGGACCCTGCATTCACCACATCTGGTCTCCCACAGTACACAGAACACGGAAATGCAATTATTTTAGTAAATATAAACTGCTAAATACCTTTTCTCATCAGCAGTTAGAGCAGTCTTGTGACTTATATCAGTGTTCAGCAGAGCACTGGTTAAAGCTTCTAGGAGTTTTCATTTTGCTCTAGGATGATGCAGAATCCCTGGCCTCTGTCTGGACAGTGCTGATTGGCCCTGTGCTGATCACATGCACTCTCCCAAAAAAGCAAAAAACTATCTAGCAATACACACCAAACTAAGCATGTGCAGTTTACCCTAAGGCTCTGTTCTATCAGATTAGTCGGGGACAGTGAAAGAAGGGGAGGAACAGAGAAGACAAGATCAAACATGCTGATCACATGCATTCTCCCAAAATTAAAAAAAAAACTCTATCACAATACACATCAAACTGAGCATGTGCAGAATAGCTCCACATGATATGTCTTATCAGGAAATAAGAGGGGGACACTGGAAGAAGGGGAGGATCAGAGAAGTCAGGATCACACAGCATTTTTACACAATGCAAAGGATTAACCCCTTAGGTTCCACAGTGAGTATAACTAGAATGCTTTACTGCATATACAGACTGATTTTACTGTTGTGGGTTTACTAACACTCTAACTCCTGTCTGGTGGTTGAAATCTCATGGTGAATAATATACTACAGTGACTAAATGTTTAGAGTTGTTGATGATTATAAATAACACTTTGGCCGTTAAAACTTTGGATCTGCTATATCTGTAAACTGATGTCCTAGAATTGTCTTTTCCCATTCTGAGAGCTGCTGCACAAATCCTCTGTTTGGTCTCATGTTGTTTTTACATTTATGAACATGGTTCCAAGCTTCCTGCAAAGAGAAACAAATGAAATTAGTTCATTGGGGTAGATCAACTAATGATAATGCAGTTTGCACTTGGTAAGAATATTAAATACAATGTGCATGTCAGAATATATAATATTTATGCATTTAAAATAAGAAAAGGTTCCTGGAATGTCATTCAACAGTATGATAAAGCAACATAAGTCCATAGCTTTGGGTAATGTTAGTGCCATGCCCCAGATTTTGTTTGGACTCAGAAAGCTGGAATGACAGTATTTAAGGATCACTGCAGCAGCACTGACAGCCATGGCTGAACCTCTCTTTATGAAAGTCACTGGCTGGCACACAGCTTTTTAACATGCACCTCTGTCATGATCTGTCCCAAAACAAAAGCAAGCAACAGGCATACTGCACAATGTCCATGGGCACGGGCACCTACATAAATGGGCAGATTTACTAAAGGAGTTGAAAATCTTCATGCAAAGAAAACACTTAAATCATCAAATCTTTGAAAAGCAAATTTCTGTTTAAAGTGAACAGATGTTTTCTTTTTACACAACTGGATAATTCGAAGTGAATATTCACAACATTTTGTGAGTGAAGATTCTCAACTCCTTAAGTAAATCTGCCTCAAAGTCTTTATTTTCCAGCAAAATATACAGTTTCCACTTGGTCTGTCCCTCTGCTATTCTTTAAAGCTTTTAACAACATTCCAGTGGCACATTGGCAAATGCTATGTACTTATTTTAAATCAAAGACAATAGCCTGTGATATTAAAATGAACTCTATTGGAAAATCTAAAGTTTGCCAAATTTGTTGGGTTCAACAGCGGTCAGATGAATTTTGATCTATCTATGACCATTCCCGCTAGAGAGAAGTCAATCTAATGATCAGTTTCTCTTAAATGGGAATGTTGGAAAGGCAGTCAATCAGCTGCAGCACTGATCAGTGTATTCTGACAGAGTCCCTGCTGTTAGAATACAATAGTGCAGAGGATTCCTCCATTCACCTCAAATGTGGATGGAGAAATAAGCTCTTTTTTTTTTGGCTGCCTGATAAAAAAAAAAAGATCCATCTAAGGCCATGCTTTAAACAAAGCCAGCCAGTAGGTGTCAGTATCTTACAGAGGTGATTGTAGCCATATTAGTGCACTTGCAGCAGAAACAATTGAGTACTGTCTGTGATACTTTTTTTTAATTTGTACTAACATACAATTTTCAGGACAAGCGTTCGGGGTATGTCCCCTTCTTCAAGGTCTAAGCAGTACTCCTGATTGGACCTTGAAGAAGGAGACATACCCAAAAGCTTGTCCTGAAAATTGTATGTTAGTGCAAATAAAAAAGTATCACAGACAGTACTCAATTGTTTCTGTATCTTACAGAAATGCTGGCTGTTTAGACATATTTGTCCATTTTGTATATAGCCATTTTCTGCTTTTTGGAACTTCTTTTTACACAAAAAAACATACTTTTATGCCTTTTTAAATTCTCACTAAGACTTCATGTACACGGGACACTTCTGAACGATGGAAACTGACTGCTGGAAAACGTAGCTTAAAAAATGTCTGCTTAGCCGCGTTTGCATACCGCGTTTATGAGCGTTTGCGTTTAGAAGAGTTTTTTAAAGATAACCTCAGGAGACCTTCCAAATGCCCAGCATGCACTGAAAAATAGTAAAAAATTAACTATTTCCGACATTTTGAGAGAAATAGAGATAGCAGAAACAGGGAGAGCAGTATTTGTTGGGATTAGCTGTCTTTTTTTTGTGGTGTTTGGATGTGTTCCAGCTCATTTCTGTGCAGAAATGATTGCAGCAGTGTCTAACATATTTTCTTTCATGCAAAACCTCAAAGTATGGTGTACCAGGTCCATTTGAGTACCAGGAAAATGCTTTGCATGCATTTTTCATAATGAAAAAAGGCTCTGGACAGCATCTGGAAATGGAAGAGTTAAAAAAATGTTCCAAACGCAAACACTTCTAAATGCGGTTAGCCGCGTTTACAAGCGGTTGGAGTTTGAAACGCTGATAAAATCTACTCCTGAACGCAAGTTTGGTGCGTTCAAAAAAAGACTGTAAACTCAACTGCCTGTAAACGACTGTAAACGACATAGTGTACATGGACACATAGGAAAACATTAGGGAGAGTTCAGGGGCTGCTGAAAAAAATGCTGAACAGCTCCTAAACGTGAGTTTATCAGCTGTAGTGTACATGGTGCAGAAGCAAGTAGTCATCAAAATGCTATCATTTGTGACCCAACATCCTCATGACCTCCTCTACTAACATTGTCACTGTTATGGATTGGAGAGCCTCAAATTTGTTTTACTGCTACAGACTTTAATTTCAGAGAGGAAATTATAGAAAGGGAATGAAGGAGTATCTATAGATAGATATGATAGACAGATAGATAGATAGATAGATAATGTCAACAGTGCACAGCCCTGTATTGCTGGCCAAATACACTCACAGCAGTTTGCAATGTTCTAGACCAGTGGTCGGCAAGCCATGGCTCGTGAGCCACATGCGGCTCTTTACACACATTAATGCGGCTCTTCTGTGTGCCGGGCGCCCGCTCCCCTCCCTCCTCTCGGGCGGCCGCCCCAAAAGTCAGGACTCTGCAGCTAGCCCAGCAATGGGCAAACTACGGCCCGCATACGGCCCGGCGGACCTTTTAATCCGGCCCGCGGAGCGTGGCAAACATTGGCTGTCAGAATGTAGGCGGGGCAGCGTGACGAACTCCTCTCCTCTCACAGTCCGCCCTGAAGACCGGAACGGCGCGGGAACACGGCGAGAGGAACGCGCGGAGCAAAGGTAAGTGAATTGACACAATATGGGGAATGGATTACTATAGGGGGGATGAATTACTATAGGGGGGATGAATTACTATATGGGGGATGAATTACTATATGGGGGATGAATTACTATATGGGGGATGAATTACTATGGGGGATGAATTACTATATGAGGGATTAATTACTATATAAGGGATGAATTACTATGGGGGATGAATTACTATATGGGGGATGAATTACTATATGGGGGATGAATTACTATGGGGAATGAATTACTATATGGGGGATGAATTACTATGGGAGATGAATTACTATATGGGGGATGAATTACTATGGGGGATGAATTACTATGGGGGATAAATTACTATATGGGGGATGAATTACTATATGGGGGATGAATTGCTATGGGGGATGAATTACTATATGGGGGATGAATTACTATGGGGGATGAATTACTATATGGGGGATGAATTACTATGGGGGATGAATTACTATATGGGGGATGAATTACTATGGGGGATGAATTACTATATGGGGGATGAATTACTATATGGGGGATGAATTACTATATGGGGGATGTATTTTCAGTTTTAAAAATGTGGCTCTCAAAATAAATTTCAATCGTGGTTTTGGCGAGATTTGGCTCAGTTGAAAAAAAAGGTTGCCCACCACTGTTCTAGACCACATGAATCTGCCACCCATAGTTTCATCTGTATCCAAGTTTTGATTATCCAAATGTTTACAACTGATTAAAGTAATATTAAACCCTCATTGCCTTACTTACTATATGCAGCTTATTTTTCTTTTAATCACTAGTTTTCTGTTTCATGGTGGCACCTTTCTCTTGCAGCATCCTATGGAGCCACCCCAGTGTGCAGGGAATAAAACTATGGATGCACCAATACTTGTTTCTACCAGTGAGTATGAGTACCGATACAATAATTGTGCTCAAGTACTCGCTGATACTAATTACCAATACAATTGCAGCATGATTTGAGCCCATACAAAATGAATGGGCTCAAATCACATTGCTAAGAATCACATGTGGTTTGAACACCGCTCCTGTGTGTACCCAGGCTGAAGTCACTATGATAAGCCTGGGTTCACACAGCAGCGGTGGGGAAATCGCATGTGATTCGGACATTCCTTTCACATCCCATGCGATTCTTTGCAGTGCAATTTGAGCCCATTCATTTTGTATGGGCTCAAGTCGCACTGCAAAGGTATCAGAAATTGGTATCAGGGAGTATTTGAGCACATGTATTCTCATACTCGTACTCATTTTAGGTATCGGAGCATTTGCACGAGTACAAGTACTCATACAAATGCTTATTATCAGCAACGATATGATACCGGTATGGGTGCAACCCTAACTAAGGGCTAGTTCGCACTACAAAAATGCACTCTGGATGCATTCTGGATACATTTTTGCCTACAGTTCACACCACACGCAGTTCCGGTGCGTTTTTGATCCAGTTTGTCATGTTCCAGTATGGTTCTGTGCAGAAAAAATGCAGCATGTTCTACTTTTTTTTCTGCACCAGAAACTGACCGGAACTGATTGCACTAGTGTGAACCAGGGCCATTGGAATACATGGAAAACACTGTGCATGCATTTTTGATGCAGAAAAAAAAGCGCACTGAACTGCATCTAGTGTGAACTAGCCCTTAAACTGTCTCCTTAAGCTGTGTGCATTAATAGAAACACAGCCCCTGTAGCCTAGGTTGCTAAGGCACCCCCCTGTTCTTCCCTCCCCCTCTATTCTCCAAGCTAGCACACCAACTCTAGATTGCACTGACCACTGTGAACTATTTTCTGTGAAGACCAGAAGTTCAGGAAAGCAGCACTGAGAGAGTAGAAGCCAACAGCACTGAAATTGTAAACTGCAGGTGCTGGGGTAAGACTTTTACAAAATAGTTTACTGGAAAATGTTTATTTATTTTGCTCAATGTGTTAAACTAAAAAAACCCTGAGGGTTTAATACTATTATAACTGAAACCATGAAAGTGCTGGTAGAAAGTACTATTGGTCATTTGGTCACTCAAAACTGGGAAGGAACTGAAACCAGCAAGAGATTACTGTGGCTGAAGACTGAGAGAAAGAGCCAAGATTGCCTGTTGAAGGGGAGATTGTGGGTAGAGAAATTTAGTACCAGCTTTGCAACGTATCTCACAATCCCTGTGATCCCTGTTGCCATAGGCACTTGTGCAGCCAGACAAGCTTTTGCCCAGAGTTCAGAGATCCTGTCAAAAAGTGCAAGTTTTACCTACAAGAAATCATGATGACAGTAAGCAGAACACAGAGTTACACAAAGATCCTACATACCCTGACTGTCTTGAGGACCAATTCAACAATCATTTCCATATTACCTGCAGTGTCCATTTTCTGGCATGTATAAGATATGCTATGATCACAGTACTGCATCGACTGATCCCCAGTGTAGAGGAAACAAGAACAGCACAGTTTGGAGCCATGTAAGAATCTAGAAAAAAGAAAATGGGTAGCCTTCAGTCAATGAAACCATAATATTGCAACAATTTACATTATTTGTTATTTATAAATGTAACATCATCATTATACGTAAGGCCACATTCACACTGGGCATTTAGCCCGAGTGCATAAGGTTCTGGCATTTAGGTGTTGGTGGAAGGCACAGGCATTCTGCATTTTGCAGGGCAGTCGTCCCTGGGCACATATTGTAATACACGTATGTACTGCTAGGTGCACTATCCTGCCCCAATCAGCCGCAGCAGCTGTCAGCCTTTCATAGAGTTTGATGGACTGCCGACTGTGGGGCTGGACACTGTACCCATGCCCTCTGCCCACAGATAAATGTCAGAGCCTTATGCACTACAGCTAAATGCCCAGAGTATCTGGGGCCTAAACAAACTATATTTAAGACAGAACAGGGCCACAAAAAATACTAGTGGCCAGGAGGACCATGGCCACAAGAACCTGGTAATAGCTTCCCAAAGACGTCCCTTCCAGACAAAACACATAGAGGCTGGGTTACTGGACGCACACATCACTTCTGGTGGCGTCACATCCTGTTGGTGGAGTACACATCGGTTCCAGGTGCATGGTGCGACGTCATTGTCATTTGCCAAACTCTGGATAAACTGAGCGCTGTGATGTAACTGGCATACTTATTTTGTTATCTTGCTTTAAAGGATAAGTACAGCTACAGCTCCTTTGGCTGTACTTCTGCTGTGGATCACAGGATTGCAGTTCGTTCTGCAACCTGTGACCCATTTTCAGCTGACGGCAGGCTAAAGCCCACTGTTGGCAGATGTCACAGAGCTGGTGCAGGCTGGGGAAAGATCTCAACCATATGGTGGAGTGGCACCTGGCTCAGCCTCTCAGCAAGCAACTGAGAGCCTGAGCCAGCCGCTCCCTCCCCTCAACAGCCCAGTGGGGGCAGAGCAGACAGTCATCACTCTCTGCTCAGAGCAGCTGGGAGAGCTGAGCAATCAGCGTTGTTTGATTGCTCAGTTCTCACCCATAGAGCCAGTGGGAGACAAATGCAGCATCAGACCGATGCTACATCCACCTAGGTAAGTATGATTTAAAAAACATAAAAAAAAACAATACTTCTCTTTGAAGAAACCTGTTGGGCAATAATTTCTGCCTTACCGTCTTTCTACTCTCTTTCTGGAGTTGCATAACTAGGGCCCATTCAAGAACTGAGAGCCCCTTAGTGACTGAAGGGGAGACGTGATGGAGCCTTTATAGTGTACAGAGCACATCTGACCCATTCATTTACAAACGAGTCAAATTGTTTTGGTGAGTGCATAACTATATGTGGCATTGTGGAGAACAGCACTGGTTATTAAAGGTGGAGAGAAATGGCACCTGTATTCACCAGTTGGGAGCATTGACACTTTTGTCTATGGAAAAAATAAAATTTGTACAGCGAGTGCTCAACGAAAGATGTAAAAATGACAGTAATTATATAACCAGCTGCAAATGCACCGACATAGGAACCCTAAAACCTAGTAAAAATTCATCAATATAAAAGTGCAGAGCTAAAACATGCGAGATAACTTAATAGTTCAATAAATTAATAAATGATAAAGAACAGTATAATAAATTAAATACAAATTTCCAGGTGGGTATGGCGCTTAATCAGGCGCAAAAATGAAAAGTGATATTGCACAGTCTAGTGAATAAGAAGTGTTCAGAAGTGGTGCAGACTTGACTTGGTCAGGTCAGCAATAAAGTGCTTAACTTTCAAACTTCATAAGTGCTTCTTATAAAGAAATCCTCGTGATAAGAATCCGTGCAGCAATTTATAAAATGCGCACTCACCAGATGCACATAGGTTATGCGTATTAAACCAATATGACTCTGTATGGGCCCCGTTAAATGGAACAGGCAGCCAGCCTGGAGCAAGGATCCCTCATCTGGACACCAGCTTCATATGCAGCCACACTTCCTCTGGGGGTCTCTGTGAGCTTAGCTCAGAGCCTTGCAGCTCTCACCGACTTGTTTGTTCCCCAGGCTCAGACTTAGCTGCTGGGGTTGTTATTTAACATTTCGCCCATAGGGTACGTAACTACTTTGTCAATACCAAAGTCATGGCACTTCCTATTTTAAGATAACAACACTGATACGATGCTGTCACAAAGGATCGGATTGTAGTTATTGTGGATAAAAATGCATTGATTTGTTCTGTACAAATACAACCCCCTTGTAGAAAATAGGCTGATTTGACTTCTCTTTGAATAAAAGCATGGAGTGGCTATTGGAAATGATCAAGCTCACATTACTTCACAGAAAGACCAAAGGTTAGAAATGAATGTAGCAATTCCTTATCATATAAAGCAACATTATCTTTGTGAACATTTTATGACCTAATATATTTCCACTTTGAGAGGCAAAGTTTGTTTGACTAAACATTTTCTTTAAAAATGGTAGCTGATTACTTCTTCAAGTAGAAATCCAGCAAAATCTCCTTTAGCTTTGGGTTTTGCTGTCTGTATTTCAGTTAAAGAAACAGTTCTTTCCTGATATGTCACAGAGAGAGGAGCTGAAGAGAACCTGTTCAGCAGGGACACAGACTGCAATACACAATTCTTTTCGAAGTTTAGGGTAGGGTTTTTCGCTGTCTTTGTCCTCAGTAAAGACATTTCCCTATTTCTTGTTGTGCTACAAAGGCAGTAAGTAAGGAGAGACCTCCCCAACAGGAACAGAGACAGTTTTCCATTGCAGTGGGTTGAATGGCACCCCAAAGCACCTTGCTGCCAGATGTGCACTGCAGCAAGCAGTAACACACTAACATATATTGGGGTGCACTGTCAAAAATGTTACATGCACCTTTTTTGGTGCCTCTGAATGGGCAGTCTTACTGCAACGCATGGTAAAGTATGGCATAACGTGCGCTAACATGCTTGTGCTAATGCAACACATACACTATATTGGCAAAAGTATTGGGACGCCCTTCCAAATCATTGGATTCAGGTGTTCCAATCACCTCCATGGCCACATGTGTATAAAATCAAGCACTTAGGCATGCAGCTTCTAAAAACATTTGTGAAAGAATGGGTCGCTATCAGGAGCTAAGAGAATTCAAGCGTGGTACCGTGATAGGTTGCTAAGTCCATCCGTGAAATTTCCTTGCTACTAAATATTCCACAGTCAACTGTTAGTGGTATTATAACAAAGTGGAAGCAAATGGGAACAATAGCAACTCAGCCACGAAAAATGACAGAGTGGAGTCAGCGCATGCTGAAGCGCACAGTATGCATAAGTCGCCAACTCTGTACAGTGTCAATAGCTAAAGACCTCCAAACTTTGGGCGGCTTTCAGATTAGCACAACAACAGTGTGTAGAGAGCTTCATGGAATGGGTTTCCATGGTGGAGCAGCTGCATCCAAGCCTTACATCATCAAATGCAATGCAAAGCGTCAGATACAGTGCTGTAGAGCACGCTGCCACTGGACTCTAGAGCAGTGGAGACATGTTCTCTGGATTGATGAATCACGCTTCTTTGTCTGGCAATCCGATGGACGCGTCTGGGTTTGGCAGTTGCCAGGAGAACAATACTTGCCTGACTGCATTGTGCCAAGTGTAAAGTTTGGTGGAAGGGGGATTATGGTATGGGGTTGTTTTTCAGGGGTTGGGCTTGGCCCCTAAGTTCCAGTGAAGGGAACTCTTAAGGCATCAGCATACCAAGACATTTTGGACAATTTCATGCTCCCAACTTTGTGGGAACAGTTTGGGGATGGACTCTTCTTGTTCCAACATGACTGTGCACCAGTGCACAAAGCAAGGTCCATAAAGACAAAGATGAGCAAGTTTGGGGTGGAGGAACTTGAATGGCCTGCACCTTTGTGATAAATTAAGAGCAGAGACTGCGAGCCAGGCCTTCTCGTCTGACATCAGTGCCTGACCTCACAAATGCACTTCTGGAAGAATGGTCAAACATTCCCATAGACACACTCCTAAACTTTGTTGACAGCCTTCCCCGAAGAGTTGAAGCTGTTATAGCTGCAAAGAGTGGACCTACTCAATATTGAACCCTACGGGTGAAGGCTGGGATGCCATTAAAGTTCATGTGTGTTATGGCAGGTGCCCCAATACGTTTGGCAATATAATGTATGTGTGAATGGGCCCTTTAGGATGTCATTCTTTGTTTGATAAATCAGACAGAAGGGGGTGCCAATCTCAGTGTAGAGAGTTAACAATTTACAGGTAACAAACGGTGTAAAAACTACTCACAAACGTAAGAAGTAATGAGGCATGGTAAAAGAATTCCTTTAGTAAGCCATCAGTCTGCCAGCGATGTGTAAGTTGGTCCTGGTCATACAGGAAGAGATGCAGCCATCAGCTGTCAGCAGTGCAGAAAGTTTTGAAAATGGCGTTGAAACCAGCGTGGACCACGAGGAAGTCAGGACCCCGGCGGGCGACCAATGGCAATGCAGGAACAAGATCAGGTGATGCTTTTTGAAGAGCTTGCTTCTTCTTCTTCTTCATTGTATTTTTCTATATACTTATATATCCTCTGCTATATCCGCATTTTGTCTCTAACCTTATTTCGATTTTTACAAGTGTGGTCCCCTCCCAGCGCCGATTTGTTCTTTCTGTACATAGTTTGTTTGACAATTCCTAGTAATTTAGTACCTACCTAACCATACTTATGCAGGACAATTAGGACTTACTTCTGGCATCACATATAGCCCAGTCTGTAAAAGACTTTTAAAAAGACTTTTACACAGGCACAGCTACAGGAGGGGACTCTTATTATAGAGCTGTGTACAGCCAGTGTTGTGCTCGCCCTCTACCCAACAGGAAGGCACACAGGATTTGAACTGCAAGGATTGTGGGAGATGTAGTTCTGACAGACTGAGCTGGCTTGGTAACTTTGTAGGAGTAAACTGCAAATCACACAAGGCAGGTAAAGAGGAGAGGTGGTTTCCTGCTGTTTTTATAGACTGAGAAGAGGAAGTGTGGATTCTGTTCTGAAAGACTGAGTGCACATCAGGCTACTAACAGACTGCTTACCCCTGCACCTAAGAGGGAGAGGCGCAAAGTGGCAGACATAGAATATTGGAGAGTACCATATATGCTGTCAGAGCTTGCTGCCTAATCAACAGGGCAGGTCACTGTAGACACAGACCAGCTGTGTCCATTGACAGTATTGTCTGCAAGTATCACAGAGCCAGTGACTTTATTAGTACTTAAAAATAGCAGAGTCATTGTCATCCTCAGTACTTAAAGTTACATTATCCTGAGTGCTCCAACATAAAAGTTGGGCCCCAACCAGCAGGCTAGATGATGAAAGTATAGTAGAGACTGCTGAATTGTTAGAGTGGCGTAATTCTCCTTAGGATTTCCCCAGTATAGGGTTTAGGAGAAGATGCTCTCCACACCAATTGCTTGTTCTTACAGTATATTTCTTTCTACTGATCACCTAATTGCAAAATATTCCTTGTTACAGTTTGCTGTAGTATTGCTATTGTTTTTTATCTCTTTTGCTACCAGCATACTGCATATACGTTGTACATCTGCAATAGATATTCCCCACCCAGCCAGGTGTGTCAGAGTGTGTGGAATTTTTTTTTAGAGTTTTGGGCACATGAACAGAGACCCAATACATCCAGTGGCTCCTTTCAGGGTACATGCTACACATACAAATACAGATAATAGTTTTTTGTACAGAAAAGTATAGCCATATTTGTTAGAAATTATATTTTTCTAATAATCTATATAACATAAATAAATATATAACATAAAAAATAATTTGGCAAATGGAAGAAGGGTTCTAATTATATAGACTAGTTTTATTTATAAAGATCTTTCTGACTGAAGCTGTGCTTAGTAGCTAACACAGCGAGCACATGATCAAAAGCCATACGGATTTCCTCCTAGCCAATACT
Source organism: Staurois parvus (assembly GCF_062004578.1). Lineage (NCBI taxonomy): Eukaryota > Metazoa > Chordata > Amphibia > Anura > Ranidae > Staurois > Staurois parvus. The sequence continues at coordinate 3,870,779 of NW_028317968.1, read as the reverse complement.
TCAATGATCAAAAGTTTTAAGTGTATACTTAAAAGATATTATATTTATGATCTATGAGAGGTATTAGCATCTTTTGTAGTTTGAGATCAAGGAAATAAACTCGCAGTATTTTTAGATTTTTATGCAAGCTGCTGTTTTGCAAGTGCAAGTTCCAGAGCTGTCAACTTTGTCCTTGTTTCACTGATGGGTACGTGACTCACTAAGGCTGTATTCACACCTGAGCATCGCGTTTTATTGGGCGTTTTGTCGTGCATTTGTATGCATGTTTTTTACAGCTTTTTTAAAGCGTTTTTGAGCTTTGGCATTTTTTTTAATATCCAATAAAGAAAAATATAATCTGTTTCATCATTTGTTGCTATTTGTTGTTCTATGAGAGGTATTAGCATTGTTTGTAGTTTGAGATCAAGCAAAAAAACTTGCTTGCAGTATTTTTTCGATTTTTATGCAAGCCGCTTGTTAAAGGTACAAGTTCCAGAGCTGTCAACTTCATCCTTGTTTCACTGATGGGTCAGTAACTCACTAAGGCTGCATTCACACCTGAGCATCGCGTTTTATCAGGTGTTTTATTGTGAATTTGTATGCGCGTTTTTGTACAGCGTTTTTAAAGCGTTTTTTTAATAGCCAATAAAGAAAAATGTCATCTGTTTCATCATTTGTTGCTAGATTTTTCAACTTTTCCATTAGCTTTTATTTTATATTATTATTCATTTACTATTATTATTTTTTTTGTTAGGGTAAAGGGGTTAGAGTTAGGTTAGGTGTTAAGGTTAAGATTAGGAGTCGAGGTTAGGGGTTAATATTTTATTTATTGTCTTCTTATTTATTTATTGTTAGAGTTAGGGTGTTATTATTATTATTATTATTAATAATAAAAATATTATTATTAATAATAATAATAATAATAATAATAATAATAATGTATTTATTTTTATTGGTGTTAATTTATGTATTATTGTATTATTATTATTATTATTATTATTATTAATAATAATAATAATAATAATAATAATAATAATAATAATAATTTACTTTTATTTATTTTTTATTTTTTAGGGTTAAGGGGTTAAGGTTAAGGGTTAATTATTATTCATTTATGTATTTATTATTACATATTACTTATTTATTTTATTTAACATTTGTTTATGATTATATTTATATACTTGTGCATTTATTTTATTTCACTTTTATTTATTCATTTAGTATTATTATTAATAATAATAATAATTAATGTATTTATTTATTTTAATTTTGTTTTCATTTGCGCAGAAAAACTTGCAAAAATCATGCATTTCCATTAATTTCTATTGAATCAAAAACACACAAATCTGCTCAATTGAATGACTTAAAAAGCTTCAGAACCTGTTTGAGCTTCAGGCAATTGGCTTCAGGGGACTTGGAGTGGAGATGTGAACCATCTCCATTAGGAATGATTGATTTTCTCTCCTAATAAGGCCTAAGAGTGTATGTATATTGGAATCCTTACTTCCCTGGCTGAAAAGATGGCAGTTAGAAATTGCGGCATCCATACTTCTGTTCTAAAAGATTTTCTTGTGTGTAGATGACCTATTTTAGTTTGAAGCTTGTGGGACATCAATCAAAAATTAGTAACACTTACCTATAAACTGACAAGCAGTTGGGAAGAATTGTAGAAGATCAGAATCCAATGAATCTGGCACTGCAGTGTGCAATATGGGCACAGACCTGATGATAAAATATTTATTAAAGTAAACTTGCTAAAGCATTTTGGGATTTTGTAATGACTTTGCTTTTTTTTCATTGCAATCCCCCTAGTATTGTCCTTTGTAGCATGTTGTTAAAGTGCATGTAAACACATTATCTTGTTTGCTCCCTTTTGGTCTGTTTAATATACTGTACCTTCCTCTTCTAGTGTGACAACGCTTTTTCTACATAGATACAGTGCAGTGAGTGAACTTTGTCGCCCTGGGCCAGGCACTATGTTACTGGCAGGATGATTGGGTATAAATAAAAGCAAAAAAGCCTGAAAAAGAAAACCAATGCAGCCACCACATCTAAGGAATGGCAATCTGCAATATATTACATTTTACTACAAAAAACGAGCAGCTGAGCTGCCCACCCAAGCTGTAAAATAACATCCAAGATTATTCACTTAGGGAACAGACTTTTGACAAGGAGGCCAGGAACGGCCAAAGGTCTGGATGGTCTGTTGTACAAGGTAAGGTAGTAAGGGACTAGGAAAGAACTTATCTTAACTAAATTCACAGAGTTCACAGAAAAAAGAGAGATCCTCAGAGTAGCAACGCAATGCACAAAGTTTTATTAACCTCCCTAGCGGTCTGATTATGTCAATATTTCTGTACATTTTTTTGCATGGAAATATGTAGTTTTTTATTGTAGGCCTGTAATTTTTAGGAATAACTCACTGAAATCTGTCCGAACAAGAGTCTAGTAAACATCACGCATATGTTAAAATTTGAAACACAAAATCATAAATTATAATTGAATAAATAATCATACAAAATAATAATATAATAATAATAAAAATTTTTATTAAATAATATAATCAAACCAAAAACACTGAAATTTGAAATATAGCGCCAAGTTCGCACATCACTGAGCAAAGTCGTAAAATCGTTTTCAGTGTCTGATGACGAATTTCCCCCACGAATCATTATCACTCAATTCTGCAAGTAGTTCTAATATACTATCGCTGTTCTCTAGCTGGTCTAAAACCGCTTTTGACCTAAAGGGACACTTTTTGGATGCCATGGACATTTCTCAGTTTCCAGGCAGAAAGAACAGTAAAAATGCAGGCAGGGCACAGGACAAAGCACTAGGGACAAAATGTATGTGAAATGGTTTGATACAGTAATGTTTTACTATGTGATTTTAGTGTATTTAGTGAATGTCACTTTTTGTCATTTTTTAATTTTCCGCCGTTCCATCCCCCGTACGTCCCGACATCGCAGGGGACGGAATCCAGAAGACAGATGCCGGCATCCGCCGGAGGACATTTCCGGGGACACTGCAGGGAGGGGACATCGCGGGAGCGCAGGACAAGGTAAGTGAAGAACAGATCCTGGAGCAACGCTGCAGTGTATTCCCGAGTGTAACTCAGGGTTACCGCTTGTGGTGCTGAAACTTTACCCAGAACTACACTCGGGAATGCCGCCAGGAAGGTTAAAGTATGAAGCACAAATACATTGGGTAACAGCAGCTAATAGGTTGATGTGATTCACACCAACAAGCAACTTAAACATATTACCTATTTGTGCTTTAGTGGCCGGTCACATCGGTGCGATTTGCGAATTGAAATCGCATCTAATGAATGTGAATGTCAGTGTCTTAACGTGTGATTTGCTGCAACGCGATTTCTAAAGTAGTTTTTACATTACTTTTTCTACAGTTTATTGTGATTTCACATACTGTAATGGAAATCGCAATGCAAATCGCAAGAAATAGTTGAAATCTTCACAAGTCGCAATGAAGCCTTGAGAAATCGCACCTCAAATCACGCTGAAATCGCACACAAATCGCAGCGGTGTAACTGATGACTCAATACGTACATCTCTGTGAACTACATTGCTGTTACTTTCCTTTATCTCTGGGTTGCCACATTTCCTTTTGCCTCTACTAGTTTGAAAAAGACAAAATTGTATTTTGACATAGGATCCAATATATTTATGTTGATGAAATATGTTTTGTTACCATCATATGCCTTTGAAGGATTTGGACATTTTTAACCATTTGGCTCATTATTTTGTAAACAAGTTCCAACACAAAACAACATTTCCCAGCTTGCTGGTATGTTCTGTGGATGTTGCCCCTCCCAACCATTATTGACATTTATATGCTTTATTTCATCCCTTACACATCTTACATTAGGCCTCTTTCACACAGGCGTTACGTTTTTTTCATCAGTTCAGTCACGCTTTTTCTAAGAAAAAAACGGATCAGTTCAAATTAGTTTTCATCAGTTCATGTTAGCTTTTCATCAGTTTACATCCATTTGTGGTCCATTTACATCTGTTTTCATCCATTTACATCTGTTTTTTGTCCGTTTACATCTGTTTTTGGCCGTTTACATCTGTTTTTCGTGCGTTTCGTTTTTTTTAACAGAAGAAAAAAAGGGTTTTCTTCCGTTCCAAAAAATTGATGCTAACGTATGTGGACATTAACGGATGTAAACAGATAATCATCCGTTTACATCCGCTAGTCCATAGAAATACATGGATGTTCATTTTTCATCTGTAAAGACAGATGAAAAACAGACATATGGATAGCCTGTGTGAAAGGGGCCTTAGTCTTTTTTTTTTTTTTTGCAGCTATGTAATCAGTGAAGTGATGGGCCTATTCATAATTTTATATTCTGATTTTTGTTCTTCTTTAAATCTATAGGGACTTCAGCAGAGGGAGGTCTGCATCTGACTTTCCAGCTTTCGTCATCTATTCTGATCATTGCAATGTGGCCTTTGTTCATCACCAGTGCCAGATTTATAAGGGGAAAAAGGCAAAAAAGCCCTGGGTCCCTTGACAGAGGGGGCCCTCCTCTTTACAAAAATAATATAAAACAATATAAAAAAGTATATAAATAATAAAATATAAATAATAATAATATTAATAAATAATAATAAAATATTATAAAATATATAATAAAAATTAGTTTTATTAAATGTAGCTAGGAAAGTAATATTTTGCCAGCTATCATCTGTTGAACTGTTTACTCTGGACTGGTATATTGTATTGTTTTCTAAAAACGAATTTTGGCAGCTCAAGCAAACCACACAATGGGGTTGATTTACTAAAGGCAAATATCCTGTGCACTTTGCGCACTGTACTGTGTCTGTAGTCTCTGGTCATCTCCTGTACTGTGTCTGTAGTCTCTGGTCATCGTGTGCTGTGTCCGCAGTCTCTGGTCATCTCTACTGTGTCTTCAGTCTCTGGTCATCTCCTGTACTATGTCCGCAGTCTCTGGTCATCTCCTGTACTATGTCCACAGTCTCTGGTCATCTCCTGTACTATGTCTGCAGTCTCTGGTCATCTCCTGTACTGTGTCCGCAGTCTCTGGTCATCTCCTGTACTGTGTCCACAGTCTCTGGTCATCTCCTGTACTGTGTCTGCAGTCTCTGGTCATCTCCTGTACTATGTCCGCAGTCTCTGGTCATATCCTGTACTGTGTCCGCAGTCTCTGGTCATCTCCTGTACTATGTCCGCAGTCTCTGGTCATATCCTGTACTGTGTCCGCAGTCTCTGGTCATCTCCTGTACTGTGTCCGCAGTCTCTGGTCATCTCCTGTACTGTGTCTGCAGTCTCTGGTCATCTCCTGTACTATGTCCGCAGTCTCTGGTCATATCCTGTACTGTGTCCGCAGTCTCTGGTCATCTCCTGTACTATGTCTGCAGTCTCTGGTCATCACCTGTACTGTGTCCGCAGTCTCTGGTCATCTCCTGTACTATGTCCGCAGTCACTGGTTATCTCCTGTACTATGTCTGCAGTCTCTGTTCATCTCCTGTACTTCGTCTGCAGTCTCTGGTCATCTCCTGTACTATGTCCGCAGTCTCTGGTCATCTCCTGTACTATGTCCGCAGTCTCTGGTCATCTCTTGTACTATGTCCGCAGTCTCTGGTCATCTCTTGTACTATGTCCGCAGTCTCTTGTCATCTCCTGTACTATGTCCGTAGTCTCTGTTCATATCCTGTACTATGTCCGCAGTCTCTGGTCATCTCCTGTACTATGTCCGCAGTCTCTGGTCATATCCTGTACTGTGTCCGCAGTCTCTGGTCATCTCCTGTACTATGTCTGCAGTCTCTGGTCATCACCTGTACTGTGTCCGCAGTCTCTGGTCATCTCCTGTACTATGTCCGCAGTCACTGGTTATCTCCTGTACTATGTCCGCAGTCTCTGTTCATCTCCTGTACTTCGTCTGCAGTCTCTGGTCATCTCCTGTACTATGTCCGCAGTCTCTGGTCATCTCCTGTACTATGTCCGCAGTCTCTGGTCATCTCTTGTACTATGTCCGCAGTCTCTGGTCATCTCTTGTACTATGTCCGCAGTCTCTTGTCATCTCCTGTACTATGTCCGTAGTCTCTGTTCATATCCTGTACTATGTTCACAGTCTCTGGTCATCTCCTGTACTATGTCTGTAGTCTCTGGTCATCTCCTGTACTATGTCTGCAGTCTATGGTCGTCTCCTGTACTATGTCCGTAGTCTCTGTTCATATCCTGTACTATGTCCGCAGTCTCTGGTCATCTCCTGTACTATGTCCGCAATCTCTGGTCATCTCCTGTAGTATGTCCACAGTCTCTGGTCATCCCCTGTACTATGTCTGCAGTCTCTGGTCATCTCCTGTACTATGTCTGCAGTCTCTGGTCATCTCCTGTAGTATGTCTGTAGTCTTGGTTCAGAATATTTTTTTTCTTGTTTTCCCCCTCTAAAACCTAGGTGCGTCTTATGGTCAAGTGTGTCTTATGGAGCAAAAAATACGGTAAAACTCAAGTGCTAAACGCACCCAGTGGCACTTTTACATGCATCAAGTGTTTTTTCTGCCAAAACGGTGCTGCTCCTGGATGAGTTGGCTGTGGGGTTTTTTTCTACCTCCAAATGCCCCTGCCTCTAAACTCCTATTTGTGCATGTGCATGAGCCCTTAACATTTAGGAAACCTGAGGGCAATTGATCTCAGTAGTGTCCACCCAAAATTGACATACCAATTGCCAGATCAACCTTTTAACATGCTGCAGCGGGCTCGTAAATGTACAAGTTTTACTGTACACTAAAACATTCTAAAACTGTTCTTCAGTGCCACATGATGTATATTCTGATGCAGAAGCTGCATAATCTGCTACATAATCAGTTCAGTTGAAGAACTGGTGAAATGAATTCAACATTGACAAATGGAGGTCCGCTAAATTTAGTGGGAATCTGTACTTACAGTTGTGTAGGCTCTAAAGAAACATTAACCTCAGACTTAATCTTAAGGTCCTTCTGAATGTGATGGTCAGTTGCTTGGCGATGATCTCCCATGTACAATAAACCTGGTATGATTTCAATGGGATGTGGCTGAAAGTCATCTATTTCCTAGAAGAAAACCAAATAATCTTACGCTGGTTCTACACATACATCCTTCATATCCACTGAAAGATTGATCATTTGGGATGGAAAATCAAATTACACAATGACTAGCTTACACACATATGCAGCAACTGCAAAAGCTTACTTTTTTGGGAGGAAGTTTAGCAGGCATATTGAAAAATTGGATCAATCAATGTTTTCTACATAAGTGTATGGCCACATATGCTATAGGATAACTGCACATTTAAAACATAGTAGCTCGATTAATACACACATACCAAGCAACACTGCAAGTATGACCTTCTCCCTGTATTTTGAGAGCAGTTATCATAAGCCCAGTGTCACTGAAAATGATTTATGGTGAATAATTTTTCCAGTCTCATTTCCTCCAGTTGTAAATAGGGCTGTTGCAAGAATTCAACAACTTACAAAATAAAGGGCAGCAGCAGGGGTTGGGCTGCTTGCGACAGCATATGTACACAGAGCAAAGGTCACTAAGGCTACAGTATGTGAACTGGGTTTTTAATGACTATCTTCTTTGGGTCAGGATCTAATTCCAGACAGTAGATGCTGTGTGGTGCCTGAACAAAGGGGACTGATCTTGGTGAGGTAACAAATACCTGTGTTATGCTTACAAATATCGCATGAATGCATGTCACATGCAAAGATTTTGTGGGTATTTATGTCCACTTTGGCACAAGTTTGTTTACAACTTAAAAAAAACCTATAAAGCATGTCTATCCACTCTTTATTCTAACCTTGGCTCAACCGTTCGATCTATACTATACTGGGCTCAACTGTTCAATATATTTTGATGTTCACGGCTGAAATGTTCAAACTAATTTTAGCTCCTGTGTCTCAGCTGTTCAATCTATCTTTAGATCCTGGGCTCAACCATTCAATTTATTTTTAAATCTTGGGCTCAACAGTTTGATATGTTGTTAACCACCTGCCCTCCAGAGTATTTACCCCCCTTCCTGACCAGGCCATTGTTTGCGCCACGGCGCTGCATTACTTTAACTGACAATTGCGCGGTCATGCACCGCTGCACCCAAATAAAATTGACATCCATTTTTTTCCCCACGAATAGAGCTTTATTTTGGTTGTAGTTGATCACCTGTGAGGTTTTTGTTTTTTTCACTATAAAAAAAAAGACTGACAATTTTGAGAAAAAAATATTATTTTTGGCTTTTTGCTATTAAACATGTCCAATAAAAAAATTTAAAAAATCAAATTTCATCATAAATTTAGGCCAAAATGTATTCTGCTACATGTCTTTGCTAAAAAAAATACCAATATGTGTAAATTAATTGGTTTATGTGAAAGTTATAGCGTTATTAATGGTGGTATATATACTGGGATTTTTTTTTTTTTTACTAGTAATGGCAGCGATCAGCAACTTATACTGGGACTGCAGGGGGGCATTCTGACACTGGGGGGAACTGATTTGGTGTCACTGACATCCCCAGTGACACCAATACAGTGATCAGTGCTAATAAAAAGCACTGACACTGTACTAATGGCACTGGGCAGGAAGGGGATAACATGTGGGGTGATCAATGGGTTAACTGTGTGCTATTTTACTGTGTGCTGTGTTAGTGCTTTCAACTGTAAGCACACTGCTTTGTATGGCTGTGCATAGCACAGCCATACAAAGCAGTGTGCAGGAGCTCACAGGGGAGAGAACTGTATTGTTTACATACAGTTCTCTCCCTTCATCAGTAATGCTCGACGATCACCAGGTGCTAGCGAGTAATCACCAGCCGGGACCCAATAATTGACAGCCAAGGCTGCGCCCCCTACCCGGAATGGAAAATCAAGTATATATACGTAATTTTGCACACCCCTGCAACCATGTAGCAGTATATCTGCTATATGGCGTTTGGAAAGCGGTTAAATTATGGGCACAACTGTTTGACCTATTTTTAGATCCTGGGTTCAACAGTCTGCTTTATTTTTAAATCCTGGGCTCAACTGTTTTATCTATTCTTAGATCCTGGATTCAACTAATCAGTCAATTTTTAGATCCAGGGTTCAACAGTTTGATCTGTTTTTAAATCCTGGGCTCAACTATTCAATCTATTTTTAGTTCTTGGACTTCACTGTTCCTTCTATTTTTAGATCCTGGGATCAACTGTTCGATCTATTTTCAGATGCTGGGTTCATCTGTTCAATCTATTTTTAGATTCTAAGTTCAACCATTCAATCTATTTTTAGATCCTGGGTTCAACAGGTCAATTTATTTTTAAATTCTGGGCTCAACTGTTTGATCTAATTTTAGATCTTGGATTCAACAGTTCAATTTATTTTTAATTCTTGGGCTCCACTGTTTGATCTATTTTTAGATCCTGGACTCAACAGTTTGATATTTTTTTTAAATTGTGGGCTCAACTGTTTGATCTATTTTTACAGCCTGGGTTCAAATGTTCGATCTGTTTTGTAATCCAGGGCTCAGTTGTTCAATCCATTTTTAGATCCTGGGCTCAACTGTTTGATCTATTTCTAGATCCTGAGCTCAACTATTCAATCTATTTTTTGATTCCTGGCTCAGCTGTTCAATCAATTTTAGATTCTGGGCTCATCTGTTCAATCTGTTTTTAGATCCTGAGCTAAACTGTTAGATTTATTTTAGTTTGTGGACTAAACTGTTCGATCTACTTTTACAGCGTGTGCTTAACAGTTCGATCAATTTTGTGATCCTTGGCAAAATAGTTTGATCTATTTTTAGATCCTGGGCTCAACAGTTTGATCAATTTTTAGATCCTGGGTTCAATAGTTTGATCTGCTTTTAAATTCTGTCTGTTTGATCTATTTTTAGATATTGAACTTAGCTGTTCGATATACTTTTAGACCTTGGGCTCAACAGTTTGATCAGTTTGTAGATCCTGGGCTCGACAGACCGATCTATTTTTAAATTCTGGGCTCAAATGTTTGATCTTTTGATCTATTTTTAGACCCTGAGTTCAACTGTTCAATCTACTTTTTGATCCTGGGCTCAATGTTTCGATTAATTTTTAAATCATTGACTCAATAGTTTGATCTATTTTCAGATCCTGCTTCCAAGGTTCAATCTATTTAAAAATTTTGAGCTCAACTGTTTAATCTATTTTTAGATCCTGAGCTCAACTATTCAATCTATTTTTAGATCCTGGGTTCAACAATTTGATCTATTTTTAAATCCTGGGCTCAACTGTCTGATGTATTCAAAATACTAACAACATACAAATGTATTCACAACTCTCGACAAAGTTATGTCTCCAATCTTGTTTCAAAATATCACCCAACCATAGCCCCCTCGTCTCCTCCTACCATATTTGTTTCCAGGACTTTTCCAGAGCCTCCATCATCCTCTGGAACTACTTACTACAATTTTTCCAGTTATCCCCTACTCTATCCACCTTTAGGCAGTTCCTGAAAACTCATCTCTTCAGGAAAACCTACATACAGGTATTAATTTGTTATACCACTTACCCCTCCCTTGTAAATTGTAAGCTCTCATGAGAAAGTCCCTTACCCTCTTTTTTTTTATCTGTACTTGCTCACTTTATATTGTAAGGTGCTGTGTAATCTGTGCTATACTATATAGGTCCTGTATAATAAAAATATTACCAATATAACCCTTCAAGCATATAATGCTTTGGCATTAATTAGTGGTGTCCACTGGATGTGGTACACATGACATTTTAAAAAAGTCAGCAAATTACACAGGGAATGTGTAGTACACCCAGTTCCTCTGCTTTGCTGCTATGCCCCCCAAACTCATCGGCATGCACACTGAGCATTAAAAACGCTACTTTTAGAGCAAATGGTGTGTTTTTTTTCTTTGTCTCTAAATGCGGCTACGTTAGCCTAGGGGGGTTATTTACTAAAACTGTATGGCGCAAAATCTGGTGCAGCTCTGCATAGAAACCAATCAGCTTGCAGGTTTTATTGTCATAGCTTCATTGAACAAGATTGAACAAGCTGAAGATAAAAGCTGATTGGCTACCATACACAGCTGCACCTATTTCTGAGTGCATAAATACAGAAGCTTTTTTTTACAGCAGTGTTGTTAACACTGTCAACACTGTTCAAAACAAAAAAGAGAGCTACAAAGTAACATTGTTACTTTGTATTTACACTACTTCATTTATCTTTAGATGAAACAAAGGAGCTTCAGCCTAAAGGTGATGTCAGTTAAAGCAGCCTGACAAGCATAAATAAAAGTTTGTTTCTTTTTGCTAAAAATTGTCTGTATTTCACTTAATATTAGAATTATATTAAAGTCATTTTTTTTCATAAATCTGATAATAATAGAACTTGGTAGTGACTCAGGAGCTGCTGTCAATCACCACTGTCAAGGAGCAGAGGTATGGATTGAGCTCCGTGTCCCTCATGTACTGCCCATGTATATGACGCTCTGAACAGCTGCATGTACAGTAATAGTTCCCAGTGGGAGCATGCACATACAGGTGCCTCCTACAGTACTCTATAAGTCCTGGTGGGCACCGGGTCACCAACACAACAGGAGTATGATAGCATGGTCAGGGGAAAGTTACAGAAACAAGCTCAGAGAAGAAAACTTAAATAAAGAAAAACAGCCTGTGGGTAATCTATGTAACATGGGACCCGCAGTGTTCTGCATATAGGTTTCCTCTTACAGTCACCTACGGATCACTTCTTTTGATATTTTTGTTAATTCTTCATTTTCCAAGCTTATTTATGAAGAATAAAGTTAGTTTACGCTCATTAGCCTCAATTAACTCCTTCCCCTTCTCTCTTCAACTATTATTTCCCTAATTATATATTTTTTATATCTATGGTATTAACCATTAATATTTAAACTTTTTTTGTTTTTACTTGGTTTGTCACATTAAAAAAAATTATGCAAAACTGGACCCAAAAATGTTTTTGATCTGTACATAACTTTGCAACGCTTTGTACTAGAATCACAATTATAGCGTCATTTTAAACAGGAAAAAAATATAGAATAAAATGTATACTTTTTATCTAAAGTAATCAATGCTGGTCACAAAAAGAAAAAAAAGTGGCTTTTTTTGGTTTGTTACTTTTTTGTATTAAAAATAATTTTTGCAAGACAATATTATGAAAGAAAGAATTGTGTGTCCTTTAAAAAAATATTTTATGTATTACTTGTTATCTTAAAGCAGAACTTCACTCTCTCAATCAACATGGACTATTTTTAATCCTTATGCTGCTAACATCAGTAAATGGATAGGAAAGTATATCATATTTAATTGTTTTAAACTTTTTTTTATACATTTCTTCAGTTACTTCCTGTTTTTTTTGCCTAGGCAAATGATGTCATACAACCCAGCAGTCTTCAGGGGAAGAGGGAAGGTTCTCAGCTCAGCCAATGCCTGTGCTAAGGGCAGATGGATTCCAGGAAGTAAATATCATCAAAAAGTAAAGAATCATCTGCCCTTACTCAAGATGGTCACTGCTAGAAATGCTAGGGGGTGTTTTTCAAAATGATTTCTCAGCAAAATAAAGCTTGCAGACATGGACTGATAGGTGAGTTTTCTTTGAATATTAACAATGAAATAAATAGAATTTTTTGTTTGTGGTGCTGAGATGCAGTGCAGTTCTACTTTAAGTAATGACAAAGTTACCGCTGAATAAACCAGTCAATATCAAAAATTTAAAAACTGATCTGGTTCATAGAGGGTATATATGTGTGAAAGCTGAAGTGGTTAAAGTTTGTTTGATATTTACCTGTGGCATCCAAAAGACCTTCTGTGATCTGAAGAAATTGTAGTATCCAGAGAATTCCTCATAGCCTCCTTTGAGCACCAGTACAGGGTTATGACAAACTTGTGAAATCAGCTTTGCACACTCTAAAGCTGGGCCTGTGGAAGGTTTGGAAGTTGACCCTTTAGCTTGAATATAACAATAGCAATACAACTAATCTAATTTAAATAGTTATATTTTCCTACCTTCTCCATCCAAGGAATTAGTCCGACTATCATACACAACACAGTGCTTCATGCAAGCCAGCTCAATAGACTCAGGTAATAAGAAATGCATGTCTTCATCCTATGAGAAATCAGATATAAAAATATAGAATTAGGCCAGCCATAGATGGATCTCTGCCGATTCAGCAGGGACCAGCCAAGATTCAATCCATCTATGGCTAGGCTGGTTGTACTGACGTCGATCCATTGAACGACTTCAGTATAACCAGCCAGTCAGATATTTTACATGCAATTACTGGTGATGGCATAGCCGCTAGCAATAATCACTGTGTTCTGCCAGCAGGGAAAGCTCCCTGCCGGGAGAACACAATAGCACTGTGAGAGGGATACCCCCATCAACACTGACTGTGTTGATGGGGGAATCGAGTGATTTTCTGCCCTGCAACGCATGGTTGCAGGAAAGAAAATCGCATCTTCTATGACTTGCATTACTTACAAAGGCCTTTGGTGTCAAAAGAACAAAACACAACTGATTGGGTAATTGAAGTGAATATTCAGATGGTTTACTGTATGAACATTGTCAACTCCTTTAGTAAATCGGCCTCACTGTCTACTGGGCAGACTGGAGGCATAGGAGTGACACAGGAAGCTGAAAAACATGACGGGGAAAGAAGGGCTGTCACTATCTTAGCTGTGCATGATGGTAGAAGTGTATGAATAAAAAGAATGGGTAGCCAGATTTAAACATTTTTTGGCAAGGTAAAAGCATTAATATACATGTAATCCAACTGTGCATTTAGTTATTTTACTGGAGATCATTTTTAGAATAGGGATGAGCAGAGTAATTTATTACTTCACTCTTTTTTCCCTTTTTTGACACAAGAGGTCCTGGAAAGTTAACCATATTTGGTCAATAACAATGCCAAGGTTCCTTGGCTGTTTGTTTATAGCAGCTTGGGATTGGGCAGTGTGTTCTGGCCAATTAAAACTTGTTTGGTGAAATGCAAATATGCTGTGTTAAGACTGAATGCAGGGGTCAAAACCAAATCTCATCCCTACTTTCAATTAGACCAATGAAACAGAAGCATTGTCTAAAAATAAGTTAACCACATATCTGATTCAATAAACCCCCACCAAAGTTCTGTAAAGTCGTACGTTCCTAAAGATTTGTATGAAACCAATGGAGTGTTTTAAGCAGCTATTGGATGATTCACTTTTTTTCATTCAACCCGCTGGTTGGACACAATTTCCAAAGTAACTCCCGCTGAGCTATTGTATTCTGACAAGGACACTTCCCCACCATCAGAACAAAGTGATCAGGCCTGCCAGCTATAGCCAATGGTACTAATCGAGTACTATTTATCTGACAGACTGGTTGTACAGAAGTCGAATGGTAGACCACCTTCTATACAACCACTGCCCCCATACATGGATCAAATTTATCCAGTCCCTGCCGAACTGGCCAGATTTCATGTATGGGTGGCTTTAGAGAAATGGTAGTCAAGAAACTAGTTTCACTATTTAATAAGAGTATATCTGTTATCTACAGTTATCAAATTTGGCTCTCAACATCAAACTATCTACAGTTTTTTACTGAAGCAATTAAAATGGTTGTAAAAGTTCAAGGTATACGTGAAGGTAAAAAACCTGTGTACAGCAGCCCCCCCCCTTAACTGGGCTCCCTCTTGATCCAGTGATGTGCACAAAGAGCTCCGGTTGCCTGGGTCTCTACCTCCTCATTTGCCAAGACAGCAGCAGGAGCCATTGGCTCCCACTACTGTCAATCACAGCTAGTAAGCCAATGAGGAGAGAGCGGGGAGTGGGGCTGAGCCACACTTTGTGTGAATGGTCACTCAGAACAGTGCCTATCGGGTACCCCCATAGCAAGTTGCTTGCACTGGAAGCACTCAGCAGGAGAGAGGGGCCAGGAGTGTCGATGTGGGACTCGAGAAAAGGACAATGCACAGAGCAGGTATGACATGGTTGTTATTTAAAAAACAAAATTGCCTTTAATATCATTTTAATTGTTGTCAGAAAAATTACCATGTTTTCTCTTGATGGTATTATCTATTTATGAACGAATAAGTTCACCTTTTGGACAAAAATAATATATGTACATTTTTTTGCAGGTAAAGTAGCGGGCGTGGCTGCGGCTATAGGAACATGTTACATCTTCCACCCTAAAAATGGGTGGAACATGTAACATGTTCCAAAAGTGAACTTATCTTTTAAGGAACATTACCTGCATTGCTAACCCCTACTAAGGACGTATTACAAAAGAGAACAAACAGTCTTCCAACTAAAGCTGACAATAGACTGACATTCAGCTGGTTCAGCAGGGACCTGTTCGATAGAACTTCATCGTCAGATTGACTTCTGTTGAACGTGAATGTTGGAAAACCTTTGCAGGTTAAAGGATAAGTTCACCTTTGGCACATATTACATGTTCCACCCGTTTTTAGGGTGGAGCATGTAAAGTGTTCACATAGCCGCAGCCGTGCATGCCACCCCCGCACTATCTGTCAGATTTGAAAACAGCGTGGCCATGCAAGGCTCCGCCCACACAGGCGTGTCAATCATTCACAGAGTTCTGTGAATGAGTGCCTACAAGTCCTGGCAACCTTAGCGGCTGTCAGCTTGTAGTTGTCAATGAACTACCACGGTACTGCGGAGCACTATGGTAGTTCATTCAAGCTTCCTGTCAGAATATCTGCTTGACTGGACATCCCGTACGGCTAGCAGATATTCTGACAGGTCTGCAGGAGACCTGCATGGCATCAGCGATCTACTGATCACTGGTGCAATGCTTTCCAGGCTCCTTTGGACAAAAATAATGAATGCACATGTCTTTACCTGCAAATAAATGTGGAGTTATTATTTTTTTGTCCAAAAGATGAACAGCTGCAGCTGCTGATCAGTGTATTCTGACAGTGGGGAATCCTGTTCTGGTGGGGGGATTCCACTAACCAACTTGTTTATGTGGATGAAGGAATCAATTTGCTTGTTTTTTTCATTCAGCCTGCTGTATGAACAAAAAAAAAAGAATCATCTATGGCCAGCTTTAAAACTGATATCCAAACAATCAGCCTAATAGACAGCTGAAATACAACACATGGGAGCTGTGCAAACAACTGTCCAAACCTTCCAAAGGGTTTTTACCGTATTTCTGTCCTGTCTGGACTTGACATATGCACAGCCTTGTCAGTTAGCAGAGCCAAGCTGATGACCTACCATTTTTCGACTGTAGTCAAAGTGTTACTAAACCCACAACAGTAAAATCAGTCTGTATATGCAGTAAAACATGCTTGTTATACTCACTGTGGAACCTAAGGGATTAATCCTCTGCACTGTTTAAAAATGCTGTTTGATCCTGACTTCTCTGATCCTCCCCTTCTTCCAGTGCCCCCCTCTTATCTCCTGATAAAACATGTGTAGAGACATGCTCAGTTTAGTGTGTATTGCTAGAGAGTTTTTTTTTCTTGGGAGACTGCATGTGATCAGCAAAGGGCCAATCATCACTGTCCAGACAGAGGGTTTGCACCCTCCTAGAGCAGAAAGAAAACTCCTCCTACAAGATTTAACCAGTGCTCTGCTGGACACTGATAGAAGTCACAAGACTGCTCTAACTGCTGATGAGAAAAGGTATTTAGTAGTTTATATTTATACTAAAATAATTGCATTTCCATGTAGTGTGTACTGTGGGAGACCAGACAGAGTAAATGCAGGGTCCTGGGTTTAGTAACACTTTAAGCAAAAAAAGCCTTGTTGCCTCCCCCCCCCCCCCAGGCTGTGACTGGACAATAAAGGCACAGCCTGGGGGGACGGGGAGGTGACACACTGTTACCTCTCTGCTTTCACCACCTGTTAGAATGTGCCAATGTATGTGCACTGCAGGACAACTGATGGTCCAGTAGTGCTGCCTCTCCCTCTGTCAGTCTGAGCATTGTACAATGGATTACAAGAGAATTATTCCAAGTAAAAATCAGGTACTTACACAAGTTACATTTAAAAGAATGATTTAGTCATTGGTAATAAACACATAGCAGCATTTTTTTTTATCTTCCAGGAATTTGGTTTTACACAGTAAATGTACAGTTATCTACATATACTGTATGTAAGATGGTGGACCAATATTTAGGACGGGAAAGGTAGTAGAGGGTTCCCATTTGACAAAAAAAAAAATTCTGACTACAGAATACATAATTACCAAACTGTAAGCCAGCAAAAAGTATGTAGAAAGAGCAGGTATGCCGGAATGTGACTGAGCTAGAATTGTGACTAGGAAGTGTTTGATCGACATTGGACAAATGTCTAACACATGTCCTTCACATTCTTCAAGCAGTTTAGAGGTCATATGGTGTTTTTATGAAGACTACTGTCAATGTTCTCTGCTACTGTCTCAAGCCACGTACTGTCAATAAACTCTAGTTGTGAACATATTACACATGTACTCTTTTGAAAATTTATAACGTTTTGGTTATTAAACTTTATGGGCTTGTGCATACTGCAGCTGTCAAACGCCTGTTTTACAGGTTTTGATGAGTATTTTTTCATTTCAACAGCTAAAATAAATTAATATTCTGGTCAAAGAAATGAACAAACGCCCATTCACTTGATGCACCTAAACACGCCTAAATGCATTTGAAAAAATGTGGTTTTTGTATCTGCTTTTCTGCTGCTATGAGAAAAGTGTTTAGAAAAGCCCCAGTGTGCATGAAGTCTATGTCTTTCCTTATCTCTTTTGTACCTTTTCCCATAATTGTGTGCAGTCTGATCGTAAACGGTGCTTGAGTACAGGACTGCAGTCTCCTGCCAGTAATTCTCACTCAGGTTGTGCTCTATGTGTGTAGCTCTATTAAACATTTTAGAGAATCCAAAGAACAATGTGTGGTCAAACTGTGGTCACCCACAACACCAAATCTGAATTTGACATTTTTCACCAAAACAAATTCTGTAATGTGAAGCCTTGTTACTAATGGATAGTGTACTTTGCTCTTACATTACATTACTGTACATTACTCTTACATTGGTCTTACATTATTATTACATTATTAAGTGTTCTTGCATGGCAAGACCACTTACTGTTATCTCACATATATATTATTATTATTATAGCCAAATTTACCACCCTAACTCCTCCCACTGTTTTTACACTACATAGACAGTAATATACCGAAACGTGCGGATTGTTCCCGATTGGTGTGCTGTTACTTTGTGGAACGTTTTGCCGAATGGTTCACAAAATATCGCCGTTTTTGTGGTGAAATTGGTCCCATAGGAATGAATGGTCGAATGTTCAAAACTAGAGTTGGAGCTGAAAAAAGCTAGAGTGTGAGCTGAAAAATCAGGACATGATTTCTAAACTGCCATCACTCCCTCATTTTCAAGCCCACCTACACAAATCTTAAATCAAAACGTTCAACTATCCCTGCTGCCACTTCAAATGTCCACGGCTAAGCCATAGTCCTGATAGTTTTCACAATATGACCATTTGTTTGCAACTCACGTCGCCCATTGACATTCATTGAAACTGTACTCTAGCCACCTCAAATTTGAAGGGCAATTTCTAAACTGCAACTATGCCTTCATTTTTAATATTTCAGAGACATACTATGCATCCAAATGTAGGTCTGGGTCTTGTGATTCTCACAATATAAAGTTCTTCGGTGTAGGATTTATAATTTTTTAACTACAACCGTTTGAAGATGGCAACCGCCAGTGAAGTGAGCAAGTTTGAGCAGTTTGTTTTTAACTGCTCTTCTCTGCCCTTGCTGTAGAGTGAGTTGCCATAGGAACCCAGGTGTGTGAGCAGGCAGCAGAGTGACAAAAGCTAGAGTGTGAGCTGTAGACTACTGGTGGAGGCAAGAACACTTCACACAATTTCCCCAGAAAATGTAGATTTTCTAGTTATTACATTGCTCTTACACTGTCTTTGTAAATTGGATCACATGATACAAATTCTGTAAAGACTATAAAATTGTAAACAGCATATTGTATGAATTATCATTTACTATCATTACCTGCTTCACTCTTCTTGCAGTTATAATGTGACTTTCATTATACTCTCGTTTAGAACGGGCATCTAGAAGGAAACAATGCACAATTATAAGTACGGGGTGTAAAAGTCAAGCCAGGACTTTTACTTTTACAGGTATAGAAAGGGATGCTAGCATGGCGGTACTACACACAGTAGTAAGTGGCAAGTGTGTCCTATTACTGATAGGTGGCACACATCACTCGCCAGTCCAGAGGCCGATAATCAAGATGGCACACAACAGTGTTAGTGCATGCATGGAACAGTGTGTGGGGATGAAGTTTCTTGTGAATGAAGGTGTAAAACCCACGGATATCTACAGAAGACTTCAAGCACACTATGGTGATGAGACGCTCAGCTGCAGTAAGACATTTGAATGGTGTAAACATTTCAAAGATGGCCGTACGTAAGTCAGTCATGACCCGGCCGTGGTGGTTCCCAGCCCAGAGCAGTCATTCCTGTGGACATTCATCGCGTGGAATGCCTGATCCTGGATAATCAATGCATAACCTGTTGTGAAATTGCACAAGAGAAGAATCTTTCTTTGGGAACAGTGAACACAATGATGACGAAGTGAAGCAGGTTGTCCTAGGATGGTTCAGGCGTACTGACAAATATTTCTATGCCGAAACTTTCCTGGCATTAGCTAAACTTTGCGCTAAGTGTATAAATGTAGCAGGGGAGTATGTAAAAAAAATAAATGCAGTTTCCACTCCGTGAAATTTGTTCTTTTATTATATAAACTCAAAAGTTCTGGTTTGACTTGAACGCCCCTCGTACAATGAAAGCAAAAGGTATTTCAGACTTCCTAAACATTTGCTCTCATCCAGGAATTTTTAAAACAGCATTCACGGCTAATAAATTGGACAGCTGTAAACATAAGGAGAGGGCAATTCAGAAATTTTTAACTGCATGTCTCAAGACCCTATCATTTCTATAAGTCACGTTGGCTGTGCTTTTTTCACTTTAAGGCCCCATGCAGACAGGGTGTTTGCCAACAATCTTAGATTGTAAGCTTCAAGGAACATGGCCCTCCTAACCATATTGTATTGAACTGTATTGTTGCTGTATTGTCTCCCGTTACATTGTAAAGTGCTGAGCAAACTGTTGGTGCTATATAAATCCTGTATAATAATAATAATAATCCTAAATGCCTTCCCCCCTGGCAGCAGCGTTTGGCAGAAAAAACTCTTACGTGCATCAAGTGCTTGAGCAATAATTCATTTCATTGGCCAGAATAATAATTTATCATTATTAAAATGAATTAACGCTCAAGCACTTGACATGCCTAGTGTTAATGTGCCTTTACAAATGTTAAGCTGTTTTTCTACCAAAACGCTGCTGCTCCTGGAGGCGCCATCAGAGAGTTTTGTTTCCTGCCTCTAAACAACTATCTCTGCACGGACACATAGGCTGAAATGGTAGGGCATTTAGAGGCAGAAAACAAAAATGCCATACTCCCCTAAAAGCACTGTTTTTAATGCTCACTGTGCATGAGACCTAAAATACCATCTGGGCCTTCTTTCCCATAATAAACCGCCACTATGATTAAATTCAATATAGAAAAATATGTAATTTTATACTTTTATTATTTTTTTACTTGTCTCATTTATTTTTTATATTCCAATATCTTAATGCTCCTTACACCCTGCCAGGAAGCCCACGCCAATATTTTAAAAGACCTCATTAGTGGTTGGTTTCTTCATTTATCTTTCTTTGCTGGCCCACCGATGACATCGGCATCAGATCCCACGTATGTTCTATACAAGATCTGCCGTTTCTTATTATTTATACATGGTGTTAGCAACACAAGTGTCATCACACCAGCTGACACTCACATTGCTGAAGCCACAGCATTGTATAAACAAAAAAATAAGGCCTTTCCCTGATATCTCATGAGACTTCAGAAATCTTGTTATCTCACAGTTTATACACAAGATCTCAGTGGAAGGCATGTAGTGACATCCCAGGAGGAAGCTGTGAGGCACTGACTATGTCACTAGTGCCTCAGAAGACAGAAAGTAATAAAAAAAAATTGTAATTTTTTGCTAAAAATCATATCTTTTATATTTGACTCTAAAGTGTTTATAGATGTGTCTGCACCTGTGATTTTTTTTTTTTAGCTGGGGGAGGTTTTTTTTTTTTTTAAAGTGTATGGAAAGGCAATTTTTTTTTGTTTTGTATAAAGTTGTTAGGCTCCATGCACACTGGGCATTTTTATAGCACTGGTAACATTAGCTGTGTAAAGTCACATTAAAAACGTGAGTTTTTCAACTTTTTTGTATTTTTGCATTAGCGTTTAGTGGTGTTTTGCCATATTTAGTGGTGTTTTTCTGCGTTTTAAAAAAAATATAATTTTTTTGGTCAAAAAAAGTCCAAAAACGCTGGTTTGCGGCATTTTACCGCGTTAGAACATTTTTTTTGTTAAAAAACTCCTTTAGAAGCCCACTTGTCCTGGGGCTTTTTTCCCAGCCAAAAAATGTCCCTGCCAATAAACACCGATTACAGTCTATGTGTGCATGGACACATAGGATAACATGTTGGGGGGTTTACTGGCTGTAGGAGAAAACATCAAAAGCCAAAAACAGTAGCTGTAAAAACATCCAGTGTGCACGAGGACCTAATGCAGTCTCCCCTCTACTTATCCTGTGGCCCATTGTCTCAGAAAGAGAAAATGATTGGAAATTAAACATTTTACAGTTGTCACCAAAAAGTGAGGTTATGTCTTCCAATGGGGACACCTATTCTGGTGACTGTAAAAGAAGGGATCTCTATTCCCTTCCTGTTGCGTCTCCAGAAAGTGTCTTTATCCAAAACTAAAAAAGAGTTTTGGCTATACATACACTTTAATAATAAACACATACAGTACTTACCCAAAAGACATAAATAGTTTGGTTCAGCAAGTCTAGAGAACTTGGTTGATTGGTTCAAGATGTTGTATAATTCTGTTGATGTACATAATACCAATTCGCCCATGTTTCTGGAACAGAGAAAAAAAGATTTCAGATTTTGTAAAGAGGTCTAAACTCTAATTTGCCCTGTGAAAGCACTGTGTATCATTAAGAACCCATTTACACTGTTGGGTTTTGAAGTTTTCTGTGTTTCAGTGCATTGGGAGGCCCATAGAAGTCAATACTGTATAACATATGTTTTAATGCATTGGCAACAGGAATTAACAAGTCTTTATAAATGGCTGTGAACACAATCGACTCCAAATTCTAAATAAAAAAAAATATTGAAAACACGCAACGGTGTTCATCAAAACACGTCAATGTCCAAAAAGACAAACATGCGTTGACGCATTACAATGCACCTATATAATGGTGCCAAAAATTGCATCTCTATGCACTTGCATAGATTTAAATAGACTCTAAACGATCACAAAACCAAAAAACATTTAAAATATTGCAGATTACCAGTTTTTAGATATGGAGGCTGTGTTTTCTTTTGCAGACTAAAACATTTTCTGCAAGTACAGAAACATCTGTTGAACTTGCCAGAAATTCTATGTACTCTTCATTTCCTGTGAGCTGAACTGGAAGAATAAAACAATGCTATTGTCCTTTTGTAGACTACTCATCTCCTCCTTCCCCCCATGTACTGGAGCTGAACAAATGCAGATATGTTTGAAGTCCAGCCTAGGAGATATCCATGGCTCTCTCCAGAGATACAATGGAGGAGTGAGCGTAGCCACCCAAGGACAGATGATATGTCACATTTAAAAATAAAGCAAAAATCCTGAAAAAAGGAAAATGAATGCAGTCTTAGATAGGTGGTAAGCTGCAATATATTATTGTTTTGTTTTGGGGTTTACATATGCTCTAACAATTGCCATGTTTTTTATTATTTTCATTTTTGTTTCCATCTCCTCTCCTCCAGACTTTTTACGGTGGTTCCAAAGCATAAACAATTTTTACCCTAATGCATTCCCTGCATCACCCCCCCCCCCCCCTTACTTACCTGAGCCTAACCTGTCTTGATCCAGCACTATGCCCGTCTCTAGTGGCTCTCTCCACTCTCACAGGTTTTGATGAGGCAGCAGGAGCCATTGGCCCCTGCTGCTGTCAGTCAAACCCTGTGACAAAGGAGCGGGGCCGAGCCGCGCTGCCTGTGTCTATAGACGCAGGCAGTGTAGCTCGAGATCGAGTCTGCAGGTGTGCCACGATAGGAGTCTGCTTCATATGGTGGCACAATGAAAAGAGGAGCCAGATGCACTGATGGGAGACCCCAGAAGAGGAGGATTGCAGCTGCTCTGTGCAATTTATTTGTATATATATATATATATATATATATATATATACAGTCATGGCCGAAATTGTTGGCACCCTTGATATTTTTCCTGAAAATCAAGTATTTCACACAAAAAAGGTATTGCATTAACACATGTTTTGCTATACACATGTTTATTCCCTTTGTATGTATTGGAACAAATATAAAACAGAGGCAGAAAAGCAAATATGACATAATGTCACACAAAACCCCAAAAATGGGCTGGACAAAAGTATTGGCACCCTTAACTTAATATTTGGTTGCACACCCTTTGGAAAACATAACTGAAATCAGTCGCTTCCTATAACCATCAATAAGCTTCTGACACCTCTCACCCGGAATTTTGGACCACTCTTCCTTTGCAAACAGCTCCAGGTCTCTCTTATTGGAAGGACACCTTTTCCCAACAGCAATTTTAAGATCTCTCCACAGGTGTTCAATGGGATTTAGATCTGGGCTCATTGCTGGCCACTTCAGAACTCTCCAGCGCTTCTTTGCCATCCATTTCTGAGTGCTTTTTGACGTATGTTTGGGGTCATTGTCCTGCTGGAAGACCCAGGATCTTGGACGCAAACCCAGCTTTCTGACACTGGGCCCTACAGTGCGACCCAAAATCCTTTGGTAATCCTCAGATTTCATGATGCCTTGCACACAGTCAAGGCACCCAGTGCCAGAGGCAGCAAAACAACCCCAAAACATCATTGAACCTCCACCATATTTTACCGTAGGTACTGTGTTTTGTTCTTTGTAGGCCTCATTCCGTTTTCGGTAAACAGTAGAATGATGTGCTTTACCGAAAAGCTCTATCTTGGTCTCATCTGTCCACAAGACGTTTTCCCAGAAGGCTTTTGGCTTACTCAAGTACATTTTGGCAAACTGTAGTCTTGCTTTTTTATGTCTCTGTGTCAGCAGTGGGGTCCTCCTGGGTCTCCTGCCATAGCGTTTCATTTCATTTAAATGTCGACGGATAGTTCGCGCTGACACTGATGCTCCCTGAGCCTGCAGGACAGCTTGAATGTCTTTGGAACATGTTTGGGGCTGCTTATCCACCATCCGGACTATTCTGCGTTGCAATCTTTCATCAATTTTCCTCATCCGTCCACGACCAGGGAGATTAGCTACAGTGCCATGGGTTGCAAACTTCTTGATAATGTTGCGCACTGTGGACAAAGGCAAATCTAGTTCTCTGGAGATGGACTTGTAACCTTGAGATTGTTGATATTTTGCCACAATTTTGGTTCTCAGGTCCTCAGACAGTTCTCGTCTCCTCTTTCTGTTGTCCATGCTTAGTGTGGCACAGACAGACACACAATGCAAAGGTTAAGTGAACGTCTCTCCTTTTTATCTGCTTTCAGGTGTGATTTCTATATTGCCCACACCTGTTACTTGCCCCAGGTGAGTTTACAGGAGCATCACATGCTTGTAACATTCTTATTTATCCGCAGTTGTGAAAGGGTGCCAATACTTTTGTCCAGCCCATTTTTGGAGGTTTGTGTGACATTATGTCGAATTTGCTTTCTTTCCTCCCTTTTTTTGTTTTGTCCCAATACACACAAAGGGAATAAACATGTGTATAGCAAAACATGTGTTAATGCAATACGTTTCGTGAGAAATACATGATTTCCTGGAGAAATATCAAGGGTGCCAACAATTTCGGCCATGACTGTATATATATATATATCTTGTTTGTTATGTAAATAAAAAAATTAAATTTTACTATCACTTTAAACCCTTACATATACCCAGAGAAATGCCTGACCTCAGGTGATACACAGAGATGAAACAAATTCTCCTACAGAAGTTGTACCTGTTTATCTGCAGCCACCTGCACCCTACATTCATTCAAACTGCAACATTTTCACAGGATCTCTCAGCTCTGAAAATTAGGGGGTTTGGAGCTAACGCTACATCAGTGAGGAGAGCTCTGAGAGTTGATGAGACGGAAGAGACACTCCCTCCTCCCTCCCTTCACACAGTTCACAGGAACATAGCTATGGCTGTCAATCACAGGCTATGCCCTATCCATCACCATTTTTCTCTCGGTGTCAGGAAAATGTCAGAAGTGACTGATGTTTATAGCAGAGGAATAAGGCAGCAGACAGAAATGACACTTAGTACTCTAGATTGAGACAAGCACACACTATAGAGGGATATACTTTGTTCATATTTTATGTCTGAGGTTTACAACCACTTCAAGCTACTTTCTGTATACATACACTAGCTAGAGTCAGTTGCACATTATTGCTTATCACTGACTACCCAATATCCATAAAAATGAATAAAGCTGCAGGAGACGTGCAAAGTAGTTGCCAGGCCCAACCAGGCCTTTGTGCATAGGCTGCGCAGTACTGGGCAGGCATGCATAGTAAAGATCTCTTGAGCATGACTAAAGGTAAGCACTACCTATGTACACCAGTGAGGGAAGCTTTGAATGACAACACCACTAAAGGTGAAATTCTCCTTTAAGGCTCAACTTCTTTCTTCTGGAAAGAAACTCGGTCTCCTTGCTGAAAAAAAAATGACAACCTGTAAAACAGAAACGATTACAGGCCCGTGTACATGGGAGTTTTTTTAACGGCATCAATCGTGTGCTTGAAAAGTACCGTATTTTCCGGCGTATAAGATGACTTATTATACTAAAAAAAATCCCCCAAAAATCGGGGATCGTCTTATACGCCGGGTATATGCCGGAAAACTGTCCATCCCGGGAGCTGAGGTAATATGGAGGGCATATCTTCAACTTTTTGTGTTCCAGCTTGTACATTCCAGGAGGTCCCTGACATATACTGGGAACACACCCACTGAATATACGGTTCACACAAATATTAAGCAGGAAACCTACGGAAATCCAGGATAACTATTCCATCATTACACTACTCTGCCTTATATGGTGCTCTGTTGGCTAAGATGACCCTAAATTGAAGACGCTAAGTGTTTTTAAACATGATTTTATTTTTTTCATATGTACACCGTGCTCATGTTTAACCTCCCCATGATCTATGTGATCAAATAAAGTATTGTTAAATTCATTTGAATTCATTCTACTCCGCGTGGATCCTTTAGAAACCTTCTTTTTCAGATAGGCGTGTTCTTGTCACACTATCATATTGTTTAGTATGCTGTCCCCTGGGTTTATGTATCCACACTTGTATAAGTGAGTCGGAGAGGTGCTTATGACATTAACAATTAGTGTCATTTTTGGTGGCTTGCTCTTGCTTTATTGTTGTGATATACTTCCTTAAAGGTTCTTATAACCTGTTCTGCCACCTTTGGAGGTCTGGACTCAGTCTTAAACATCTGCATGGTGTACAGTGATTGCTGGATTATTGATATTTTTTGACTATATCTATATGATACTGTGTAATTCCCTCCCCCTTTTGTGGAAGGGAAAATACCTAAGGAGGTAATGGCCTGCTTGATCAATGAGGAGATGGATGCGGAAATTAGATCTGCATTTACTAAGAACTTAGACCCCCAAGGAGAGGGAAATGAGGGAGACATCAAGACCAAGTTTAAGCTACATAAGAAACTAACTACTAAATATTTGAATAGAAAGTGGGATATAACATCCCTTGAATCATATATAGAGAGAGGGATTGTTCCCAGGGGATTAAGAGAAAGGGTAATTCCAGCAGAACATCTTCACACCCCCAGATTTCTGGAAAGGTGGAAAGAGGTCTGTATAAAACATGGCATAGAGATTATGCGATTAATTGTGGAAGAAGAGAAGGTTCAATTAAATGAACTCTCTAATGAAATTAATGAGAGCGCAAAATCACTTGATCCTCTGAAGAATGATCCTGAGTTTGATAAACATAATGATTTCCTTAGAAAAGAGATAGAAAAAATACAAAAAAATCTGAAATTTACGAAACAACAAAAATTTAGAAGAGACCTAGAGGACTGGGAGAAAGGTGAGATATTTGACCTAACTAATAGTAGAGGAAGGAGTCGATCAAAACGTAAAAAACATTTTTCTAGAAATAATAGAGGATATTCATCAATGAGTGAGGATGATGATGAAAGTAATAAGAGATCTGTCAGTTTTTTAGAGGAAAAAACAGATGGCGAGAACCATGGAATACTAAAACAAACAAACAAACAAATGAATGGGACAAAGGAAGAAAGAAACACCCCAATTGCCCTCAAACCATCCAATCAAAATCGAACCAGAAGTCACAAGAGATAAAAACTAACCAAGAGGGGGGAACGAATGACCTTAAGGTAATAAATCTATCTAACTTTGTATTGAAAAAAAGACACTATGATTTACTGCGGAAAGGTCTAACTTTTTCTCCTACGGACAAAATGGACTTGTTTGAGGTCTATAAAGACTTAAACTTGTTTCTGAGAAAGATCCTTTTAAGAATTCCATATGTATCTAGAGAAGAACAAAATCCCTGTGATCTGAATTCAGAGAGAGAACAACAGGCATTAAGAGATCTCATTAGTCTCCTTGATGAGACTCCCACAGACAGTGAATTTGGGGAGGGAGATGTTTCTAACAAGTGGAAAAGACATACTAGACTTAAAACTCCTTCCAGAAGAATGCCTAATATCAGGGAAAATAAATGGCTAAGTACTTTTTTAGATCTAGTACATGATGACCTTGGAAAAATAGACTGGACAATGAGGAATGCTGATAACCTCACTAGGGGTGAAAGAATAGCCCTTAGGGAACTTAGAAATGCTAAAAACATTGTGATTAAAAAGAGTGATAAAGGGGGGAATGTAGTACTACTAGAGAGTGTGGAATATGAGAAGGAGGTGTTTAGACAGCTGAGGAGTCTGGATACATATCGCAAACTACATAATAACCCGTTCCCAAAACTGGTGGTTGATCTAAATAAAAAAGTGGGATTGGCACGTGAAGCAAACCTATTAACCAAACGGGAATGTGATATGTTGACAGTTGATACATATAATATCCCCACCTTCTACGTAATCCCAAAAATACATAAAAATCCCTCTCAACCACCGGGACGCCCTATAGTATCTGCTATTGGTGGCCCTTTGGAACCAATAGGTAAATTTGTAGACGACTTGATCAAGGACTTGGTCTTGGAGCTCAAATCTTATGTAAGAGATACGGGGGATGTACTTAAAAAGATTCTAAATGTAAAAGTACCAGAAGGTGCACTCCTGGTGGGCATCGATGTGGAATCACTTTATACCTCCATACCACACGTTTGGGGACAAAAAGCGGTGGCCCATTTTCTCGAGATATATTTTCCTGAAATGGAGGCCCAAAATGAATTTATATTGGATTTGCTTGAGTTTATGTTGACCCATAACTGTTTTCAGTTTCTGGGCTTCTTCTATCAGCAAATATGTGGTACCTCCATGGGAGCACCTTGGGCCCCGGCATTCGCATGTCTACATCTAGGTATGTGGGAAGAGGAGCTAGTATATCCCTCCACTCCCTATAAACAATATGCAATAACCTGGTTGCGATACATTGATGATGTCCTAATGGTATGGGATGGAGGTATGGATGAGCTTAAAAGCTTTATGGAATTTTTGAACAAGAATGATAGAAATATCAAACTTACTTATACAGTGGATAGAGAGGTGATAACGTTTTTGGATTTGTCAATCTCTGTCCACGAAAATAAACTGGTCACTAAAACATTTAGAAAGGAAACAGCGGCCAATACACTTCTACATGCTAATAGCTACCATCCAAAGAGTCTAAAACAGGGAATCCCTATTGGTCAGTTCCAGAGAATAAAAAGAAACTGTACAGAAGAATTAGAATATAGACATGAATCTATCCAGCTCTACAAAAGGTTCAGAGAGAGGGGCTATTCACATAGAACCCTAAGAAGAGCAAAAAGAAGAGCCCTCGGTAAATCAAGAGAGGAACTAATTAATAAATCAAAACCAAAGGCAGCTGCGAATACTGAAAACCAACCGGTAAGATTCATAACTAAATTCGGACAACAATGGGATGAAGTCAAGAAGGCCCTGGACTCCCATTGGCATTTACTAATTCAAAATCCGCAGATAGCGAAAGTGGTAGGAGAGAGCCCCCATATGGTGGCAAAACGAACTCGGAATCTAAATGATATATTAGTACAATCAGAATTTCAGAGGGTACCACAGAGAAACTGGCTAACTAGGAAGACTGGTGTATATGGTATGTTTCCATGTGGTCATTGTCAGATTTGTCCATTTGTACATAAGTCTAATCAGTTCTTCAACAATGATAACTCTAGGATATTTCAAATACGAAGCTTCATTAACTGTTCTAGTAGTAAAATGATATACATGATAGAATGCCCATGTAAAAAGATTTATATAGGTAAAACCAAAAGAAGCCTTAGGACTAGGATTGGTGAACATCTGAGAGACATTAGAAATGAAAATAGGAATGTAAGAAAGGGAGAAAAAGTGAACCCATTGGCGCAACACTTTAAAGAAGTACACGGGGGCAAAACAGATGGTCTAAAAGTAAAAGGGATCTTTCTGCTGAACATTTCGGCTCGTCGGGGTGATTTTGATAAAGTCCTCCTACAAAAAGAAAAATTCTGGATTTATACCCTAGGGGCACTTGTCCCATCTGGACTAAACACAGAACTTAACTTTGGGGTGTTTTTGAAATAAATTCCCTTGAACTCTCTATATACCCTGAGTTATAATCTACATTGCGATACCTTATATATGAACTAAATATGGGCCTCTGTGGACAAAATATGAACCTAATGGTTCAATTCTTTCTACTCTTATTAGGTGGTGAGCATATAGAACAATAGGACTGTTTTTGAAATCTTGGTAGCTGGACTTGGTTTTGATGTTTCCCTATGTGAAAGTGAAATATGCTAATAATAATCTCCTGTTTATCATTCTCTTGGAAGATGATTTGATCCATAGTAATTAGGCTCCTCTTCCACATCCAGCAATCATTTTAAAATTCAAGATATATGTTTTAATTCACTTTTGGATATTCCCAATGTAGTGATATTCTTTCAACACAAGATGGCGAGGTGGAGACCTTTTGGTATGCAATTAGTGCACCATATAAGGCAAAGGATTGAAGTCCCCTCCCAGTTCTGACGAAGTCTGCGGTGATTGGCGGACGAAACGCGTCAACGTATTGACGTCACTACGCTCGGCGTCTTCACAGGGTGCGGCGCCCACGAGGCGGGAAGGAACGGCGGTGTCACAGCTCCCTGTTAGGTAGGCCCAAGACCTTTTGAGAACTACCAGTGGGCTATTATCACAGCGGTTCGCAAACGGCAATCCCTCAGGGAAACATATCTTCCACCGGTGGCAAGTTATTTAAAAGCTTACGGCTGTTGAGATTTACAGAGCCTACATGGTGTTCATAGGGCATGTTGTATGGGCCTAATTTACCCTGTATACTCGGGGAATTTTTTGGAAATCCTCTCAGGAGGAGAATCTACATATATATATATATATATATATACGCTATCCTATTCAGGTATTTTTTTGCTGTGACATAGCCACATCCCTATAAAACCGCAAATAACCTTCTCAAATTGAGCAATTTTTGGAAACCCTTTACTGGGTATATTAAACTCAGGTATCTACGGCCTGCTATATGCTATATACACACTATATGTGTTTGAAATCCATGCATCGTGTATACCTGGTCCCTCACCCCCATATGCATTTTTGGAAAAGCATCAAGGACCTGATCTTAGTTCAAGTCGACAGGAGTCTTCTTGATCCTCATTGATGGTAATATATCCACATCTCTATGTGTGTTTTGTTTTCGGGGTTACCTGATGCCCATGATCTACACATTTATTATCTTTTTCTATGTATATCCTCAGAATCATTTGGTACTGTGGACCTTGTTCCATTTGGGGTGGCTATCCAGGAAGTCCCTACATTTGAGAGGCGGGTATGATAGTCTCACCTCTGAGAAGGTAACAGCAGTATCCATTGACTATTGTGGAGGGAGGCCTGGTAAATTTTGGATGTGATTTGGTTTCCATATTGCTAGATACATACCATGTATTTTTGTGTTCCAGCTTGTACATTCCAGGAGGTCCCTGACATATACTGGGAACACACCCACTGAATATACGGTTCACACAAATATTAAGCAGGAAACCTACTGAAATCCAGGATAACTATTCCATCATTACACTACTCTGCCTTATATGGTGCTCTGTTGGCTAAGATGACCCTAAATTGAAGACGCTAAGTGTTTTTAAACATGATTTTATTTTTTTCATATGTACACCGTGCTCATGTTTAACCTCCCCATGATCTATGTGATCAAATAAAGTATTGTTAAATTCATTTGAATTCATACTACTCCGCGTGGATCCTTTAGAAACCTTCTTTTTCAGATAGGCGTGTTCTTGTCACACTATCATATTGTTTAGTATGCTGTCCCCTGGGTTTATGTATCCACACTTGTACAAGTGAGTCGGAGAGGTGCTTATGACATTAACAATTAGTGTCATTTTTGGTGGCTTGCTCTTGCTTTATTGTTGTCATATCTTCAACATCCCCAAGTGAAAGACTGCCAATAATTAATTTATTTAATCAATAAATAATTTACCCCGCTGGATGTAGCTTCTTTATCTTCAGCTGGATGTGCCGCTGGAAGCCCTATGTAGCTTCAGCTTCAGAACGTCTCTGTGCTGACACTGTCCTGCACTGAGCCAATCACGGCAAGCCTGCTCGGATTGGCAAAGGTTGAATAGACCGCCTCTCTAACTCAGCCAATCCGAGCAGTCTTTTTATGCATACGAATTATGAATACACCGCTTGCCGTGATTGGCTCAGCGCAGTTCATACAGTGTCAGCACAGGGACGTTCTGTAGCCGAAGCCACAGTATTATAGAGCACATTCAGCGGCTTCAAAAGGTAAATACGATCTTATATTCTGTATGTATCTGAATCTACAAGCATATCCAGTGGGTTAAAATGTAATAATGGGGACATTATGTACAGTATGTTTATACACTGTATTCTAGTAAAAAGCCTGCTCAGATTGGCCAGAGTCAGAGAGGCAGTCTATTACAACCTTTGCCAATCCAAGCAGGCTTGTTGTGATTGGCCTTCCATTTATCAATGTATGTTATGTTCGAAAAATGTCATTCAATAAAAATTTATTTAAAAAAAAAAACAACTGGTGTTGCCTCGGACGTGGGGGGGTAGTCTTATACAGCGAGTATAGGCCAAAACCTATGTTTTAACTGTAAAATTAGGGGGTCGTCTTATACACCCAGTCGCCGGAAAATACGGTACATAAAAACACAGGTTAGCAGATTCACATTACATTGTGTTTAGCAGTTCTGAGACTGTGTTTAATCTGCTTTGCATTGCATTTCTCTGGAGAAAACATGTTCAATAGTGGTGATGTTTTCACATTGTGGGCAAAGCAGGTCAAACACTCCCTTTTGTGCTAGAACACATGCATTTGAGATGTATTGCAATTGACTGTAAAAGCCAGTATTTTACAGCATTTACACAAGCCCTAATACTCGTTCTCTTTTCTTCAAAAGATCTCAATGCTGCTTTTAAAGACTTCTGGGTGTGTCGGGAACTGTGTCACTTGCTGCCTAATGTGGTTCCTTCCACTGGCCACAACATAAGTTCACTGTTCTGCAGCACTGCCTGCATTGCTTGAAGAAAACAAAGATTGACACGGTTGATTACAATTCAGCTTTTATCTGCAGATAGAGGAACTTACCGCAGCTAAATGCAGACAGTGCATTCCTATAGCCCCCTTCAGCAATTATTACAAAACAAATGGTTTTGTGCATTTTGAAAAAAATAGTTGACAGTGTCCAGGAGCGATGTATCACAACTCTCTGTCTAAACTGAACAGTTGAGCCCAGCATCAAAAAATAGATTGAATGTTTGAGCCTGCCATCTAAGCATAGATTGAACAGCTGAGCCCAGGATCTAAAAATGGATTGACCAGTTGAGTCCAGCACTTAAAAATAGATTAAACAATTGACCCCAGGATCTAAAAATAGATCGAACTGTTGAGCCCAGAATCTAAAAATAGACCAAACAGTTGAACCCATAATCTAAAAATAGATCGAACTGTTGAGCCCAGGATCTAAAAATAGATCATACTGTTGAGCCCAGCAATTAAACATAGATCAAACAGTTGAACTTGCCAGAAATTCTGTGCCCTTGTCATTTTCTGTGAGCTGAACTGGGAGAATAAAACAATGCTATCTTCATTTGTAGACTACTCATCTCTCCTTTCCCTATGCCCAGGATGTGAAAATAGATTGAACTGTTGAGCCCAGGATCTAAAAATAGATTAAACAATTGAGCCCAGGATTTAAAAATAGATCAAACTGTTGAACCCATATTCTAAAAATAGATCAAGCTGTTGTGCTCAGGATGTAAAAATAGATCAAACAGTTGAGCCTAAGATCAAAAAATAGATCAAAGAGTTGAGCTCAGGATCTAAAAATAAATCGAACAGTTGAGCCCAAGATTTAAAAATATATCAAACAGTTGAGCCCAGGATGAAAAAACAGATCGAACAGTTTGGCCTAGGATCTAAAAATAGATCGAACAGTTGAACGTAGGATCTAAAAATAGATTAAACAGTTGAGCCCAGGATTTAAAAATAGACTGAACTGTTGAACCCATGTTCTAAAAATAGATTAAACTGTTGAGCTCAGGATGTAAAAATAGATCAAACAGTTGAGCCTAGTTTCAAACAATGTTCTAAATGTTCTAAAAATAGATCAAACTGTTGAGCTCAGGATCTAAAAATAGATCAAACAGTTGAGCCCAGGATTTAAAAATAGATCAAACAGCTGAGCCCTGGATGAAAAAATAGATTGAACAGTTCAGCCTAGGATCTAAAAATAGATTGAACAGTTGAGCTTAGGATCTAAAAACAGATCAAGCAGTTGAACCCAGGATTTAAAAATTGATTGAACAGTTGAGCCCAGGATCTAAAATTAGATTGAACAGTTAGTTGAGCCCATGATTTAAAAATTGATCAAACAGTTGAACCCAGGATGAAAAAAAAAGATTGAACAGTTGAGTCCAGGATCCAAAAAACAGATCGAAACGTTGAGTCCAGGATCCAAAAATCAATCAACAGTTGAGCCCCGGATTTAAAAATTGATTGAACTGTTGAA
Organism: Staurois parvus; assembly: GCF_062004578.1. Lineage (NCBI taxonomy): Eukaryota > Metazoa > Chordata > Amphibia > Anura > Ranidae > Staurois > Staurois parvus. The sequence goes on along the minus strand of NW_028317968.1, from coordinate 3,836,413 downwards.
CCCAGGATCTAAAAATAGATCAAACAGTTGAGTCAAGAATTTAAGAATAGATTGAACAGTTGAACACAGGATCTAAAAACAGATCAAACAGTTGAGCCCAGGATTTAAAAATAGATTGAACAGTTGGGCCTAGAATCTAAAAATAGATTGAACACTTGAGCCCAGGATCTGAAAATAGATTGAACACTTGAGACCAGGATCTAAAAACAAATCCAACTATTCAACCCACCTAGGATCTAAAAATAGATTGAACAGTTGAACCTGGGATCTAAAAATAGATTGAACAGTTGAACTCAGGATTTTAAATAGATCAAACAGTTGAGGCCAGAATGTAAAAATAGATCAAACAGTTGAGGCTAGAATTTAAAAGTAGATCGGACAGCTGAGCCTAGGATCTAAAAATAGATTGCACAGTTGAGCCCAGTATCTATAAATAGATTGTACAAGGTTAATCACAAGACAATTGAATTGCTATATAAAATGCAAGTTGCAGAACAACTGAAAGAGGCCTTACAAGCTGCCTGATTTACTATTTTCATTAGAGAGGTGTGGGGGGGGGGGGCTAGAAAAGCTCATGGCTCATGACCAGGGGCGAACTGACAACTCATGGGGCCCCTGGGCAATAGGGGATCATGGGGCCCCTGTGTCCTCGCCCACACTCAAATCACACCCAAAAAACCCTATGAAAAGTACCAGGGACATCTCATGGGGCCCCCTACTGACCCCGGGCCCTTGGGCAGTGCCCGAGTTCCCCAATGGTCAGTCAGTTCCCCTGCTCATGACTGTGGACATATGTTGGGCAGATCAAACTGAGAGACACCCTGAGTGTAGATGAGTGTTGTGTAGGATGAGTGCTGTATACAGTGGATCTATGTCCTGATGTCTGTGACACAGACAGGGAACGTGGATGTGATGGTGGAGCGTACTTACTAGTGTAGGTGACAGGCTCCGAAAGACAAACACCACCAAGGCCGGGCTGCCTGCCCTGTTACTAGGGACGCTCTACTGGTATCCATGGAGACCCATTCTCCTCTACTCCGCCCCCTGTGCTCATCACTAGCTATTACACCCTACTACACGTCATACGTCTGTCTTCTATATACAGAGCGATTCCAAAATAGAACCCGATGTACTAAACAGGGCAGATTTCACTAACACGTAACCACAGCTGATTGTGCAGCCATCATAGGCTCCCTGCTCAGAAAAGAACTGGTGATAGAACACAAGGATCGCAGTAACCAACATCATTAATTCTACAACCCGTCCAAATTAGAAAGCCCGTCACCAATCAGCTCTGAGGCCGTGCGCATGTGCGGAGCCGGCCTTTATCCCTGACGGAGGAAGGTCACGGCAGACGTCTGACGCTCCAGGAAGCTCCGCCCCGTCGCATTGGCTCTATCTGTGCTGCTGGAGGTCGTTGGAGTCACCGCAAGGCTTGTGTAGTGTGTGAGCCCGTCATCCGAAATGTTCTCCCGTATCGCCAGACCCGCCGCCTGCGGCCTCGTCCGGGGACTGTCTACCAGCGCTCAGGTGTCTGTCCGGGGACGTGAGGCGGGTGGAGGGGGCTTGGGGCCGGGGTAGTGCCGAGCACAGGGAAGGCTTGCTGGCTGCTCGTCCTACCTTCACATACTACCAATAGTAATCTCAGGCTTGTCCATGACCGGCCATGGGAGAGTCAGGCTGCTGCATTCCCTGCACGTGCAAAGCCAAGCATCCACGAGGTTCCATTTATTATATTACTGCATGGGAACGGTGTATTCGTCTCTGTACGGTCCTATAGAAAACCCGACCGGGCCGTGCATTATATTACTGCACGGGAACAAGGTATTCGTCTCTGTATGGTCCTATAGAAACCACGACCGGGCCCTGCGTTATATTACTGCACGGGGACAGCGGATTCATCTCTGTACGATCCTATAGAAAATGCGACTGGGCCCTGCGTTATATTACTGCACGGGAACGGCGTATTCGTCTCTGTATGGTCCTATAGAAAATGCGACTGGGCCCTGCGTTATATTACTGCACGGGAACGGCGTATTCGTCTCTGTATGGTCCTATAGAAAATGCGACTGGGCCCTGCGTTATATTACTGCAGGGGAACGGCGTATTCGTCTCTGTATGGTCCTATAGAAAATGCGACTGGGCCCTGCGTTATATTACTGCACGGGAACGGCGTATTCGTCTCTGTATGGTCCTATAGAAAATGCGACTGGGCCCTGCGTTATATTACTGCAGGGGAACGGCGTATTCGTCTCTGTATGGTCCTATAGAAAACACGACCGGGCCGTGTGTTATATTACTGCACGGGAACGGCGTATTCGTCTCTGTATGGTCCTATAGAAAACCCGACCGGGCCGTGCATTATATTACTGCAGGGGAACGGTGTATTCGTCTCTGTACGGTCCTATAGAAAACCCGACCGGGCCGTGCATTATATTACTGCAGGGGAAAGGTGTATTCGTCTCTGTACGGTCCTATAGAAAACCCGACCGGGCCGTGCATTATATTACTGCACGGGAACAAGGTATTCGTCTCTGTACGGTCCTATAGAAACCACGACCGGGCCCTGCGTTATATTACTGCACGGGGACAGCGGATTCATCTCTGTACGATCCTATAGAAAATGCGACTGGGCCCTGCGTTATATTACTGCAGGGGAACGGCGTATTCGTCTCTGTATGGTCCTATAGAAAATGCGACTGGACCCTGCGTTATATTACTGCAGGGGAATGGCGTATTCGTCTCTGTATGGTCCTATAGAAAACCCGACCGGGCCGTGTGTTATATTACTGCACGGGAATGGCGTATTCGTCTCTGTATGGGTCTATAGAAAATGCGACTGGGCCGTGTGTTATATTACTGCACGGGAACGGCGTATTCGTCTCTGTATGGTCCTATAGAAAATGCGACTGGGCCCTGCGTTATATTACTGCACGGGAACGGCGTATTCGTCTCTGTATGGTCCTATAGAAAATGCGACTGGGCCCTGCGTTATATTACTACACGGGAACGACGTATTCGTCTCTGTATGGTCCTATAGAAAATGCGACTGGGCCCTGCGTTATATTACTGCAGGGGAACGGCGTATTCGTCTCTGTATGGTCCTATAGAAAACCCGACCGGGCCGTGCGTTATATTACTGCACGGGAACGGCGTATTCGTCTCTGTATGGTCCTATAGAAAACCCGACCGGGCCGTGTGTTATATTACTGCACGGGAACGGCGTATTCGTCTCTGTATGGTCCTATAGAAAACCCGACCGGGCCGTGTGTTATATTACTGCACGGGAACGGCGTATTCGTCTCTGTGTGGTCCTATAGAAAACCTGACTGGGCCATGCATCCAGCAAGAGGCTTCATCTCCAGCCTTGTCCCAGGAAACCCAGCTCAGAAAAATCAAGCAATTACCTCTGCATGACAGCCAGGCAGCTAGCATTTTTCGTAACACCCTCCATGTTTCTGTCAGCACAGTTTAGGTTCACACCTATGCACTTTGTGTTTGACCTGCTTCTGCAGTGTGTTTTTGATGTGGGTTTTTTTTTTTTTTTTTTTTTTTTTTTTTTTTTTTTATTTGTTAGGCAGATTAACCCCTTGGTGCCGTTGCCTCCTGGCCCTTTAAGGGTTTCAGAAGCCGGGAGGTGCGGTTTAGGATCATGTGACTGCTGTGACATGCGGTCACATGATCGGGAAAGGTCGCGATCGAAAGAGGAGATCGGGACCTTTTCGTGAGTACCAAACGTGTGGTGGGAGCGGGCAGGGCACGCGCTCTCAGCACATGATTTTTTTTTTTTTTTTATAGAACACAAATGTGCGGCCGCTCAGCATCTAGGCCCAGATGCCAAGAGGCCGCACATTCGCATTTGGCCAGCACGAAGCGGTTAAAAAGCAAAAAAAAACCGCACTACATGCTTTTCTACAGTGTCTCCATTGAAGTCTATAGAACCAAAGCTGTGACATTTCACTAGACCTAAAAGCAAATCTTTTTCATTGTGGATAGAGTAAGGGCCAGTTCACTCTATATGTGTTTTTTTTTTTTCAGTCTTTTTTTTTTTTTTTTCTTCATCCAAAACGCACAGAAAGTAGGTGATATGGTTGTCAATGTCATCGTTCATGTCAGTGCTTGCAGTTTCAGTGTGTTCTGGTTGCAGAAATAAGGCTGCATTTTTTTTCCTGCACAGAACTGTACTGGAATGCAGTAAAATGCATCAAAACCGTACTGGAACACACATGTATTTATTTAGATTGAAGACAGAGGGTAAAAATTAACTGGAACTAGTCAAACGCACATGTGCAAACGCATCTATACTGCGTTTCTATAGTGTAAATTGGCCTAAGGGAAGCTTATAGGACCATGTGTGTGTTTGGGTTTTTTTTTTCTTTGCCTTCTGTGTCTCATTGTGAAGATTTCCCTTTACTTCCTGAAACAGGAAGTGAGGACATCCATACACAATCCTTTAGGCTGCCATCACACTGATCTGTTTTCTTTCCTTTTTGCATTTAAAAAAAAAAAACACATGGCCATTCAATCCTATGGAACTCTTAAAGCAGAGTTCTAAACCCCCCCCCCCTTCCCCCCAAAAAAAATAAAAATTAAGCCAGCAGCTGCAGATACTGTAGCTGCTAACTTTTAATATTGGGGCACTTTACCTGTCCAGGGATGCAGCAGCGTCCTCACCCTGAGCTGATTCTTCAGTCGGCTATAAGCTGCTGGCGCTGCCATCTTAACTAAGCCTTTTGGCTTCACAGCTGATCTCCCACTGCACATGTGCGATGCCTGCTGCACTTTGTGAATGGGTTGCAGTCTTCTGAGACCTGTGATGTGTCATTGTTGTGTTATGGGAACTTAGAGAAGCTTTTGCTGGAACCAGTAAGCATCCTGACCTATACTTCCCTATGTTCAAATGCAGGACCAATCAGAAAATAAGGGGGGAAGCGATTATTAGGGTTTGACTCCAAATGACAAAAAAAAAAAATCAGACAAGTATCACTTGTTCCATGTTCTCCATGTGGAAGAGTTAGCGCTCATTCAATAGCAGTTGAAAGGTGAAAAAAAATCCTGCACTTGCGCTGCTTCCCCGTGCTCCCCTTTTAGCCACAGTATTATGGGGCTGCCCTGTGGTAGCATGGCGATTGAGGGGTTAAAGCAGGCAGTAAGGAAGCTGTACGCCTTCTCACCAACCGTCAAGTGTTCTCTGAAGTGCAAACTTCAGAGACCAAAGCATGTGTAAGAGCCCTTAGTGTATCTAATGTCTAATCACCTCCCCCCCCCCCCCCCCTCTCCCAACATGACGTCATCGTCTGGTTGGTTCACTTGAAGGATGGCTCCTCCACCTGCAGCGAGCCCTCCAGTAGCTCTTGTAACTCCTGCATGCATACTTCTGCATGGATCTGTTTGTTTCCTTAGGTGGTTTTTCTCGAGTTGGCAGAACCTAATGTGATTGGGGCATTGAGGGTCATGGGTTAAAGTCAAAGGGGGATGGTGAGGGTGCCACAACTTCCTTCCTCCATTTATGGTAGTGACTTCCAACCAGGTATTGGTGCTCTCCTTTCTCATGCTTCCTGGTCGAGGGAGCCCCTTCCTTCCGTACAGTGCAGGACTAATGGCCTTTCCTTGTCCTTGATGACCTCAGCACGTCTAGGAGCTGGTTCTACAGATGGAGGGAGACACATGGAGTGAGAAATAAGGTATTGCACCTTACTGCTCTACTGACTTAACCCTTGCACCCCCCCCCCCAAATCCCCATTCTAAAGGTATTTTTATTTTTTTGGGTTGTGATTTTCCTGATTTTTGGGCTTTAAGAGGTCCTATTGGGGAGATTCTTTGTGTCCAGCTCTGAAGACTGTACTGGAAGCTAGAGGGTATTGCTCTAAAGTGTAGAGTCCTCTTGGTTGCCCTTGAAACTGTTCCCACATTGAGAAACTTGTCATCCTGAATTGGATTTCCCATCATTTTTCTGTTCCCTATCACCAGGGAAGAGAGAGTAACAGTGACTGAATTCATTATGTCACACAAATGAAGCTAGTAAAACTTCGAAAAGTACTAGTTATGCTTGTGTTGGATCAACTAGTGTCAGTATAAAACGTAACTTTTTGTACGATGCCATTTAGTATCATTTGCCTGTGCTTTCTTTTCTGAGCGGCACAGCCATATCCGTGTACCACATACAAGATTTTATTTATAAAAAAAAAAAACCCCCAAATGCTTTATCTAGGGATGCACCAAAATTTCGGTGGCCGAAACGTTTCAGCTGAAAACACCCCTTTCGGCCTATTTGAAAAATAGCACCAATACAGGTACCGAGAAAACTCCGCCACCGGCCGCTGCTCGGTAGTTCTCAGCCTTGCCTGAGAAACCATTGAACGGTCCTGGCGCTGGGCATAGATTAGTGAAGGAAAGATGGCCTCCACTCATCTCTATGCCCTTGGAGGACTGGAGCGATGTCACTTTCGGTTCCAGTCATATTTTTTTTTTTTTTTTCTCAGCACTAGATCAATGCTTTTTTGATCTAATGCTTTACATTGCAGCGGAGAGATGTGGAGTCTTATTGACCCCATATCTCTCCATAAATAGGACCTGTCACTAATTATTTATATCACAAGGGATGCAGCATTTGTTGTGATGTGGTTAAACTTTTTTTTTTTTTTTTTTTTAAAAAGGGACAGTGCAAAAAACATTACCTACACTTTAACCTTTTTTTTTTTTTTTTTTTTTTTTTTAAGTGTAGTTAATGTTTTTTGCACTGTCCCTTATTTTTAAAAAAAAAAAAACTTTTTTTAAAGTTCTCTTTCCCCCCCCCTCGCACGTAGTGGTGAACACATACGTAGGCCATGTCCACATATATAAACGGTGTTTAAACCACACACGTGAGATATCGCCACGAATGTCAGAGCAATAATTCTCACACTAGACCTCCTCTGTAATGTTACACTACTAACCTGTAGAAGTTTTTAAAACCTCACCCATGGAGATTTTTAAGTACCGCAGTTGCACGCCATTCTACGAGCGTGCGTAATTTTAAAGTGTGACATGTTGGGTTTCTATTTACTTGCCATAACATCCTCTTTCATATTTTACAAAAACATTGGGGTATATATTGTGGGGTTTTTTTTTTTTTTCTTTTACAAAAAATATATATTCATTTTTAAAAACTGCACATTTGGGTTTTTGGCAAATTGCATTTTGAATTTTTGTTTTCGGCACAAGAATTTTTTCATTTCGGTTCAGGACTAGCTTTATCTATGTTGTACTGAAAATGGCAGCGTCAAGTTAGTGTGATGGGGTATGGGAAAATACCCTGTCGTGCCTACAGATGGGCATTTTTCCAAGAATGCTGCATGACTCCTGTTCTGTGGAAGATCACCTTTCATAAGCTAGAAGTTTCACAGCTTGCCATCAGGAAAGCCTGTCGTCCTGTTAGGGTCTATAAGTGTCTGCCTAGTTTGCCCACACTGAGATCTGTTCCTGTTCAGTGATCAATATATTTATTAATCCTTGTTAAATAACAGGGTTTTTTAAAATCTTTGTCAGTAGTTATCTGTAGTGAATTGTTCATGTGGTCAAATACTAAATGGGAAATCTGTTCTCTGAATCGTGCAAGGGTATAGCTTTCCTATTTGTTGGGTAGTGAGAATTGCTTCATCCACTTCTTCCTGCATAGAACATTGGTAAAGCCCCACCTGGCTTACCGTTTTGATGTTTTTCAAATAATGCCTCTAGTGGTCAGCTTTCTTTTATATTGAGGAAAAGTTGATTGACTGTGCAGTGGCATGGTAAATAATGATGGTAGGGTTGATAAGTGGGTTTTTTCTTTTTTTTTCTGGACAGAATCCAAGAGTGTCTGTACACCTGTGCATGTTTACATACGTACTGGGGCATGCATTGATTTCTTTGGCCAGCTGTACACAGCACCCATGGCTCCTGGGTGCAGAAACATGCCTGTATTTTACATAACAGGCCCCAAGCTCTTATCTGCACAAGGGCAGGGCAGAAATCTTGTTCTCTTGTCAAAGTCAATCAGATTCTTCCTGTCCTTTTTTAGATATGGTACTAGAATGATTTTAACTGGGGCATTTTGGAGTTGCTTTGGGTAAAAGGCTCCAAAAAGAGTATTTTCAGCCAAGTCAATTTTCATACATCCACCTAAATGTCAATTCTTGTGCTAAAGCTTTGTGAAGTCAGTATTAATAAAATGTGTACAAAAGGTTCATTTTAGCTAAGCTGTACAATGTCTACTTTTGGAAAGTTTTTGGGCCCTTACAAAAGTGTGAAACTGTAGTATACTGGCAACCTTGTGGTTACACTCTGGCCTCACGTTTGTTTTCATCATGGCAGTCAGAACACTGTATTGCTGCAAAAACGGATATGGCAGCATTCATTGTGTGGTCATTGATCCCGGTCACATGAATTTATGAATCGTGTAGTCTCTTGAAGCCAATTGGTGATAGTCAGGAAAAGTAGGTGTGGATACGGTGTGCTTTGGTATGACAAATGATCTGACCTTTATGGTGGCCAGATGTGAAATCTCCAATTGAATAGGTTTAATTTTCCTTCTGATCTATTCAGACTCTTTTTAGATTGGTATCACTATTGAGTCTATCAGCTAGGGTGGAAAAGGTATTGATCTTGTTGCTTCAGCAAGCAACGCTAAGATGCTTTGTTCATGAATTCGAACCTATTTGGATCGATCAGCATCTACCAAATATAGATCAAAATCCACTTCTTGGGTGGCACATGTTGACTATAATTAGACCATTCCTCTTGGAAAAGATCAATTGGAAAAGAAATTCAAAAATGTATCAAAGCCTGTATGGCCACTATTGGGCTGCATTCACACTAGCCTTGTTAGCAAGCAGCAGACAGGCATTTGGGAAGCGTGTTTACCGTTTTCCAGACGCCTTGGAAAATTCTGCACATTGCAGCACATAGTGCTGTTCAAACGGGAGTGTTAGCGTTGCGACAAAACTGACACCTCTGGTCCAGTCAGGAGGAGTTGAAGCCTCCTATTCAAGTCTATGGTGCCACTCCGCAAACGGCTGGCGTGTGCGGTTGTGACGCATTTGCAGGGCGTTAATACCATTCAAACTTCATTATAGGCGTTTGTGGGGCGTTTTTAATGCTTGGCAACCGCCGCTAAATCGCGCATGGGGTGTTTGTGGAGTGTTAAAACCGCTCCACAAACACTGGACCAACGCTTTTCAAGCGCTATAGAGTTGGAAAAAAAATTCAAGTGTGAACGAGCCCTTAAACAGATATAATGTCAGTCATATTCAGAACTGTAACGACAAAATTGAGAAACTTTTCTACACCTCCTAGGGGTGTGTGTCCGTCCGTCCGCCTCCCCATTGTGAGTCACTTTAAATGTGTAGTATTGGTCATGGTAGTTTTTATTACTTTTATCTTCGCTGTTTGAGTAGTATATTATTATGTTTTCTTATCTCCTTAGAACAATGCCAGGGTGGCAGTGCTTGGAGCTTCTGGGGGCATTGGCCAACCTCTTTCCTTGCTGCTGAAGAACAGTCCTTTAATCAGCAACCTTTCTCTCTATGATATTGCTCACACACCAGGGGTCGCTGCAGATCTGAGCCACATTGAAACCAGAGCCAAAGTGACAGGTAAAAGGAATCGGTTATGAACAATATCCATTTTTCTTTACTTCTAGCAATTAATTTGGGGCAGAACCTACTAATTTGCTATGGCACATGCTCTGTCCAATTTTTTGGAGAAGAAAAGTGAGAGGGTGCAAACACACAAAGCAAAATGCCTGGTGAGCTAGAAACACAGGGCAAACCCCTTTTTTTTTTTTTTTTTTTTTTTTTTATTCTCCCCTCTGTTCTGAAGTCATTTTTGTGTTTTTATATCCTCTCAAACTGATTTTATGAATTTTAGGGAGGCTGCCCTCATTACTAGTCAATCTTGTGTGTCTGTGTGTGTGTCTGTGTCTAGTGGGTTGAAGGAACAAATAAAATGATGTGGATGTGATCTCCACCACTGCGCTATTGGATTCTGATAGCAGGGACTTCCCCACCCTGTCTGAATACTCTAATTGGTGGTTTTTTCAACAGGACCATTTGATCTGTTAAGCAGAGGGGGTACATACATACCGAAATACCTAACCTTAAGAAAGGTGTCTCACTCAGAATAGAACTTCTGTTTCTGTAACTTGACCTCCTGTGCACTTCCCAGTTCAGAATGTTTGAGAAATTCAGTGAGCCAATCATGCAAGCAGGAAATCACACTTATGAAGTGAGTCTTGTATTCCTTTTGAGTTGCCATATTGCAAGGAATTGGAACCTTCCTTTAACCACTTCAAGTCCGGACACTTTCTCCCCCTTTCCTGTCCAGGCCAATTTTCAGCTTTCGGTGCTATCACACTTTGAATGATAATTGCGCAGTCATGCAACACTGTACCCATATGAATTTTTTTAGCATTTGTTTGCGACAGATGAAACTTTATTTTGGTGGTATTTATTCACCACTGGGATTTTTATTTTTTTGCTATATAAATGAAAAAGTCCAAACCTTTTGAAAAAAGTGTTTTTTCTTATAATGTTGCAAATAAAAAATCTTTCTTCATAAATCTTGCCCAAAATGTATTCTATCTTTTTAGTAAAATTTTTTTAACATACTGTCACCCTAGCAATACAGTGTTACCATAGTGACACTGTACTACTTGTGGGGGGTGATGGAAGATTTTTTTTTTTTTTTTTAACACTGATTGCTTTTACAGCCTTTATGGGTGTAAAATCAATCCTTTCTCCTTCTCTCTGGCTGCATTCTTGCAGCCATTGAGAAATACTGTGAGCTGTGATTGGTCACAGCTTGTCATATGGTACAAGGCTATTGTGAATAGCCTTGTACCTTGTGACCTCTGTGATTATTCACAGCTTTCAGAAGTAGTAAGCAATGTCAGAAGTGACGTCTTGCTTATTACTATTCATGTGATCACTGATTGGCATCGTGTGCACAGGCAGTGAATGTGGAGGCAGTTTATAAATGGCCACCTGCTCTGGTCGTTTATGTACATGAGCTGGACGGAAAGTGGTTAATGCATTCTTTGCCTTGAAGCCTGTATGTGATCTCTTCTCTTTGCCACCATGTATTCCTCTTATGCATTTCATTGTTCCCTGTATGTTAGACTTGGGTTGCCCTTACAAAATATTGATTCACTTGCTATTGGTTACTGTATGTGATCTCACCCCACCCCACTATGCAAAGTCAAATTTGTGGAACTCTTGTGTACAGCAGACTGTACTGTACACTGTATAGAAAAAGTATTTACAATAGGATGTCATTTTCTTTATGTCCCTCTGCATGCTTTTAACTACTTCAAATATATTGCACTTAATACAGGATACATTGGAACAGAGCAACTTCCAGAGAGCCTGAAAGGTGCTGATGTTGTAGTAATCCCTGCTGGTGTTCCCAGAAAACCTGGTATGTTCTTACGAATCTATTCTAAAATGTGACCAATATGATCTTAATTGCAAAGTGGTATGTTTAAAGTGTTCCTAAACCCACAACAGTAAAATCAGCCTGTATATGCAGTAAAGCATGTTTGTTATACTCACTGTGGATCCTTTGTGGTTAATCCTCTGCATTCTGTAAAAAGGCTGTTTTGATCCTTCTGTTACTCCCCTTTTTTAAGTGTTCACCTCTTTATCTCCTGATAAGACAGACTGAACCATAGGCATTTGCACATGCTCAGTTTGGGGTGTATTGCTAGAGAGATGGTGTGGTTTTGTTTTTTTTTGGTCTCCCCCCCCCCCCCCCCCCCCCCTTTCCCTTCCCTCTTGGGAGAGTGCATGTGATCAGCACATGGACAGTCAGTGTCCAGACAGAGGGTCAGGGGTTTTGCATCCTCCTAGAGCAGAAAGAAAACTTCTACAAGCTAGTGGTGGGCTGGACACAGAGCAGTCTTGTGACTTCTAACTGTTGATGAGAAAAGGTATTTAGCAGTCTATATTTACTAAAATAATTGCACTTCCATGTTGCGTGTACTGTGGGAGACCAGATACAGTGGATGCAGGGTCCTGGGTTTGGTAACATTTTAATATCACTTTAATATATTATTTATTTTTATTTTCTTTCTTTTGGTGACAGGCATGACCCGTGATGATCTGTTTAATACAAATGCATCTATTGTCGCCACACTGACTGATGCCTGTGCTAAACACTGCCCAGAAGCCATGATTTGCATCATCGCCAATCCTGTGAGTTTAGTGTTAATATTAATACAGTTCTGTGTAGGCAATCTTACTAGTGTTAAAGTGGTTGTAAAGCCTAAAAGTTTGGTGTGTTTTTCCTTCATGTATTCTATACTAATACGTACCTGCGCTCGATCCAGCAGTGTGCACATGAATAGAAGAGTAGCTGCTTTTCCATCTCTCTGCCTCCCCATTGGCACAGAGACTGCAGTGGGAGCCATTGGCTTTCCAGTCACGGCCAGTGAGGAGGGAGTGGGATCGATGCCCATTCTGTGGGTCTTATAGACAAACAAAGCGAGGCTTGGGAGCACATAAGTGCCCGAAGGTGGCTTGCTGTGGGGGGAGGAGCCCAGAGCACCAGTGGGGGACCCGAGGAGAGGAGCTGTTGCTCAGAGCAGGTATGTAAACGTGTGTTGCTTCAGAGGCAACCTGCATGCCCCCCTCTTCCTTTTTTTTTTTTTTTTTTTTTTTTTTTTTTTTTTTTCCACTTTGGGTGATTTTATTTCCTGTGTTTTTTGTTCTGGGGAGGAAGAAGTAATCTCCTTTTTATTTGGAGGGGGGGCTGTTTAGGAAGGTTTTAATGCTAGTTTTCCTGCTGGAGGGATTATCCTCACTTCCTGTCCTGGTGCTGCAACATGTGAAATTGCAGCAGGGGCACAGATGGTGATAACATTTGAAAGTGGTTGTATCCTTTCCCATTTTAACCAAAACTGAAGTGTATCTAAGCCAACATTTTATACAAAACTTAAAAAAAAACTGGATGCTTTGTTTGTTTTATTTATTTTTAAGCTGTCACCAGGAACAGAAGGGACGTTTTTCCAATGGGGAAATGTTAACATTAAAACACAAAATCAAAAATTGTCAGTTTACCTCATCTCATGTTCAAGAGAATTGGTGTTGTATCTACTAAGACTGGAAAGTGAAAGGAAATATCCTGAATGGGACACAAACTACATTTAAAACCTAACGGGGGGGGGGGGAAGTAACCATTTCATACGCTCTCCAAAATGGTTCTAAATCTAGGTGTATACCCAGTGTTTTGTTAATAACCAATCCATTTAGGGATGCACCTGTATGTGTTTAACGTATGTCACGCGGTTTATTCCATATGTGGGCTTTCCTTAGTGACCTGTTTAAAATGATCCTTTTTTTTTTTTTTTTTTTTTTTTTTTTTTTCTTCACCATATGCTCACTGTTGCCCAGATAAGTATACATGGTATGACAGATTTCCGTTGTCCTGATAAGTTATTTGCCTAGCTTATGGATTGCTTTTGGATTACCCAAGTAAAAGAAGCACTGTGTGCTACTTTCTATAGACTTTACAAAAATTCTCTTTTCAGCAGTCTTTGTCCAACCTGTTTCATGGGTTGTCACATAACTGTTTAATACATTTTATACCAGGGTCAGGTTTTCTCATTTGTTTCGGAGCCGTGTTCCTTCCCAGTATACAACTGTGCTGAGTCACTGCCTGTAGTTCCTTCTATGAAAATCAATTCACTAGCCAGTGTCTCTAGCAGCATGTTAGCAGATCAAAGTTTACTCTTTAGCAAAAAGCTTGGCTAAGAGTAAAAACACTTGCTTAAGATTCTGCACAATAGCCAAGAAAAGATATATTTTTCTTTTAGGTTGATCTATTGATATCATGTGTGGGTTCTGTAGAGTAGCACCCTTCTGCTGTCTAGAATTAACTATGATTGTAGCTTTTGCAAATTAAAAGTTTAATAAAGAAATTCACAAAGGACTTTTTTTTTTTTTTTTTTTTTTGTTAGGTAAACTCAACTATTCCTATTACTTCTGAAGTTTTCAAGAAACATGGTGTTTACAATCCTAACCGTATTTTTGGTGTTACTACCCTGGACATTGTTCGAGCCAACACATTTGTAGCTGAGCTGAAGGTAAGTGAAGCTTTTGTATGCAAACTTTTTGGCAGAATAGTTCAGCTCAGATTTTTTTAGGTTGCGTGTGCACTTGTGGACACAGTGCAAGAGATGACCAGAGACTGGACAGCACAAGAGATGACTGCTGACCTTTGGGGGGGGGGGGGGGGAGTGGGTACCTGAATTTGACAGGTACCCGCTCTTCCGCGGAGTTGTTCTTTGATCTTACCTGTTCCTCAATCCAGCTGTGCGCTGTCTTCCCAGCTTCTGTAGTGTGGGCACTCGGCATGACAGCCGGGTGCCCAGTGCGCATGAGCAAGAAGCACTTGCGCTTTGTGATTGGTCCGGTGGCTTCTGGGATCTGTCATGTGTCCCAAGTACCGCCTTACCATTCACAAAAAGCACCGCTTCTTGCACATGCGCACTTGGCACCCAGCTGTCAAGCCCAGTGCCCACTCTACTGAAGCACGGAAGACAGCGCGCCTCTGGATAGAGGAACTCCGCGGAAGTAAGAGCGGGTATCTGTCAAATTCAGGTACCCGCTCCCTACCTCCCCAAAGGTCAGCAGTCATCTCCATAAGGTCCCGCTGCAGAGCTGAGCGGCCGGCCCGGTATTCTGACACGGCGGCGCTGGAAATACCGGACCGGCCGCTCCATAAGACGCACTGACATTCCCCCCCCCCCCCCCCTTTTTTTGGGGGGAAAAAAAAGTCCATCTTATGGAGCGAAAAAGTGTGTGTGTGTGTGTGTGTGTGTGTGTGTGTGTGTGTGTGTGTGTGTGTGTGTGTGTGTGTGTGTGTGTGTGTGTGTGTGTGTACTGATATATTTGTGTGTTGGTAGCTTCATATGGGTTTAACTAATTTGGGAATGCTTTTGATGGACCCGGTTTCCATTGGCTTGAATGACCGAATTCAGGTCTTTGTACCCATAATGCAGCATATGAACCGTATTTCTGTTAATTTGCGGTGAGTTACACCTACCAAAAATCATGTATTTTATCTCTGCATGGTAGTGTATCTGGCGTGAACAAACCCTTAGTCATATTGCTTTAAAACATGGTGAGGGGTGCTTCTTATATTTCACATGCTAGTTACTTGGCAGGCATGGTGACCTGCCAGCTTAAAAAGTGGAATTTCACTCAATCAACATTGACTATTTTCAATGCTTATGCTGCTAGCCTTAGTAAATGGGTAGGGATGTATAGTCTATTTACTTATAAACTGTTTTTTACATTTCTTAGTTGGTTCCTACTTCTGTGCCTAAGCAAATGAATATGTACATTTCAGGAGGGAAGTAGGGGCTTTCTCAGCCAAGCACACCCTCCTGTCTGCATGCCTGAGCTAAGGGTAGATTGATTCCAGAAAGTGTTGCGTGAATCATTTTCCCTAGGGAATGTCTTGTTTTTCAGCAAAATAAAGCAAGGAGACATAGATTGGATGAATGAGATTTCTTTGAATATTTTAAAAATAAATTAAATGGCGCTTTTTGGTTTGTGGTGCTCAGATGCAGTGTAGCTCTGCTTTTAACCGCTTCCGTGCCGCCATATATAAACACAGATCTCTCCCCTGTCAGCTCCATACAAGAAAGTGTGCTTACAATGAAACGCAGCCTCATAGTAAAACAGCACTCCGTTAACCCTGCAGCCCTGTCTCTGAAGGGAGGGAATCATGCTCTGCTTCAGTATGTCACAGTACATGTTGGCATTTATGGTTCCCTCAACGAACTGTAGCTCCCCAGTGCCGGCAGACCCTGACACTCCCACCACTATGCTTGACTGTAGGCAAGACCCACTTGTCTTTGTATTCCTTACCTGGTTGCCGCCACGCACAATTGACACCATCTGAACCAAATACGTTTTATCTTGGTTTCATCATACCACAGGATATGGTTCCAGTAATCCATGTCCTTAGTCTGCTTGTCTTCAGCAAACTGTTTGCGGGCTTTCTTGTGCATAATCTTTAAAAGAGGCTTCCTTCACAAGCCAATTGTTCAGATACTTCTGGGTAGCGTTATGACGTCACTAGGCTCTGCGAATAGCCTATTAAGATGAATGAAAAAACAAAATTTATATATATAATATATATTTATTTTTTTTCCGCCCAGGGTCTGGATCCAGCACGTGTGAATGTTCCTGTAGTTGGCGGACATGCTGGCAAAACTATTATACCTCTGATTTCTCAGGTATCTTCTGCATCTGTCATACACCATCCTTTATGTGCATAAGGTTGTGGGTCTTTTTATTTTTTTTATTTATCTTTTTGTCTCCCCCACCGAGACTTGCTAGGTTAAATAATTCTGGCTGCCTGTTTTCAGTATGGTGGTACAAGACTAGCCTTTGTCTAGTAAAGGGTTAGACTTGCGCATTCTACATACTGTAGGGGATTATGCCATTACAAAGGGTTATACATTCTACTTTGCGTTTTTGTAAAGATCTTTTTATGTTTAGCTGTACAAAAGTAAGGAATATGGTAAGATCCCACCATTCAAAATTTTTTTTTTTTTTTTTTTTTCCCCAATATGTAAACCAAAGAGAACTGGAAATATTCCCCTGGGACTTTGGCAAAAAACACAATCCGTATACAAAAAAATATATAAAACAGTAATGTTTTTATTACAAAAAAATTTACATAAAACAAATCAGGAGATTTGGAGTGGTGTATATAAAATCAAATAATTGATGCATTACATATTAAACATATGCTATGTGCATATAACCTGACAGTCTGTATTACATCAACTGGCAAGTGGGTTCAAGGCCCAAAGAAGTTTGTACAGTTGTGATGTTCAGACAAATCCAATGTGTTGTTGGATTCCATGTTTCCTTCTTCAGGGACTAAATGTCAGGTCTAAAACATAACATCATATTGAGTAAGTAGACAATGTCATATCTTATATTATTATTATATTTTTTTTTTGGAAAAATGTGTAACAGAGCTAGTTACTCAAACACTTACAGATTGCACCACATTGAATGATCGAAAACCGACAATATTGAAGGATTAACCAAGGATGCTCCAAATGACATTTCAAGGAAAGGTCAATTGCAGGAACACCAGCGAGCCGTCCACTAGTAAGGACCACATTGCAGCAACCACTGAGGGGATCTGGCAAATGCAATAAAGGTCAACCGTGACAGAAGTATATAAGAATGAATATTATGGCACAAAAAAGGATGTGTGGCTAAAATAAGCAGGTTGTCCATATCGAGATTAAAAAAATATATATTGGTATGAAATAAGGTAGCAAAACAAATACAAAGAAAGGGTAATGATAGCGCCAATACATATATGGGCCCCATTTAAGAACATAACAGGTCCCCCATAAAGGAGGAGGGTGTAAAAAGTTAAATCAATATGAAATGCTTACTAGCCTTTGTATGTCTCACATGCAGTCACCTCAAGAGTCTCCAAGAGTAGTAGGAGTGCCAAAAAAAACTGATATAAATAATGGTGATCCAATACTAGGGAGCCAATCCACAACTGTCCCAGTTTGGATGCAGTTATCCTGGACACCTAGTGTCAGACGCGTACATCCCACCCCTGGTCACACTGAATCTCTTGATTCATTTTTTATTGTAATTTTTTGTAATAAAAATTTGTTTTTTTTGTATACTGATTGTGTTTATTTATTTATTTTTTTATTTGCCATTCAAAGTCCCTTGGGGAATATTTCCACTTTTCTTTGGTCTTTATGTTTTAGCTGTTGCCTTTTTTGAAATTGGTTCTAAATTTTGATATTTATTTTTTTTGCATGTTCATACATTAAAGGATAAGTTAACCTTTTTTAAGAAAAAATGAATGCATGTTTTTGCAGGAAGAAGTTGTGTAGCATTTTTTTTTCCTGCAAGAACCCAGGAAGCCTTGCACTTGTGAACAGGGGTGCAACCTCCGACTTCTGCAGGAAAGCCCTGCAGCTTTCAGTCTGAACCGTCATACAGGCTAAGTGCTTACAAGCTGCGAGGAATGTGAATGAACAAAGTGCTCACCAGTGCCCTTGCAGAACTACAAGCTGACGGTAGTTGTAGTTCATTTATTCATTCACAGGATTCTGTGAATGAATGATGTGGTTGCAGCCCTGCATGGCCATGCTGTCTTTGAATTGTGACCACAGGTGCAGAAAGGTGGTCTCTCACCCGCTGTCACATTGTGAGCAGCAACGTGGGAAATGGAACATGTTACATGTTCCACCCTAAATATGAGTGTAACATGTTCCAAAGGTGAATTTTATCCTTCAGGTTAAAAACCTTCTACTGCCTGTATGCTGCCCTAAACAGCCACCCTAACCACTTACCTCTTACTTAGTCCTGTCTCAATCCAGCAATGTCCCCACTGGCAGCCCTGCTCTCCTCTCTTCCTGTTTTCACAGGACACAGAGAAGCAGGAGTAATATGTTCCCTCTGCTATCCGTCAAATCCTGTGAGGAGGTAGCAGGGAGTACCCAGCTTGAGACCTCACCTGCATTTGTACCCCCCCCCCCCCCCCCCCAGCAGCCAGCTTGCTGAGAGGGCGCACGCATAGAGCATCAGCAGGGGACTCCATATGCGGTAAGGCAGGGCTTAAAATTTCGATTCTAGACCACCTAGCCAGGCACAAACCTTACTCTCCACCAGTTGCCCCACCCAACCATGCCCCCTTAAAGCTTATGACATTACATTTTTCTTTAGAATAAAGAGTCCAAAATAATCTGTACACAGTATGTATATCCCAGCTCCCCTGTAATCCATTATAGTGATTACATGTATACAGTAATCATTGCTGTATACATGTCGTCACTATAATGGAGTACAGGGGAGCTGGGATATACATTACCGAGTAATGTATATCCTAGCTCCCCTGTACTCAATTATAGTGATATGACATGGTGTCTACAGTACTTACTGCTAGTCCCTCCGAGTCCCCCATGGCGGTGGAGAGGGTGTCTCCTCTCCGGAGGAGAGCGGACCTCTCCTGCACCTGTCCCCTCAGCGGTGGTGCCGCAGAAGCCAGAAACCGGAAGTTGTAAACCGGAACTTGGCTTCACAATGAGGCTTGGAGCGCAAGGTGAAGTCACTCCATGCTTCATCTGTGCTCGCCACAGAGGAATTTCTCCTCGCATTTGGCGAGCAGCTTTTTCAAGCCCTGAGGTACCACTCTGCAATACCATTGCACAGAGCTTGTAAGTATAGTGTGGTGGGGTTTTCACTTGCCTGTTTGTGTGGTGTGGGTTTTTTTTTTTTCTTCCTCCCCCCCCCCCCCCCCCATATCTTGCTTTTGAGGCCCATAATGTTTACATCCTTCTGACACCTATCAGTCCCATAGAAGGTGTGTGTGTGTCAGAAAACATAGTAGCTGGCGAATGACTTGCCCAGTAGAAAACTGAAATCACATAACTTGTAAAGCTGAAATGGAACTTTTGCTTAACTGGTCCTTTTTTGTATTCCTTGTTTTAGTCTACCCCCAAAATAGAATTTCCTCAAAAAGAGTTGGAACCCCTTGTTCTTAGAATTCAAGAAGCAGGGACAGAAGTGGTTAAAGCCAAAGCTGGAGCAGGTACGTACTGATGTGTCACAAGGATTTCTTGTATGAACTGGTTTTATAGCGCATAAGCATAACTGTATGACTGATTTGTGTGATTCTGCAGCAACAATGGAAAGGACTATGCGTCTACTTTTTTTTTTTTTTTTTTTTTTTTTTTTTTTTTTTTTTTTCCCCCTACCGTCTTTCAGGCCAGCACTCTGAGAGACCTCGGCTCCTCCCCATCTGAGGAAACACCTCCACCTACAATAAAAAAGCTCCACTCCCCTCTGACCTCAGTTCAGGTGTTTCCCCCGGTGGGGAGACACGAGGAGGCGCAGGAGGACGATAGGGGAGCCGAGGGCCGGATAGCCGGCTGTGAGGCCCGACGCAGCCGGGAGTGAAGGCCGGAGTGTCCGGCTGCATATCCTCCCAGGGCAGGCTGCCAGCAGTGAGAGTGCATCCCGGGGGACGGGACAGGGCACTTACCTGCTCTTCGCCCCCCGACCCCCTCCGGCGAGGGGGAGTGTCGGGGTGGCCGTGGTGAGGTCTGGGGAGGATCGGGGGGAGTTCCGCTCCTTCCCATGCTGGCGGTCTGAGGGCTTTGCCGGGCCGGACGTCGGGAGACGGCGGTTTCCGGCGGAAGGGGCGGGGCTTCGCCCAGGGCCGCGACTTCCGCTTCCGGTCGCGGCCTTCACACCACGGCGGCGCGAAATTCGAATATGGCGGTGCGGTGCACAGCGGTCTGGGGGACAGACCTGCACCAGGCGACCACCCTCCGGTTCGGGATGTCGGAGGCACCGGGACCAGGAGATGCCAGCACCAGCCAGTCGCAGGTAAGGTGCCTCAGTGGAGGCCTCCCCTACCTGTGGGCCCCTAGCAGAAGGTAGGGCAAGGGGTCTGCGGTTTTTCAGGCCCTTGTTGCTCTGCCGGGAAGCGGGGGGGGGGGGGGGGGGGGGGGGGGGGTTTAGTGTCGGACTGATTGGGCTTCCCTCCTCCCCCCTTTTCTTTTGTGTCTTGCAGGGCAAGGCCCGAGCTAAACTTAGGCACCAGGAGCCCAAGCGGAGATGCCCTTCCTGTAAGGAAGTTCTAAAAGAATCTTGGCGAAAGGTTCTTTGTGGCCCATGTATACAGGGGTTGGTGAGGGAGGAGAAGCCGGAACAGGGGGACCTAGCTAGGTCAGTGAAGGAGTTGGCTACCACCTTCGACTCCTTCAAGTCCCTCATGGAGAGGTTTGCCCTCCCATTACCTACACTTCCCCCCCCCCCCAGGTGGCTTCGGTGAGTCGTCGGGAACCCCTTATGACTGGGGAGGAACCAGTGGGGGACTCCCAGTCTGAGGAGGAATCAGCGGGTGAGGGTCCCTCAGAGGAAGGGAGGGGCCCCTCCCGGTATAAGTTGAACCTAGAGGAGGTTGATGAGCTCCTGGGGGCTATATACGAAACCCTGGACATTAAGGAGGAGGTTAAGGCCTTATCTCTCCACGACCAAATGTATCAGGGATTGGAGGAGCACCAGCACAGAATGTTTCCTGTGCATGACATTTTGGTAGACACGATTAAGAAGGAGTGGCAAGACCCGGAAAGGAAACCGTTCTTCTCAAAAGCATTGAGGAGGAGGTTTCCGTTTTCGGAAGACCCGGAGGCGGTCTGGAACAAGAGCCCCAGGCTAGACGCGGCCTTTTCCCAAACAACCAGGAGAACTGACCTAGCGTTTGAGGACATGGGGGTCTTACCAGACTTATTGGACAGAAGGGCAGAGTCTCTCCTTAGGAAGGCCTGGGACTCGACCCTGTACAACCTGAAGCCGGCCATGGCTACGACAGTGGTGGCCAGGAACTTAGAGTATTGGCTTACGCAATTACAGGCCCATATTGTGGCAGACTCTCCCAAGGAAAAAATCTTGGCCTCTTTTGAGACCCTTTTGCAAGGAGTGGGGTATATTGCGGATGCTTCCGCAGAGTCGGTGAGATTGGGGGCCAGGTCTGCTGCCCTGACCAATTCAGCCAGAAGGGCGCTGTGGCTAAAGACATGGCAGGGGGACATCACTTCAAAAGTTAGGTTATGCGGCATCCCCCTCACAGGAGACTGTCTGTTCGGCCCGGGGTTGGAGGAATTATTGGACCGGACAGCTGATAGGAAAAAGTCCTTCCCCCTCAAGAGGAAAATGCAGGAGGGGGGGACACGGAAGGCCCGCCCGGCAAAGAGGCTGAGCCTGCGACCGCCTGGTCAGGGTAGGTCGGCGGGACAGAGAGGTAGGGGAAGAGGGGGAGCGATTTTTCGCCCTCCTGAGCAGCCCCAAAAACCAAGGTGACTTGGTTCCTCCTGTGGGGGGAAGATTGGCGGCATTCCTCCCACAGTGGGAAGCCGTGGTCACCAGCCCCTTCATTTTGGATGTCATCCGAAGGGGTTACCGGTTGGAATTTCTGAGACCGCCACCCGAGACTTTTTTGGTGACGACCCGTCCAAGGGATCCGACGAAGGACGCGGCTCTGGTGGGCGCTTTGGAGATTCTGGAGTCCCAGGGGGTCATCTCCAGGGTTCCGGTAGCGGAGCGAGGGAAGGGAGTTTATTCCCATGTGTTTGTGGTTCAAAAGCCGTCTGGGGCGTTCAGACTGATTTTGAACCTGAAACCCTTGAACAAGTCGGTGCGTTACCGGAGGTTCCGCATGGATTCCATTTTTACGATCAGGTCCCTAATCCCACCAGGTGCATTCATGGCATCCATAGACTTGAAGGACGCCTACCTGCACGTGCCCGTGGCGGAAGCCTCTCAGAGGTTCCTCAGGTTGGCAGTGGGGGGGGAGGAAGGGGTTCGACACTGGCAGTTCAGGGCTCTTCCATTCGGCCTTTCCTCCTCGCCAAGAGTATTCACCAAGGTTCTGTCGGAGGCACTGATTTCTATCCGCTTGAGGGGGATTTCAGTGGTGGCCTATCTGGACGATTTGCTGCTCTTCGCGGATTCAGAGGCTCACTTACGGCAAGACCTGGTTATAGTGAGGAACCATCTGGAAAGCTTGGGGTGGATTTTGAATCTGGAGAAGTCCTGCCTGGTGCCTTCTCAGAAGGTGATTTACTTGGGCTACACTCTAGACTCGGTAGACCAAAAGACCAGCCTGACTTTGGAAAAAGTCACCAAGTTGGAGGCCGGAGTCAGATTACTGCAGGGGAGCAGGTCAATGTCCATAAGACAGGCCATGTCGGTACTTGGATTGCTGACAGCGTCCATTCCGGCAGTTCAGTGGGCAGGTCTGCATATGCGTCCCCTCCAGTTGTGGATCCTGAGGGTTTGGGACAGGAAGGGTCACTCCCTAGAACGCAGGGTCTTGGTGCCCCCCAGTGTGAAAAGGTCTCTATGGTGGTGGAGGAGATCGTCCAGCATAACTCGGGCTGTTGTGGTGCTTTCCGATTTCCGCGGAGGTCACTACGGATGCCAGCGCCAGGGGCTGGGGTGCCCACCTGGGAAATTTGGTGACTCAGGGGGAATGGTCCTTAGGGCAGAAGGACAAATCCTCGAATTGGAAGGAATTGAGAGCAGTGTGGGAGGCTCTGCACTCCTTCCAGGCGGAGGTCACGGGCCAGCACGTGCGTGTCCTGACGGACAATGCCACGGCAGTGGCTTATATAAACAGGCAGGGAGGGACGCGGAGCAAGGCCCTCGGGGCCTTAGCGGCGACACTGTTGTCCTGGGCAGAGCTGAATTTGGCGTCCCTGTCTGCAATACACTTAAAGGGGGAGCGGAACCAGAAGGCAGACTTCCTGAGCAGGACTCGGCTCAGGGAGTCGGAATGGGCCTTGAACCCCGATGTCTTTCAGGAGATTGTGCGAAGGTGGGGATCCCCGGATGTGGACCTTTTTGCCTCCGGAAGGAACAACAAGGTCCCAAATTTCTTCTCTCTATCCCGCTGGGACGGGTCCAGAGCGGTGGACGCATTGGGTCAGAGGTGGGACTACCGGCTTTGTTACGCCTTTCCCCCGGTTCCTTTGCTCCCCCTGGTCCTGAGGAAATTCAGGACAGAGGGGACCTCGTTAATCCTGATAGCTCCCTTCTGGCCGCGGCGGGCGTGGTTTGCGACCCTGAAGAGTTTGGCCTCTCGTCCACCCTGGGAGCTGCCTCCAAGAGTGGATTTGTTAACACAGGGGCCGGTTCTTTGCCCCAGCGTAGGAAGATTGCGGTTAACGGCCTGGTTTCTGAGCAGCAGCTCCTCTTAGAAAAGGGGTTCTCGCCTAGGGTGGTGGCGACATTACTGGCCAGTAGGAAGGAGGAGACCCAGGCCATTTATGGTAGGGTCTGGGGTTGCTTTACAGCCTGGTGTGACCGGACAGCTGTGGCAACCCATAGTTTGGTTTCTGTGTTGGAATTCCTGCAGGCGGGAGCGGACAAGGGATTGTCTGTCAGCACGCTCAAGGGCCAGGTCTCGGCCCTCAGTGTGTTCTTGGAGACGCCCCTGGCCAGGGAGGCGTTGGTGAGTAGGTTTTTCAAAGCTCTGGTGAGGCAGAGGCCTCCGAGGTCCAGACCATTTCCAGTGTGGGATTTGGCCAAGGTGCTCGGGGGGATGACTAGGGCTCCGTTCGAGCCCTTGGAGTCCTGTCCGATAGGTGAGCTCACCATTAAGACTGCTTTTCTGGTGGCGATTACCACGGCGAGGAGGGTGTGTGAGATGGAGGCCCTCTCGATCAGAACACCCTATCTCCGTATTTTTTCAGACAGGATCGTTTTCAGACCAGACCCGTCCTTCATTCCGAAGGTAGCTCGGAGTTTCCAGAGGGAACAGGACATTGTCCTTCCCTCATTTTTCCCTAACCCGGTGGGGGTAGATCAGGAGAGGTATCATTGTTTAGATGTCAGAAGGTGCGTTCTCCAGTATCTAGAGAAATCTAGGGAGTTCAGAAGCACCGAATCCCTTTTTGTTTTTTTTCAAGGGGGCTAGAAGAGGCAAGAAGGCGTCTAGAAGGACGCTGGCCAGCTGGCTGCGGCTGGCGATTACAGGAGCATATCAGGCAGAAGGCCTGGAGGTCCCGGAGGGTATCAAGGCACATTCCACCCGAGCTGTGGCGGCTACCCAGGCAGAGTTAGCAGGGGTTTCCCCAGGGCAGATTTGCAGAGCGGCAACATGGTCCAGCTATGACACATTTGCCAAGCATTACAGACTGGACCTGGTCTCGGTGCAGGAGCAGGACTTTGGTCGTAAGGTCTTACAAGCAGTTAGCCCGCCCGAAGGGTGAGTACTCGCTTATCCTCTCAGAGTGCTGGCCTGAAAGACGGTAGGGGAAAAACCAAGTTACACTTACGGTAACGTCTTTTCCAGGAGTCTTTCAGGCCAGCACCGGTTTCCCACCCACTGTTGATATTGGTTATGTGAAGATGGCTTATTGTGATTATGTTGTCTCGCATTGTGTCTCCCCAGATGACCGGAGGATGCTTGGAGAACTGAGGTCAGAGGGGAGTGGAGCTTTTTTATTGTAGGTGGTGTTTCCTCAGATGGGGAGGAGCCGAGGTCTCTCAGAGTGCTGGCCTGAAAGACTCCTGGAAAAGACGTTACCGTAAGTGTAACTTGGTTTTTTTTTTTTTTTTTTTTTTTTTTCCTAATTTTTATGTTAATTATTTTTTTTGAGGGCTAAATAGATTTTCAACCTCAAAAAGGGATATGGGTGTGGTGCACTTGCCTGTAAAAGAATAAGCAAACTGGTAAAAAAAAAAAAAAGATGTTGGCTTCCTCCTTATTGTGAACCTAGAAATTGCTCATCTTACCATTTTCATTCTAGGATCTGCAACACTGTCCATGGCCTATGCTGGAGCAAGATTCGTCTTTTCACTGCTGGATGCTATGAATGGGAAGGAGGGTGTCGTGGAATGCTCTTTTGTTAGATCTGAAGAGACTGAAAGCCCATATTTCTCAACTCCTCTGCTGCTGGGGGTATGCATATTCTAAAAGTTGTTAAATTCATGCTCTGGTTACTATAACTGTTGGCAGCTAAAACCATTCACCAACCAGCCATTTATAGCAGCTCATAGTTATTGATTTATGTGAGTCTGGTAGAACCTTGGCTGGATGATGGTCAATGGTGGGCCCTGTTCACTGAATCTTGAAAATGCTACAACAAAATGGCTGGAGGGAGCTGTGTTTTTCTACAGTTGAAATTAGAATTTTTAATGTCACTTGCTGACCCAAACTAGTTCTGTTACTGAACTGTATAATTCCGGCAGCAGGCAGGAAGTAGCTCGTACTGCAGCAGGAACACGTTGCCGTTTAATGTATGAAGCCAGTGCTACTATAGTCCATTACAGCACATCCAGTGGCCACATTGTTCTCAAGTAGTTTTAGTTGGGCCAAGCAAACTAATAAAGTTGAATTATGGAATTCTAATTTAAGCACACATTTCCTGCTTTACATGCCATGCTGAGGCTGTTGTAAATTTAACATGTCTAATTTGTATGTGTGTGGGGGTGTTTTTTGTGTGTGAATTTTAAATCTGTTTCTACTGTTTTTTTTTTCCTTCTACAGAAAAATGGCATTGAGAAGAACTTTGGCTTGGGAAAATTGTCTCCGTATGAAGAGAAGCTTGTAACTGAAGCTATGGGAGAGTTAAAGGCCTCTATTAAGAAGGGGGAGGAATTTGTGAAGAGCTTCAAGTGAATGTAAAGTTTTTAGCTTGGAAGTTGGCTTCCCTAATTTATTGAAGCAAGGTGACACTTTAGAAATGGAGCCCTCAAAATATGCTGTGAAGAGACCTGTATTGCAAAGGCTTTGGCGGAATGTCTTTTGCAGTAAACCAGATATCCTTACAGCATATACAACGGGAACTCAGTAACAGCATCAATTACATTAATTGCTTTTCCCAGTGAAAGGCAAATTACTGTTGAGATTTAAGTCATGAATTAAACATCCTATTTTTCTTTCTAATGTCTGGGGTTTTTTTTTTTTTTTTTTTTTTTTTTTTTTTCCTTCTATTTCTTTCCCATTGTGGAGATTTCCCTTCACTTCCTGTCCCATAGCCAAACAGTAAGTGAGATTAAGGTAATTCCTTGTATCCCCCAGGTCACCAGAACTAGTGTCTTGATTGGAAGATTTCCCCTCCTATTGGGGACCCAAAATTTGGGTTTTACTTTCAAAGATGATGGTAAACATGACAAATACGGTGACTCAGACAACAGTAACAATCTGACAGGTGTTCTAATCAGTCTCCACCCCACCCAAAACAGAAATTTTTGCCTTTTAGTTATAGCTCATATTTTGATATAAAGGCCAAGATTTTCTAAATCGAATGCAGATGCATGACATGTTGACTGGTTTGGGTGACCTTCGTAGCAACTTTTAGCTGTGTTAGAGGGCCACATTTGGCTACTGGCCTGGGTTATGTAACCTCAGAGATGACCAGTAGTTTTTAAACACACAGATGGGAACTGGTCCCTCTCAAAACCACAGCTATTGGGACCCACTCCTCCTTTAGACTAGGTTCACCCTAGCCTGTGGGCTGATTGCAGATGTGCTTCTCTTGCGAGATGTGTGGGGCTGCTATTCATTTTGATTGGCACCCCCACACATCTCGGCCTGCAGCGTGATCATGGGTGTTAACTGCAGGCACAGTAGCACATTCAAATTAATGGATCACTGCCAATGCAATGTGGGTAGGGGGATTGGGTTTTGTGTAATGCCTTTAGGCACATTACCATTGAATGCTATAATTTTTTTTTTTTTTTTTGGCATAACCTTTTCCATCCATTTGAAGTGTACTGCAATAAGGCAGCTTATTAATTTTGAATTAATGCAGCGCAACACATGAAAATGCACCTGCACTATTTTTGCCATGAGTATTAAAAAAAAAAAAAACCAAAACATTTATTTCCCCAAAATTAAACCACAGTGGTACATCCACTCCAAACTAGCAGCAGTTAGACACTTGAAATACAGAGGTTGAACTAGGTGTGACCATAAGCATTGGGCAAAAACTGAGGCGGCAGGTGTGCAAAAGAATGCGTACACACTCAAAATGTGGTAACAGTGTACCCTTAACCCTGCCCAGTAACAGGGCTGAGAGCTGAAAAATCCTTAACCCACTATTGGCCTAGTTGGCAGGTTAGAGAAGGAAAGGGAGGGGGGGGGGGGATAGGCCTACTAAGGCAGCAAAGGGAATAAGCATAATAAGTGACCTTTTGGAAAGGGCAAAATCCACATACACTACATGGTCAACTGTCATGCCCTCACCAATTTTTGCCCATATTTATTTTTTAAATAAACTGGACAATTACATTCCAGATGGTCAATTTTATCAAGGGACAGGGCTGTAATAAAACAATACCCTCTATTGCTGTACAGTCAGTGGGCCATCCTTTTTTTTTTTTTTTTTTTAAGGATGGGAGGCCTCAACAGTATCGCATAATGACAGTAATAGGACAGGGTCTCGAATGACCTGTAGTTTCCCAATCAAATTAATATCAACACTGCATTTCAGAACTCCTATACTTGTGGGTATGACCAGATCATATGTATGAATGTGCCTGGGTCAGTGTTGTTTGGGGGGAAAACTACTTCCCTGGAGGCAAATGTTCTGGGTAACTGAACAGGGGAATAAGAAACTAGGTGTAAAAACTTTTTATGTTGGATAAATCTGTCTCTTGTGGAAATCATCAATGGTAAATATTGCTGGATGCTCTCTTCCCAGTTGTTGTCATCAACCAAGGTAGGAATATCAGTTTGCCAAATGGAAAAGAGCTGCACTGTAGAGGTGTTCAGCTAAGTGGGAGGGCTAAGAGGCTTATCCCCATCAGCAGACCCTGGGAGGCCTTCATGGACTGCCAGAGCTATGGTGGGGGCAATTGAGCCCCAAGGGTGTGGTGCAGCTGGAGAAATGTAAAATCATTGAATTGGGCAGGCTCAGTTGATTGTTTAAAGGTCATCAAAGTTGAGCACCTGTATGTGGGCTATAATATCTAGGCCATTTGACATGATCTGGAATGGATCTAAAATGTGGTAGATGGGTTGCCCCACAGTAGGGTATATGGGGACCAACAGTCAGCCATTGTTACATAGCACTAACCATTGCCAAAACCTAAAGGGTTGCCTTCATAGGAAGAGTAATATTGGGGTTGGAGGGTGGACTAAATTGCATAACTCAGAATAGGAGCCAAGCAAAGCCACCCCCCAAAGTAACCGCAGGGTTAGCTGGTGATGTCGAGAGCCACCATCAGACTGTAACTAGGACTGCGGCATAGTAATATTAATAAAGCGTGGAAGTGCAAGGCTTCCAACAGTCATTGATTGGTAATTGCAAAGCAGTTTTAGCTATTTTGGGCATAGTACCTGCCCATATAAATGAGGTAATGATGACACTATCCAGTTTATGGAAAAAATGCATTTGGTAAAGGTACTGGAGTGTCTAAACAAGTACAAAACTTGGGTAAGATGGTTGTATTAACCTTGTTAAAATGACAAATGGGTCAAGGGTAACCACTTCCACACAGCACCTCTTTGAGTCTGGAGGGTCACTGCCGGCTGTAAGTTTAGAGAGATACTGAGATGACTTTCAATACCCAAGTACCCTTGTAATTGGGTTGGCTGTAACCAGTGGGACAGCTAAGGGGTGAAGAGGAAAAAAGAATAGATGATGCGAATCCCTGAGTAGTCTCTAAAGTTACCAGTAACAGACAAGGCCACTAAGAGTTGTCTGCATCCCTGAGATATAACAAGGTATCGTCGGCATATGAGGAGACCTTTTTTCCTCTAGTGCAACCTTTCTTAACCAGGGTGCCTTGGAAAAATGTCTAAAAATTGCCCAAAACTTGTATAAAAGTCAGTAGGTGGAACAAGCCTGCCTTTTTAGTTATACAAAATCACAGGTTTTCATTGTGCATCATTACGACCTTCTAACCACCGGTGTTCTGACAACCAATGACATCATCACTTGATAAGGAGGATGTCAGCTGCCTGCACATCATCTTTGTTTGACCCTCCCCTGCCCCTCTCCGTCAGTGCTGGGTCCACATTAGCTCTGTGATGGAGTAAAACTGAGGGAGAAGAGAAACACTGGAAAACTAGTCAGTACCAGTGTGAAAAAGTATTTGCTTTGGAAGAATTAATCACCTCTAATGTTGGGTGTCCTACATGTGTGGAAGTTGCGGCATTATAATAACACTATTAGATTAGTTTTTCACATTTTAGAATGGGGTGCCTTAGGACTGTCCATAATATTAAAGGGTGCCTTGACTGAAAAAAGGGTGAGAAACACTGCTCTAGTGCACCTATAGCTATCCCATGAACATCTGGAGCAGAACAAGTCTCTGGAGGTTAATATCTGTGCTCTTACTAATAACTGCCATTCAATCACTTGGCAAGGACTTTGGTCAGTATCTTTACATCTGCATAAGGCAGGGAGATGAGTCCATAAGAAGCACACAGTTCTGGGTCCTTTCTGGGCTTGGGGACTAATTATTACAGTTACTTGTATAGCTCCGGCACTTTACGCAGCGCTTTACATGTTGCATTCACATCGGTCCCTAACCCTCAAGGGGTCTAAGGTCCCTAACTCACATTCATACATACACATACTAGAGCCAGTTTAGACAGGATCCAATTAACCTACCAGCATGTCTTTGGAGAGTGGGAGGAAACCCATGCAAGTACAGGGAGAACATGGAAACTCCAGGCAGGTGGTGCCATGGTTGGAATTCAAAGCAACGACCCTAGTGTTACCAGGTGGAAGTGCTAACCATTTAGCCACTGTGCTCACTAATGCAATGATTACCTGGGTCATAGTAGCTGGAAGGCTGATGTTCTCCAGGCCCTGAGCTAGCATATCATGGAGCTTAGGTGCCAGGATTTGCCCATGTTGCTTATAAAATTCGTAGGTATAGGCTTTCCATTCCTGGTGTTTTCCCAGATTGGAAAGCACAGATAGCCTGTTGGACCTCCCCTAGGGTAATTGGGGCATTTATCTGTTCCGTAAAGTGTTACTAAACCTGCAACAGTAAAATCAGTCTGTATAAGACGTAAAGCATGCTTGTTATACTCACTGTGGAACCTAAAGGGTGAATCCTCTGCATTGTATAAAAAGGCTGTTTGATCCTGACTTCTCTGCCCCTCCTCTTGTTCAAATGTCCACGCTGATAAGACGGACTGAACCTGTGCCCTTCTGCACATGCTCCGTTTAATGTGTATTGCTAGAGAGGGTTTTTTTTTCTTTTTTGGCAGAGTGCATGTGATCAGCACAGGGCCAATCAGCACTATCCAGACAGAGGTCAGGATTTGCATCCTCCTAGAGCAGAAAGAAGAAAACTCCTACAAGCTTTAACCAGTGCTCAGCTGAAGTCACAAGACTGCTCTAAGTACTGATGAGAAAATGTATTTAGCAGTTTATATTTACTAAACTAAAAGCACATCCATGTTCTGTGGGAGATCAGATATAGTGAATGCAGGGTCTTGGGTTTAGTTACACTTTAACTGCTCCCCCGACTGCCCTATAGCAGAAATACTGCTACAGTGCGGCATTGGTGTGCAAAAGCATGTATGTGTATATATACGTGATTAATTCTCCCAAGGTTTTTGCAGGCTGGAGGGGCTCACGGTGCCTCTGCCGACCCGCGGGTGCCGTGATTTGATCCCCAAGGGATTAATCATCCGATTTAGGCCAGTGATGGATGGCCTATCGGGGATCTTCCTGTACGTGTGTTTACAGTTACACAGGTACAGGAAATGATGGCATCTCTTTCTGGGCACATTCCATCCCAGAGTACAGTGTACATATTTTTTGCTGATCACTGTATTAGTGTCACTGGCTTCAGATAATGTTAGCATCAGTTAGAGCCCCTCCCAGATAGTGCCCGATTGCCTGTCAGTACACCTGTAATCATATTTAACCCTTTGATTGCCAGGGACACACAAACCTCCATTGTTAGTAAAGTGTCTGAACAGATCAATATTTTTGATCAGATCAGCACTATACCAGCATTAACATTAGTATAGCGTCCCCAAAAATGCAGCGTTGGTGGGATCAGCCCCGGCACCTGCCAGCACCTGTGTTTTAGCCCCTACACTTACCCCCCCCCCCCTTCTCCCCCAGCAAGTGCAGTGTCAGTAGATCACTGTCACTTGATACATTGCACACAAAACAGCAGTGTTCACAGATTCAGGCCTGATGTCTGTTAGCACTTGCAGGTAAATTTTTTTTTGTAGCGGTTCAAGCAGTCCCTGACAGCCAGATGCTGGGTTTTTTTTTTTTCTTCCACCCCATGAGTTGCACTAGGTACCTATAAATTTAGTTGCCAAATTGTCAAAGGAAAGGTACACTAGGGAAGAGGCCTACAGGATTCTGAGCATGTCAGGTAAGAGCAAAGGGTAAGACTCTGACACAATCAGCCTCAGAATACGAACCTGTAGCCAGCAGCTGCACCCTGACAGATAGCTCAGATGATGGAAAAGAGGTCCCTGCTAAGATCAGACCTACCTGACCTCATTCCCAGGTTTCTGAGATGTTCCAAATGTATGATGACTCTCATATGCAGCAGAGTGCCAGTACTAGTGCCGCTCTACCTTTTGGTGAATGGGCGAGCACCAGTGGCCTAGTACATCCTGGTCTTTCACATACCAGCACTGCAGTATCACTTGGTGATGTGGTGAGTCCCATAAGTTTAGTACAAGCTGGTGCGGTGGCGAACATAAGTAGTGTCCTGCAGCCACCAAGAATTTGCACACAGGTCCGTAGAGCCCATAGTATCCTTCCAGATGTGCTTGCAAATCCCGATTGGCAGCCCACAAATTCTGCAGCACCTGTTCTTCCCCCATTCACTGGCCAACCTGAAATTCAGGTGGAAACAGCAAATTTAATTACTCCCCTTGATTTTTTTGAGCTGTTTTTCACAGAAGATCTGTATGCATTGATTGCGGGTCAAAGCAATTTA
The DNA here is from genome assembly GCF_062004578.1 of Staurois parvus. Lineage (NCBI taxonomy): Eukaryota > Metazoa > Chordata > Amphibia > Anura > Ranidae > Staurois > Staurois parvus. Next base: position 3,803,948 of record NW_028317968.1, on the reverse strand, counting down.
TATGCACAACAGTTTATCGCCGCTAACCCAAATTCAAACCTTGCCAGACCATTGGCATGGAAACCCATTACGGCTTCTGAATTAAAATTTTTTTTTTTTTTTTTTTTTTGGGCCTAACCCTCAACATTACTAAAAAAAATTTGTATTGGTCCACAGACCCGATTCATCATATGCCCATGTTCTCGGCTGCCATGGCCAGGCATAGATATGAGAGTATAATGTGTTTTTATGCATTTCAATGACAACACACTCTCTCGTCTTTGAGGTGACCCCTGAATTTGACCGGCTCCTTGTAAAACACCTTAACCAAAAATTTGCAGATGTCTATACTCCCCAGCAAAACATCTGCATTGATGAGTCCCTCATTAATTTTCTAGTCGCCTTGCATTCAAACAATTTCTCCCTAGCAAGCATGCCAGATATGGGGTCAAGATGTATAAGACCTGTGAGAGGGGAACAGGCTATACATATAAGTTTCGGATTTACAAGGGAAAAGATAGTCACCTGGAGCCCCCCCAGATGCCCAGAATACATGGGGAGCAGTGGCAAGATAGTTTGAGACTTGGGCCATGATTTACGAAGAATTAAGTCTACCAGCAGACACTGAACATTCAGGCAGACTCATTTCAATCAATTAAGACCTGTCAGTCTTCAGAAAAGAGTCTACTTTCTAGGCACAATTCCTTTAGTAAATACACAGTCCGGTTAGACACATTTCTAGGAGCAATGCTGGATATGGTCGCTAGATGGCTCACAAGCACAGGCTTTGTCCCGTTAGTGGTTGTATGTGCCAATATAATGATATAATCTTCATTCTCTTTAATTATGTAACTATATTCTACATTCCAGCTCAAACTGCTACAGTGGCTTAGTGGTTAGTACTCAGGACTTACAGCACTTGGGTCATGGGTTCTAATCCCAGTCATGGTTGCACCTGTCTGGAGTTTGCATGCTTTCTCTGCACAGGTGTGTTTCTGCCAACATTCCAAAGACATGCTGTTAGGTTAATTGGGCCTAGTATATGTCTGAGATTCTGGCCTTAGATTGTAAACTCCTTGACATTACAGACTTGTGAATAGACAAAATATGGAGGTCAATTTCCAGAGTTCTGTCAGTGCCAGGAATATTGATCAATCGGTTAAGATTTTGGCTACTGACTAGAAAATGGAAAGGGAATGAATCTTACCTGCGTCCTGTTCTTCTGACATGTTTGAAACTTTCAATTTTCCTTCTGTTTATATTTCATTGCAATTTTGTTTCTCTTCTCTTAAGCCTCTCTCCTTATACAACTTGACACCCCCCCCCCCCCCCCATATCACCTGTTCCCTCTGCAAATCTATGTATCACCGCCCCACTCTTTTTATTTAACTATTTACTGATCAAGTTAATGTGTCTCAATTCCTATCACCTACAGCTCAGATCTGGCATTATTATATGATTCCTGATTGTATCTCACCACTAGTCTGATTGAATTTACAATTCCTGGTCAGTCCCGTTCCCTTACCTATAGTAACCTTTAGGGCCAGTTCACACTACATGTGTTTCAGTTGCTTTTTTTTCTGCATCCAAAACGCACAGAAGGTTATATAGTTGTCAATGTCATAGTTCACATCAGTGCTTGCAGTTCCAGTACGTTGCAGGTGCTGCCACAAAAGTCGAAAAGGCTGCATTGTTTATGCACAGAACTGTACTGGAACGTGGTAAAACGCCCTGGAACACACTAAAACACACATGTCCCTAATTGAAGAAAAAGAGGGGAAAAAATTAACTAGAATGCATAAAAAAATGTACTGGAACACGTCAAAAATACATCCAAAATGCACTGGAACACGCTAAACATGCATCAAAAAAGTGCATGCAAAAACGCATCTGGAACACATCTAGACCGTGTTTTTATAGTGTGAACTGGCCCTTAGGACTTGTTCCCACCATTTGTGGTGCAGAAACGCATGCAAGAGCACACATTTTCCTGCACAGCAAAGAAATGCAATGCCCTCTGCAGATGTGTGCAGGTACCATGATGCAAACTTAATTGCACCGCCACACGTCTAGTAAACACAGATGCACTCACAGCCACCAAAACGCATGGCACCACACTACTGTGTGGTTAGGTGCAACACACTTTTATAATAATATGCCTGCAGTATTTTTGCATGTTACCACACGTTAGGCAGCCCATTGAAATTAATGAGCTGAGGGAAAAAAGTAAAAAATTTCACATTCACAGAGGTCCTCTGACCTGTACAGCATGAATGAGTGGGGTGTTCATGTGGCTTTAGCCATCTGTTACACTATAGGGACACAGCAGCTGTATGAACACAGGTTTTAATCTGACAGGTGTGCAGGCGTGGGGAAGTGGCCCTGAATGCTCACTGTCTGTGTTCACGGCTGTACATCTGCACCCATATGCTTGTCAATTAGGACCTGCAGCATTTCCATAGTGTAACATAGGTTGTCCGCAAACAGCGACAGCCACAAAAACAAACCACTGATTCACACTTTACAGGCCACAGCACCCATATGAATGAGCCCCAAGACCTCAATTACACACACAGCTTTATTTATTCACTCAGTACAGTTTTATCATTTAGATTTAACAGGAATTTGGTCGGGATTGTGTCCATTAATAATGTTTTTAGTGTATTTTTTCCATAAATATAATTTGGATATTTTCTCTGGCGGTGGGAGGCTGTCAGGTAGGCTGTACGGGGCTCCGTGATATCTAACAGTGGCCCTGGGTGTATGCTTGTGTATGTGCCACCTGTATAGTTAGTAGAAACAATAACTTCTTCTATAGAATACCTTGTACCTCTGCTATGTACCTCAATGTATCTAGGAATCGGACATGTTTTCAACTGTAAATACAACAATTATTAGTAATGTTTCCCCTGCAAATGAGGATCAGCTCCTCGGTCGAGAACAGCGATCACGCCATGTCCAGATGTGTTCTGGAATTCCACAAAAGGGAGATTCGCAAAGCCAAAAAATAGATTTGCAAATTACCACTAAACTCTAACTACACTCCCATCCACTAACCCTCCCCACTACCACTTCCAGGTGTGCGTGAACGTCCTTCCCCAAATGTGATGATGTATTTCCGGTATGACAGCTGCTCTAGCGCCTCCTCCAACAGCTGTCTTGGCGTTTATTTGTGCACCATAGCAATTTTCCACACGGCTCCATTGTGTATATGACATTCGCGACTATATGTTTGCAGCTCTATTGTGTATTTGGGATTTGCGAATATATGTTTGCTGGTAAAGGCCCAAAGTCAACATAAATTGGGGGCTTACTTTTACTGTTAAGAGGATTGTAGAAAAAGAATAGCTAGCTGCACATTGAATACGACCTATTCATTGGTACATAACATGGTCTTGTGGTGCAATAGGGGGCTTTTGGTTTTTTAGTTTGGACATACTTGCATATGTGCTCTCTTAACAAGCTAGATTTGGGCATATTATATAGATAGCAAAAAAAAGTGTTAAGGGTGCTAGTATATTGAACATGAAATAACCCCCCCAAAAAATATAGTTCAAACATTTATTGATCAAATATATATTCCACGTTTATTTGGACAGAAGCAACAAGTAGGTACAGTCAACTTCTTGGTGGGAAAAAAAAAAAAAAGCAGGATTGATGTTGCTAAAATAGAACAGTCCTGCTCATAAGAGTTTATAATCTAAAAGATGATACTTCTAATAAACAGTGCGTTCACAGGTTACAGCAGGAAACGAACGGTTAATATGAATCAAGCAACATTTTCAGGGCCATGAAATGAACGCACACCATCACTTTGTAGGATTATCTATCCACAAAACAGGCTCCAGATCAAAATATCAATCAAAAAATACATAAAGTACCAAAATAATAAATGCCTCCCACCTCCCCAAATCCCCCACACATACATTTCTGATCAGGTTTGTCCAAAAACTGTCTTTTAGTCTAAATAAGCAAGCAAACTATAGCCAAGTGCAGATTTGGAAGAGCAGAGCAATTGACAGGTGTTAGGATTACAATGCAGAGATAATAAACACACGATCATTGTACAATAATACACAAACACACCTTAGAAGGAAAAAAATGCAAAACATTTACAGCCCACATCAAAACACAGCCTGAGTGGGGTCTGGGACAATTTAGCACATTATCTCTTCTTCTTCCTCCCGCAAACCACCACAAGCAAGGACTTGCTGAAAATAACCCGGCCTATTACCAGGCCAAACCACCCACTACTGCAGGTCTTTAAATGACATAGGTTGGATTTGGAGCACTACAAACAAGGCCCCACCCACCACTGCCATTCATTTGGTCAGAGAAAGTGATTGCACCTGATTATCCGGCACCAATCCTCTTCCCACCTGCGTTAACCCTTGGTATACAGGCCCCACAAATCAGAGTCAGAAAAAAAGCAACAGTGAAGTGTACCTGTGCAGCATACAACAGAACATTGAACAGGGATGTGAAGGGGAACCCCATGGCAACATTTATTAGCACTATGGACACAATTCACTCTAGATTATCGCATGAGTTAAGGCAGTCACATGACCATATCTCGCATGCAATACTGAAAATGTCAATCCACTTTTGCTAGTATGCGGGATTTCCCATAAATTGGAAAAACACTCAGGAAATCAAAAGACTTTACACCCCGGTCACATCAAAGCCGATTTGGAAATCGTGTGACTTACAGTGAAATTGCTCATTTCCTTGTGATTTGCAAGACATCTGTGTCAGATGTCTATACAAATCACCACAAAAGTAGTACATGTACTACTTTAGAAATCGGTGTCGGAAACGCACCCATGTGACCACTCTAATAGCGGACAATAGGGTGACACTTGGCATACCATTTGCAAGTCGCATGTCATGCAAATTGCATGCCAAGTTGCACTCGATGTGACTGCTATTAGAGCGTTCATATTGGTGTGGTTCAAACTTGGTCAGAGCCACAACGATTTTAAAGTAGCAAATACACTACTTTTGGTGCGATTTGCAGAGAGATCTGTATCAGATGTCTTGCAAATCGCACTTGAAATCGGCATGTCCCCCAACTTTGAAATCATGCGACTTCACTGTAAGTCACATGTTTTAAAAGTTGGGCTTGATGTGACCATGGTGTAAGTCGCATGATTTCAAAATCCACTTTGATGTGACAAGGGTGGCCCCCAGTCACATTGGGTGCGATTTGGCATTCAAGTTGCATGCCAGACGACTTGCAAATTGTAGGCCAAGTCGCAACCTATTGTCCACTATAGGCTTTTTGTACATCCAATCTGATTTTAAAATTGTACGACTTCACTGCAAGTTGCCCGATTTCCAAATCGGATTAGATGTGACTGTGGTGTTAGCCCCCGGTCACATCGGGTGCAATTTGGCATGCGATTTGCAAGTCGCAGGGTATGCAAATCGCATGCCAAGTCGCATCCAGGGTGCGCAATTTCAGGTGCAATTTTGGAATTGAAATCGTACCTGATATCGGATCTAATGAATGTGGATGTGACTGTCTTAACATATGCGATTTGCTGCAGGACAATTTCAAAAGTAGTTCTTGTCTAACTTTTTCTGCATTTTGTAGTGATTTCACAAATAGACTACAATAGAAATCGCAATGCAAAACACAATTGAAAACTCAATAACTTGTTGGGAAAGCTACAGAAAACAAGGTGAAATTGCCAACAAAAAGCGCAATGTTAAATCGCATCTAGTGTGAACCAAGCAGGAAATTCAGCAAAGGAAATAAATCTTTGAAGGCATGTGGTATCTGCATGCACGGATAAGGGTCTGTCATGAATTTGGGCGGGGGACTCCACACCATTGTTTTATAAAATTTTGGTGTGGAGATTCCCCTTCAAATCCTTTTTCTCTTTCTCTCTCCCCCCTCCCCCATCGTTTGACATTAACATAAGGTGCAGCTTTGAAGGCCTCATTCTAATTCACATTCTAGGGATCATTTAGACAGAAAGTGAGGGCATGTGGCCTGGTATGGTTCAGGAGGGGGGGCACTCGCTGGTCCCCCCCCCCTTTCCTGACCTGCTGGGTTGCATGCTCGGATAAGGGTCTGGTATGGATTTTGGTAGGGACCCAACGCCATTTTTTTTTCATTTTGGCGTGGGGCTTCCCCTCTAAATCCATACCAGACCCGAAGGGCTTGGTGTGGATGGGAGGGGGGTCCCCACGCCATTTTTTAAAGTATTTTTTTAATTGCCAGTACTTTTTTTACATTCAGCTGTCAGTGGGGAACCCTCTGACAGCTAAAACATTAACACATGGTTGTCACTACTAAAATACAGCATGAGTTATTTTATCAAGTCATGCGGCCTTTTAATAGTGAAAACCAATGCAGCGTTCATGTTTCAGCTGTCAGCGGAGTTCCCCACTGACAGCTGAATGTAAAAGAATTGCCGGCAATTAAAAAAAATAATTAAAAACGTGTGGGGTCCCCCCTCCCATCCACACCAAGCCCTTCAGGTCTGGTATGGATTTAGAGGGGAACTTCCACACCAAAATAAAAAAAAATGGCGTGGGGTCCCCCCAAAATCCATGGTACTCAACTCATTCACAAAAAACAAAAAGTATAGTGTAAAAAAAGACAGGACATGGTCTTTGACAAGTCCTTTATTAAAAGAAAAATCTAAAAGAATGTCCCCTAAAGTAGATCCAACGTCAATCATGATGTAAGCCGCTGCCGACTCAAAAAAAGAAAGAGAAAAAAAAATGGTCATGTTCCTGACACTGGCTCCTGCAGTTTGACAGCTCCAGTGGTTTGACAGTTCTTAAATATGTAAGGGGCGGGGCCACCCAGGGACATCGTCCAAGTGACCCCGCCCCATGTGACATCATTGATGTCACATGGGGTAGGGTCACAAGTGTGATGTCCCCGGGTGGCCCCGCCCCGGAGGGGTTATAGTTAGTAGACTAAACATCATGGGTGACTAGATATACACTATATTGCCAAAAGTATTGTGAGACCTGTCCAATCATTGGATTCAGGTGCTCCAATCACCTCCATGGCCATGGGTGTATAAAATCAAGCACCTAGGCATGCAGACTGCTTCTACAAACATTTGTGAAAGAATGGGTCGCTCTCAGGAGCTCAGTGAATTCAAGCGTGCAACCGGGATAGATTGCCACCTGTGCAATAGGTCCATCTGTGAAATTTCCTTGAAACTAAATATTCCACGGTCAATTGCTAGTGGTATTATAACAAAGTGGAAGCAACTGGGAACAACAGCAACTCAGCCGCGTAAGGTAGGCCTAGTGGTAGGCCACGTAAAATAACAGAGCGAATGCTGGAGCCCACAGTGCGCAGAAGTCGCCAACTGTCTGCAGAGTAAATGGCTAAAGACCTCCAAACTTCATGTGCCCTTCAGGTAAGCATGACAACAGTGCATAGAGAGCTTCATGGAATGGGTTTCCATGACCGAGCAGCTACATCCAAGCCTTACATCACCAAGTGCAATGCAAAATGTTGGATGCAGTGGTGTAAAGCACGCCACCACTGAACTCTTGAGCACTGGAGACAAGTTCTCTGGAGTGACAAATCATACTTCTCTGTCTGGCACTCAATGGACATGCCTGGGTTTGGTACTTGCCTGACTGCATTGTGCCAAGTGTAAGGTTTGGTGGAGGGGGGATTATGATGTGGGGTTATTTTTATCAGGGGTTGGGCTTGGCCCCTTAGTTCCAGTGAAGGGAACTCTTAAGGCATCAGCATACCAAGACATTTTGGACAATTTCATGATCCCAACTTTGTGGGAACAGTTTGGGAATGGCCCCTTTCTGTTCCAACATGACTGTGCACCAGTGCATAAAGCAACATCCATAAAGACATGGATGAGTGAGTTTGGGGTGGAGGAACTTGACTGGCAATAGAACACCTTTGGGATGAATTAGAGCGGAGACTGCAAAGCGGGCTTTTCCCATCTGACATCAGTGCCTGACCTCACAAATGTGCTTCTAGAAGAATGGTTAAATATTTCCATAAATACACTCCTAACCCTTGTGGACAGCCTTCCCAAAAGAGTTGAAGCTGTTATAGTTGCAAAGGTTTGGCCAACTCAATATTGAACCCTACGGACTAAGACTGGGATACCATTAAAGTTCAATACTTTTGGCAATATAGTGTACCTCTGAGGAGCATGGATACCTCTTGGATCCTGGGAAGCAAACTGCCCCTAACATAAATCAGGTCTATTCAAGACATTACATTATAGGTGGTAGAATGGTAATTAAGGTCTAATATCCAGGTGTTTCCACCTCCATATATTGAATAGCCAGTAAAGATAGGCTCACCTAGAATTTGTAGCAACACCAGGATTCAATATATCCAAAGAAGGGTTCGGTAGCATATTGAAATCCCACACTATAACTAGATTATCATTAGGATATCCAGAGAGAAGGGAAGTCGATATATGTAAGTGGGAGGCAGTAGCTGGTGTATTTAAACCCAAGACAATAATTTCAACAGTGTCAATTAGTGCGTGTAACAGCACATACTTTCCTCTGGGTCCAACTTAAGATCTAACAAAGTATAGATGAGAGACCTATGGATTAACACACTAACCCCTTGAACATAAGCTGAATAAGTTGCCTGGTAATAGTGACCCACCAAGGGCTTCATTAAACTCAGGACCAGGGGCGGACTGACCATTTGGAAACTCGGGCACTGCCCGAGGGCCCGGGGTCAGTAGGGGGCCCCATGAGATGCCCCTGGAACCTTTTTCATAGACTTTTTTGAGTTTGGGCAAGGACACAGGGGCCCCATGATCCCCTATTGCCCGGGGGCCCCATGAGTTGTCAGTCCACCTCTGCTCAGGACCTTCCTGCCCTCCAAGTGGGTTTCTTGAAGTATACATGTGTGAGGGTTGTATTTCTTAAGATAAGCAAACACTAAAGAACACTTAACTTTAGCATTCAACCCTCTCACATTCCAGGATAGGAGCTTCAAAGAGGCCATAGTAGGAGATAGGACTATATATTGACCAGGGGGGAGTACCCCCTGAGGACCCAAGGGAAAGTACATCCCAGACAAAGCAGGTATACATAAAACACTCCCACCCACAAACCAGCACCCGAATATAGAAGAGAGAAACCCCAGCCCCTGAACCCCTGCAAAAAACATTCCCCAACATAGAACAGAAAATAACAAAACCCATCCCAAGTTCTCCCCACACATCCATCTATATCTTGGAGTGCTTACTATCCAAAACTCGATAATAGACATAGCTCCTATCGGAGCGATGCACAAAAGGTAGTGAAAAAAACCCCAAACAATTCCACTTAGTTTGACCATTCATAGTTTGCAAACAGTCCCTGAAGCAGCCTGAAGTATAAAGAGGTCCACAAAAAAATGCTTAGCCATGGCTAAGGGCACTGACTTGGTTGCACAGAAAACAAGACTCCAACTAATGGCAAACATTAACAAAAAGAGGTAAGGTGGAAAAGTCTCACTGATCCATCCTGCTGGAAATCTCTGACGATGGCCGCCTGGAAGCCCCATTGAATGAAGGGGCAGGTGCCCAATTGCAGGCTTACCCCCAGTCCATATAATCAATCAAGGCACAGTGGAAAGAAAAGGCAGCAACAGGTTAAGCCTTAATCATGCAGCATGCAGTAAAAGACAGCGAGGCAATTCCAGCAGGAATAATGGTGGAAGTCAAGCATGCAGGCCTGATCAATGAGCACGTGGTAAAGTATCAGGCATCCTCCAGCGAGGTGAAGTAGTGGGTAGACCATCCTACTCTCTTAGCTGGAGAGGGAATAACATCCTGTTCTTTATTCCCTGGTTACACAGTTGGGCTTCACGTTGTCAAATGTTCTGCGGAGCCTCTGAGTTTCCACTTAGTGGACAGGGAAAAACATAAATTGGTGTTCTCATAGTGCATCACCTCCAGCTTCTGTTCCTCTCGCAGCACCAGGTCCTGATCACGGAAGTTCAGCAGGTGGAAGATGAAGGTGTGCAGCGGAGCTCCTGCAGGGCCTCTGGTTGGCAGCATCCTGTGAGCCCACTCCACCATGAAGAATGAAGAAAGTAGCATCTGTGGGATGAGCATGCACAGTAATGCGCTCCGTGAAGCAATAAAAACTGACACTCCATCCAAATCTAAAAAAAAAGTTTTTCCTTTAGGTATACTTTAAACAGTTGAGCTCTATTATTTTGTATTTCAATGTTATTAGTTATAAGGTGCGCCCATGTAGGGGCTATCAACGGCACATAAATGACAAAAACATTGGTATAACATCGACAGTAACTCAAACCAAAGGCTGCTATCCACTGCCACACCAAAAACAAACAGAAATAGAAAAGGAAGGAGGAATATAAAAGGAAAAAAGATGACAAGACCATGAGCAGGGGTTCGGGAACATCAGTACCGAGCAACATCACAACCCCAGACTAGCCAGGGGGAGTGTGGGAAAGGTATATTGCAACCACGGCTCCCATATTTTAAATTTCCGTTGGGAGTTGTTACAAATACTCGACATCTGTGGTCATACGGTCCCGCAACCCCTGAAGAGAGACAAACGGGCGCTTCCATGCCTGAGCAATTGTTCTAGTGGCCGACAAAAAAAATAGGAAGCCAACTTCTGCTGGTGAGCCAAAAGGCCCAGTATGGGACAATGAAGCAAAGCGTACCGAGCATCCTGGCGTATGGGGAGATGGAACAAGGTAAAAAGGAGGCCAAACACACGAGACCAAAAAACAATCAGTCTTGGGCATGACCACCAGATATGCAGTACATCACCATGATGGCCACAACCCCAAAAGCATCAATCACTGCAGGCAGGTTTTGCCTGAGCCAAACGAGCCTGAACCCAATACTAGCGAAACAATACTTTGTATGCTGCCTCCACTGTGGTCGTATTAAAGGAATATTTAGCTATAAACAACCAGGTCCTCCAGATCCATGACTGCCCCCAGGTCGCGCTCTCATTGAACGACTTATGAGAGAAGTATGTGTCGAGCGTCTGTTCAAAGCTGCATAAAGAAGGGAAATAAAGCCCAGGGCGCCTGGACGCTGTTGGCAAAGCTGTTCAAAGGCAGATACAGGAAAGCGGAAGTGCCCCGCAGTGAGGTCAGCCAATGCCGCAGTTGAAGGTAATGAAAAAACTCCACCGGAAGTACATCCCGTGACTCGCGAAGAAAAATCCAGGTGGGAAAGAACCGAGAAGTCAAAAAGTGGCACACCTGCGAAAAACCTTGGCTACCCACCAAGAAAACGCCCTTGGTTGATCTAAACTTGGTGGGAAAAGAGGGTTGTTAACAATTGGGAGCAAAGGTAGGAAAAGTGACATCAGGTCACTGGAGTAGCGTAATGAGTCCTACACATGTAAACCATAGAGCAAAATCGGACTGAGTGTCATAGGGCGTAAGGCAGGTGGAAGCCATAGAAGTGTTGATGTTGCAATAGGGGCACAATTAGGTAGTTCCAGAAGAACCCAGAGAGGAACATCAGAGGAAGTGTGCAACATAGACAGTAGGGCAATTTGGCTTACCTGATAATACTTAGTTACATTAGGCACCCCAAGACCACCCTGGAGTCTATGAACAAAAAGCGTATTTCTGGAGACTCTGGGGTGCTTATTGGCCCAGATAAAATGTATAATCTTTGCCTGAATCAGCTGAAGGAAATGGGGAGGAACCCGCACTGGGAGTGTGCGAAAATAGTATAACAATTTCGGCAAGATGGTCATTTTCACTGAATTAACCCGTCCTATCCACGACAGGTGAGTGCATAAGAGAGGACACAGAGCGAAGCAATGCATAATAATTTGCAGCAAACAACGAGCCATAGGTAGGGGTCAAGCGAATGCCTAGGTATTCAAGAGAAGAGGAAGCCCATTTGTAAGGAAAGTGGGATTGTAGGCGTGAAATCAAATCTGAGGCCAAAGCAATATTGAGAGCGACAGTCTTATCCAAATTAATACAGAGACCCGAAATCAAGGCGAAGCGCACAAGAACCTGTTGCAAATTTGGAAGCGTTGTCAGGAGATTAGTGAGAGTCAAGAGGGCATCGTCCGCAAAAAGATTCAACTTAAACTCCTGCCCCGCGTATGGAACACTCAATACATTACAATCGGCCCAGAGCACTAAAGTCAGCGGCTCAAGCACCAGGACAAAGAGCGCCGGGCACAGGGGGCAGCCCTGTCTCGTCCCTCGCCAAATAGAAAAGGGATCTGAAAAATACCCAGTGTATTTAATGGAAGCTGAGGGGGAAGAATACAAGGCTTGAATCCAAGAAGGAATGGAATCCCCAAAACCCCAACGAGACAGCACAAACCGCAGATATTCCCAGGATAGAGAATCAAAGGCTTTATATATGTCTAAGGTCAGTAAGAATCCTGTGATTTTCCGCAGTTGTAGAAAGTGTATAAGATGGACCACCTTACGAACGTTATCACCCGCCTGCCTCCCAGGGACGAAACCTACTTGGTCCCTGTGGACCAGACTACGTAAGTATTTATTGATACGAAGACTAAGGATCTTGCCCAATACCTTCAGGTCTTCATTAAGAAGAGAAATGGGCCGAAAGGCTTGCGGTTCCTGCACATCATCGGTCGTCTTAGGAATCATGGAGATATGAGCTCTAAGCGCGTCCAGAGAGGGCAAAGAGCCCTGCCGTAACTTGTTGAAATAATCAGCCAAGAGGGGCGCCAACAGGGTTGCAAATTTCTTACAATAGAGACCGGAAAATCCATTGGGACCTGAGGCCGCGGTGGACCGTAGAGATTTGATACCTTGAAGCACTTCCGATATGGTGACTTCGGCGTTGAGGGCCATCTGCGCTACCTTGGATAATCCAGGAAGTCGGAGATCTTGGAAGAATGCCTCTGTCTGAGCCACAGGGAAGGGATCTGGTTTAGCATAAATGCGCGAAAGGAAGTCTGCGAAATGGGAAACAATCTGCTGGGGATTAGAAGTACAGCCACCCACGGGAAGTAGCAATCGGATCGGTTTGTGGGGTTTCCCCAGAGAATTGAGTTTCATGGTCAGCATCGAACCTGACTTATTGGCACATAAAATTTATATTTGGTCCAACGCAGGGCCCGTTCCGCCTCCGAAGAAGCAAGTAGGTCCAACTCTGCAGCCAGAGTGTCCAGTGCGCGTTTATGTGCAGCGGACGGAGATGACTTCCAACAAGCATCCACAGAGGCCAGTAGAGAATGAAGATCCAAAAGTCGGAACTCTCGCTCAAGCTTCTGAGCCTCCTCCAGCTGTATAACGTGTTCCCGTACCGTGGCTTTATGCGCCGAAGAGACAGATCCCACGTTTTCCGTAAAGTATGTACGTAAGAAAGATTCTATTTGCTGGCAGGTAACCTGAGTGGTCAATAAAGATTTATTAATGTGCCAGTGAAAGACCCAGAGAGGGCAAGGAGGAGTACCAGGGGATCGTGGTCCAACCAGGGCGAGGAGGGAATAGATATCCGCCTGACCAAGGGAAGCTGCTGGACATGCATGAATAAATGGTCAATTCTATAAAAACTGTATTGGAATAGAATGGTTGTAAAGTATCAAATTGTAAAGTATCAAATTGTTTACAATAATTTGGTTGCATCAGGTATATTGATATATATATATGTTTGTTATAGACGTCATGCCTTCTTGAGCACTTCTGAAGAAGAGATTTTTGTTGATCTCGAAACACGTCAAGTGAGAACCATGCATCTGAGGACACAGCCGCAATATGTATTGCAGCTTTATATTTATTTTTGAAGATTGTAAAAATAAAATTTCATACTGTTTTTATAAAAAATCTCTTTTGAATTGTTGAAATTTATCATACCATTAAATTGTGCTGTTAAAGTCCCACCAAAAAAGAGGATTCCCCCCCCCCCCCAGGATTAAAGGATAAATTCACCTTTTGGACAAAAATAATAAATGCACATTTTTTTGTAGGTAAAAAAATGTGCATTTATTATTTTTGTCCAAAGGAGCCTGGAAAGCATTGCACCAGCGATCAGTAGATCACAGATGCCATGCAGGTCTCCTGCAGACCTGTCAGAATATCTGCTTGCTGTATAGGATGTATGGCCAAGCAGATATACTGAGAGGAAGCTGTAATGAACTACCACGGCGCTCCACAGCGGTAGTGGTAGTTCATTGAAAACTATAAGGCCACAGCCACTAAGGCTGTCGGGACTTGCCGTTCATTCATTCACGGAAGTCCGTGAATGAATGACGTGGCCATGTGGGCAGAGCCCTGCACGGCCATGCTGTTTTCAAATCTGACAGATAGTATGGGGAAACTTCTCCCCGTACAATCCGCCAGAAGGAGGGGGCGGCAGGTGTAGCTGCAGCTATGGGAACATGTTACATGTTCCACCCTAAAAATGGGTGGAACATGTAACATGTTTCCAAAGGTGCACTAAGCCGGGGCCATACACATGCACATTTACATGCAGATAGTATGGGGGAAACTTCTCCCCGTACAATCCGCCAGAAGGAGGGGGCGGCAGGTGTAGCTGCAGCTATGGGAACATGTTACATGTTCCACCCTAAAAATGGGTGGAACATGTAACATGTTTCCAAAGGTGCACTAAGCCGGGGCCATACACTATACAATTGTCTGTCCAATTCCTGCCCAATTTCCTTTAGATTTACCTTCAACTATGTAGTGCAAGAGCCTGCCTAATTGGATACAAGTGAAAGTAATGTTAGGTTTAACCTCATATTATATGTTTTTTGGTAAATCTAAACCAAAAATCTCAAGAAAATTGTATAATGTATGGCCAGCCTTATCCTTTAAAAGTACAATTTCTTTTTTTGAGGATGACACCAAGCTATGCAGTGATTTAATATCCTTACAGGATGTCTCCAATTTAGAAGCTGATCTCAATGCACTGTTTAATTGGGCAACTATGTGGCAACTGAGGTTTAATATTGATAAATGTAAAGTTATGCACTTTGGGGGTAAAAAACATGCATGCATCATACATTCTAGGACAGTGGTTCTCAACCTTTCTAATGCCGCGACCCCTTAATACAGTTCCTCATGTTGTGGTGACCCCCAACCATAAAATTATTTTCGTTGCTACTTCATAACTGTAATTTTGCAGTGGGAGGAGTAGTGCCATGTCATTGGTGTCAGTGGAAGGAGTAGTGCCCCATCACTGATGTCAGTGGGATGAATAGTGCCCCATCGTTGGTATCAGTGGGAGGAATAGTGCCCCATCACTGATGTCAGTGGGATGAATAGTGCCCCATCATTGGTATCAGTGGGAGGAATAGTGCCCCATCGTTGGTATCAGTGGGAGGAATAGTGCCCCATCACTGATGTCAGTGGGAGGAATAGTGCCCCATCACTGGTGTCAGTGGGAGGAATAGTGCCCCATCATTGGTGTCAGTGGGAGGAATAGTGCCCCATCACTGATGTCAGTGGGATGCATAGTGCCCCATCGTTGGTATCAGTGGGAGGAATAGTGCCCCATCACTGATGTCAGTGGGATGAATAGTGCCCCATCACTGGTGTCAGTGGGAGGAATAGTGCCCCATCACTGGTGTCAGTGGGAGGAATAGTGCCCCATCACTGGTGTCAGTGGGAGGAATAGTGCCCCATCACTGGTGTCAGTGGGAGGAATAGTGCCCCATCGTTGGTGTCAGTGGGAGGAATAGTGCCCCATCGTTGGTGTCAGTGGGAGGAATAGTGCCCCATCGTTGGTATCAGTGGGAGGAATAGTGCCCCATCGTTGGTATCAGTGGGAGGAATAGTGCCCCATCGTTGGTGTCAGTGGGAGGAACAGTGCCCCATCGTTGGTGTCAGTGGGAGGAATAGTGCCCCATCGTTGGTGTCAGTGGGAGGAATAGTGCCCCATCGTTGGTGTCAGTGGGAGGAATAGTGCCCCATCGTTGGAGTCAGTGGGAGGAATAGTGCCCCATCATTGGTGTCAGTGGGAGGAATAGTGCCCCATCATTGGTGTCAGTGGGAGGAGTAGTGCCCCATCATTGGTGTCAGTGGGGGGAGTAGTGCCCCATCATTGGTGTCAGTGGGAGGAATAGTGCTCCATCACTGGTGTCAGTGGGGGGAGTAGTGCCCCATCACTGGTGTCAGTGGGAGGAGTAGTGCTCCATCACTGGTGTCAGTGGGAGGAATAGTGCCACATCATTGGTGTCAGTGGGAGGAATAGTGCCCCATCATTGGTGTCAGTGGGGGGAGTAGTGCCCCATCATTGGTGTCAGTGGGGGGAGTAGTGCCCCATCATTGGTGTCAGTGGGAGGAATAGTGCCCCATCACTGGTGTCAGTGGGGGGAGTAGTGCCCCATCACTGGTGTCAGTGGGAGTAGTGCCCCATCACTGGTGTCAGTGGGAGGAATAGTGCCACATCATTGGTGTCAGTGGGAGGAATAGTGCCCCATCATTGGTGTCAGTGGGAGGAATAGTGCCCCATCATTGATGTCAGTGTGGTGGAGGGGAGAATAGTGCCCCATCATTGGGGTCGGGGGGGGGGGGAAATAGTGTCCCATCGTTGGTGTCAGTGGGGGGAGGAATAGTGCCCCATCATTGGTGTCAGTGGGAGGAATAGTGCCCCATCATTGATGTCAGTGTGGTGGAGGGGAGAATAGTGCCCCATCATTGGGGTCAGGGGGGGGGGAAATAGTGCCCCATCGTTGGTGTCAGTGGGGGGAGGAATAGTGCCCCATCGTTGGTGTCAGTGGGGGGAGGAATAGTGCCCCATCGTTGGTGTCAGTGGGGGGAGGAATAGTGCCCCATCGTTGGTGTCAGTGGGGGGAGGAATACTGCCCCATCGTTGGTGTCAGTGGGGGGAGGAATAGTGCCCCATCGTTGGTGTCAGTGGGAGGAGGAATAGTGCCCCATCGTTGGTGTCAGTGGGGGGAGGAATAGTGCCCCATCGTTGGTGTCAGTGGGGGGAGGAAAAGTGCCCCATCGTTGGTGTCAGTGGGGGGAGGAATAGTGCCCCATCGTTGGTGTCAGTGGGGGGAGGAATAGTGCCCCATCGTTGGTGTCAGTGGGGGGAGGAATAGTGCCCCATCGTTGGTATTAGTGACACAAATGATGGGGCACTATTCCTCCCACTGACACCAATGATACTTACCTTGCTGACCCCTGCTCCAGCCTGGGCTCGCTCTCTCACTTACCTGTCAGCTGTCTTCCTTCTCTGGCCGCTCTCCTCTTCACTCGCTCCGGCAGCTCCCTCGATCTTCTTTGATGTACGCGCGCTGCCGCTCGGCTCCTCCTCCAAGCTCCACCTCCTCGCCGGTGATTGGCCGCCTGTGTGCCTCTCCTGAGCTACAGTTCCGGTGGCCAATCAGCGGCGAGGAGGCGGAGCTGCTGAGCGATCCCGGAGGTGTGGCCAGGTGACAGGAGCAGCGTATCATCCCGCCCACACATCGCCTGAGACGGAGGAGCGGTGTCTCGGTTCCTAAGACCATCGGAAATATGTGTTTTCCGATGGTCTTAGGCGACCCCTGGGAAATGGTCGTTCGACCCCCAAAGGGGTCGCGACCCCCAGGTTGAGAACCGCTGTTCTAGGAGTTTAACTGGTGAGTCAGTGGAGGGATCTGGGTGTTCTGGTAGGTCATAGACATAACGATAGCATGCAATGCCAAGCTGAAGTTGCAAAAGCTACCAAAATAGTTTTTTGTAGTAAAAAAGGTATAGACTCCAGAATAGACATAATTATGCCCCTGTCATTAGTGAGAACTCACCTGGCATATGCAGTTCAGTTTTGGGCACCAGTTCACGAAATTAATATTGGAGAACTGGAGAGAGTAAAAAGAAGGGCAACCAAACTGATAGGAGCCATGAAGGAGCTCAGCTATGAGGAAAG
Organism: Staurois parvus; assembly: GCF_062004578.1. Classification (NCBI taxonomy): domain Eukaryota; kingdom Metazoa; phylum Chordata; class Amphibia; order Anura; family Ranidae; genus Staurois; species Staurois parvus. Next base: position 3,786,162 of record NW_028317968.1, on the reverse strand, counting down.
ATTAGCTGAACTGAGCTTTTTCTCTCTTGAGAAGAGACAATTAAGGGGACATTTGTACACCATGTATATATAAGTGGTTCATATAGTGAATTTGGTGTTATTCACTAAGGCAATTTTGAATGGCACCCCAACAAACTAAGACAAGGTAACGCACCACAACGTATAGCAGTGCAGTGTATTGCAACAGTGATGCATGCTTGTTTTTTTGGACTTTTTTTTAATGGTCTTAATGCATAACATGTTAAAGAGCAAAAAGGTATGGGCTAACATACCATGCCAGGATGTCAGGATCTGAAAAGGCCCTTATTTGCGTCAACTCTGGGTGGCAATGCCACTGTTCACACCATATTGGGTCATACAATAATAGATGCTCAAACAAAAGTTCAGTACATTTGATGACAATTTAAGTGTCATTTGAATATACTTAAAAAATAATTCCTTTCAGCAATTGATTTTGGAGTGAATGGACTTTCTGGATCAAAAATCATATTCACGAAAAACAGTGGCCTTTTCCAGGCTAGACACTTTATCTCAGACAGATTTTGGGTTCCATGACAGGATCCTTCTGTTCACTTAAGACTGTACGCGGTAAACTGTCACTGAACCTCTGAATGAACATGCTGTTATTTTTAATGATTGTGTTGTATGATGTCTGAACTGCTGCTGTGTGATGAAAATACAGAATTGGAAAAAAAAAGAGAATTGAACATTCTTGAAAGAAAAATATTCTACCGTAATCCCGTAATCCCATTAGTGTATGGTTAGCTGTAGAATGTAAAAGTTGGCCATAAACTAGTGGAATTTCAGGAGAAAATGTTTGTTTTAAAAATGTTGATTTATTTTTTTTTTAATCATTAGTAGGAACAATGACCTCAAAGATGAGAACATTTGAAGGAGCAGAATGGAAATTTTTTTCTTGAACTAACAAGATTGAACATGGGTTTCATTTGGGAAGGTTCTTTCACTCTGAAAGTGAGTGTGAAAAGCAAACATTTGTTCAGAAATCTATTGAGGTATGGCCACCTTAAAAGTAACCCATTCCCTGGTACAGCCTACAGTGAAGTCTGACACAGGTGAAGTGATGGGATGAAGTTACTTTGTTAGTCCTTCCTTTAGCCCAGGGGTCTCCAAACTTTCTAAACAAAGGGCCTGTTCACTGTCTTTCAGACTTTAGAAAGGCCGGAGTGGCCAGTGGGAGTAGAAAATGTCCCAGGCTCAGTAGGAGTTAAAATAAACAAATTACATAGGAATAGTGTCCAGTCATTGGTATTAGCTGGAGGAATAGTGCCCTATCATTGGTATTAATAAAAGGAATATTGCTCCATCATTGGTGTCAGTGGAATGAATTGTGCCCCATCATTGGTGTCAGAGGAAGGAATAGTGCCCCATCATTGGTATCAAAAGAAGGAATAGTGCCCCATCCTTGATATTAGTTGGAGGAATAGTGCCCCATCCTCGGTATTAGTTGGAGGAATAGTGCCCCATCCTCGGTATTAGTTGGAGGAATAGTGCCCCATCCTCGGTATTAGTTGGAGGAATAGTGCCCCATCCTCGGTATTAGTTGGAGGAATAGTACCTAATTGTTTATATCAGTGGAAGGAATTGTTCCCCATCATTGGTGTAATTGGAAGGAAAAATGCCCCATAGTTGGGGCTAGTGGAAGAAATGGTGCCTCCTTGTTGGTATCAGTGGGAGGAAGAGTACTCTGAGGGCTGGATAGAGGAAAGCAAAGGACCTCATTTGGCCCACGGACCACAGTTTGGAGACCACTGCTTTAGCCCTATAAAGGTAAAGTAGGTTCAAGTGCACATATCAGTCATTTAGTCTGGTTTGGATTGGAAAGGTAGCAGCCTACATTGCTTTTACAACACATTGTGCGCAGTTATCACTGGAATAACCATTTTTTCTAATATTCCGGGGAGTGTGTTAAAGCAGGATTTTCCAACACAATACAAGTATGCCTCATAAATATACATTGTGTGTCCAGAAGACTGCTTTAATATGTTACATATTTACATTTAGTGCTGTAAACAGTTCCTTATTTTACAATAAAGTCCTTTTCTATTAGACACTTAGAATGAATGTGACTGGACCAAGGCCATAGCTGATTATTGATTGGTTTTCACATACACATAGCAGCCTACTGGCAGCAGGCTGCACTTGGAGGAACCCATTACTCCTCTGGCAGTAAGCATATGTGCATTACATAAACTGCAGTACTGACTCAGCATGTTTCAGCTTAGACGAAATGTGACCAAGGTTTAAAGGGGTGGGATGAGGAAGGCTAAAGCAGGAAGCTGTGTTCTTGAGCTAATCAGTTGTGTTGCTTTCATACAGACGGAAAGACCCTATAGCTCTAAAAGCACAGAAAACGCCGGCTGAAATGTAATCTTTGCAAGGGCTTGTAAAGTATTAGGTAAGTGAAATACATACTACAGGATCACATTAAAATACTTGGTCAATGCAGCATTGTAAAATGATTTGTGGCTGCAAATGAAACTGAGGTTTACAGCCTAAAGGCACACCGGCTCAAAGGTTATATTGCTAAGGAACTGTTATGATTATATAAAGTTGATTTTTTGAGCTTCACAATTTTGCTATGCTGAAAATTTTAGAGGGTTCCATTTAAATAGTTTACACACAGACTTATTATAGAGGTAAATGCAGTTATGATTTATTATGCACAGCAGCTTCTTTGCACATATCCCTGCTCAGTAGAGCAGAAGCTGCTATTTATGTCAAGGAGCACACTTCCCTGTGCTTGCAGCCTGCATTTACATCTGTGGTTAATTCAAGAGGGACGGGGGTCAGTAACGCCCTGGATTTACAGTGAAGGACTCTTTCATACCATACTGCACATAAAAGCTCACTGAAACACATCAAAATGAATGTGCCTTGATGAACACTAGGTGCAGAAAAAATGCCAGAACCTCTGGTGGAAAAATCAGCGTAAAAATGCTCATAGTGGCTCATATTGCAAAAAAGTTTATGAGCGTTTATGGGCATTTGCTTTTACAAGTATTTTTTTCCCAAAACATTCCCCTCTCCTCAATTTTCAATATAGAAGTGAAAACATAGAACTCCCCTAAATGACACGTTTAACCCCTTCACACCAAAGGGTAAAACAAATCTTAATGCCTAAGCACAATTTTGCAATGATGACATGTGTTAGTAAATCCGCCGTACATATCGTCACAACTACTTTGTACATCCAGGTGAATTATACCTTGTTTTTTTCAGGACAAATTGGGCTTTCATTTGGTAGTAAATGGTAATAGATATCTCCTGATTTCTTTTTTATTATCAAAGGAAAACTGACCCAAAATAGTAAAATAATTTTTTTTTATTTAGCTGTGTGTTTCTTGTTACTACTATAACCTACCACCAAAGAACAACCCAAAATAAATTCTCCAGCTCTTGATGATTGCAGCGATACCATATATGTGTACAGGGGCGGACTGACAACTCATGGGGCCCCTGGGCAATAGGGACTCATGGGGCCCCTGTGTCCTTGCCCAAACTCAAAAAAACCTATGAAAAAGGTACCAGGGGCATCTCATGGGTCCCCCTAATGACCTCGGGCCCTCGGGCAGTGCCCGAGTTTCCAAATGGTCAGTCCGTCCCTGTATGTGTATGTTATTTGTTGTTTGTACCCGTAGTACAGCCCAGAAACAATAGTGCACATTTTGTTTTTATCTTTCTTTTTTTTTTTACCTAAAACACACTGACACTGATACCATCTTTTTTTAAATCCTGACCTTTGACCCTGACCTTTTGACCATGACCTTTGACCCTGACCTTGACCCAGACACTTAACCTGGCACTAAACTAGATCAAACCTTGATCTAGGTAGTTTATCTTTATCTTTTCTTTTCTTTTTTAATATTTACTTATCTTTTTTTTTACAAAATGTTTTCCCCCTCTATGCCAGGAGTTAGAGATACAATGTATCTATCTCCTCCATTCATAGAGAGAAAAAAAAACAAGAGGGCTGGGCTGTACAGTGACTGATCACTGTGATAGCCAATCAGAGGCTATCACAGTGATCATGTGACCCAAAATCGGGAATCCCTGGTCCCGATTGTTAGAACGGGACCCGGTGCTCTCAGCTCAGTGACACCATGGTCTGTGCTGGGAGCATGCTGTGCAGCGTGCTCCCAGCTGAAAGACAGGTACGTTAATATGCGGCCCCACAGAAAAAAGCCCTGTTCTGTGAGGCCGCATATTTGTGTTACGTCGGCATCAGAGGTTAATCATATTAAGAGTTTTTTCTGAAGGGTTTTTTTTCTGCCTCTAAACATTTCTTTAAAAATATGCCTGTAAACTCTCTAATATACATGGAAACAAGGCTATCATAGAGCTACTTCTATAGGCTGAAGAAAAAAACGCAAAATGCCTATATAGGCAGCATTTTTGTGCCCAGTGTATATGGACCCTTAAGCTACATTTTCATGCCCATTGTGTTGCACTACATTATGTTTTTATGTGTGTTGGCCTGCATTTTCTTGTCATGTGTCCCTGTAATGCATGTAATGCACTGCATTGCATATGTACATATGTATGGTGTGAACGAGGCACATAGAAAACCACTGAATTTTACATGCCCTTGCATTGACCTGCATTGATCCAGTGCAGAAAAATGCACATCACTTCACATGAACAAGCCCTAAGTGGTTTAACAGTGAGCATCATTCAACCTGTAGGAGGACCAGTTCTACACTGTTCTAGACCAGTTCTAGACCAGTTTTAAGGGCAAAAAAGAGAAGGATTGCGGTGAGAGCTGGACAAATTATTTTTTAACTAGCATTAGGCTTTAAAATATATCTAAAACCAAGAACTGAAAAATTAAATATTGCAATTTACGAGTCCTTAGATGTGGTGGATGAATTTTTTTTTCTTAATCTATTCACCGCTTGCCCTCCAGAGAATTTACCCCCCCTTCCTGACCAGGCAATTTTTTGCGATACGGCACTGTGTTACTTTAACTGACAATTGCGTGGTCATGCAACGCTGTACATAAATTAAATTTATGTCCTTATTCTCCCCACAAATAGAGCTTTCTTTCGAGGGTATTTGATCACCTGTGCATTTTTATTTTTTGCGCTATAAACAAAAAAGAGGCAGACAATTTTTTTAAAAAGAAACAATATTTTTGACTTTTTGCTATAAAACATATCCAGTAGAAAATTTAAAAAAATCAAGTTAAGCCATAATTTAGGCCAAAATCCCAATACATATAGCATCTACAAATGGCGATATATATAGATATACTGCAAATTTTTTTTATACTAGTAATGGTGGCGATCAGCGACTTATAGCAGGACTGCGGCGGGCATTCTGACACTGGGTGGGAACTGACTGCCACTGACATCCCAATGACACTAATACAGTGATCAGTGCTGAAAAAAAAAGCACAGGCACTGTACTAATGACACTGGGCAGGAAGGGGTTAACATCTGGGGTGATCAAAGGGTGTGCTGTGCTGTGTGTGTGTTTTACTTGGGAAACATGCTGCTGTGTATTTCTCTGCTGTGCAGGGAAACATGCTGCTGTGTATTTCTCTGCTGTGCAGAGAAACACGCTGCTGTGTATTACTCTGCTGTGCAGGGATACATGCTGCTGTGTATTTCTCTGCTGTGCAGAGAAACACGCTGCTGTGTATTACTCTGCTGTGCAGGGATACATGCTGCTGTGTATTTCTCCGCTGTGCAGAGAAACACGCTGCTGTGTATTTCTCTGCACAGCAATACAGAAATACACAGCAGCATGTTATTGCTGGCAGGAGAGAGACCTGTGTTGTTTGCACACACGTCTCAACCCTGTCAGTGTTACTTGGCGATCGCCATGTGCTGGCGGGGAATCTCTGGCCGGGACCTGATGATTGACATCTGTAGCCTCCAATGGCGACGCAGGTAGGGCTACCCGGAAATGCAAATCACGTATATATATAAACGTGATTTTGCACAGTCCTGACACCCTGTAGCAGTAGTTCTACTATAGGGCAGCAGGGAGGTGGTCAAAGGATACAGGAAATCTTTAACCTTCAGGTTATACTGTCACCTACAGGAGAAATGGACATTGGAAACAAGGGAACTGTTAGCCAGCACATTATAATTCCGCCTACATATTTTTTGCTTGTGTCCTCAGGAGAGTGGGCATGTCTTCTTCTTCTTTTTTGTTCTCTGAATCCCTTCCATTGACATGTTAGAGCTCTCTGGCTCATTCTGGAACCTTCTGCAATTATCAGATGTGGTTTCTACACCCTCTTTGAAAGAAACATTTTTCTGATCAATTTCAAATTTCTTTCAGTCTTCGACTATCACATCCAATTCAGCGAAGTTGTTTTATCCTTGTGTAGCACTACCCCCTTATGATTCGCTAGAAGATTTGGATCCCCCTATAGTCCTGAGCAGCCAGGCAACACACATTTCCACATAGGCTTGCATCCACAGTCAGAAATCAGTCCTTGAACTTTGTTTTTTTTTTTGGGAAGGCCGCTCCTTCCTTGCCGTATAGGCAGGCCTCGCTCTGGGGGCCAGTGAGTTCTGAGCTTTCCTCCTTCCCAGCTCCAGGACTGAAGGTAGTTCCCTTCCCACTGGGCCTCCTTGCACCCTCCTGCCTTCTGCCTCATATCTTCCACACTATCCTCCACCTGAACTTTCCTAGAACTGAGCAGGCTCCAAAACGTTTAAGGGTGTTCCAGCCCCTTGCCAAGTCTTCTGTTGGGGATTGGCTAGGATCCCTCAAGAGTGCAAGCCAGCCACTCCTCAGATCCACCCACTGTCTCTAGGTCTTCGTCCAAAAACCTAGAGCAGAGGGAAATTCCAGAGGGGCTCGCCTGCAGCGTCTCTCAGCTCCTAACCACAATTTTACCCTCTGACTATCACACCCAGGCTGCTACTCAGCCCTCCTTGCTATCAATTGAACATTAGCTCCCCCTAGCTAACTAGGAGGGCGCTACACTAGATTACAATGATTATCCTTAATTATTCCTTATTATCACTTAGCTGTGATGGACTGTTAAAGGCTGTCCAGATTAGATCTTGCATTTCTCTCATGTCAGTACACATGTGTGGACACGGTGCTGGGCTGAGGAATTCTTGCATATCATTCTGCATGATCTTTGAGGGACAATGTCTCTTTATATAATTTCTGGATATTATTTACCTAGGATGCTACTGGTGATAAAAGTCCTTTTTTGCTTAGGGGAAGTAGCTTATTATGTAGACTGTGACAGTCATCCCATTTAGGGATAAGCTTCGGTTTCAGGTATTCCATGCTTTCCACCAGATTCAAAGTTCTGAAAACAGATAAACTGGCCATGTATGGCCAGTTCGCCTGCCTGAACCTCTGGAAGCAGTCGGAAGTTATTAATTTAGAAGTGGTATTACCTCTAATTAACAGATTCCCACTGGCTTGTTTCAAGTTGTAAACAAGCTGGCAAGTATCTGGGGTGACATAACTGAACAAATATGGTCCCTATTAAAATAAAAGGCCTCCCAGATATTCACACATATTTAGTCAATGTCACCCAGGATCTCCGAATGCTTTGTTTACAAACAGAATGAAGCAGGTTGGGGAACTGTCATTTAGCAGCAGTAGTTTTTTTAATCATTTTAATTTTTTTTTGCGAAACGTCCCTTTTGCAGGAATGTATTCTATTAGTGCGCAACTTCACATGCAGATTTAAAGTGGTTGTAAACCTCAGACTTAAAAAAATTAACAAGAAACATCCTTCTATAGTGTGTACTAGCCTGCATCCAAACTACTGAATGTGATTCCTCTCTGATCTCTCCTCTCTCGCTATCTGCATGGGTCACTGCAAAGCTGACAAAACAGCCTCCCAAGAGACATCCCACCCCTTTCAGCACACAGCAGGTGGCTCATAGCCTCAGCTCTGTACGAAAGAGAGAGCCAAGGGAGCCACCGTGAACTAAGCTGCCCTTCCAGCCCCAGGACCGCGGGTTACCCCCCTCCCCGGGTCAGCTGCAAGGAGTTTAAACCCTTCAACGAAGCCACCGGGGATGTGGAGGGGTTCTTTCAGGAGTGCCAGCTCATGGAGGTGCCAAGCACGGATTGGATACGGCACCTCGTGGGTCTGTTAGAAGGGGGTGCGGCCGCAGCTTACCGCACTCTGGATTACTTGGACAGCCGAGATTACGCCTGGGTCAAACAGACTGTGTTGGAGTATTACGCGGTGACCCCAGAAGCGCATCGGGCGTGCTTCCGCAACCTTCCCTGCCATGCTGAGACATCCTATCAAATATATGCACACAAGATGTCACAGTCCTGTCGGCGGTGGCTAGAAGGGAAGCAGGCCTGCACCGCAGAAGAAATCATTCAGGCCTTCCTGAAGGAGCAATTCTTCAACCAATGCCCGGCGGAGCTGCGCAAATGGGTAAGAGAAAGAGCCCCTACCACCCTTGCGAAGGCCGCTGCCCTGGCCGATGAGATCCTGGCCATCAAGCCCCATTGGAAACGGCGGGCCCCTGAGCCTCCAAGAGCCCCATCCGGCTACCTCTCCATCCTGCCACCACCTCTGCTAAGACGGCCGCCCCACCTACCACTGCCAACCCCGCAGGGCCACCACCCAGAGCCCGGTTCACAGGGCCACCCATGGACCGCCACTGCTACGGATGCAACCAGCCGGGGCACCTCCAAGCCAACTGCCCCACCTCCCAAAGCCGTCGCTTCAACCGTCCGGTCCACTACCTGGAACTACCCTGCCCTCACCTCACGGTGAGTGGATGACCCCCCAGAAGCCAACGACCCCCGGGGAGTCTACAGTGTCCACCCCCCGGGGGCTACCTACCCCGCCCAGAAGCAACGCCACCTGCAGGCTGTGCAGGTGGACAGACACCTCGCCACCGGTTTTGGAGATAATGGGGCCTTTTTGACCCCCGAGTGATCCAGCCGGAAGCTATCCAACCCGGCCCTGGATTTGCCATCGAGCTGGCAGGAGGAGCCAGACATCATATCCAGGGCATTCGTACACCTCGACTATGGATTCGGGGAGCAACAGTGCCAGATCGGCATCATGGGCGGCTTCCCGGCGGATGTTCTGCTCTGAAATGACCTAGGGGAGCTGCGATGCCAGTACGTCGGGGCGGTGTCCCAGAGCCAAGCAGGTCGAGGTCCTCCTACAGACGAAACCACCACGGGACCTTCCTCCCCGCATGGACTCGGTGAGTGACCCCCCACCTGACCCAGACATTTCCCTGACCTGGGACCGGGAGACCTTTAAGAGGGAGGTAGCCACAGACCCCACCTTGACCAAGTTTAGGGTGCAGGCCACAGCAGGCGGCAGCAGGGGGGTGGAGACCGACTTTGGTGGGAGCAGGGGCTGTTGTACCTCCATGCAGGACCAAGCCGCCCGGGACAACCCCCTGCTTTCTCCAAACAACTGGTAGTGCCTAGACGGTTCAGCTTCCCGCTACTCCAGATAGCCCATGACATTCCGGTAGCTGGCCACCTGGGTAAGAGGAGAACAGAGCAGCGGCTGACCCAAGCCTTCTACTGGCCAGGCATCTCCCAGGCCATCGCCCACTTCTGTCAAACCTGTGACACCTGTCAGAGGAAGGGACGCCCAGGGGACCACCCCAAGGCCCCGCTCCGCCCCTTACCCATCATTGAGGAGCCATTTCAGTGGGTAGCTGTAGATATCCTGGGACCCCTGGCCCGCCCCCGTAAGTCTGGGAAGCGGTACATCCTCACGGTGGTGGATTACGCCACCCGCTACCCAGAGGCTGTCCCCCTGTGCAGCATCTCCGCTCCTAAGGTGGCCGAGGCCCTAGTCACAGTTTTTTCCCGGGTGGGTTTCCCCAGCGAGATCTTGACTGACCAGGGTACCCAGTTCATCTCTGATGCTGCCAATCCCTCTGGCGCACGTGCGGGGTACGGGCGATCCGCATCACTCCCTATCAACCCCAAACCAATGGCCTCTGCGAGCGCTTCAATGGAACACTGAAGAGCATGCTGAGGTCCTTCGTTGATGAGGAGGCAGACTGGGAGAAGCTGTTTGCATACTAGGAGGTACCGCAAGAGTCAACGGGGTTCTCCCCTTTTGAACTCCTGTACGGGTGGAAGGTCCACAGTCCCCTATCCCTGTTCTGGGAGCATTGGGAAGGGCAGATAGAGGACACAGGTACAACCGTCGTCTCCTACGTCCTCAAGCTGCGGGAGCGACTGACCCGCCTGGCTGCCATGGCCCGCGGCCACCTCCGGGCGGCCCAGATGCGCCAGAAGGTATGGTACGACCGCAAGGCACGCGGTCGCGAGTTCAATGAAGGGCAGCAGGTGCTCAATATAGTCCCCAACCCCCAGAACAAGCTCCAGCACACCTGGGGAGGACTCTACAAGGTCCTTCGCAAGTTAGATGAGACTAGTTACGTCATTAGTCTCGACGCCCGCGACCGCCAGCAGTGCACGGTTCACATCAACATGTTGAAAGGGTACCATGACTGGATTCTGCCCGTGCTAGCCGTCTGCCCCACCTCCACAGGTGAGGCAGATGAGGGAGCCCTGCCCGACCTCTTACAAGCCACCAAGGTCACCACCCCCCTAGATGAGCCCCCGTCAAACGGCCCAGATGCGGACTGTGCTAGCGGACCGAGCTGTCGCATTTTCGGCCACCCCGGGCTGCAGAAGCCCATCTAGCAGGCCCCATACCGAGTCTCCGAATCCGTGAAGGCGGCCAACTGGGCAGAGCTCTCAGCTGGGCATCATCCGACCCTCCCGCAGTCCCTGGGCCTCCCCGGTGGTGCTTGTTCCGAAGAAGGATGGGAGCATCCGCTTTTGCATGGACTACCGGAGGTTGAATGACTACACCATCAGTGACGCCTATCCCATGCCCCGCATAGACGACCTGCCGGATCTCTCCGCGGAGAGGTGCGAACCTCCTGCGGGGATGTTCAGGGCCAGGGCGTCAGACTGATGCCACCCGGTCCTGTCATCCGCAGCGAGGGGAACGGAGAGTTCCCACGTTTGCGGATGTCCCTGGACAAAGGTCGCGCTCACAAGAAGCGCGGCCCGTGTCCAGGGGGTGTGCCTCGTTGCCGGGCAACGAGGCACGCCGGCCCCGGCCCACCCACAGTTGCCAGAATGACCAGAGAGCGTCCTGCATCAGCTTAAGAAGGCTGATGCCAGGCTCCCCAATCGTCCATTCGGCTGTGCAGTCACGGAGGGAGCCCAGCTGCGGCAGGACCCTCATGACCAGACTCTGCCAAAGACCCCCAGCCAGAGGGAGAGATAGCATACGCCAGCCTGATACCTCCAGCCAAAAGGGGAGATCACACGTGCCAGCCTGAGACCCCCAGCCCAAAGGGGGAAATTGCACACACCAGCCTGAGACCCTCAGCCAGAGGGGGAGATCGCACACACCAGCCTGAGACCCCCAGCCCAGAGGGGGAGATCGCACACGCCAGCCTGAAACCTCCAGCCAAAGGGGGAGATCGCACACGCCAGCCTGAGACCTCCAGCCCAAAAAGGGGAGACCGCACATCAGTCCAAGGGAGAGACCCCACACATACTCCGGATTCCAGCAGGTACCTGTGTCACACTATTTTGTCCCTTGGGAGACTGGGCACTCTGTTGGATCCGTGAGTACCTACTTCCCTGAATTGCTCCTCTATCTCCCTGTGGGATTACAACTGCTGCAGAGACTTTAAATTGGCCCCCGGGGCTGGACTACAAGTGTTTTAGCCCCTCCTTGCTGTCCCCCTAGTGACGAGGGCACCCTCCTTGCAATTCCCCCTATTGAGTGGCTGTCATTTTGCCTCAATAAAGCTTTGTCTGTTTGCTATCCGCCTTGTATGTTCTGTCCTGCCTACCCTCCGTCACACTGCCCTTAAAAATGTCCAAGAAAAAATAACTTTCAGTTCTCACTGGCTTCAATACGGTTCACCATTATGTTCAGGGTTTGCAGATTTCTGTTGGGTTTGATAAAAATTTGTTTTGCCAAATTCACTCATCACTAATCCCATTCTCTGATCGTTATGAAATATTCTTTTTGTTTCCTCCTTCAACACTCTCATTGAGACCCTTCTTGCCTGGTTCCCTATCCACCTGCAAGCCTTGGTGCTTACTCAGACCAGCTTTCCTCTGCATGAAGGTATGCCCCCACTTTCCAGGTGGAGGGACTTTAATAACCTTTTATGGTTGCTCACACATATTGCAGCTTGAGTTCAGGAAGTGGGTTGCAAAGACTACTGACTGGAGTTTTGCTCCTGCCTCCTCCTCAGTTTCCATCCCTTCTTTGTCAGAACACACTTTAACAGATCTTTTTCAAAAATGAGAAAAAGGGCAACCACCCCATCTTGAATCTCAAAATCCTGAATGTCCTCTTTTGAGTCCAGAGTTTATGGAAAGAATCCACGAGGTCTGTCTTTGCCTCTCTGCATCAGGAAGACTTTCTGGCTTCTGTGGACATCAAGGGCTCATAGATACATGTCCTCATTTTTTCCAGTGCAGCAGTGTGTGCTATACATTTCCCTGCTTTACCAATTGTGGTTCCACCCTTTGGTCTATCGTTTGCACCCCAGTGTTCTCCATGGTAATGACCCCAGTATTACCCCTACTGCACACTTGTGGCATTCCCATTGTGGAATACTTAGATGACCTCTTGTTAAGGTACGTTCAGCATGAGCTCTATTGGACAACATGGTTTGTATGTCCACACATTACAACAGTTTGAATGGACTGTGAACCTTCATAAATTGTCGCTGGAACCGATTCATCATTTCATCAGTCCTGAACAATCACCACAGTGTTTCATTCACATGGGAAACATCATACTGAATTTTCAGCTGTCCAGTTCAGGAGCTCTCTGACTCTCTGCTTTGCATAACACTGTTAGGCCTGATGGTAGCCTCATCTATTTGACACCGAGGACCAGATTGCTTCTGGCCTGGTGGCTCAGAAATTCAGCTCCAGTATCTAGAAAGTGCTTCCTTCCCATGAAGACAGATGCCAGTCTGCTGGACTGGAAAGGAGTACTGGGAAACTTGTCGGGGTAGAGGAATTCGTAAGGCACAATGAAACAGAAAAAGTGCCTCTAAGTACAGTATAAGGACTTTTTTTTTGAGGAACAATAGAAAAAAACTCACGTGGTGAAGGTTAAAAAAGCTCATCCATGATAAAGTGTCAGGAGAAATCCTCGTTGGGTGGGCCGTGATCTGCGCTTAGGGAGACTGTGGATGGAGGGAGCTGGCCGGCTTGTGCATCTCAGTAGATGGGCAATGAAATGCACCTTGGAGCACAATGTCGGTGTCAGCGTGATGACGTGGAGAGGGCCAGGATGCAATGCGACGCGTTTTGAAGCATGCGCAAAGCCAGTGGACAGCAAGCGTGCTCCCTTCGCAAGCATAGGCTGATATAATGGGAAGGGTATGTGCATATACAGTATATAGGTAGATTACTAATGAGCACTACAGATTAAGTAATAAAGCTTATGAATGAGGACATAAAACTATTGAGGAGATGAAATTAAAAAAAACTAGGAAAAATGTATATGAAAAATAAATGAAAAATAGAAAAATAGAAAAAATAAATAAAGATAAAATAATAATAATAATAATAATAATAATAATGATGAATACAAATAAAGATTGAAAAAAAAAACTTTTTAAAAAATGAAAAAAATGAAAAAATTTAAATAAAAATCTAAAATAAAAAAATAATAGAAATAGTAATAATAAAAATAAAAAAATATATAAAGAATAATAGTGGTTATTATAAAATGGTAGAAAATTGAAGAATTATGATAGGGATGTGCAAGCATATACATACATAAGATTATATAAATACATACATATATATATGTATAAAAAAGTATAAAAATATATGTAAATATATGTTTACATATTGAAGAAATTTGTTACCACATTTACATCATTTACAACAAATGCTAATGGTAAAAGTAACTATAATTAAAATAAATAGATTGGTTTTAATAATAATGAATAGTAGAATAACAAGAGTAATAAAATAATAATAAATCTGTACTAGTAATAAATCAGGTTGTAGTGATTCGTTAAACGAAGGATAATTAAAAATGAAAAATGAAAACAAGAGCATATTGCAAATAGCTCATTATAAGAAGATACTAACATCTAATTCTTCATTGAGTCCACCCGGGGATAATGTGTCTAACATAAAGATCCAGTATGTTTCTTGGGAACATAACTTTAGAAAACGTTCAGATTCAGAAAGATGTTTAGGTATAGCTTCTATAATCCAAACTTTTAACCACTTGCCTACCGGGCACTTATATCCCCTTTCGTGCTCAGGCAAATTTTCAGCTTTCAGCACTATCGCATTTTGAATGACAATTGCATGGTCATGCAACACTGTAACCATATGACATTTTTATAATTTTTTTTACACAAATAGAGCTTTCTTTTGGTGGTATTTAGTCACCACTGGGTGTTTAATTTTTTGCGCTATAAACAAAAAAAGAGCAAAAAAATTGGGAAACTTTTTTTTTTCTTTGTTTCTATTATAAAATTTAGCAAACAGGTAATTTGTCGCCTTCACTGATGTGCGTTGATGAGGCTGCACTGATAGGCAGCACTGATGAGGTGGCACTCATGATGCTGCACTGATATGCAACACTGATAGGTGGCACTGACTGACGGCACTGACTGGTGGCACTGCTGGGCACTGACTGGCGGCACTGCTGGGCAGCACTGATGGATGGCACTTATGGGGTCACTGCTGGGTGGCACTTATGGGGGCACTGGTGGGTGCCACTACTGGGCACAGGTGGGTGGCACTACTAGGCACTGATGGGCACAGGTGGGTGGCACTAATGAGCACAAGTGGGTGGCACTGCTGGGCACAGGTGGGCGGCACTGTTGGGTGGCACTGCTGGGCACTGATCATCAGGGCACTGATGGTCAGTGCCCTGATGATCAGTGCCAATCCATCCTCTGACAATTGCTGGTTATCGGCAGTACTTTCCTCATGCTGTGACAGCATGAGGAAAGTGCAGCCGATAACCGGCAACTGTATTTATCGGTGATCTGCTGTGTCACTGGACACAGTTGATCACGTGGTAAAAGGCCGCTGTGATTGGCCCTTTACCACATCACGTGATCAGCTGTGTTCTCCTGTTCTCTTTGTATCTCTTCCTTTGTGTGAAATCCCTGGTGTACCTGTAAGTCCCTCTGCTTTCCTATTAAACCTGACCACAGTAAGTAAGCCTTTCACTGGGAAGTCAGTGTGCTGCTGCTTCTCCTCCCCTAGCTCATATGCAGCTGAGAATAGAGGGAATGTGATCACTTATAAAAGGGGAGGGAAAGGTTGTTTTAATGTTTTTCATATCTATATACAAATGTTTTGCTTTTAATTTCTATTTTAAATTTAATGGGTTGTTTTACAAGGTGAGAGTTTCCAATCAGCTTTTTGATCTGTTGTGGCTATTCCTTCCACCAGTCAATTCAGGCCCATTATTGCTTCTGGAAAAATTATGTGTCGCATGAACACTTTTTCCAAGTTTAATGAATCACACTGGGTGGCTGCTGCTGTATTGAAGTCAATCTAAATAATAAAAAAATTATTTACACATTCAAAAAATGTGATTCCAGCATACGGTGCTGCTGACAATGACCGTGAAAATCATACTATTCTGTAATGTAAAGGATTGGTGTTTATTTGCTTTGTTCAACGTCTCCATAGCCCTTTTTTGACGGTAGTTTGCCTGTTGGCTCCATAAATGGACAGAATTTAGTAGAAGATTTTGACCCCACAGTCTTCAGTGGGATTTGCTGCAAAGTTCAGGTCCACTGAATTTCAAACCAGATTCGCTGAACCCTCGATGACTCAAACTCGTTTCGCCCCTCACTTCCAGTGACTTGTTTGCTTTACTTCTTTTTAGATTCCTTTTGGGGTGCAGGGCTAGAGGTGAAAGGAAACTTCCCTAATATGCACACACAAACGTAAAACACATTTTTTTAGAAATCCTTTGGAATATAAGACAGTTCACATATACAGTGGGGATCGAAAGTTTGGGCACCCCAGCTAAAAATTTGTATTAATGTGCATAAAGAAGCCAAGGAAAGATGGAAAAATCTCCAAAAGGCATCAAATTACAGATTAGACATTCTTATAATATGTCAACAAAAGTTAGATTTTATTTCCATCATTTACACTTTCAAAATAACAGAAAACAAAAAAATGGCGTCTGCAAAAGTTTGGGCACCCTGCAGAATTTATAGCATGCACTGCCCCCTTTGGCAAGTATCACAGCTTGTAAACGCTTTTTGTAGCCAGCCAAGAGTCTTTCAATTCTTGTTTGAGGTATCTTTGCCCATTCTTCCTTACAAAAGTCTTCCAGTTCTTTGAGATTTCTGGGCTGTCTGTCACGCACTGCTCTTTTAAGGTCTATCCATAGATTTTCAATTATGTTGAGGTCAGGAGATTGTGAAGGCCATGGCAAAACCTTCAGTTTACGCCTCTTGATGTAATCCCCCGTGGATTTCGAGGTGTGTTTAGGATCATGATCCATTTGTAGAAGCCATCCTCTCTTTAACTTCAGCTTTTTCACAGATGGCATCAAGTTACCATCCAAAATTTGCTGAAATTTTATTGAATCCATTTTTCCTTCTACTCGTGAGATGTTCCCTGTGCCACTGGCTGCAACACAACCCCAAAGCATGATTGATCCAACCCCATGGTTAACAGTTGGACAGAGGTTCTTTTCATTAAATTCTGTGCCCCTTCTTCTTCAAACGTACCTTTGCTCATTCCTGCCAAAAAGTTCAATTTTAACCTCATCGGTCCACAGAACTTGTTTCCAAAATGCATCAGGCTTGTCTATATGTTCATTTGCAAAGTTCAAACGATGATTTTTGTGGTGAGGACGTAGAAGAGGTTTTCTTCTGATGACTCTTCCATGAAGACCATATTTGTACAAGTATCTCTTTATAGTGGAATAGTGTACCACAACTCCAGAGTCTGCCAGATCTTTCTGGAGGGATCGTGCAGTCAAACGTGGGTTTTGAATTGTTTTTCTCACAATCCTGCGAGCTGTTCTGTCTGATATTTTTCTTGGTCTTCCAGATCTTGCTTTAACTTCCACTGTTCCTGATGACTGCCATTTCTTAATTACATTCCGAACAGAGGATATTGACATCTGAAAATGCTTTGCTATCTTCTTATAGTCTTCTCCAGCTTTGTGAGCGTCAACTATTTTCAGTTTCAGTTTTCTAGACAACTGCTTAGAAGAACCCATGGTGCTGATTGTTGGGGCAAGGTCAGATGAGTCTGGGCATTTAAAACCTTTGAGATTGACATAACCTGGTCTTCCCAGACGATGATTGAGAACAATCCATAACACTGGCAGGTCTCAGCTTTGCAAAGGGGGCAGTGCATGCTATAAATTCTGCAGGGTGCCCAAACTTTTGCAGATGCCATTTTTTTGTTTTCTGTTATTTTGAAAGTGTAAATGATGGAAATAAAATCTAACTTTTGTTGACATATTATAAGAATGTCTAATCTGTAATTTGATGCCTTTTGGAGATTTTTCCATCTTTCCTTGGCTTCTTTATGCACATTAATACAAATTTTTAGCTGGGGTGCCCAAACTTTCGATCCGCACTGTATGTATTTTACTTGTGTGTTTACTTGTTTGCCTCGAGTTCAGCTTAAATTTATGGTAGCACAAACATCTTAATAAAGAACTACTGTAAAACAGTTGTTGTGTCTGTTATATCTGTTTTCATGACAGGCCTCTTGCTTTTCCAGTGTATCTACTGTAGTTTAAAACACATTTTGTGATTGTTTTCAGGTTATGCTGGGAATCTTTTAAGGGTATGATGTGAATCAGTGTAACACATTCTTGACTTCGACCTCTTACATTTAGGATTTAATTATTTTTTAACACACTCATTTTCTCATTGAGCAAAATTTGTAAAATTGTAATATCCTGAATACTTTAAAAAATCTTAGTTAACTAGATGCATCCTAAAGCTGACCACATATTTTAATCCCATTTAAATTAATTTACTTACAATATTCTATGGAAGAAATGATCATGCATGTTGCAATATAAAGTGCATTTTCATGTTTTGTGAATTTCAGTGTCTTATGCTAAGCTGCTATAGGAAATCATGGGCTCAATTGTTCACTATGCACCTATTTCAAGAGTGGTGGTTTTTGGAGGTACTCATGGAAATGAGATGTCTGGAGTCACACTTGCTAAACACTGGCTGAAAGACCCTTCAGAGATACAGAGACAGACATTTACAACAGAGTCCTGCATAGCCAATCCATTAGCTGTGGAGAAATGTGTCCGATACTTAGACCAAGACCTCAATCGCTGTTTTTCAAATGAAATACTAAGGTAATGTTATGTATTTTATTACACTTTTTTTTTTACATGAATAGGGTACTATTTACTGAACATTTCAGCTGTACTCCTGCTTAGTTTTATAATGGCTGTAATCAGTTCCTTAAATCACTATCCTCCACATAGCAGTGTTCATATTGTGAAAGATAGAAAAATATGAGAATAGATATATCTGAAATAAATCTACTAAAATCGTAAGGTTTCTATTACATTTCACAATTTTGGAAAGATGAACTTGAGTCTATATGGAAGGTGAAATCAAGATGGTTTTTGGTAATTTTTAAGGGCAAAATTAGCTTTATAGGGCTCCTGAGCATTGCAGAAGTTCTGTTTAACTCTTCTGGACCTGTTCATGAAACAACCCTGATTAGCCTTATTTAATTTTTGTAACATAAAGTGAAAAAAAGAAACTACCCCTAGAAAAAAGAGTAAATTTCACCTAAACAGTTCAGTGAGCGAAATTTATATTTCCAGGATTTAAATTGACAATTTATCCCCAATCATTTTGCTTTTCTCTGGTTATTAGTTTGAAAATGAACTGACAGTTCTGCAGCCATGATGCTCCAATGCAGGGATCTTCAAACTTTATAAACAAAGGGCCAGTTTATTGTCCTTCAGACTGTAGGGGGGGCAGTATTTGGCCAACAGGAGTGGAAATTTTCCTGGTATTAGTGGGAGTAAACATTGACACATTTGGTATTGGGGGGACAGTGCCCTATCACTAGTATCATTGGGAAAAATTAGGCCTCTTTGTTGACTTTAGTTGGCAGAATAGTGTCTCATATCAGTGTTAGAAATAGTGCTCCAAGGGCTGGATAAAGGCAAGCAAAGGGCCGCATCCAGCCCAAGGGCTGACGTTTGGACACCACTGCTCTGACTTGTTCCTGATCTATTAAAAACATGTTTTGTCTGTGTTCTCATTAGGCAGATTACTGATCAATAAGGACATACAGTAGACAGCAATAAAAACTTGCAGGCAATAACTGTTCCCTGCTCTATCCAAAACAAAAAATGTTGGGGCTGGAGTTGGGCTTAAATGAACCTGAAAACCCATGAGTGCTTGATACTTGCAAATGAATAGTTTTTTCTGAGTGGTTATGTACTCCATTGGGGTAGACTAATGAATTGCAGCACTACTGTAAGGGATTTACTATTGTATGGTGCTGTATACGATAACAATATTGCATCGAGATGTGTTCATTTTGCCAATTAAGGCAACTAAAAAAAATATAAGGAGGTCCATCAAAGACATAACTAATTAAACATTGTATAAAAAAATTGCATGGCAAAAGCCCATGAACCAAGATAACATAGCTTGTATGTTTATGCTTAAAGCGTATGGGTAGGACAAAATAAAAAACAAAAGTACATATGCAGTATATCAATGCATTACATACTGTAAATACAGATGTTTTATTTCTTTTAAAAGGTCGCAAAAGCAAAAAAATACTTGTTAATCTCTCAAGATATAAATAGGTAAAATCCCATCCAACCAGTACCACTCAAATACCTATTTTTAGACAACATACTTTATCAATATTATTTCCCAGAAGAGGAAAAATAATGAGTGTTTCATAGCTATGCCTAGCTTTATGTTACACAGCTATCCCCATTCTAATATCAAATTGAAAATATTTGTCAAAATGTACAAAAACTGAAATGCCAGCTTTACTCTCCCACTGTGTTGACCCTGGGAACTCATATTTGTCTTGTGCAGAGATAAAGTAAAGGGCTTGTCTTTTCTGTCTGCCTTGCTACTGAATGCTCAACTGCTGTGGCAGATGTATGGACAAAAATGATCATAAGATAAGTGAAGTGCAAAAATAAATTGTGCATAAGTTGGAAAAAAGCCTGTTTTACAAGAAAAATAGTGACTACTCTAGGGGGTGGATATAACCCAAAATGAATGCCACTTGTCTGACATTACCCCGTCAACAACTTGTTTAATCTTGTTTCAGATCTCCGGAATCTGAAGGTGATCCATATGAAGTGAAACGAGCAAGAGAAATTAATCAGCAATATGTATCTGGAGTTCCTTCTTTTGATTTTGCTTTTGATCTACACAACACCACTTCAAACATGGGAGCCACATTGCTCCGCTGCTCAAAGGATGACCTCCTCTCACTGCACTTAGCAAACTATTTGCAGGTGAGTATACATATGCATTAAAACAGCAAGGACAATGCAATTTTTTTTTAGTATTAGTAGAGAATACCTGATCACTAGGTGTTACCATAAAAGAAATACCAGCATGCAGTGTCTGAAAATAAAAGCCATTTAAGAAACAGGTACAACTCTAGAGCTGCTCATACACATTATTGTTATTATTATTCTTGTTCTTCAGTAGTAACTGAGTATTGTACAAATTATTCAGCTATCACATTTGGTCATTTCCTATGACTATATTTGGTGGTACACACACATTAACAGCCTCCAGCTGCATTTTACACTTTTTGGGCCTTCCTTTTCTACAAACTTGCAGGAGATTTTTAGTTATTCCCACACAAACCTGATCTTAATCTATGTATTTTTGTATTATACTGTATATCCCAATGAGTTGCTGTCACTTCAACTAGTGTTCATTTCCCATAGATATTTGCAAATGTACAGTATGCAACTGAGACCAAGTAGACAGGTTTTCTTTGGTAAAGGTGCAGCTAAGTGTTGGGAAATTTTATGTTGTGTGTGTTTTTAATGGGCAGAACCTCTAAGCATCCATCGTCTACTGTGTGAAAACTTTAGATTGATTGAATGGTTGCCATTTTTTCTTTTTCTTTCTTTCCATTATTGTCCATGAGGGGACGATCACATTCAAATTTGTTCTACAGCTGTTATTGAATATTTAATTTCATATGGAGCACATTTATATATGATGCCCACTGTTAAAACAATGAATACATAGGATTGGATTCACATTACCTCTGTTTTTTATGATTTATTACTGTAATTTCTATTTAAGCTCCAACCCTATTAGACAGCAACTTTTAGAATAGTTTTAATAAATGTGGGACTTTTGAAGGGAAATATGAAGCTGGCTCCACTATGGAACAACTGATTCCTTGTACAGCTATTTGTGTGAATAACATACTAATGGAATACTGAACATTTACAGTAAATGCTGTGCTGCTGTGCAGAATAAATACAGAGTGTGTTCAATTGTCTGTTTTAGAGCAACAGTGAGGATCAGTCTATGCCATGCTACAACTACCTCATCGACATACCAGAGAAGGATAATGCATACCTGCAACATATAACAAAGCATGCACTGTGTAAGCCTTCTTCAACTACATCTTATATCCAGTCAGAAACAGCACTTATTAGGTTAATGAAATTAGACTGCTAAAGATGGATGTTTAGTTCACTAAATCAGCCTTTCTCATTCTTTTTTACCTCAGAGGAACCCATAAAATAATGTTTAGGTCTTAGGGAACCCCTACTAAAACCATTTTTTGAGTAAGTGGAAAATATGCCCCTTTTGATCTTCTACAGTGGTGATCAAAATGCCACCCTTTAAGGCAGAAAAAGAGTTTATTGGTGTCATGGCACTAGTTTGGTTCTGAAATGAAGTAGACACTATTGAACAGGGAGTCAGTCAACACAACTCAAGGAACCCTTAGCAACCTCTGAAGAAGCCATAGGGTTCCACCAAACCTTGGTTCAGAATGGCTGCTCTAAACACTGTCATCTTGCATAAATATTTGTAAAGTATAAGTGGTGTTAAAAGACATTTTGTAAAAGGCAGTTTGTGCAGGTTGACACATGTGCAGGTTAGGTTTTTCCACTGCTGGTAGCTGTTGCAGTCAGTGTGCCTTGCCTTACAACAAAAAAGACCCTTTTTTTCACCTCTACCGACAACCGAAGCTTTTAACTCATAGTAGACATGCCTCACAGGCCAGGCACTTGCTAAAACAGATTAGAAGTAAGTAATGATTTGCAGAGTTTTTAAATTGAATCCCTCTAATGTTGTCCTTTTGTAACATGTTGTTACATTTAAACCTCCAGTATGGTTTGTCTTTAGCCTTTCCTTTAAAGATGATTTACTGGCTAGTAACAATGTACATGTTTCTTGCCTCTCTGAATAATTATAGACACAGAAAAAAGAGCTTTATATGTCTGCTTTTGTACTGCTGGGCAAACTCAGGTCTTTTACTTTTGGATAGTGCACTATGATTTCTGAGAAGTCGCTTACAATAAGAAATTTCAGCTGCAGATTGGGTTGACGTATGGGAAAGGGACCCATCTGTGCTAGTAAATGGAAGTCAGAAGAAGAAAATTTATTTT
Source organism: Staurois parvus (assembly GCF_062004578.1). Lineage (NCBI taxonomy): Eukaryota > Metazoa > Chordata > Amphibia > Anura > Ranidae > Staurois > Staurois parvus. Next base: position 3,763,535 of record NW_028317968.1, on the reverse strand, counting down.
AATGCTAGAAATCCTTCAGTTTCATTTATTTGTGTTCCAATGTAATACAACACATGTAGATGGTTATATGCAATTTCTTTTAGGTTTAGAACTTGGGCCACAGCCTCAAGGAGTGATCAGATCAGACATGCTTTCCAGAATGCGAGAGCTTGTAAACCAAGCTTTGGACTTCATCAATCTTTTCAATAAGGGTAAGTCAATCCCAAATTAGAACTAGAATGTATAGTCCCCACATTTTTCTCTAAAACAAAGCCTACTTAAAGCTGAGTTCCAGCCGTTTTTGTGTTTATTAAAAGTCAGCAGCTACAAAAACTGTCTGGGTGCCCACTGCGCATGCGTGAGTCATGCTGCGCATCCTGATTGGTCCAGCAGTCTTCTGGGACCTGTGAAGGTTCCCAGGAGACTGCGAGAGGAAGGAATGGGCTGAACTTCCGGCTCACTTTGCCGCGGCAAGTAAAAAAAAAAAGGTGCCAAGTATGGCAGTGTAGGGGGGGAGGAGGCAAACAAGCACTTCCACTTTTGGGTGTAACTCTGCTTTAATCAAACTTTCAGTATGCCCATGCAGTGCTAAGTAACAAACAAACTTTAGAGTAGTGAAGTTAGGGGGAGCAATTACCTCTCACATCCCTGTTCACCTGGCAGAGCTGAAGAAAAACACAGTACTTCCAAGTATTAGGCAATTGTGGCTACCCCAACCCAAACAACACAGCACTGGGTGCCTGGGCAACCAATTCCTAAGCCTACGATCTATATTGTGGGGATGGGGAAAGGGTACACTTTGATTCTGCAAGTGAATGGGAAGAAATATGAAGGTGAATATACAGTGGGGAAAATAATTATTTGATCCCCTGCAGATTTTGTAAGTTTGCCCACTTACAAAGAAATGAAGGGTCTATAATTTTTATTATAGGTGTATTTTAAATGATAGAGAGAGAATATCAACCAAAAATCCAGAAAAAACACATGTTATAAATTGAGTTGCAGTTCAGTGAGTAAAATAAATATTTGATTCCCAAGCAAAGCATGACTTAGTACTTGGTGGAGAAGCTCTTGTTGGCAAGCACAGAGGTAAGATGTTTCTTGTAGTTGGTTACCAGGTTTGCACACATGTCAGGTGGGATTTTGGTCCACTCTTCTTTACAGATCTTCTCTAAATCCTTAAGGTTTTTTTGGCTGTTGCTTGGCAACTCGAAGTTTCAGCTCCCTTCATAAATTTTCTATAGGATTAAGGTTTGGAGACTGGCTAGGCCATTCCATGACCTTAATGTGCTTCTTCTTGAACCACTCCTTTTTTGCCTTGGTGGTATGTTTTGGGTCATTGCCATGCTGGAAGACCCATCCACGACTCATTTTCAGTGTTCTGGCTGAGGGAAGAAGGTTCTCATCCAAGATTTTATATTACATAGCCCTGTCCATTGGTCCCTCAATACGGCAAAGTCGGCTTGTACTTTTAGCAGGGAAACAGCCCCAAATGTTTTCACCTCCATGCTTGACTTTAGAGATGGTGTTCTTAGGGTCATAGTCAGCATTTTTCTTCCTCCAAATACGGTGATTTCCGTTAATGCCAAAGAACTTAATTTTGGTCTCATCTGACCACAGAGCTTTCTCCTAATCCTTTCCTGAATCATTTAGATGTTCATTGGCAAACTTCAGACGGGCCTGTGCATGTGCCTTCTTGAGGAGGGGGACCTTGTGGGTGCTGCAGGATTTCAGTCCATGGTGGTGTATTGTGTTACCAATGGTTTATTTGGTGACTGTGGTCCCAACTGCCTTGAGATCATTCACAAGCTCCTCCTGTGTAATTCTGGGCTGATTCCTCACTTTTCGCATGATCATCCTTACCCCATGAGGTGAAATCTTGCATGGAGCTCCAGACCAAGGGCGTACGATGGTTATTTTGTCTTTCTTCCATTTGTGAATAATCGCTCCAACAGTTGTCTCCTCAACAAGTTTCTTGCTGATGGTCTTGTAAACCATTCCAGCCTTGTGCGGGTCTACAATCTTGTCCTTGATGTCCTTTGACAGCTCTTTGGACTTGCCCATGGTGGTGAGGTTTGAATCGAAGAAAGAGATTCTGTGGACAGGTGTCTGTTATACACATAACGGGTTATTGTTAGGAGCACCTTCTTAAATTGACAGGACTAATCTGTGTACCACATGAGCATATAGCCAGTCTGTGGGAACCAGAATTACCGTATTTTTCGCTCCATAAATCGCACCTGACCATAAGACGCACCTAGGTTTTAGAGGAGGAAAACAAGAAAAAAAATATTCTGAACCAATGGACTGCAGACATAGTACAGGAGATGACCAGAGACTGCAAACATAGTACAGGAGATGACCAGAGACTGCGGACATAGTACAGGAGATGACCAGAGACTGTGGACATAGTACAGGAGATGTCCAGAGACTGCGGACATAGTACAGGAGATGTCCAGAGACTGCGGACATAGTACAGGAGATGACCAGAGACTGCGGACATAGTACAGGAGATGATCAGAGACTGCGGACATAGTACAGGAGATGATCAGAGACTGCAGACATAGTACAGGAAATGACCAGAGACTGCGGATACAGTACAGGAGATGACCAGAGACTGCGGACACAGTACAGGAAATGACCAGAGACTGCGGACACAGTACAGGAAATGACCAGAGACTGCGGACATAGTGCAGGAAATGACCAGAGACTGCGGACACAGTGCAGGAAATGACCAGAGACTGCGGACACAGTACAGGAAATGACCAGAGACTGCGGACACAGTACAGGAGATGACCAGAGACTGCGGACATAGTACAGGAAATGACCAGAGACTGTGAACATAGTACAGGAGATGACCAGAGACTGTGGACATAGTACAGGAGATGATCAGAGACTGCAGACATAGTACAGGAGATGACCAGAGACTGTGGACAGAACAAAGGAGATGACCAGGGACTGCGGACACAGTACAGGAGATGACCAGAGACTGCGGACACAGTACATGAGATGACCAGGGACTGCGGACATAGTACAGGAGATGACCAGAAACTGAAGACATAGTACAGGAGATGACCAGAGACTGCGGACACAGTACAGGAGATGACCAGAGACTGCGGACATTGCACAGGAGATGACCAAGGACTGCGGACAAACTTTATAAGCCTTTACACAATTCTCACAGCTCTGAAAATGAGAAAGGGGAGGGCAGGAAAAACTGGGGGGGGAGAAAAAAAAAGGGGGAAACAATATAGACAGGTACAATTAGTCACAGAAAATACTTGTAAGATAGTACTTCATTCAGTCCTGGAGGTTTAGTCATATTGGTTCTTTCTATCCATAAAGTTTCTTTCTGTATGGTTTTCTTATCCCAATTTCCCGCTCTGGCGTTTTTCGGGATAACTTCCAACGTCCAAAAAGGATACTACCACAGTGTCAAAGCCATGGTAGAGATCTAAATGTCGGCTAACCGGAGTAATCATCTTCCCATTAGAGGAATAGTAAAAATTATAATTTATCTTTGCTAAGGTGTCGTATTGTTTTTCCTATATAAAATGCCCCACATTGGCATAACATTAGATATACAAGCCCTTTTGCATCTGCATAAAAATGGGGAATACATTTTTGACCATTTGGAAGCAGAAATTAATGTCCAGTAGCTATCCAAGGGCAAAAATTGCATTTTCCACATTGATGTATCCCCTTGGGATGTCTCACTCTTTGAGTATTTGGTAAATAGTGGCTAGTGATTAGGGTATCCCATGTGGAATTGGCCCTTCAGAATCTTAAATCTGGATATTCCCTTATATACTTAGAGATGATAGCATCGTCTCGTAGTTTATGCCAATGTTTCTGTAGTAAATCCTGTAAATCCAGGTGTTGTGAGGAGAGTTTAGTAATACATTTTACCATTGTAAAACTATTATCATCCTGTTTGTTTTTGAATAATAAGGCAGTCCTATCCGATATGAGTACCTTGTTATAGGTCTTGCGTAACAGTGATCGCCATAACGCATGATCTAAGTTGTGCGGCCTGTGTCTTAAAATCACAAAGTTGGGTACAATTGCACCTAAGGTGTATATATATTGTGTGTATGGAATACTGTGGTGTTCTTTGCCTGCAACTGCATCCGCAGAACTTTGCCCAAAAGGATTATGGACTCTGGCGGGAACGCAATGTCACGCTTCTTCCTGTTGCCTCTCTGGAGGTCCCTCAGATGGGACAATTGGGACAGTTCCATCCCCTACAACTGGGACACCCCTTGGTACTACTTGGATACCTTCAAGTTTATCAGGGGCTGCAGGGAGTCAAGCCTGACTTGTGGAAACCAAAGACCATTTACAAGCTCATCAGAGCAAGTGACATTTTGGAGTCGGTTCCAGGCCTGCCTTCAGACACCTGCAAGGTGGTCTGGAGGAATGTTTCTTCAAACATTCTCACCAACAGGCACAAAGACCTGGCATGGATGGCAATCCAAGGGGGGTTGCCTCTCAGGACATTTATGCATGCCAGGAACCTGAGCAGATACAGACACTGCCCCTTCTGCATCATCCATGAGGAAACGTCTCATCACGTTTTCTGGGAGTGCTCTTTTGCTCAGGCCCTGTTGAGGGCCCTGGAACCTGAACTCAAGGACTTTGTACCACAGACAGTCATCACACACTTTGGGGTGCTGAATGGACTATTCTGTGGAACTTTTTCTCTGGAGGACATTGACAGCGCCTGGCGGGTGCTGTGTTGTTTTAAGGACGCTTTATGGTGCGCCAGGAAGTGCCTCATCCACCAGCGGGAGAGGATGTCCATTGAGGACTGCCGCAGACTGATCCTCAGTCTGCTCAGAGACTATACCTTGATGGACTTTAAGGAGGAAGAGGACGTCTGAAGATCTCCCCTTCCCCCTACTCCCCCTTGCGTGTCTTTGTCCCTTCAATAAAGCTTCGGGCCTGTGTCCCCCTCTTTTTCCCCTTTCCCCCCCTCACACACCCGATGCTTATTGTAAAATGTAACATCCGGTTTTGTATTGCATGACTTAGTAACGTTGAGAAATGTACTTTGTTTTAGGATGCTATGGTCTCGGGGTAAGCGGCGTTATGCATGACGTGTTGGTCTGGGGATTTGTCCGCCACGCACATTCAGTCAGGCATCATACCGCTGAGTGAATGTATTTATTTATTGAATGTATTTATCGTATGCTTGGAACTGTATTGCAATGTGGTGCGCTGCGTCGCAGTATAGGGTGAGATGTACCCCGACAACAAGTATCATGTGTTTTTTATACTTATGTAATAAAGTATTTTTTCAATCAAAAATACTGTGGACCAGTGCCTATGGGTGTGCACTATCTGCGTGTAGTAGTGTGTTTTTACAATACAAGTTAGTGGCCAGACAACCATTATCATCCAGGAAAATTTATAAGTCCAAAAATGTAATGAGATATGGGTTAAGATTAACTGTAAATTTGAGGTTGTAGATGTTTATATTGATTTGGGCAACAATCTCGTTTAGGGCTGATACGGTGCCCCCCAAATTAGGAAGATATCATCAATATAGCAAAACCATCACAGCACAAATTCCTCCAACTCTGGGGATCGGTTTTGAGCGGCATCTGCTTCTTCAAATACTGCATCAGTTTCTGGAATAATCTGGGTTGCTGCTCCCCTCTTCTTTCTCTGCTGGTGAGGTGACTTTTACCTGTAGTGATCCTTGAGCGGCATTACAAGTCTCCCACTTGTAATTCTTTATGTTTAAAAGGAAAAAAAGTTTGCTGTACTCTTTGGTACTGGTGATTTGGTAAGTCCAAATCCATTGCACCAGGCTGTCCAAGCTCTCCTCATACAAATGAGCCTATCTCTGATGATCAGGGCTGGGACAAGGGATGGGCAGGAAGGACGGCTGCCCTGCGTGCAATGATGAAAGAGTTCCTTCTGTTACAAGGCTAACAGGAGTAGAGACAGCAGGATTGCTACTCTTGTCAGCCCAGCACTGGGAGTAGTGAGGAGAGAGCTAGAAGGAAGTTTAAGATGCGCCCTCCCAAGCAGATCCCCTTGCACATCATGAACGGGAAAAAGAGGGCACAGTTTGGCATCTTTGCCTTGGTTGATGGATTACCTTGTCCCTGCACTGCTGATGATCTTAGCTATCTGACCCATGTGAACTGTTATTTCATGTAAAGTGAAAGATCAAAGATAGCTTTTTGGCAAATTTAGGACTAGTATGTTTGTGAATAACCTTGACAGGAATACATTTTTCTTACTTGTTTCTCTTGTTACCCACTAATTTATAACTAATAAAGTCCCACAATTTCGCTTCATCTAACCCAGGAGTATTAAACTCAATTTCATCACAGGCCGCATCAGCATTATGGTTGCCCCTAAAGGAACGGTTGTATGTGTAAGACTATATGAATGTATCCAGGGCTTTTTTCTCATGGAATATGTGAAGGAATTCAACTGCTCTCCTCCTCATCAACCACATTAAATGGTCGGTGTAGCAAAATTGCAACAGTTGGAGCATCTTAAAGGGGCAAGAAATACCAGGAGTGCATTATGTGCAGAGTTCAGGGGTGCGTTATATACAGAGTGCAATTTCAGGGGCGTGCTACGTACAAAGTGCACCTTCTCCAGGTCTTCTTCAAAAGTTTTCCATGCTTAGCACGAGATGGCGGTTGAGGAAAAAACCCTGGATGCGAGGGCCTCTTGAAATGGCCTAGTGGGATGGATTTGGCCTGTGGGCCTTGTGTTTGACACGTGATCTAATCACTGCCATGTTGAGACACAATTATGTGTCTTTTTGTGTTATAAAATATTTTTGCATCTAATACTATAGTAACATAGCATTTCAACCCTTTTTCTTGCAAATCATAATCCTGTTTTCCGTCTCTTTTGCAGGTAAAGAGTTTCCAAGTTTTGAGACTGATATATACAAGTTTGTATCCAGAGTGGACTTTCCTCGAGACTCTACAGGAGAAATAGCAGCAGTCATCCATGCTGAGCTGCAGGTAGATTCACACATTTTCTAAACCAGCTGAATTTAGTAGAACCTTCTTCTACATTCACCCTTCCTCCAGTGGTTGAATCACCATATTTGTATTTTTTCTCCATGAATGAAAACTGCATATAGAGTTAAGCAAACCGTAAAATAGACTTTTTGCCTCAATGATTTATTATTATGTGGATCATTAGCCTTAAAGATGAAATACAGTTGCAAGAAAAAGTATGTGAACCCCTTGGGATTACGTGGAGTTTTGCATGAATTGGGCATAAAATGTGCTCTGAACGTCATCTAAGTCACAACAATAGAAGAACACAGTCTGCTGAACATAATACTACACAAACATTAGATGTTGCCATGGTTTAATTGCACATAACATGTAAACATTCACAGTGCAGGGAGGAAAAAGTATGTGAACCTTTGGACTTAATAACTGGTTGACCCTCCTTTGGCAGCAATAACCTCAACCAAACGTTTCCTGTAGTTGCAGATCAGACCTGCACAACGATCTGGAGTAATTTTGGACCACTCCTCTTCACAAAACTGTTTCAGTGTAGCAATATTCTTGGGATGTCTGGTGTGAATTCGATTTCTTAAGGTCATGCCGCAGCATTTCAATCAGGTTGAGGTCAGGACTCTGACTGGGCCACTCCAGAAGGCGTATTCTGTGCTGTTGCAGCCATTGTTTTGTTGAATTACTTGTATGCTTTGGGTCATTGTCTTCTTGCATCACCCATCCTCTGCGGAGCTTCAGTTGGCGGACAGATGGTCGTACGTTTTCCTGCAAAATGTCTTGATAAACTCTGGAATTCATTTTCCCATCAATGACAACAATCCGTCCAGGCCCTGAGGCAGCAAAGCAGCCCCAAACCATGATGCTCCCTCCGCCATGTTTTACAGTGGGGATGAGGTTTTGATGTTGGTGTGCTGTGCCTTTTTTTCTCCACACATAGTGTTGTGTGTTCTTCCCAAACAACTCAATCTTGGTTTCATCTGTCCACAGTATATTTTGCCAGTAGTGCTGTGGAACATCCAGGTGCTCTTTTGCAAACTTCAAACGTGCTGCAATATTCTTTTTGGACAGCAATGGCTTCCTCCGTGGTGTCCTCCCATGTACTCCATTCTTGTTTAATGTTTTCCTTATTGCAGATGTGTCAACAAAAGTGTTAGCATGTGGCAGATATTTCTGTAGGTCTTTAGCTGACACTCTGGGATTCTTCTTTACCTCATGCAGCATTCTGCGCTGTACTCTTGCAGTCATTTTTACAGGACGACCATGCCTAGGGAGAGTAGCAACAGTGCTAAACTTTCTCCATTTGTAGACAGTCTGTCTTACCGTGGACACATGAACATTAAGGCTTTTGGAGATACTTTTGTAACCCTTTCCAGCTTCATGCAAGTCAACAATTCTTGATCATAGGTCTTCTGAGAGCTCTTTTCTGCGAGGCATGGTTCACATTAGACAGTGCTTCTTGAAACCAGTAAATCCAAAACAGGTGTGTGTTTTTTAAGGGCAGGACAGCTGTCAGCAACACATCCAATATCATCACACTGATTGGAGTCAAGGTTGGCTCACTCCTGGCTCCAATTAGCTCTGGGAGAAGTCATTAAGCTAGGGCCTCACATACTTTTTCCTCCCTGCACTGTAAATGTTTACATGTTATGTGCAATGAAACCATGGCAACATCTAATGTTTGTGTAGTATTATGTTCAGCAGACTGTGTTCTTCTATTGTTGTGACTTCAGAGCACATTTTATGCCCAATTCATGCAAAACTCCACGTAATCCCAAGGGGTTCACATACTTTTTCTTGCAAATGTATGCTCACACTCTAGCAATGCAACATTCAAATGCCTCCTCATTGGCACTAACATCTTCTGCTGTACTTTTTCTGGGTTTGGGATCTTTGCACATTTTGATTGGCCAGTATGACATCACGTGTATGTATGTGGGAGTTCATTAAAGTGAATGTAAAGTAATTTTTTGAATATGAAATTAATACAAATGTAATACTTACTGGCTCTGTGCATTGGTATTGCATAGAATGGCCCTTTATCTCCTCTTTGGAGACCCCTGCTGGCGCTGTCCTCTCCTCTTCTCCTGTGCTTGCTCCCATAGCACTCCCAAGCTGAGCTTTATGTGTCTTTGAACACACAGCTCAGCTCGGTCCAGGGGCGGACGGACAACTCATGGGGCCCCCAGGCAATAGGGGATCATAGGGCCCCTGTGTCCTTGCCCACACTCAAAGCACACCCAAAAAAGCCTATAAAAGGTACCAGGAGCATTTCATGGGGCCCCCTACTGACTCCAAGCCCTCGGGCAGTGCCCGAGTGCTCAAATGGTCAGTCCGCCCCTGGCTCGGTTCCACTCCTGGCTCCTTCCCCACATGATTTGGCTGACAGTAGTGGGACCCAATGTCTCCTGCTGCTCTCAGTGTACCCTGTGAGAGTGAAAGTGAGGGAGTGGGAGAGAAGATCTGCAGCTAGGCACAGCACTGGATTGATAGAGGGTGTTTAGAGAGAACGGGGAAGGAACATCTAGTTAGCAAAGTTAGCATTAGGGTAAAAAGCCTAATGACTTTAGAACCACTTTAATCCGGACACCAAAGCACACTGGGATTTAACATTGAGTTGCACCTGCCCAGCTCATTGTACATTTTATAGAAGTTTTTTCAACCAACCAGGTAAGAATGTTTTATTGTAAAAGAGACATACTGCAGTACAGTACAGTACGTGTCTTCTGCAAAGAAAAAAAAAGCCGCCTGCACAAAAACCCTTTAATTTTAAATTCTACTCTAAATTGGAATCTTTGGACATATTTATATGCTGTTAATGATAATTTAACTTGGGCACATCATTCACTGTAGTTATAATGGGCAGCATAGTTGAGTTGCATTCAGAGGTGTTTAGCTATTATTTTCTGTATTGATAATATGGTGATTGTTACAGCCACCAGTTTCTAACGTGTTATTTGGAGGTAGCATATAATTGATCTTTAAGTGATTAGTATTAAATTTATGTGATTGTTCAAAACTATAAACATTCAGGGCCTGCTCACACCAGAATGCAGTGCAGGAAACCTGTGTTCCATGTGCGTTTCCTGCACCGTGTTAAAAACTTACTGACCTTACGATCTGCAGCGACAATCCAAACACCACCCACAAACACAGTGTGTTTTCTTACACCAAATCGCATGGTAGAGAGGTACGATGTGATCAAGATGCGGTGCATTTTTTCTAAAGTCTTTGTTTTTGGACTTGATGTCAACTGCCAATATTCCTTATGTGCATGAGATTCACCACCAAAGTTATATGCACTACTTTTGGTGCTGTGCAGTATGATTTTAGTGCATTCAAATCACTGGGCAAAAAATGCACTGCAATCAAATCAAATAGGATTGCAATTGCGTTCCTGTGCAATTCCTAGTGTGATTCGCCCCTCACTGTTTATTCGACATCCTACAAAGCAGGATTTCAGACTAAAACCTATATTTGGAGCTATCAGGATTCTGCAGTGTAAATGCCAGCAAAGGGCCAACTAATTCTGATGAATATGCCTTGGTCGGTCTGATGTTTATTAATATAATCAATGTGCTTGTTGGTAACTTGATGCTACATTTGTATTTTTTTCAGGACAAAGATTATATTCCTTTGAAGTGTGGAGATCCAATCTTTAAGACTTTGAGTGGAAAAGATGTGTATTATGAAGATGAGAAAGTCTTGTACCCCACATTTATCAATGAGGCAGCATATTATGAGAAAAAAGTGGCCTTCATATTAACTGAAAAAGTCAACTGGAAAGTCCCTGCTTTGAAAGTAGAACAGTAACTTGGATGTCTTTGGACTTGATGTCAACTGCCAATATTCCTTATGTGCCTGAGATTCAGCACCAAAGTTATTTAAAGTTTTATTTTTTTTCTCTTGAAAGAAAAGATCTAAAATAAACTGTAAAATGATATGTGTATCAAACCAGGGTACAGTTTAAGTTAACAAATATTATTTGGAGTTTTTACTACATTACGGGTAATAAAGTATTAAATATCTGATATGGCTGTTGTAAATTATGAAAATATATTTCCTCAGTCCCTATTCACTTCCAAACATTCATTAGCTTGGAAGTACATCATGGGCCTGGGATCCAAGAAAGCTCCTCAAAGACACAGGGATTTATTTGAAGGCTAAAAAGGTAACTTGTATGTATGATAAGGTGCCTGCACTTCAGCACTGTTTGAAATGTTTTAGACCAAGTCAGTTTGTGGCCTGTCTGTTAGTGATCTCTCTTCATGCAGTGAGTGGTCAACAGGTCAGCCATCGGAAATTTTGTTGCCCCTTATACAGCTTTAGGCCTTCCCCCCCTCCCGGGTTGACTATCAACATTCTTCAAGGCTTGCCCACTGGCTATCCCACCGAATCCACCCACTGGCTATCACACTGAGTCTTTCAGTGCAGCCACTTTTATTTTAACACTCTTACAACTTAATATATGCAAAAGAAAATTGTATTCCAAATCATCAGTGCTTTCAAGATTTAACCGTAAGAAATTATATTTTGGCAAAAAGAGCAGCAAAGAGACAGCCCAATATATTCAGCAAAGAGATGGCCCAATCCAGCAAAGAGACAGCCCCATATATTCAGCAAAGAGACATCCCCATATATTTATCAAAGAGATGGCCCAATCCAGTAAAGTGACATCCCCATATATTCAGCAAAGAGATGGCCCAATCCAGTAAAGAGACATCCAGATATATTCAGCAAAAAGACAGCCCAATCCTGCAAACAGACATCCCCATATATTCAGCAAAGAGACAGACCAATCCAGCAAACAGACATCCCCATATTCAGCAAAGAGACAGCCAAATCCACCAAAGAGACATTCCCATATATTCAGCAATGAGACCCTTCTCTTCTAGCACAAATCCTCTCCCCTTTCATATTGCCCTCAACCTTTCATATCCTCTTACTCCCCTGGCCAGATTACTCTTCTCTGCACAAATTTTTGTTACCTGCCCCCTCCCAAGGCCACTGTGACCCTCCAGTATGCTACTTCATTCCAGAATGTACTCTTCCCGAATATAATCCCCCAGTATAGATTCCCACAGTGTAAACTCTGCAGTGTACTCCCTCCAGTGTAATCCCTCTAGTGTAAATCTCCCCCAATGTGAATCTCCCTAGCATACTCCCACAAGTATAATTCTCCCAGTGTAAATCCCCTTCTCCCTATGTAAATCCCCTCAGTGTAACACTGTAATCCCCCGTATGTAAAATCCTCATAGTTTAATCCCCTAATGTTAATTCCTCTAGAGTAATCCCCCATGTTCTCCCAGCAGTGTAATCCCCCCACATAACTCCCCCCAGTGTAATCCCCCGTTTGTAATCCTCACAGTGTACTCTTTGCAGTGTACTCCCTCCAGTGTAATCCCATAATACTCCCAGTGTAAATCCCCTACGTAAACCCCCCCCCCAGTGTAATCCCATAATCCTCCCAGTGTAAATCCCCTATGTAAATCACCCCCAGTGTAACTCTGTAACTCACTCCTTGTAAATCCTACATAGTGTAACCCCCTAGTGTAAATTCCCCCATGTAAATCCTCCCAGTGTAATTCCCCTCTGTGTAACCCCCCCTCCCAGTGTACTCTCAGCAGTGTAATCCTTTTAGTGTAAATACCCCCATAACTCCCCCCAGTGTAATCCCCCCTGTGTAAATCCCCCAATGTAAATTCCCCCCTCCCCGTAACTCCCCCCCAGTGTAATCCCCCCCAGTGTATTTGCCCCTGCAGTAGGAGGTGAATTAGCAGAGCCAAGTGTCGGCACTGGGCTCTGGGACTCCAGCATGGTTCTGAAGGATGCTGGCAAAGGGGCCCCCTACTGGCCCTGGGCCCTTGGTCAGTGGCCAAGTGGTTTGTCTGCCCTTGCCCCCAGCCTGTCCTGATCCCCCCTCCCTCCCCTGTATACTCTCATTATCCAATGAATGACCCCATTAAACCCATCATCATTACTGATTAGTTTAATGGGGATGGATTTTACTGTCAATGAAATTGGGTAGTATATTCCAGCTTGGGTGAGGACTGGGAGCCTTTGGTCTGGAGGGCAGCGGTTACAGATTTCATTTTTATATCTACAGAAAAAAATGTATCTTTAAATAATCAGCAGTAAAGTTGAATAAGTTGTTTTGTGTTGTCAAGTAATGTTTCTTTCATCATGGCAATACAAAAATGCACATTGTTAGCCCTGGTTCACACTAGCATGTAAAGTTGCAGGTCAAGTGAGAACACATAGAATTGCTGCATCTTGGGTCGCTGCAACAAATAAAATACTTTTTGCTCTACTTTTGGGCAATTCTTGTGTGGCAGGACTCCCATAGACTGTAATGAGAAATCGCCAACAAGTCAGCCTATGTAATTATCAGCAGTGATTTCTAAGGCATTTTTTAACCCTATATTCTACTTACATTCATTTGTATGATGTATACCTCTGTACCTGGCCATCCCTGCTGTTGAATTCTCTTCCCAAGTGTCCCATTGTCAGCTACTATTGTCACCTCCTAACCATATGGGCACAGTATGCGCAGTGTGGCAGAAATGGCATCTAGATGCATGTGTAAAGCTCAGGACCATGAGCTACTAATCAGCCTAGTACATGAAAGTCTGCTGAATTATGATACATGAGACTTCACCTACAAGGACCAGGTAAAGATAGATTCTTCATGGTTGCAGGTGGTAAAACTGTACCATGACCAGTGGGACACCTTTTCAGCCGCTGAGTAATCCACAAAAAAAAAAACATTTTACAATACACCTCCCTCCTTTACAATATTTTTCAGTGCATGTGCTATGCAACCAATATCATACAGTACATGTATTCTGTAATGCCAATCAATGTGCAATTTGTAAAAAATTATAAAAAGCACTCAGTACTACAATATTGTAAAGGAGGGAGGTGTCTTGTAGCATTTTTTTTAACAGGTTTTAACATTTGATGACACTTTGCACAGTATTTCCAAATGTAGGTTATTGTGGTCCATGTGAAAAAGAGGGAGGTGCATTGTAGCCCCATACCAATAAAAGTTTGAATACCTTAGCGCAGTAACATCTATACATTATTCCAAATTTTTATATTTGCATTTCTTTGTGTTTGTTTGGCAGCTTCACGCAGCTTTCCCTGCGTTAATAGGGGTTGGACACACACAAAGAGTCCAGGTCACCCTGCATAAGCACATTTGTGAAAAATACATTTGTTGCATGTGTAAAGTAGGGTTATTATTATTATATAGGATTTATATAGCGCCAACAGTTTGCTCAGCGCTTCACAATATAACAGGAGACAATACAGCAACAATACAGTTCAATACAAAAGGGTTAGGAGGGCCCTGCTCCTTGGAGCTTACAATCTAAGAGGGAGCGGCTGGTGGTACAAAAGGTAGTAACTGTAGGGGATGAACTAGTAGGAGGAGTAGAAGATTCCATTATTAGCTGAGGGCAGGATAGGCTTCCCTGAAGAGATAGGTTTTTAGAGATCGCCTAAAAGTGAGCAGAGTAGGCAATAGTCTGATAAATTGGGGTAGAGAGTTCCAGAGGATGGGGTAAACTCTGGAGAAGTCCTGGAGACGAGCATGGTAGGAGGAGACGAGGGAGCTAGAGAGCAGGAGTTGCCATCTCATCCCTTTAAATCGGAACACATATTAATGACACAGGTTCTGTGGCTGATTAAGGCGGTAATTAAACTCACTTAGCGCCTTATCTGCATTAAATTAGACTCAGAACCTGTGGAATTAATATGCGTTTGGTTTTACAGGGATGAAGTGGCAACCCTATGTGTATGTTGATATACTGTCAGAACTGTCCTCTGTCTTTCCTATTGGCGATGACTGGATGGATCCAGTACCTATGCCTTCTCCTCCTCCTCTGCTGCTTCTGCTCTTCTTTATATATGGCTGCGACTACAGCCATAAGGACTGCTGCCGTGACATAGCATGCAGAGAACATAACTGCTAAGCTCCATACAGGGCTGATAAACTAGGAATTGAAAAGGAACAGGAAATCAGTGTACAAGGAAAAGGAATTGTGTTACACTCTGTATTGCCAAGATTGGCCACAACCAAAGTCTCAAAACATCATAGTTACATTGAAATTGCTTTAAAGTCACTTTGAAGTTGCACCTGGTTGCTAGGAAGTCATACAGTAAAATCGTGGTGGAAGTCGTGCAACTTTCATGTTGCTCTAGTGTGAACCAAGGCTTGGGCTGCCTGTTGTATCTCATGTATCACTAGATGGAAAATAAACTGTGCTTACATCATATATACTGCAGAATTAAACACTGCAAACGAAAATTTCACATTCGCTAAAACGTTATATAACACAAAAAATACAGCATGTGCCATTTTTTATTACAAATGGCCTTCCTTTTTCCAATCTGTGACCAGCTACAATTTAAGTGTCACTTCTTTGCAAGTATGGCAACTGGATGCACCTTGTACACTGTTTATATACAGGACACTTAGAGATCTTCTGTTTCCTGTAATTGGCTCACCTCTTTTCCCAGACTACAAATGCAAGTTACAGACATTCCCTGCAATTTAACTTTCTGGATTGAGACTTTGAAATAGTAAAGTGTATGTTGCCTGAAATATTTTTTTTTTTTTTATGCGCATGTTCACATATGTGTGCTTTATAAATCAAAATCTCTATCATTTTCATTTAATTCTGCCATCTGAAACAGCTTCCTTTGGTCATGCATGGAGAAGAGGTGGAACAGATAGCGCCGTTGAGGGATCCCAGAAGAGGAGGTTTGGAGCTACTTTGTGCAATACTGTTCCACAGAGCAGGTAACCATGACATCTTTTTTTATTTTAGTTTAAAAAATGTTTGACTTTAGAACCTCTTTAAGGCATACGTAAATAGGTGTATAGGTTGCAGGATTTCCCAACAGGTGGTTAAGATGAAAATCAATCCTTAATAAAAGTGTTGGCAATGGTTGCATCAATATCTCAAGAACTGCTGTGCAGAGAAATACACAGCAGCATGTTACTGCTGGCAGGAGAGAGACCTGTGCTGTATCATTACAAAAACATTTTCCTATACATATTTTACCCAATACCCTCCCTTCATGACCCCAACCTCCCTCACCCCCTCCCAAACCCCCCTTATCAACTCATATTTCCTTTTCCCTTTTCTTCCTATTCCTCCTGTCCCTCCTATACTCCCTGTGACTTCCTTCTCCTCCTTCCTTTCCTCCTACCTTTCGTTTCCCTACCTTTTAATATATTATTCTTTCTTCTCTTCATTCCCTATTCCTACCAGTTCAACGTATCTTTTTGAACTTTTAAACTCATTCCATCTTTCCCATGTTTTTTAAAATGTATCCATTTTATCTTCTACAATATGGTAGAGTTCCTCCATCCTATATGTGTAATCCACCCTATTTATCCAATATTTTATTTTTGGTGCCTCTTGAACTTGCTGAAATTTAGGTATCAATCCCTTTGCTGCGTTTATTAAATGGAATAGCATCATATTCCTATATTTTTCCACTGAAAACACATTATTATGGAATAAGCATACACATGGATCTTTCGCAATATTAGTCCCCATAATCTCCTGTATTTGATTAATTATTTCCTCCCACTACTCCCGTATCTTGGGGCAATCCCACCATATATGTGCCATTGTGCCCTTAATCCCATACCCCCTCCAATACATAGGTGATTTCTCTACTTGTTGCTTATGTGCTACATTAGGTGTAATATACCATCTTGCTAAACATTTATAATTCATTTCCACTACCTTCATGTCTACAGCCCCATGTGTTAATCTACAGTCAGGTCCATAAATATTGGGACATCGACACAAATCTAACATTTTTGGCTCTATACACCACCACAATGGATTTGAAATGAAACAAACAAGATGTGCTTTAACTGCAGACTGTCAGCTTTAATTTGAGGGTATTTACAGTTGCAAGAAAAAGTATGTGAACCCCTTGGGATTACGTGGAGTTTTGCATGAATTGGGCATAAAATGTGCTCTGAACGTCATCTAAGTTCAGCAATAGAAGAACACAGTCTGCTGAACATAATACTACACAAACATTAGATGTTGCCATGGTTTAATTGCACATAACATGTAAACATTCACAGTGCAGGGAGGAAAAGTATGTGAGGCCCTAGCTTAATGACTTCTCCCAGAGCTAATTGGAGCCAGGAGTGAGCCAACCTTGACTCCAATCAGTGTGATGATATTGGATGTGTTGCTGACAGCTGTCCTGCCCTTAAAAAACACACACCTGTTTTGGGTTTACTGGTTTCAAGAAGCACTGTCTGATGTGAACCATGCCTCACAGAAAAGAGCTCTCAGAAGACCTACGATCAAGAATTGTTGACTTGCATGAAGCTGGAAAGGGTTACAAAAGTATCTCCAAAAGCCTTGATGTTCATGTGTCCATGCTAAGACAGACTTTCTACAAATGGAGAAAGTTTAGCACTGTTGCTACTCTCCCTAGGCATGGTCGTCCTGTAAAAATGACTGCAAGAGCACAGCGCAGAATGCTGCATGAGGTAAAGAAGAATCCCAGAGTGTCAGCTAAAGACCTACAGAAATCTCTGGCACATGCTAACATTTTTGTTGACACATCTACAATAAGGAAAACATTAAACAAGAATGGAGTACATGGGAGGACACCACGGAGGAAGCCATTGCTGTCCAAAAAGAATATTGCAGCACGTTTGAAGTTTGCAAAAGAGCACCTGGATGTTCCACAGCACTACTGGCAAAATATACTGTGGACAGATGAAACCAAGATTGAGTTGTCTGGGAAGAACACACAACACTATCTGTGGAGAAAAAAAGGCACAGCACACCAACATCAAAACCTCATCCCCACTGTAAAACATGGCGGAGGGAGCATCATGGTTTGGGGCTGCTTTGCTGCCTCAGGGCCTGGACGGATTGTTGTCATTGATGGGAAAATGAATTCCAGAGTTTATCAAGACATTTTGCAGGAAAACATACGACCATCTGTCCGCCAACTGAAGCTCCGCAGAGGATGAGTTATGCAACAGGACAATGACCCAAAGCATACAAGTAATTCAACAAAACAATGGCTGCAACAGCACAGAATACGCCTTCTGGAGTGGCCCAGTCAGAGTCCTGACCTCAACCCGATTGAAATGCTGTGGCATGACCTTAAGAGAGCGATTCACACCAGACATCCCAAGAATATTGCTACACTGAAACAGTTTTGTGAAGAGGAGTGGTCCAAAATTACTCCAGATCGTTGTGCAGGTCTGATCTGCAACTACAGGAAACGTTTGGTTAAGGTTATTGCTGCCAAAGGAGGGTCAACCAGTTATTAAGTCCAAAGGTTCACATACTTTTTCCTCCCTGCACTGTGAATGTTTACATGTTATGTGCAATTAAACCATGGCAACATGTAATGTTTGTGTAGTATTATGTTCAGCAGACTGTGTTCTTCTATTGTTGTGACTTAGATGACGTTCAGAGCACATTTTATGCCCAATTCATGCAAAACTCCACTTAATCCCAAGGGGTTCACATACTTTTTCTTGCAACTGTACATCCAAATCAGGTCAACAGTGTAGGAATTACAACAGTTTGCATATGTACCTCCCACTTGTTAAGGGACCAAAAGTAATGGGACAATTGGCTTCTCAGCTGTTCCATGGCCAGGTGTGTGTTATTCCCTCATTATCCCAATTACAATGAGCAGATAAAAGGCCCAGAGTTCATTTCAAGTGTGATATTTGCATTTGGAATCTGTTGCTGTCAACTCTCAAGATGAGATCCAAAGAGCTGTCACTATCAGTGAAGCAAGCCATCATTAGGCTGAAAAAAAAAACCAAACCCATAAAAGAGATAGCAAAAATATTAGACGTGGCCAAAAACAACTGTTTGGAACATTCTTAAAAAGATGGAACGCACCGGTGAGCTCAGCAACACCAAAAGACCCGGAAGACCATGGAAAACAACTGTGGTGGATCACCGAAGAATTCTTTCCCTGGTGAAGAAAACACCCTTCACAACAGTTGGCCAGATCAAGAACACTCTCTAGGAGGTAGGTGTATGTGTGTCAAAGTCAACAATCAAGAGACGACTTCACCAGAGTGAATACAGAGGGTTCACCACAAGATGTAAACCATTGGTGAGCCTCAAAAACAGGAAGGCCAGATTAGAGTTTGCCAAACGACATCTAAGAAAGCCTTCACAGTTCTGGAACAACATCCTATGGACAGATGAGACCAAGATCAACTTGTACCAGAGTGATGGGAAGAGAAGAGTATGGAGAAGGAAAGGAACTGCTCATGATCCTAAGCATACCACCTCATCAGTGAAGCATGGTGGTGGTAGTGTCATGGCGTGGGCATGTATGGCTGCCAATGGAACTGGTTCTCTTGTATTTATTGATGATGTGACTGCTGACAAATGCAGCAGGATGAATTCTGAAGTGTTTCGGGCAATATTATCTGCTCATATTCAGCCAAATGCTTCAGAACTCATTAAACGCTGCTTCACAGTGCAGATGGACAATAACCCAAAGCATACTGCAAAAGCAACCAAAAAATTTTTTAAGGGAAAGAAGTGGAATGTTATGCAATGGCCAAGTCAATCACCTGACCTGAATCCGATTGAGCATGCATTTCACTTGCTGAAGACAAAACTGAAGGGAAAATGCCCCAAGAACAAGCCGGAACTGAAGACAGTTGCAGTAGAGGCCTGGCAGAGCATCACCAGGGATGAAACCCAGCGTCTGGTGATGTCTATGCGTTCCAGACTTCAGGCTGTAATTGACTGCAAAGGATTTGCAACCAAGTATTAAAAAGTGAAAGTTTGATTTATGATTATTATTCTGTCCCATAACTTTTGTTCCCTTAACAAGTGGGAGGCACATATGCAAACTGTTGTAATTCCTACACCATTCACCTGATTTGGATGTAAATACCCTCAAATTAAAGCTGACAGTCTGCAGTTAAAGCACATCTTGTTCGTTTCATTTCAAATCCATTGTGGTGGTGTATAGAGCCAAAAATGTTAGAATTGTGTCGATGTCCCAATATTTATGGACCTGACTGTAAATATTTTCTTTGCTGCTCATATGATATTTCAAGCTCCATTTCACACTTCTCCATATACGGTAGAGAAGTGGGTCCTACTAATGCAGTGAGGATCTTATAAATACAGGAAGTACTATGTTTCAGTGTCTTTCTTACACTAAACAATTGTTCGAATGGATTCAAATCCTCCATTATCCTTAGTGGCTGTGGGAGCATTGCAGCAAAGTGTCTTAGTTGAAAATATTGCCAATCATCTAACATAAAAAACAACTTTTTATTTTTTAATTCCGGAAAGGAGCATATTTCTCCTTTTTTTATTATATCTCTTATCTTTTCCCATTTTTTTTCCATTTACCAAAAATATTCTCTTTCCCTGGTGGGAAAAAATTTGTTCCCACCAGTGGTATTAATGGTGAATTATGCTCCCTTCTCATTTGTTTATAAATTACATCCCATATCCTAATTACGTTTTGTGTATAAGTGCTTGTGTTTTCAGCCAACATATGGTGCTGTTGTGGAAGCCAAATAATCTTATCTAATTGTGTCTCACGTAATGTGTTTTCTATTTAACCCAACTTTTCCCCAGTGCATTACATATCCAATCAAATATATTCATGACAATAAATAATAAAGTAATAATGTCTCTTAAATTTCAGGACATTTAGACACCTATTTTCTTTATCTCTACACAGCACTTCATATTTTATTCTCGGTTTTTTATTTCCCCATATATACCTCAGTATCATTTTTTAAACTATTTTAAAATAAGTTCCCGGTAGATATATTGGTAGCATATGAAATTTATATAGGATTTTTGGAACTATTAACATCTTTGCCTTATTAATACGTCCTATCCAAGAAAGTGATACTATAGAAATTCTCCTCAATTCATCTTTTAATCTTATTAATGGAATGTAGTTTATTATATAAACGCTTAAGGGATGGGGTCAGTTTTATTCCCAGATATTTTTGTATTTTTTCCCTCCATGTGAAAGAGAATTCTCTCTGTAAGGCCTTTTTTTCTATTATCGGACATTAATATTTAAAATCTCTGATTTTGACAGGTTAATTTTTAAATTTGATAGATCTCCAGAATATTTGAATATTCTCATTAAATTGCAACTTTGTGTTCTGTCTCTCCTATCTGTATTCCTCTTACATCAAGATTATTCCATACTGTCGCAAGAAGGGGCTCTAAGGATAAAACAAACAACAGGGGCAAAAGCGAGCACCCCGTCTTGTCTTATACATTTTAAAGAACTTTGATAATGAGCCATTAACTTTACCGCTGCTGAAGGCTGACTATAAAGCTTTCATATCCACTTTCTCATCTTGGGTCCAATTCCCAGGGCCTCTAATGTATCTATCATAAATTCCCAGTCTACCCTGTCAAAAGCTTTCTCAGCATCTATCGATAGAACCAATGTGGGGGATTTCTCTCCCTTACTTTTTTTTGTAGAAGGAGTAATGATCTTAACCCAGTATCTCTTTCTTCTCTCCCAGGGATGAACCCCACTTGATATAAATTAATCCATTCCGGCATTAAGTCTTTTACCCTAATTGCCAAGACCTTCACATATAGTTTCGTATTGATATTTAGCAGTGATATAGGCCTATAACTAGAACATTGGGACCTATCTTTCCCATCTTTACGTATGATTATAATGTGTTTTTGTAATGACTCCTCCCTCATTTCCATCTCATCTCCTAGTGCGTTCAGGTGAAAGATGTGAGGAAGTTGAGATGCAGGAGCCTTGTTAGGGGGCCCAGTGGGAAGAGGCCTACCTACAGGCAGGGTGCTGGAAAGGAGGATTGCTCAGCCTCACCGGGCCCCAGAGTGAGGACCACCTGTAGAGCCAGGAAAGGAGCCAGTCCAGTGGAAGGCCAGAAGGCAGCCACCTACCTAAATCTGCTCACAGGACTGAGACTGAGTGAGTAGTCTTACTCCCCTTTGGCCAGATAAGGGAAAAAGAGCACTCTGGTGGGAAACCTGATTAGTTCCTTACCTGGGACTGTTTTATTTAAGGTGGCAGGCACTGGATTCCCTTGCCCAGGGAGTCTCTCAGGCAGCTGGATAAGTAGAGGGTTATCTGGGGTCTGGGGTGGTTCACCAGGGGAGGCTGGAGAGCTCTACAAGAAGAGTTTCTGTTGTGTAAAGACTTGTACATAGTTCATCCTCGGTTTGAAGTTCCATTGGACAACCCTTACACCCCTTACCCCATCCAAGTTTAACAGCCCTTAATAAAACATAAAACCAAGCTCAAGGACACTCTGAATGAAAGTCTGTGGAAAATGCGTGATGCCTGGCTGTGCAGGACTATAGGGGGACCCAAATCTGCAGCAACTCCTACGGAGGTAGTGCTACACTTGGTTATATATTTTTTAAATGTGCAAATACCCAATCTGTGATGTGTTGCACCTTATGCTGTATACACTGAGCCATTCATGTATGTAGGAACCTATATTCACCAGTACAAATTGTTAGTACCTGAAAACAAACACATCTCTTCCAGCATGGTAAGCCCTGGTAATAGCTCTCAACTTCAGAGCACTAGACTGGGAGACCCTGGGATTGTGGGATATTCTTCCCAGGAAATGTTGGTTCTCCGATTACAGACAGAGATCACTCATTAACCTCCCTAGCGGTCTGATTATGTCCATATTTCTGTGCTCAAAGCGGTACATTTTTTTGCATGGAAATATGTATTTTTTTTATTGTAGGCCTGTAATTTTTAGGAATAACTCACTGAAATCTGTCCGAACAAGAGTCTAGTAAACATCCCGGGTAGGATAAAACTTGAAACACGAAATCATAAATTATAATTTAATAAATAATCATAAAAAATAATATAATAAATTTAATTCAATGATATAATCAAACAAAAAACACTGAAATTTGAAATAGAGCGCCAAGTTCGCACATCACTGAGCAAAGTCGCAAAATCGTTTTCAGTATCTGATGACGAATTTCCCCACAAATCATTATCACTCAATTCTGCAAGTGGTTCTAATTTACTATCGCTGTTCTCTAGCTGGTCTAAAACCGCTTTTGACCTAAAGGGACGCTTTTTGGATGCCATGGACATTTCTCAGTTTCCAGGCAGAAAGAACAGTAAAAATGCAGGCAGGGCACAGGACATAGCACTAGGGACAAAATGTATGTGAAATGGTTTGATACAGTAATGTTTTACTATGTGATTTTAGTGATTTTAGTGAATGTCACTTTTTGTCATTTTCAAATTTCCTGCCGTTCCGTCCCCTGTACGTCCCGACGCTCGCAGGGGACGGAACCCAGATGACAGATGCCGGCATCCACCGGATTACATTGCCGGGGACACTGCAGGAGGGACATTGCAGGAGCGCAGGACAAGGTAAGTGATCGAGGGATCGCAGAGCAGCGCCGCATGGTATTCCCGAGTGTAGCTCGGGGTTACCGCTTGTGGTACTGAAACTTTACCCCGAGCTACACTCGGGAGTACGGCCAGGGAGGGTAATCTGTGCAGTGACATGCCGCATGCCTCATTTCTCAAACAAACAGAAATTTCTGACACAGAGATTATAGTATTTACTTTACTATAGGCTGTGTGTTCAGGGCAACAAACAACACCTGAAACTATATGGTTAATGAACATCCTTTGCAGGTGAAAAACACAAGATACTTGGGAAGATTAATAATGCCTTTCAGGTGGTTTGCAGCAGTTTTTCTACAGTTTGTCTTTCCATAGTTATTTAAAGCTGAGCTCCAAGCAAACACATATACCAATAAAATACATTTTAAAAGATGTGTTATCTTCTAGAGCAGGGGTCTCCAAACTTTCCAAGCAAGGGGCCAGTTTACTGACTTTCTGGCTTTAGGAGTGCCGGACTGTGTCCAGTGGGAGTAGAAAATGCCCTGGCATCAGTGCCCCATAATTGATTTTAATGGGAAGAATAGTGTCCCATTGTTGATATCAGTGAGTTGGATAGTGCCCGATGATGGTGTCAGTAGGAGGAATGATGTCCCATGATTGGTGTCAGTTGGTGGAATAGTGCTGCAAGTGCCAGATAAAGGCAAGCAAAGGGCCACATCTAGCCCCCGGGCTGCAGTTGGAAGACCGCTGTGCTAGAGGATTTGCACGTCTGCCCATCCAATTTTGAAATTTTCAGAGCCCTTCCAGAAAGCCAAGTCAGGTTGGTGACCTACCTTTTCTTTGCCTCCCACCCAGCCAAGGTCACTCATTCACAGTATTAGTTCCTACAGCCTTTGTGGCTGTTGGCCTTTAGTTCTCAATAAACTACCAAAGGTTCTGTGGAGCACCATGGTAGTTCATTGAGTCTTCCTGTCAGTAAGTATCTGCCTGCCCGCGCGAGATGTACAGGCACACAGATACACTGACAGGTCTGCAGGAGATCTACATGGCACCAGCGATTTGCTGATTGCTGGTGCAATGCTTTAGATGCACAAGAAACAACAAATAATAAATGCACATTTTTTTACCTGCAAAATGCATTTAATATTTTGTGTTAAAATGAGAACTTATCCTTTAACTGCATATAAAAATAAAGTTAAACTTTTAAAGAATACATCACTGAATTATTCAGTGTTTTTTATATTTTTCTGGATGTTAAAAATATATAGAGCATAGAGTCATATTAAACAACTTTGGAACTTGCTTTGATATGGAAACATTTATAAATAGTTTATTTAACAAGAATAAAAAATTATCCTAAGCGTGAGAATAGCTAACGAGAATAACTAATTATGCACATTAACATTTGAGATGTATGGATTATGGTTTCTAGATAGGTATGTGTCCAGCTGTGCGTTCCATTTTGATGGGAGTTTCTTGATTGGATGGAATCTTTTGGTGTGTTCCTATTCTGTTTTTACTCCAGAGGCATGACTCCATATGTGCTTGTGTTATAGATATAGTCCATGCTAGAAACCAATGAAGTGACTTCAGGATTCTCATAGTCACATGACAATAGATCTGATGGAAGATATGGCAGTGAAAAACCCTGTTCATAAGACTTTGCCAAATTCTCTTTTATGTTACTACTGGAAAAGTCGTAAATAGTTTTGTACTGTACTTCTGTCTGTTGTATGAACACATTTTCAGAAGATTCAGATCTGTTCAGATCCACTAGATTCTCTAGTAAATTACCATTTAAAGTGGAACATTTCATTCTGATGTTATCTTCGGAGCAAATCCAAGAACTGTTTTCTTCACCACTGTTATCCCAATTAAAAAAGCTTTTTGTGTCAATGCCAGCATGAGACTCTTGAAAACTGGAAGATTGCTTGGTGATGCATGGGAACATTGTTTCATGGGTTTCTTGCATGGTAGCAGAATAGTGAAGCTCATTGGGATTCACTTGACCTTGTGGTGTTTGGTACCAGCAAGGAGGTTCTTGCAGTTGCATATCATAATAATAGCATTGGCATACATTCTGCTGGGTTGGTAAGTATATTGTGTGAAAGTGCCCATTTGTACATGCAAAGTCTTGAACCTGGTAATATGAACATATACAGTAAGGACATTCATAGATGCTGGAGTAACTGATCCCTAAAGGCTCCCCTGTTATGGAAAAAAATTAAGGAACGATAACTGGACTGCATGCAAAACAATATATAGGACAATGTATAGGATCAAATTAAAGGCATTTTATTAACAGTATAAACACTCATAGTAAAACAAATACAAATCAAATAGCTAAACTTACTGTATTAGGGTCAATACACAAAGCTGCATGAATTATTTTAACTGTGTTCTTTATGCTGTGTTATTATAATTTTCTCTTTAAAACACATAATTATTGCATGGTGTGGAATTATTAATTTCACATGAAGTAACAGTTATCTAAACAGTAAAAGCCTTTTTTTTTCTAATGGATTATGATTTTATTTTCAGCTTAAACATCTGAATTTTATGCTTTCATGATATATAAATTCAGGTAATGCCAGCCAGAAGTAAGCGGTATTTTTACATCTAAAAATCAACAATATATTTTAAAAAAAGGATAACAAATATGGTAGATAAAGTTGTTATACTAAACCTAAAATCTTTACTGTATTGAAAATATAATTTTGAATAGTGAAACTTAGTAAATAAAACATGTTAATGAAAACACTGCAGGTGCAGCTTTATTGAATTGACCCCTGTGGCATTACAATTTCTTGTCTTATAGACAACGTTTTAAAATAATTTCCAAGAATGCAACATGCTGTTTCAGAAAAACAGTAATTACTATGTATAGTTATGGCAGAATAAAAAATAATGAGTATGAATACTTTAGCATTCCATATTATGCTCTTCAATTAACTTCAACAGAATAAAACAATAATATGATTAACAGTACATTATTAAAATGCACATGAATGTGGGATATAAGATAGCTAAATTGGCATCATAAAGTGGTTGTAAACCCTTGCATATTCCCAACGAAATGACTGGCCTCAGGTGATACACAGGAATTAATCAAATCCTTCTACACAAGTTGTACCTGTTTATCTGTAGTCTTCTTTTCTCTACATCCGTTCATAGTCTAGAATTTATAACACTTATCTGAGAGTTCAGAAAAAGGGGGCGGGGAGCTGAAATTACACACTGTAGAGCTCAGTGAGGAGAACTCTAAGAGCTGATTGGAGGGAAGAGACACACCCTCCCTCCACACAGCATAAAGGAACAGAGCTGAAGATATAAATCTGTTGGAGTTCCCTTCCCTGTCACCATTTTTCTGTTGGTGTCAAGAAAACAGCAGCAGACATAAATGACACTTAATACCCTGGATTAAGCCAAGTACACACTAGAGAGGGATATGCTTTGTTCGTATTTCATGTCTGAAGTTTACAACCACTTAAGTGAAATGTGGGCACAAGAGTTAGCTACATATACTCCCACATAGCTTTTTCGTACCTCAAGAAAGCTGACATCTGGTTGGCCACTTCCTATAGCTTCCTGCTTTTGGTTAGCATGACACGGTCTCAATGACCAATAGGGAATTGCAGGAGTCAGGAAGGGTCAGGCACCTCTAAACATTTGAGATCTGCATATTAGAATGCCCAGAGGCTTCATAAGTTGAGAAGCTGTTTGAAGATTCATTTCATTTTTTATGCGAATATAGCTCATTTTTATCTGCCAATAGGTTTACCTAAAAGAAAGCCAGTCTACACCTTCCTAATGTAAGAATCTGAATATTGTAGCTTTACATATACAGATTTATTTTGCCTTCATACTTAAATGTACATACTTGCTTGTGCAGACAGGCCTTGTCAAATGTTGCCTCTTTGCATTTGAACACAATGCTGCTGAAATGCACGCTTTGAAATGTGAAATGCAGCAAAAGGCTGTGCCTGTTTTTTTTTGCGGAAAGCGTGTTGTGTCCAAAGAATGCAATGCAAAGCCAGGCATGCCAGTGCAGCCTCAGAATTATCATTCCACGCTACACCATGAAAGCGAATAGAAATCTGATGACCTGCGTTTGACAGGCCGTTCAAACTCACAGGAAATGCAGTAAAACAATACCCATCTACACAACCCTTACTTACTGTATTTAAAACTCATACTTTAGCATGGGTGCTCAACCTGTGGCCCTCCTGGTGTTGCAGAACTACAAATCCAATGAGGCATTGCAAGGCTGACAGTTACAACCATGACTCCTAAAGGCAGAGGCATGATGGGAGTTGTAGTTTCCAACAGATGGAGGGCCACAGGTTGAGCACCAATAAGAGGTTTGAGATCCCCTTACCCTAGGTTCACATCTGTGCGGGTGGTACTGCTGTGGATCCGCATGAAAATCACC
Organism: Staurois parvus; assembly: GCF_062004578.1. NCBI lineage: Eukaryota > Metazoa > Chordata > Amphibia > Anura > Ranidae > Staurois > Staurois parvus. The sequence continues at coordinate 3,735,722 of NW_028317968.1, read as the reverse complement.
CACACAGAGAAATGCGGACCCGCGGGCAGGTGCCATTAGTTCTAATGGCATGCCGCCCGCACTGGAAAACGCAACCGTACTGGGAACCGAGGTTCCTGTGTGGGCTGCGTTTTCCAAAGAAGTGCAGGAACTTCTTCCATGCGTGTCACAGGCACGGGAGTCCATTCAAATGAATGGGTTCTCGTTCCCACACAAAACGCGGCCCGCATGGCTGCATATATGTGAACCGGGGGTTAAATATGACAGCTAAAGAGCTGTCAACTGTGAAACAAATGAGACTACATAATGGCATCAAAATATGTCCTTAATTTTGTAGAAGTGTTGACAACTAAACAACTCTCAGGAGCTGCAAGACTGTGGGGTTGATTTACTAAAACTGGAGAGTGCAAAATCTGGTGTAGCTTTGCATAGAAACCAATCAGCTTCCAGGTTTCATTGTCAAAGCTTAACTGAACAAGCTAAAGTTAGAAGCTGATTGGCTACCATGCCTAACTGCACCGGATTTTGCACCCTCCAGTTTTAGTAAATCAAACTTTGTGTGTCATCCGTTCACCGGATAGCAACCATCACACTTCAGGTGACCTCTGACTCCTGAATCCTAAGCTGAATTATCAGGTTTTGATAAAGTAAATAAAGTTTTAAAAGGGGCAAATATATACATATATTTATCAGTAGAGGCATATATAAATTTAATCTAAGGCAATGCATTCCAATTGTTTGCATAGGCCTAAGTGCAACTGGTTCTCTTTAAAATTAGTATGTATTGCATTGATAGTGCTGACATTTCAGTAAACCCGCTGGGCTTTATTCATAAAAGTGTCTGAAATAAATATAAAAATAGACACGTGATACTTCATTCACTGATTATATTTAAGCTTGCATAACAGAAATTTAACATTGTAAATCTGGCTGCTGTGGGGTAAATAGGGGTATTTATTATTGAAGGTATTTAAAAAATTGGGCAGCACAGTTGCTAAATGGTTAGCACTCCCACCTGGCAGTACTAGGGTCGTGGGTTCAAATCCCAACCACGGCACTACCTGCCTGGAGTTTGCATGTTCTCCCTGTGCCTGCGTGGGTTTCCTCTGGGTACTCTGGTTTTCTCCCACACTCCAAAGGAATGCTGGTAGGTGAATTGGCTTCTGTCTAAACTGGCCCTAGTATGTGTATGAATATACATTAGGGACCTTAGATTGTATGCCCCTTGAGGGTTAGGAAGTGATGTGACTGTACAATATATACATAAAGGGTACCTCTAATAAATAAATAAATTGTAAGCCATTATTTTTATCCTGAAATTTAGTTTACTCCAGCCCAACATACCAATTGAGTGGTCCATCCTTATTTAGGGTTGACTCAAACTAACCCTTTTGATTTCCAAAAGCCTGAGGTCTAACGTGAGTCAGAGCAGGTCCAGCATTCATCTAGAGGAAAATATTGGCACATTATAGTAAAATAATTACCATAGAAAAGGAGAAATAGCAGAGCTTGAAACAAAGCAACTCACAAGAGACTCTAATGGGGCTGCAGCCAAACCACTGTCTCAATGGTCAGTTAAGCTCAACTGCCAACTGAAGGAGCTTACATGGCAGGCGGAACTGTTGTTAATTGAGAGGCAGTGGTATTATCAATCTGAATTATTAGCAGGGTGTCCAGGTAATATGAGATTCATAAAAAAAATATTTGCTTCAGAAAACAGTGATGTATGATGCCAAACATATTAAAATAGAATTTGAGTTTACATACACTTTGAAGGAAACCTGCCATGAGGGAAACTTAAAAGCTGACTTTTATTTTTTTTTAATGCTAGCCACATGGCTGTCATGTTGAACCTCTTGCTTCACCCTGAGTTACTGACCTGAAACAAATGTGCAGTTTAGGACATCTGACCATATTCTGACTGGGCCCATTAGCATAACAACCAACCTACTATAATTTTCAGACTGACATGCCCTAAATTTCCTTTATGACAGGTTTACTTTAAATAGAACCACTCATGGCTCAGATTATGCAGGAGTCTAAATATTCAGGGCTGAAATCAATGTAATTGTGTAGACTTACTGCTGCGTGCATGTTGGGCTTTTACCATAAAGTGCAGGTACGCATAGTGCAAAATTTAACTAACCCAGTGCCCTCCACCAGTAATGACAGGTCCAAGCTCCAGAAGCTGCTCTCATCTACTCCACTACTTTTTCTGGGTTCTGCAATGCACCTCTCGGCCCATCATTTATTTATTTATTTATTACAGGTACTTATATAGTGCCGTCAATTTATGCAGCACTTTACAGATATATTGTACATTCACATCGGTCCCTAACCCTCAAGGGGTGTACAATCTAAGGTCCCTAACTTCCATTCATACATACACATACTAGGGCCAATTTAGACAGGATCCAATTAACCTACCAGCATGTCTTTGTAGTGTGGGAGGAAACTGGAATACCCAGAGGAAACCCACGAAGGCACAGGGAGAACATGCAAACTCCAGGCAGGGGTTTCCGTGGTTGGGATTCAAACCAACGACCCTAGTACTGGCATTGGGTAGCCATGGGTGGAGAGAGTGCCTTTTATATGCCAGCTGTTGGTGGGGCACATGGGGTATGGGAGCAGGATACCCTCGAGCTGCAGAGATGTAGAGCTGAGTTGGAGCCTAAATAAAAGAGCCCTTTGCAGGGCTGAACTGGAAAGCTGAAAAAGGAACTTGTTCCCCCCATCCCTTCGCTTAGTGGCTCCCATGGCTTAGTTTAGTGTGGCCCCTGGCCTATGGAGGATCTCCACTGTGTGTGAGGGAGGAACACTGTGTGAGTAATATCTTGGCTAAGTAGATTGTAACATCTGGGGAAGATGGCTTTCCTGGTGTGGGTGACATTATGTGCTCTACACTGACCACTGCATAGTAAGGTATGAGAAAGAGGAGAGTGTTCTGCACTGTGGACTTCTATCAATGAGACATGTAATATGAACTGTACTGCAAAGTGTGTGTAACCGAAGAATTGCGCTGGAGTGATGTTTGTGTAATAAAGCAGTCTGGATCTTTGTAACAGGCCTCAGGCTGGGAATATGTGGGGGAGCAGGCTTCAGACCAACTGCAGGTGGCACAATATGGAGGAGTTTCTCTAAAACAACAGATGGGTGACTCCAGTGTAAGAAGAAGTGGGGTGGGTCCTGTGTCCACTTCTCCAATATGGGCCCTCATTACATATAAAAACTTAAAGTGTTACTAAACCCACAACAGTAAAATCAGTCTGTATATGTAGTAAAGCATGCTTGTTATACTCACTGTGGAACCTAAGGGGTTAATCCTCTGCATTGTTTAAAAAGGCTGTTTGATCCTTTCTTCTCTGCCCCTCCTCTTGTTGAAATGATCACCTGATACAGACTAAACCCGTGGTCACATGCACATGCTCAGTTTGGTGTGTATTGCAAAAGGGTTTTTTTTTTCTCTTCTAGGGAAGGTGCATGTGATCAGCACAGGGCCAATCAGCACTGTCCAGACAGAGGGTCAGAGGTTTCACATCCTCCTAGAGCAGAAAGAAAACTCCTCTTACTAGCTTTAACCAGAGCTCTGCTAAAGTCACAAGACTGCTCTAACTGCTGATGAGAAAAGGTATTTGGCAGTTTATATTTACTAAAATAATTACATTTCCATGTTGTGTGTACTGTGGGAGACCAGATACAGTGAATGCAGGGCCCTGATTTTAGTATCACTTTATAAACTGCCAGGAGTCGTGGGAAACTGTTTATTGGCAAATACAACTTAGCAGGTCTCTTCTTCCAAAAACCTCTCATTCTTAGCATTTTTATTGGGGGTCCTTAGTTCTTTTTTTAAGAGACTCTGTTATCAAAACATTTATTTCAGTAAAAATCTTCTAATATAATGTTATACAATTTTAATTTATTTTAGGTATATTATTTACCTGTAAAAGCCTGCCTTGTGTGATCCCATGCCAAATTCCTGAGGCTACTGCTGGGCAGTGCCATCTTGGATGTTCACCTTTACTTTAGCCTTGTCTGGTACTCAAAATGTCATGTTGGATAATGAGGGGTGCAGGAGCTGGGCCAACACATACATTAATTAGACACACACACAGATAAAGAAAGGTAATGATGTAGAAGGAGGGAGGGGCTGGGGCTGTGCTAGGAAACTGACTCTTACTGCAGTAACCAACTTTGCTAGCATGTTCAGAGGCATATTTCAAGTCAATAAAAAATATTTTATTGAAATCAAAAATTATGCAGAATTTAATATATGTATTACTACCCCCTTGAGGGCAACTGAGTTGTTTTTGGGTGCCCTGTCTCCCTGAGCCTGCTTTGGAAGCCCAACCCCTGCTGACACCACCATAAACCTTTGGCTGGGAGAACCGTCTGGCTTTTTATCATAAAAGAGACACACACAATAAAGCAGTCTGGATCTTTGTAACAGGCCTCAGGCTGGGAATATGTGGGGGAGCAGGCTTCAGACCAACTGCAGGTGGCACAATATGGAGGAGTTTCTCTAAAACAACAGATGGGTGACTCCAGTGTAAGAAGAAGTGGGGTGGGTCCTGTGTCCACTTCTCCAATATGGGCCCTCATTACATATAAAAACTTAAAGTGTTACTAAACCCACAACAGTAAAATCAGTCTGTATATGTAGTAAAGCATGCTTGTTATACTCACTGTGGAACCTAAGGGGTTAATCCTCTGCATTGTTTAAAAAGGCTGTTTGATCCTTTCTTCTCTGCCCCTCCTCTTGTTGAAATGATCACCTGATACAGACTAAACCCGTGGTCACATGCACATGCTCAGTTTGGTGTGTATTGCAAAAGGGTTTTTTTTTTCTCTTCTAGGGAAGGTGCATGTGATCAGCACAGGGCCAATCAGCACTGTCCAGACAGAGGGTCAGAGGTTTCACATCCTCCTAGAGCAGAAAGAAAACTCCTCTTACTAGCTTTAACCAGAGCTCTGCTAAAGTCACAAGACTGCTCTAACTGCTGATGAGAAAAGGTATTTGGCAGTTTATATTTACTAAAATAATTACATTTCCATGTTGTGTGTACTGTGGGAGACCAGATACAGTGAATGCAGGGCCCTGATTTTAGTATCACTTTATAAACTGCCAGGAGTCGTGGGAAACTGTTTATTGGCAAATACAACTTAGCAGGTCTCTTCTTCCAAAAACCTCTCATTCTTAGCATTTTTATTGGGGGTCCTTAGTTCTTTTTTTAAGAGACTCTGTTATCAAAACATTTATTTCAGTAAAAATCTTCTAATATAATGTTATACAATTTTAATTTATTTTAGGTATATTATTTACCTGTAAAAGCCTGCCTTGTGTGATCCCATGCCAAATTCCTGAGGCTACTGCTGGGCAGTGCCATCTTGGATGTTCACCTTTACTTTAGCCTTGTCTGGTACTCAAAATGTCATGTTGGATAATGAGGGGTGCAGGAGCTGGGCCAACACATACATTAATTAGACACACACACAGATAAAGAAAGGTAATGATGTAGAAGGAGGGAGGGGCTGGGGCTGTGCTAGGAAACTGACTCTTACTGCAGTAACCAACTTTGCTAGCATGTTCAGAGGCATATTTCAAGTCAATAAAAAATATTTTATTGAAATCAAAAATTATGCAGAATTTAATATATGTATTACTACCCCCTTGAGGGCAACTGAGTTGTTTTTGGGTGCCCTGTCTCCCTGAGCCTGCTTTGGAAGCCCAACCCCTGCTGACACCACCATAAACCTTTGGCTGGGAGAACCGTCTGGCTTTTTATCATAAAAGAGACACACACAAGTTAGAGTGAACTGGCACTTTGATGAATTTTTAGTTCAAATGGTTAGCACAGCAAAATTAAGCACATTAAGATGACAAGAAGGTATATGCAAGAGAAAGGGAGGCCCAGAGTAGAAGAAAAGAAGAAGACATGAACGAAGGACCTGCATGACAATGGTTAAAGGGGATTGGAAGGAGTCATCAGCGGATCCAGTAGAGAAATTTGTCTCTAAATGCGCAGTTACACTGTGCATCTGGTGAGTGCACAGCCTTCACTTTTTTTACTATCACGGCTTGGAAGAAGCACTCTGATGGAGAGGGAATTTCATCTCCCACGTTTTCACTAAGACTGCTATTTTGCAGTGCTTGTCACTCTGTTAGTGACGGAATACATGTGATCACACAAGTCACTTGATTTATGCTCACCATATATTTGTATTGACTATATTGGCACTTTTGTCATTAGACACTTTGTGATATGGTTTATAATTATTAATATTTTAGAATTTAGCGCCGCATCTTTTATGTACTCTGAGTCTTGTAAGGTTATTTGGTATCCTTTTTGATGCTGTGGCTGCTTTTTTGTTTTTAGCGCTCACAATTTTTATTAGAATCTTATGTTATACTGTGTTTTCGTTATTTAAATGTTACTTATTGATGGTTGTAATAAAAGGCTGTTTGGGCCATTAACTCCAGTTTTGTTGTCTGTGTGGTTACTTAAGGTAAAAGGGGGTAGGTAATGGTCAGGAGGGACTGGGACAAGCCATCTTTAGTCCCCTGGTCATGACAGTTAACACTTTTAACAAACTCAAACAAAGGGGTTGCAACATAGCACACTCAATTCAGTTCTTTTATATGTCCTGCAGTTCAGAATTCAGACAGTATCATCAGCCTGAGACGTTTTCTTTCAAAGGAGAAGAAGGAGAAGCAATCAGATTATTATTATTATACAGGATTTATATAGCGCCAACAGTTTATGCAGCACTTTACAACATAAGGGTGACCAGTACAAATACAATACAAATTACTACAGGAGGGATCAGAGAGCCCTGCTCCTTAGAGCTTACAATCAAAGAGGGAAGGTCAAAAGATATAAAAGGTAATAACTGTGGGGGATGGGCTGATGAATAAAATACATGTACAGTTGTTTTAGTGGGGGCAGGATAGGCCTCTCTGAAGAGGTGAGTTTTAGATAGACGGACTAGCTCACTTTGGGCACTTCGGTAACGGTGGCTGGGTTCAATTCTGAAAGATGAAGAGCTTTGTAGAAGGATGAATGAATGTCCTTTAAAACTTCAATGTTCAATCTTCTTCATGCTCAATGGGGACGTGGTTGGTGCACATAAAGATTCAAATTTCGATTGATGCAAAGGATGGAGTGTCCCTTTAATACTTCTGGGCAAAACCATAGAATTTGTCTGAGATTGAGAAAAAGGGGGGGGGGGGGGGGCAGAACACACTTCTGTAGTAGAATTGGAAGGTTTCCTGGTGAATGGTGTAAGCTGGCTCTGAGGCACCAAGGGAGCCTGCAGGGAGCAGATATTGCAGTAGGCTCTTGTGATTCAGTATGTTGAGAGTGTGTAATGATTAGTAGGCCATAAGGATAGATGGGCCAAACAATCTAGGCTGTAACACCTGTAACTTGTAGAAAGGTGAATGCTAAGTTGAGAAAAGAGTAACTGAGTTTAGCAATGTCTTTTGCAACTTAAATAATTTGGGGTATGGAGCTCTCTCACCCTATCCGTGGCTATGGTCAGGTAGCAGATTGTCTCTCTGCAGATGGGGTCCCCTATCCTCTCTGGATGTCTTCAACACAGATCACTCAAGATGACAGCACTCTGGTCCGTCTGCTTGTTCGCTAGGTTGCCAGCGGTCTCCAGTTCTTCACTCTCTCTCTCTCTCTCTCTCTCTCTCTCTCTCTCTCTCTCTGCAGTTCTGGCCCAGCCCAGACCTCACAGCATTCCTCTCCAACCCTCACTGTCCACCTCCCTTTCTGATTCCCAGGCGTCTGTATTTATCTGCCCCGCCCATCAGCTAGCTCCTCTGGTAAATGTAGTTTGTCATTTCCACAATAGACAATGAACTCCTGCTAGCAACCTACATGTCCCACAAAGCTTTTCTTTGGCTGAGCCTGTCTAACTGGGCTGCAGAACTCTGCCATCTTGTGTCCATTTGACATTCTGCACCCAATATTTCTGCAGGGTGTTACGATCATTGCAGCAGCAGATCCACGCAGCTCTGCGGAAGGATTTGCATGGGAGTGTCTTGTCATCTGGGCCGGTGCTAGACTATTTTGCACCCTGGGCAAGACCAGCTACTTGTGCCCCCCCCCCCCCAAAAAAAATGTTTTTCTTAATACAGTAGAAACTATTAAATAAAAGCATGAATCTGCTAAATTTCTTTTAATTTGCCAAAATAAGTGCCATAATATGCTTCCAGCACCAAATATTAAAGACAAAATCAGTGTCACAAATGGGCTGTTTCTGTGGCTGGCAGTGGCAGTGTGACAGGTGACTGGCAGTTTCAGAGTGGAGGATGATGGATCCACGCTCTGACAGATCCCAGGCTGGAATTCCCCAGGCAATAGTGGGAGATAAAACGCTGTGACAACAGGCAGCCCAGGCCATGTACACACAGAGAGGACACCTGAACTGAGTGATCCCACAGTGTGACAGATCTGACAGAACACACCAACACTGACACAGATCAGCAGTCCCAGCAGGTACTAGAAGAGCAGGCTGTGGGATCATGATGATGTCATCACTCACTGACACATTGCACATGTGATGGATGGCCGGCCGAGTCACACTCACACAGACATGAGACATCAGAATCAGACATCAGAATCAGGCACACCTCCGCCTCTACTGATGAATAGGAAGAAAAGGGATGAAACTCCACAGTGATCAGCAGCTGCCAGATGGCTTGCAGTAAGGGACTGAGTCTGAGAGGAACACTAGAAGGAGAGGCAGCTAAGCTGCTACACTGACCCTAGCCCCCCCTAGCATCTTCCTCTGTCCTTTCTTCCTCCCCTCTGCCACCCCTGTCCTCAGCTGAAGGATCTTTCAAGACATAGTGGTGTCCTGAACAGAGAGAGTGCCGGCCTGTGCTGTACCCAGGTGCCCCTAAGTGGCAATACGCCCTAGGTGGCTGCCTAGTTTGCCTGGTGGAAGCACCGGCCCTGCTTGTCATCCTAAGCTATGGGGCTTATATTAAAGCACACAGTGTAGGAATACACAACTCTAGTCTCCAATTGCAAGGGTGGCTCTATAGGAAGCTGCAAGCGAAAGGAACTAGAGAAATCTGTGGCAGCAGTCATGGCACCAGCTTAAACTGGAACACAGACAAGGAATAGAAGATTAATAAACTATATTCGATGAGAGATTACCTTTTCTACAATGTTACATGCTACACCCACATTCAGGGTGTAACATGTAACATGTTGCGAATAGACCAGCCTCAGCACCCCCCCACCCCGATCCCCATTGTGACAGCTAGCTGGGGATCTTCTCCTCCCCTCTAGTTGTCACAATTGTTTTAAAAAGTGACTGTGCGGTGCTCAGTCCGCCTGGCTGCATCACTCATTCACAGTATTTTGTGAATGAGAACACTAGAAGTCCCGACAGCTTTATTGGCTGTTGGCTTTTAGTTCTCAATGAACTACCAAAGCGCTGTGGAGCACTGTGGTAGTCCATTGAATCTTCCTATCTGTATATATGCTTGCTCGTACATCTTGTACAAACAAGCAGATATACCAACAGGTTTGCAGGAAACCTGCATTGCACCAGCAATCTGCTGATCAGTGGTGCAATGGTTTACAGGCTCCTGCAACAAAAAGTAATAAATGCACATTTTGTACCTACAAAACCTGTGCATTTATTATTTTTTGTTAAAAGGTGAACTTATCCTTATCAGTTGCCAAAGTGCTTAAAAACTGAAGGTTTAATTACTTAAAGCGTAGCTCCACCCAAAAGGGGAAGTTCCGCTTTAAGGACTGCTCCCCCGCACCCCATTAAGGATTGGCACCTTTGGGGGGGCGGGGGGGGGCTTAACGGGTACCCAAATTTGACAGGTACCCGCTCCCACTTTTGGTCCGATCACCTAGGCGATCAGAAATGGAAGATGTCCTCTCTCCCTCCCTATAGTCTTTTGGGACACGTGACAGATCCCAGAAGACTACAGGACCATTCAGAAAGCGCAGTACTACTCGCGCATGCGCAGGGGGTACCCAGCTGTGAAGCCGCAAGCTATCACACCCGGGTGCCCACACTGAAGATGCCGGCATCCTGGAATACAGGACAGCCGGGGAAACGGACTGTGGGGGACACACCACGGGGCCGAGGGACAGGTAAATGGCTGTTTTTTAAAAGTCAGCAGCTACAGTTTTTGTAGCTGCTGACTTTTATTTTTTGACAGGTGAGTGGAACTCCTTTTTAAGCTCCGGCAGATTTTACTCCCTTCATGACCATGCCCTTTTTTGCTATTCGGCACTGCACACTCACAAAAACCACCCAGTGATGTTGCTGAGCTCTGAGATGTTGGACCCTGTGTGTGATCCTGGGAGTCACAATCACTGGCGGGAGTGGAGGTCCATCATTTCTTTAAATCAGAAATGTGTATATCATGTTTAAACAACCTCAGTGGTTTAAAGTCAGTTTAAACATTTAAGCTCTGGAAAATTGTATACCCTTCTTGACCAGGCCATTTTTTTACTACTTTAACTGGCAATTGCGTGGTCATGCAAGTGAAATTTATATAGGCGGTCTGTTTCTATCCGACACCCCATAGAGGTCAGCAGGCTGTGTTTGTGTCCACTCTGCATAAGAGGAGTGAACACAGACCTGTCATCCACTTGCTCAGCAGGGAGCAGCGGGCAGATCCCTCGCTGGGTAAGCGGATCCACTGACGGGTCCTTACTGGCTGGTTCACTAGATGAAAATAGAAGGAAGAAATCCTAAAAAAGGAAACTAATGCAGCCATCACATCTAAGAATTGGTAAGCTGCAATATAATAAATCTTTTAATATTGCTTTAAGTTGGGAACACTCTGATACTGTAAGTGACTGCTATATGTATGCATTAAACATTGAAGTACCCTTCTGTAGACATTACAGTTCATGGAAGAACCCTGCAAGATGGCAGCTAAAGCTGCTTCATTTGTAGCTTCTCTGAAATTCTAGCAGCAGATCACCAGTTTAGAGATACATGCTGTATTTGTGGCAATACCAGGGACCTACTAGAAGAAGTAAAGGTAAGGGGCCATATTCAGTTGAGAAGTAAGATAAAAAGTGCGGTGAAAAGTGAGTGTGTCTTATCAGAAATGGGCTTAGTTACATAGACATGTATTAATGATGTAGCCTATTTTCTATGAGCATAATAAATATAGACTGTGAATTTTGTAATCCCCATAATTTTTTTTCTTGTTTTCTAGTAATGGGACATTTGACCCTGATGTTTCAAGACACTGCTAAAAAGTGTTCCAATATTCTGTAAGAGTATAAATGATAACAGACTGTTGGAGCCTGCTGATGTCACAAGATAAAACTTCCAAATGCACCGTGCTTCACTTGCACCTAGGCAAGACTGCCTATGTTTGCAAGCATCCGAGGTCCATATAGCTGAGCATGATAATAGGTCTTGATCAGGGGCGGACTGACAACTCATGGGGTCCCCGGGCAATAGGGGATCATGGGGCCCCTGTGTCCTTGCCCAAACTCAAAAAAGCCTATGAAAAAGGTACCAGGGGCATTTCATGGGGCCCTCTACTGACCCAGGGCCCTCGTACAGTGCCCGAGTTTCCAAATGGTCAGTCTGCCCCTTGTCCTGACCTTATTGTAAGTGCAGTGTTATCTTTTTATTCAATCGTTAAATTATTAAAACTTATGCGGCTGAAAAAAAAAATTGGCCGATTTTTGCACCGTTAATGGGTTAATTGGTCAGCCGTTTTTCGGGGTTTTGGCACATTTTTTTATCGGTAAAGTTGGAAATCGGCCGATCGTTTTACCGATAAAAAATCTGCGCATGAGCTGTGACCTGCAAGAAGAAGAAAAAGAAGAAAAAGAAGAAGAAGAAGAAAAAAAAGAATAATTTCAGTCCGCTATTATATTTGACATGAAAAAGTATTGTGGTTGCAACAATGTATCTATTTGTATCCGAATAAAAACATCTGTATCTGAAATGGATACAAATAGATACATTGTTGCAACCACAAGAGCTCTCTCCAAGGGACAAAAGTAATTAAATGTCGGCCATAGATGGCACGAAAATCAGCCGATTTTTTTTACCGTTGGTGGTCGGCCTATTGAACGACCGATTTTTCATTTCGTTTTCAACCCGTCTATGGCCTGCATAAAGAGAGTAAAATCTGGTGCAGCTCTGCCTAGGAGCCAATCAGCTTCCAGGTTTTTTTGTCAATGCTTAATTGAACAAGCTGAAGTTAGTAGCTGATTACTTTCACTACCTGGTGAACCCTGTCCTGCTTTTTCTTGACACTTCTCAAGAGAGCTTTACAAATTGCTCACATGTGCCTATTAAAATTTTTATATATTAACATATGCAATATTAATTTAAAATTGCCACAGTTTATAAAAAAATTAACTCTGTATTTATACTTGGTCTATTATAAAAACTGCAACCATTTATTTAAAAGCATTAAAGGGTACATAGCTAAGGCAAGTTATTATCATCAAAATATAATTTACCAGCATGCACCACACTAAAGAACTGATGAAACTCACTCTGGATATCATAAACATTCGCTCTGAAAGCACTGAAGGATGTGCACTTTGTTTATCGCAATTTAAATCTAAAGCAGATATTGAACTCCATAACATAATGCAGTATGATATAACCTGCCTATAAAAACAACTACAAACCTTAATTTAAAAGCATTAGCACTCTATAGCTCAATTGAAATATTACCACCAATATAATTCTTAGCATGCACCACATGAAAAACTGATTTAAACTCACTGCAGATATTGTAAATTATATTTGCTGTGGACCCATTAAATGCGTATTTTGTCCTTATTATTCTAAAGCAGACTCCATATAATGAAGCTGTGTGATACAACTGATTATTTACCTTTGTGTATTAATAAGGTATCCTTCACTTATTGGATTTGCTGGCTGATACACATTTATTGTGTTAGATGATTGCTATAAAGATTCAGGAGTCTTTACTGGACAAAAGCAACAGTTGTAGTGGGCAGTATACATTGTGTATGGGTAGCAGTGGGCAGTATACAGTGTGGGGGTGAGAAGTGAGCAGTATACAGTGGGGGGAGCAGTACGTATTATACAGTCGGGGGCAGTATACAGTAGGGGGGAGCAGTGAGCAGTATACAGGAGGGGTGGTGGGGGGGGGGCAGTAGGCAGCATACAGTCTGGGGGGGGGCAGTGAGCAGTATACAGTGGGGGGGAGCGGTGAGCAATATACAGGGGGATCAGTGAGGAGTATATGGGGGGGGCAGTGAGCAGTTTACAGTGGGGGGGAGTAGTATACGGGGGGCAGCAGTGACAGTATTTAGTGTGTGGAGGCAGTGGGCAGTATACAGTGGGGGGAGCAGTGGGCAGTATCCAGTGTGGGGGGAGCAGTATATGGGGGGCAGCAGTGGGCAGTATACAGTGGGGGGAGCGGTTTACAGTGGGGGGGAGCAGTATACGAGGTGCAGCAGTGGGCAGTAGGCAGTATGCAGTGTGGGGGGGGGTGCAGTAAGCAGTATACAGTTGGGGGGAGCAGTGAGCAGTATATAGAGTGGGGAGAGCAGTGAGCAGTTACGGGGGGGGGGGGGCAGTATGAAGGGAATTGCTGCAGGAGTCACTCACCATATGACTGGAGGTGAATACTCCCAGGGTTGCTAACTACAGTGAGGAACAGAAGTATTTGAACACCCTGCAATTTTGCAAGTTCTCCTACTTAGAAATCATGGACGGGGTCTGAAATTCACATTGTAGGTGCATTCCCACTCTGGAGACAGAATTTGAAAAAAAAATTCAGGAAATCACATTGTATGATTTTTAAAGAATTTATTTGTCCTGCACTGCTGAACATAAGTATTTGAACACCTGAGAAAATCAGTGTTAATATTTGGTACAGAAGCCTTTGTTTGCAATTACAGAGGTCAAACGTTTCCTGTAGTTCTTGACCACGTTTGCACACACTGCAACAGGGATTTTGGCCCACTCCTTCACATAGATCTACTCTAGATCTGTCAGGTTTTGGGGCTGTCGCTGAGCATGGAGTTTCAGCTCCCTCCAAAGATGTTCTATTGGATTTAGGTCTGGAGATTGGCTAGGCCACTCCATAACCTTGATATGCTTCTTACGGAGCCACTCCTTGGTTATCCTGGCTGTGTGCTTTGGGTCGTCATGTTGGAAGACCCAGCCACGACCCATCTTCAATGCTCTGACTGAGGGAAGGAGGTTGTTGCTCAAAATCTCACAATAATTGGCCCCATTCATCCTCTCCTTAATACAGTGCAGTCGTCCTGTCCCCTTCGCAGAAAAGCACCCCCAAAGCATGATGTTACCACCCCAATGCTTCACAGTAGGGATGGTGTTCTTAGGATGCGACTCATCCTTCTTTTTCCTCCAAACACGACGGGTGAAGTTTAGACCAAAAAGTTCTACTTTGGTCTCATCTGACCACATGACTTTCTCCCGTGCCTCCTCTGGATCATCCAGATGGTCATTGGCAAACTTCAGACGGGCCTGGACATGTGATGACTTGAGCAGGGGAACCTTCCGTGCAATGCATGATTTGAAACCATGAGGGCGTAGTGTTCTACCGACAGTGACCTTTGAAACTGTGGTTCCAGCTCTCTTCGTGTCATTGACCAGCTCCTCCCTTGTAGTTCTGGGCTGATTCCTCACCTTTCTTATCATCAGTGATACCCCATGAGGTGAGATCTTGCATGGAGCCCCAGTCTGAGGGAGACTGACAGTCGTCTTTAGCCTCTTCCATTTTCTAACAATTGCTTCAACAGTTGATCTATTTTCACCAAGCTGCTTGGCAATTGCCCCGTAGCCCTTTCCAGCCTTGTGGAGGTCCACAATTTTGTCTCTGGTGTCTTTTGACAGCTCTTTGGTCTTGCCCATGATAGTAGTTGGCGTCTGACTGACTGTGGGGTGGACAGGTGTCTTTAACCTCCTTGGCGGTATTCCCGAGTGTAGCTCGGGGTAACATTTCAGTACCAAAAGCGGTAACCCCGAGCTACACTCGGGCTTACCCTGCGGCACTGCTCCGGCAAGTGTTCTTCACTTACCTTACCCTGCGCTCCCACGATGTGTCCCCTGCAGCGTCCCCGGCCATCTCCTTCGGCCGATGCCGGCATCCGGCTTCTGTGTCCTGTCCCTGTGACGTCGGGACGTACGGGCGCCGCCGCCGGCGGCGGGAAATTTAAAAATTTTAAAAAATGTCATTTTTTTTTTTTACATTTTACATAGTAAAACATTGCTGTCTCAACCAATTTCACATACATATTGTCCCTAGTGCTTTGTCCTGCGCCCTGCCTGCATTTTGTCTGTTCTTTCTGCCTGGAAACTGAGAAATGTCCACGGCGTCCAAAAAGTGTCCCTTTAGGTCAAAAGCGGTTTAGATCAGCTAGAGAACAGCGATAGTAAATCAGAACCACTTGCAGAATTGAGTGATAATGATTTGTGGGGGAAATTTGTCATCAGACACTGAAAACGATTTTGCGACTGAGCTCAGCAATGTGCGAACTTGGCGCTCTATTTCACATTTCAGTGTTTTTGGTTTGATTATATTATTGAATTAAATTTTTTATTATTTTTATATTATTTTTATGATTATTTATTAAATTATAATTTATGATTTTGTGTTTCAAATTTTATCATACCCGGGATGCTTACTAGACTCTTGTTCGGACAGATTTCAGTGAGTTTTTCCTAAAAATTACAGCCTACAATAAAAAAAATACATATTTCCATGCAAAAAAATGGTACCGCTTTCAGCACCAAAAATCTGAAATAATCATACCGCCAGGGAGGTTAAAGAGCTCAGACAGGTGCTACTAAGTTAGATTAATGAGTGGAGTAGAGGTGGACTTTTTATAGGCACAGTAACAGGTTTTTGAGAGCCAGAATTCTTGCTGTTTCTTAGGTGTTCAAATACTTATGTTCAGCAGTGCAAGACAAATAAATTCTTTAAAAATCATACAATGTGATTTCCTGATTTTTTTTTAAATTCTGTCTCTCAGAGTGGGAATGCACCTACAATGTAAATTTCAGACCCCTCCATGATTTCTAAGTGGGAGAACTTGCAAAATCACAGGGTGTTCAAATACTTCTGTTCCTCACTGTATGCTGCTCTTCCCAGTCCTCTACCATCTTCAGCAAGAGCAGTCACTTGTGCATGTAAGTGAAGATGGCCACACTCCCGCCTCACCAACCAGCTCGGTCAGCCCGTGGAGAAGTTGCCGGCTGGGAGAGAGACCTTCGGGTCTGTCAGCCAGAGGAGGAGGAATAAAGCTGTACTGCAACGGACCCAGGGAAGAAACCACAGGCAGCTTGTAGCTCCCTATAGGCAGCCCTGGTTGCAGAGATAGATGTGCCCACTCGGGCCCTCTGCTGCATGGGCAGGGTCATAATTGCGACCCTTGAAAGTCTTCCAGTGGGTAGGGAGGACAGCATATAGAGGAACCAATCCTTCTGCTAAATGTAGGAGGGAAGGGAGGAGAAGCGAGCATTCAGTGGCTGCAGGAGAAAAATGGACTGAGTGGGCAGTATACAGTGTTGGGGGTAGCAGTGAGCAGTATGTAATGGGGGGGAGCAGCAAGCAGTATACATTGGGGGTTCCTTAGCGCCCCCACTGGTGCCGCCCCTAGTGATAAGGAGGTCGCACAGGCCCCCTGCAGTATGGACGGGGTTGCAATTACGACCCCGGAAGTTCTGCCAGTGAAGCATTATACAGTGAGGGGAGAGCAGTGAGCAGTATACAGTGTTTGGGGGCAATACACGGGGGGGAAGCAGTGAGCAGTATACGGGTAGAGCAGTGGGTAGTATACAGTCAGGGGGAGCAGTATGCAGTGGAGGAGCAGTGAGAAGTATATGGGGGGTGTGCAATGGGTAATATACAGTGTGCGGGAGAGCAGTGACCAGTATACGAGGGGGGGGGGGTGAGAAGTGAGCAGTATACAGTGGGGGGAGCAGTAAGCAGTACACAGTGGGGGGCAGTATACAGTAAGGGGGAGCAGTGAGCAGTATACAGGAGGGGTGGCAGGGGGGCAGTTGTCAGTATACAGGGGGAAGCAGTGAGCAGTAAACAGTGGGGGGGAGTGGTGAGCAGTATACAGGGGGAGCAGTGAGGAGTATATGGGCGGGCAGTGGGCAGTATACAGTGGGGGGGGAGCAGTGAGCAGTTTACTATGGGGGAGCAGTGAGCAGTTTTCCAGTGTGGGGGGGAGCAGTATATGGGGGGCAGCAGTGGGCAGTATTCAGTTTGAAGGGCAGTAGGCAGTATACAGTGTGGGGGGGGGGAGCAGTGAGCAGTATACAGTTGGGGGGAGCAGTGAGCAGTATATAGGGTGGGGAGAGCAATGAGCAGTTTACGGGGGGGGAGGGCAGTATGAAGGGAATTGCTGCAGGAGTCACTCACCATATGACTGGAGGTGAATACTCTCGGGATCGCTAACAATACTCCTCCTCCCAGTCCTCTACCATCTTCAGCAAGAGCAGCCTCCTGAAGATGGCCACACTCCTGCCCTGCCAACCAGCTCGGTCAGCCCGTGGAGAAGTTGCCGGCTGGGAGAGAGACCATTGGGTCTGTCAGTCAGAGGAGGGGAAATAAGGCTGTACTGCAACACACACAGGGAAGATACCACAGGCAGCTTGTGCCCACTCGGGCCCTCTGCTGCATGGGTAGGGTCATGATTGCAACCCTTGAAAGTCTCCAGTGGGTAGGGAGGACAGCATATAGAGGAACCAATCCTGCTGCTAAATGCCTGTAGGAGGGAAGGGAGGAGAAGCGGGCATTCAGTGGCTGCAGGAGAGAAATGGATGGATTGGCTCCTCTATATGCCGACCCTCCTACCCAGACAGCCCAGGCCCACCAAGCAAATGCCCAGTGTGCCCTATGGCCAGTGTGCAAGTATGCTACAACATACAGTATTTGCACATTATAACATATAAATAGTGCAATACTCCCTTATATCATAAATATACTAAAATGACAGTGACGTTTTGGCTCAGATTGCTGGAATTAAATGTAGCACCCTCCTATTTTAACTAGGGGTAGCTAGACCCTAATGGTTAGACAGGAGCTGAATAGCAGCTCAGGTAAGAGAGTCAGAGGGGTTGAATTCTGGTCAGAACTGAGAGATTCTGTGGGTCGGCTGCTCTGGAATTTTCCCTTGCTCTGAGGCTTTTGGAAGAGGGCCTTGGAGGCAGTGCATGGATCTGATGAGTGATTTGTTGCACTTTTAAGGGACCTCAGTCAATTATCAACAGGAAGCTTGGCAAGGGGCTGGACTCCCTTTAAAGTCTGCTCAGTAGCAGGAGTTGGAGTGTGGTGTGGGAGAGGAGTGTAAAGCAGGAAGATGTGAGGCTGGAGGAGGAAGGCTGCCAGGAGGCTTGGTGGTATGGGGCCTGCCTACGAGCCTGGAGCTGGAAAGGAGAAAAACTCAGGACTCACTGGTCCCCTGAGAGAGGACCACCTGTATGGCAGGAAAGGATCAGCCTAGCTGATAGGCCTAGTAGCAGCAGCCATCCCACAAGCGGTACAGGAGAGGATCTGAGTGAGAACATCTGCACCCCCTGGGTGGATAGGGGAAGGAACACTCTGGTGGGAAACCAGATTATCCCTCTGCTAGTGACTCTGCACCTTATTAAGGGAACAAGAGACAGATCTCCTGTTCAGGAAGAAAACCTGCAGATTGCTGGGTGAAAAGAGTACATCTAGAGTCTGTAAATGGAGTTGTTGGCTAGCACTCCAACAGAGACTGTGTTAGAGAGGAGAAGCTGTGAATAGTTCAAGAAGTTGTCCTCAGATTTCATCTCCCTTGGGCATCCTGTACATCCCTAAATCCTATCCAAGTTTAATCCCCTCAAGAAAAAAACAAAACCAACGCTCAAGGCCTGATTTCTGTCTGCGGATGAAAGCTGTGTGGAAAATGCTAACTGGCTGGCTGTGCAGGACTATAGGGGGCAGGGGCTGACTGACCATTTGGAAACTCGGGCACTGCCCGAGGGCCCGGGGTCAGTAGGGGGCCCCATGAGATGCCCCTGGTACCTTTTTCATAGGCTTTTTTGAGTTTGGGCAAGGATACAGGGGCCCCATGATCCCCTATTGCCCGGGAGCCTCATGAGTTGTCAGTCTGCCCCTGATATGGGGACCCAACTTCATCTGCAATCCCTTAGGGAGTAGTGCTACATAAAGAATATGTAAACCAAACATTTCATATTCCTGATATGTGCCTGCTGTACCATGTACACAGTACATATATGCTGCTGTTCCAAGTAACAGTACTTGTATGAAAAGTATCCTGTTTTCTTTGTGTTGCTTTCTTTGTGTGAAATC
This sequence comes from Staurois parvus, assembly GCF_062004578.1. Lineage (NCBI taxonomy): Eukaryota > Metazoa > Chordata > Amphibia > Anura > Ranidae > Staurois > Staurois parvus. Next base: position 3,716,425 of record NW_028317968.1, on the reverse strand, counting down.
CCTGGTGTTCCTGCCAGTCCCTCTGCTTTCTTATTAAAAACTGACCACACTAGGAATGAGGGCACAGGGGTTTATTTACTAAAGCTGGACAGTGCAAAATCAGGTTCACTTCTGCATAGAAACCAATTAGCTTCCAGGTTTTTTTTGCCAAAGGCTAATTGAACAAGCTGAGGTTAGAAACCTGATTTTGCACTCTCCAGCTTTAGTAAATAAACCCCTAAGCATGGTCAGTTCTCTAGCTGTGCTTCTAGCTAATCCAATGATCATACTTATGTTGACATGTACAGCCATTCATTGGGAAGATCAGTGTGCTGCTTTGTTGCCTCCCCTAGCTCTCTGAGCTCTTTTTGCAGCTGAGAACAGAGGGTATGTGATCATTTATAAAAAGGGGAAAAAAGATATTTATATTTTTTTATACACTGTATAAGTACACAAATGTACCTCTTTAAGGGTCTGCTGACACCACCGTGCTTTGGTGACCCAAATAATTTACACCTGTAAAATGGACTCACACACAGAGTAGTATAAACCAAACTGAAGTTTGTATTGGAATTGGAGGTAACTAAGTCAAGGATAACAAAATAACACTAATATAGACAGCAAATATCACTCTTGGCAATTGTGAGCAAAAGTAACGGCATTCACAATGAAGCAACGGTGAATATATAGCAGGCCTGCTTTCAGAAATAATCCACTGCCTCCAATCTGAGGGGACTGTTGAATCCCCTGTGTGCAGGAATGACTATCAATCACAGATAAGCTCACTGTGGGTCCTCAGAGCTGGATAACAAGGATTACATGTGAAATAAAGAGAATTATCAGTCATAATTGGCAGTGTCCCATTTAAGAGCTCTATAAAGTCTTCTGTGTGCTTGTTGGGGCCCTATTGATCTGAAGTTGCGTCAAGGGGTGGATGGTAGTTCCTTAGGGTGGTCACATCAAAGATAGTGAAGAAAAAGGAGAAAATGTAACACTTCCCTGATTGATGGTAAAGAATTAGTGCAAGGTTCCCCTTAAGTAACCATGAATTTAGCTTGATGTAGTAAATATCGACGACTGGCATAGATGTCTACGGACAAAAGCAAAGGATGGACAGTAGTAAGAATCCTGTGCTGCAAAAAAGGGAAAAGGACTGGTTGATTCAGATGGCACTTCTGTATCTTGTAACTGTATATCCTGTGGTCAGCTAACTGTACTGCAGATGTATTCCAACAATGGCTCGGGTATAACTAGGCTGCAAACTAGGGCAACTGTATGTAATGTTCACCACTGTGTGCAGGTAGATAACTGAGGTGATGAACTATCAATGTTCACTTTGTTAGTGATGCATGGGTCTCTCTCCCCCGATCAATGTGGTTCGGCACATTGCCGCAATCCGTCTTTCACAATGGATAGGAAAAGTCCACATGCCCTCTGGTTCATACTTGGCGTTCCGCGTCTCCTGTTGTCAGAGTGGCCTGCTTGGTAGCGTGGTAGGCCGGGCGGTCAGTAAGTTCTTCTATCTCTCCAATCTTGGCTCCGTGGCCTAGTTTAGCACTTCAGCCATCGGCACACCTCCTTCTCCTTCAATATTCCTCCGCACTCTCCTCTCCAATCTATGGGGCTATTATATTTTTATGGCCTTTGCCTACATGCTACCTCTCCTGGGAAATGTAGTCCCAGGCACTCTGCTTATCAGCCAAGTCCTGCTGTTCAGAAATACAAGTTCCAGAGGGCTGTTCTGTCAATGTGAGTAACCCTGAATAGCAGGCCACCACCATCTAATGTCCACTTTAATGTATTGCAAGTAATAACATTTCAATGGGTGAAACAAATCTTTTGCCTTTCACTTCTATTTTAAACCAATAGGTTGTTTTACAAGGTGAAGTTTCTTTTATCTCTCGTTATTTCCCATTGGGAATAATAAAGTATTCTGGATCTTCAATAGATTAAACACTTATTCACTTTATTTTTGCATTGTTTTAGATACTAGTTAAAAAGTTTGGATTTGCAGCATACTGTATATACATATTTATATATAAATTAATAATAATATAAATAAATAGATATATATCTGTCTCCCCTGCGGACATCTTCACCCCGTCTCTGAGGTTCAGTAACTTTGGCCATCTTGATTAAGGCTAGGATCACATAACTCCTATACATACACAAACAATTTTCTTCATGGGTATGCCAAGAATGTACAGCGAGCTGCGCATGCTGGCATGTAAGGCAGATGTGTTTACAGCAGAAAAGACAGTCTCTTCTGCAGTAAAAGCTTTTTTGCCAGCAATGTTTTTCTTTTTTTAGTTAGACTTTAACACAGGGGTGTTCGAGCCAAGGGCGAACTGACCATTCGAGCACTCGGGCACTGCCCAAGGGCCCGGGGTCAGTAGGGGGCCCCATGAAATGCCCCTGGTACCTTTTTTATAGGTTTTTTTGAGTGTGGGCAAGGACACAGGGGCCCCATGATCCTTTATTGCCCGGGGCCCCATGAGTTGTCAGTCCGGCCCTGGTTCGAGCTTTATTTACCTGGGCCACATTGGAAGGAGAGGAATTGCCATGGCCCACACATAGAAGACACTGACAATAAGGGTAGCTGTTGAGCAGAAAAGGTCGGCAGATCACAAGTTAACGATCACTGATATAGGTAATGTACCTATCAGAGTAATAAGCCTTCATTTTATTAATATTTTTTATTGCAAGGGCCAATTCACACTGACTTGTGCTAAAATGTATGGAAAATAGATGTACATTTCCATCCATTTTAGTTGTGCGCTGACGTCTGTTGACACAAATTTTGACGTCCGTTGACATGCATTTTGACATCTGTTGGCATACATTTTGATGTCCGTTGATGTGTATTTTAGTGCACAATAAAACATACTGCAGTTTCAAAGAATATCCTGTGCATTGCATGGACATCCATTTACGTCTGCTTACATCCACTTATGTCCATTGCTTTGCGCTAAAATGCAAACATGTTGCATTTTAGTGCAACGCAGGTCAACAGAGTTATGGTGTGAATAGGACACATTGGAAATTATTGTTTTTCTGATGTCCTTCCATTGATCTGCATTTAATTGCAGTGCTAAAATGCAGATCAATGCACTGGTGTGAATTAGCCCTAAGGGCCAATTCACACTGTCTTGCGCTAAAATGTATAGAAAATGTATGTGCATTTCCATCCATTTTAGTCATGCGCTAACACCTGTTGACATACATTTTTTACATCGGATGACATGCATTTTAGCGTGCGTTAAAATGTACTGCATGTTCACAGGGTATTCTGTGCATTTTGTTGACATCCACTTATATCCATTGCATTGCGCTAAAATGCATGCATGTTACATTTTGTCATAACGCAGCTCAACGCAGCGTTATGGTGTAAATAGGACACATTGGAAATTAATGTTTTTCTGATGTCCTTCTGCTGATCTGTGTTTTACAGCTACGCTAAAATGCAGATCAAGGCAATGGTGTTAATTGGCCCTAGAGCAACATAAATCCAGTGTGATATTTGACACTGTTTTTGATAAACTAGCGCATCAATATCTGGTTTTACGGATGTAGTAGCAATTCTCACTGAATTCTCAAGGTGCTCATCAGATATTTGGTTCTAATTTTGCACTTCGTGTTCTTCATCCTTGAAAGTATTTGCTCACAAATCACACCTTTATCCTCATTGTACACAGCGCAATTAGTATGGGTTACTTTGGAAGCGTTCTCCCTCCACCCGATCTCCCTGACTTTGCTTTTGTGGCTTCCCCCAAAATCCAGACCCACATCTATCAGCCCCCTTATGGCCCATTCATTGTGAATATGGGACTCCACAAAATATACTAGCGGCTTAATTTCTCTTCATTTACCACTCCTTCCCCTCATGGGTATGTTCCCACCTGGTCTCGAATCTCCTACTGCATTCCAGTGGTGGATCTCTCACAAT